>NC_135071.1:13817960-14442960 GCF_051401765.1 Calliopsis andreniformis
TATTAAACAGCTGCGTGCACTTAAGCGTTATGAAAACCGTGAAGGGAGTTATTAAGCGCATCTTTTCTAGGTGGAACGTGATCCAGGTACTTGAAGCTGTGATAGCCTGCGAGTGACACGTTCAGAAGGGGCTGAAAAAAATTTCATATCCTGGTTCATGAAGTTCCCCCGATTGTTATTTGTGAAATACGAGGTCGTGCGTTATCTTGGAGCGGCAGGATGCCTATTTACTAAAACATGTTGTTTTTTATATAACTTTTCGACCATTTTTTTTGGTAACTTTGTAGGCTATTTTTCAGCGTTTTCACTAACTTTGGTAAGGGAACAGAGGGTAGTGTTCATATTAGAATTCTTCTTGAATGCAGATTTCGCTTACGCGTATATTTTGTGACTCCATAAATATCCAGCTATTGAGCTGAGCGCCAATGGCTGTCGTATAAAATCCACTTCTCGTTACAAATTACGATTCTATGGAAAAATGACCCTTTTATGTCAAGTTTAACGAAAGTGTCTACTTTAACCTGGAGATTTTTAGTTTAAATGCACTTTTGCTCCCAGCTGTCTCTGAAATGGTGTGAAGATTGTTCGTTTTGCTTTTAAGTGTTTCTGAAGTTCGCAATTTTTAAGGAAAATGTTTAAATAAGCTATTACTATAGAGTGTTTAGTTTAAACCACTGTTACAACCAGTAGCTTATGGAAACACATTTGTTTTTCACAATATAAATCTAAAAGATCCGAGAGATTCTACAAGTAAAATTCTACGGTCATGAAAAGAGGTTCCTAGAATATTGTCCTCTATCGTTTAACTTTTTTTACTGACAACTTTATTACATATTTTTTCATGAAACAAGAGGTTGTTCACCTTTCTGGAAAACTAATCAAAAATTGTATCTCTAAGAGTAGACAACAGACTAACCGACAGCAATAATAAAACTAATTCGATATTCGAATATTTATATAACACTGTTTATACATCAAATTTACCAAACATTGCGAGCAATTTGATCGATTACAGTATGCATCGTAGCTATTACTGCGCATTCGAAATTTTACACATCTGCAAACATTTATCCCTCTATTTACCGAATATTGAACGTTTCTATTTATTCCAGTTGTTGTAGATTGATCATTGTTGTCGTAGCAGGAAAAAATGAAGGGAAAAACAACGTTCGCAACATTTGAAAATTACTCGATCCTGCTAGACCAATGGAATCGATTATCCTAGCGTGCTGGTCAAAGGAGCAATTCGCTCAGTATTTACGCATCGAGCCGTCCACGTCGTAATCTTCGCAACAATAGTAATGCGCTTGCGTATCGATCCGCAGGTTTCAAAGCAGGACCCATTTATCGCAAGTTTTATCCATAGGCAGCTTACAGCGAAACTGTTCGCTACGTTGAGGGCAATGTAGGACGGGAAATTTTATCCCAGCGTGGTAATTCATGAGTGAACAACAACGCAGACGGGAAGGGAATGCGTATGCTGATTGTCTTCGCTTAGCCTGGGATTAATCGCACAAGAACAGCCGCATAATTAAGTGTACAACATATACAGGTAGCACAATGCACAAGTTCGCCAGTGTGGCCAGCTGCTCACGTGACACAACTCGCGCACGCTATTAGTCTCACAACAGATTCGCGATAAGTCCTTTGTTTCCCTCCTGTGTTTTTCTGCGGAACCTCAGCTAAGGCTGGGTTACTGGAAACCCTTTCTCGCTTCAATTAGATCCGTCTAGGTAGAGTTACGTTTATGATAGGAACTGTTGTATGTTATTGTGGAAAAGTGTTCCTAGATCGTGGACTTAGGTGGACCTAGATCACTTGTATGAATATAGTATATACGTTTTGAAACTAGTCGAAACTGAGCAGAGTTTGCTTTTGGTTTGTGTAAACGTCTTTTGTTTCTTTGCTGTTGTTCTGATTAACAAGAGCTAAAGCTGAATTACTGGGCATTCTTCCTCGATTTGATTACAGATCCTTCTAGGTAGAGTTGCGTTTATGATGAGAACTGTCAAGGTAATTGACCAAGTACCTGGACACTTAACATATCACATGATCCTGTAAATAGATGACCTGAACATGTATGCCCTGCCACTTGAGTTGCATTCCAGTAACTGATTATACTATTTGATGTTGTTTGTTCGTTGTTAGGTACATTAGAATTTAAGCTTAAAATTAAAGATAGGGATAGTATCTAGGTATCAGGATATGGTCAGGTACTGGGTCATTTACTTTATACATTACTGTGAAAGTGCCCTTAGATCGTGGACTTACACCACCCTCGCGAATGTACTGTGTACGTTCATTAAATGTTTTGAACCTAGTCAGCATCGAGCAAAGTTTGCTTTTGATTTATGTGGGCGTCTTCCAAGCAAATAAATCGTTAACTCTTACCATCTTAAACGAATCGGTGGTAACCAAGTGCTGTGACGTTTCTTTATCGCAACCGCTGAGTGTCCTCCGTTTCACGAGGACTCGTATTCCGCCGTACTTGTGTTTGCAATTCAGGGTTTTTAGCACCCAACGCGTATTTCCTCGGGAGTGGTAAAACAGCAGTTCAGAGGAGGTGCAGTCGCATTCGCCGCGTACCTCGAATAGCAGCGTGGTCCAAAGAACAGGCCAGGATCCCTTCTTCGCCATTTGCAAAGGAAATTAAACGATTCTGCTCTATTTCGCCAAATGCGACCTAACGAGCCGGTTTATGTTCTCGAGTGTCCACGTTTCCTGTCTTGTAGCCAGCCTACGTTATCTCGTCGAATACATTAAAATAGAATATGCAAATGCGAGTGATGGTCTCCAGGAATACCAACTTTCCTATGTAGAAGCAGGTACGTTTGGATATAGCACATTTCGGTCGACGCAGGGCTCGTTTTTGGGTACTCATGGACTCACATAGTTCCTGATACAAATTTTTTAGAATCTAAAGCTGGTACTTTGAATGATGAATATTTATGCAGGGTATCAGAATATATATGTCTCATTCCTCATTAATAGAGCACTAGATAAGTCCAACACACACATTTATTCATCCAGAGGCTACACGTGTGGCCATACTAATATCTCAAACTTCATCTTTATGCTTCCTATCTGTTTCAACTTTCCCATCAAATAGTTTGGCTTGGGTTGGCCTAGGTTAGAGACTCGGAGAGTCTCAGGAAGGTTTACTGCAAGATTCCTCTTTCATGCCAACAGATACCGCATGGAGATACACTTTTATCACCTTCGTTCATCTTGAAAAGCTACGGCTCGCTTCCTAGACATTTACGCAATAAGAAGATTAAACGTTCAGCTACCAGCGCGTGAAGATCACACACCCTATACAATTGAAGATAATCCTCAAAGTAGCGAGTGGAGGCCTTCGACAAAAGTGGCGTCTTTCTTGTTCAGCTGAATTTCGGTTAGTTTCTAGGTCCAACCCAAGATTGGCCCAGTTTTCCAAGTAAAGTTAGTATTAGGTCTAGTCCATCTCGAAATCACGAAGACAATATTTTAAATGGACATTGGATGCCCACTTCAAACAGCAATTTCTCAAGATTCCCGTGCCGTGTGCCCAATGTCGCGGAACTTTATTCTAAATAGCCTGAAGCATATCTTGTCGCGTCACTTCCAGTACAGAAATATTCATCTTGTATTGAAACTTTCATGAACTCCGTAGACATTTGTGTAAGGCATTATGACAAGCAACATGGCTACGAGTGGGAAGAGAAACGTTTCCACAGGTAAGACACTATGAAAAAGGAGATAGTCCCTCTTTTACCGCCGCATTTCTGGAATGTAATTTAGAAGGTATGCATCACCACTGAATTCAATTTGAACGACCGCCGTTTCACTGTTTTTCTAACTCGGTTGTCTCGCATAGGTTAAGTTCACCGTGGACATGGACGAAGAAAAGAAGAGAGGACAATGTGCGTGGATTGCTCAAGCACACTTGACCACAAATGTCTGTTGTATGTTAATGTTTTTCAATGCTAATGTTTTTCACATTCTTTATGCTTATTTCATTCAAAATCCTGTTTTCAGCTAGAGGTCCACCAATTTCCTTCAGGGAGTCAATTCAATGAGTTTGCATGAAGCTTTCATGCTACCTGCTGTGCACTATAAACTAGTTGTTGGCCTCTGGCAGGTGATTATACTCCTGCATAGCTTGCGAAATTTCCAAGTGAGCTTTCCAATGTCTTGCATCCTCAGGTTTAAGCCAGGGTTCCTCAACCTTTTTTGGCTTGTGGCTTTCTTCTCTCTATAGCTCCCTCTTTCGTCTTTTTTTATCTCCATTTTCTTTCTTACCTTATTTTGCTTCTTACTCCCATCTTCTTTTTCTTCGCGACTCCTAGGTAGCCATAGGATCTCTGTTAAGAAACTCTGGTTTAAGTAAATATTGAGGCACGCTGGTATTAAGAAGTATGCATGTTGTCTTATACCTGGGTCCCTGTATGCAGTGAACAGATTGAACAGACTATCTTTAGGTCAGTCATAAGCGGCTTACCACTATTGCAGCAATGTTCTAGAATCATCATTCCATTTGTGGGTTTTGAAATATAGTTTACTGCTTTGTTGCTTTTCGCCACAGTCGATTGTAACAATGTGAATATTTTTAATAGGATGTAGCTTGTATTCAGTTGCGTGTAGCGTGAGCTAGTATAGAACAGTGAGATTCTATTCTCGTGTAAAGGTACGCGTATCGAGGGCATGTTGGCCTCCTAACTGGAAACTACGTGTAGCCCATACATAATCCGACTGGAAGTCAGGCGTGTTACCCGTGTAAGCAAATAACTAAACGAGATTTGGATATAAAGCGTGTCACTTGTCCTCCGAGGGCCAATCCCCAATCGATCGTGGAGATTGTTCGAGGAACCATTGTCTCTTAGGAACCGTCCACCCGTTTGATTGATTAGGCAACTCTCGCAACCTGTAAACCCTTGCAAGCTTTAACCTTCGGCGGCTAGATCGCGAGCTTTACGCGTTCGAGTTTGATGAAACGAGGGGATTAAGGGAGCGTTGTACAGTAGAGCCAGCGCGAGAGCCGATGGATCGTGCAAGCACGCCGGATCTGCGCGAGGAAAAGCCGCGCAACAACGGTTCGCTGAAGATCACCAAAAGCGAAAGCTTGTTGCGTCCATCAGCCAATCCATCTCGAAAAAGTGAGAATCCTACGTACCAGTTGATTACTGATTCCAGAGAAATTGGTGATGGGCGAGGACAGGGGTCCTTGATTCTCAGTTCGTTATTGCATGAAGATATAAATCTAGGGTTATACAGTGGGGAAAAAGGGAAAAGTTACCTAAGTTACTGAGATGGCCTTCATAGCAAGAATCAACAGCTGAATCAGCATAAGTACTGCAACCACATTGTAGGACATAAGAGAATGTTAAGCTGGGGAATATGGGCTATCTGTGGCCATCAATGGGGATATCTCTGCATTGAATATTGCGCAACCCATGTAAAACTATGAAAACTGCTGATACATGCGTCATTTACGTCACTTGGTCCACTTCAACGAGTGTGAAGCAGAATCAGAATTCTTTGTTAGATACAAATCAGGATAGACAATATGGATATTAAAAATTGGCTACCATGGCATATTCTAGAGTGCCTTTAAAAAGTATCAATTGATCAAACACAATTCAAAGACATGCACGAAAGGCAATTAGGACTCCAGAAAATTGGTTGATCAATGTTTCGAGTTATACAGTCAGGACCTTAAAGTTTGACCTCGTGAATTGTGTGTGTGCTGAGTCTCAGGCAAGCAGATGAGGAGCAAGAACACGTGTTCTTGTTAACGTTAAGATTAGTTAGCAACGAAGTGGGAAGTTTACTTGCACGCTTTGGTAGAGAGCAACGCGATCAGCAACGTTGTGTTCTGACGATAGATCACAGGACGCAACGCACTAGCTAACCGTCGTCCTTCTAATTAGCCGAACCTTATTATCTGTCTGTAGCTGCGTGATTACGCGAAATTACGAGAAAACCTAATGGAATTTTTTTAATTAGAACTGATTCACCCTTTCCATTTACCCTCCGGACTATTTCTCCAGGAATGGAGGTAGGAAAGGTGGTATGAGTAATTGCTTCGCAGTTTTCTGCCATGTTATGTTGACAGAAGCGCAATTCTATTTTTACTATTTCTCTAGTGCCTTCATACATTCTGATTTAATAATATATTTGCTTTAAAAATTCCTGAATCGACTCTGTAAATAGTGGCGATCTATTAGTTAGGTTGATCCTCGGGTGAGCTATTCTGTTCTTGACATCCTTCAAATGAGAGAAATCCTATTTTGAGAATTCTTGTTAAGTTTATTGACACTGCAATTCCAAGTCTTGATTGTACATATTGGTTCCAATACAAGCTAAGTCAGGTTTATTTAATTTGGCTCTCAGGAATCAGAACCTTTAAGAGCAGCATCAGAAACAGGTACAGTGTGAGTATACAGTTTGATTAGATCCAATTGATAATCATTTAGCCTGCATCGATTTTTAGGCCCAGTAAGACAGACTTTAAAGCATCGTTCTTCTCTTAAGCCCAGTCTTGCACAAAAAAAAAGGAACACAAGAAAAAAGCAGTATCTACTAAAACTGTTTTACTGCTATTTTGTACTAAAGCAAAATGTTAAAAATTATTCAAAGATGCAAGAAACTAAACTTTACATTTTTCTGTAGCTACTGCCTTTCTCCATAGGTCGCCAGAGTAATGGCAGACCTACATGCACAGATTCACAAATGATGCCTTCAATTTTCCTGAATCCATTCTCTCGCTTCCTTCACAGTTAGACACACCGTTATCACCAGTTTGCCTCATTTCTCGGCGACATCACAGCAAAGCGGTTTTCGTCTCCAGTTGTTCAACGCGCGGACATTCCGGTTTGGTCAAGTGGCTTAAAGTGAAAAAGCTGTGACGACGCGCATGAAAGGATCGTTCAGAACGTGCTTTGTCGCTTGAACACGTATCTATATTCGCTGGCTGCTCGAGAGAGCTGAGCATTCGGGGAAAATACGCGAATCTTGTCTTGCGCGTATCAGCGACGCGCGACGGTTCGCGAGTCAGCGGAACGAGCATTCCGAAAGAATGCTTCGATCCGCGTTGCTTTCCGCATCACGCTCGGGACACAATGGGCCGAGCATCGGCGCGGAGTCGTTTTCGTGAAAAGCTTCTCTCTTAACGAGCCTCGCGGTAACCAAAGTCCTATTACTAAGCAGGGGACTGACGCAGAGCGGCGGGACGTCTTTGTTGAAATTGAATCGCATAATGTGACGTTTAGCTTTTCTTGGTAAAGAGAGGATATCTTATTCTCTGCGAGCAGAACTGCTCATCGAATTACGTACACGTAGCTGCAAGCAGTTTGCAAGAATTTAGGAGACACGTAGACATTAGACCAAGCTGGGATTTAGAGTCAATAGACCTCAGACCAAGTTAGGACTCAGATTTAACGGAGCTCTAACTTAATAGATTCAGTTAGGTACGTACCATTTATAGTAGAGTGGAAGAATAAATGTACCATAAAATTGTTTAGATCTGGGCTAGGTGTAGACCAGGCTTGGGTTAGGTCATTTTTCAATGAAATTATAATAGCAATGCTGGTGGAGACTAAAAGTTCTTTTTAAAAAGTTTATTTATGGCAGATGTGCCATAAACTTGTTTAAGTTTAGTCTGGGTCTAGACCAGACTTGGATTGGATCTGTTTTCAATAAAATTATACTAGCCATGTTAGTAGAACCTAAAAGTCCCTAGCAATAAATTTTCTCTAACCAAAAATAGCTTCTCATGAGCTTCATAATCTAATAAGAGTACAGTTACATGGACTCAAATATTTCCCTTGAATCTTATCAGAATGATTACCTCGTCTCAAACTCCGTATTACACGTCGTTATAATTATAACCTAACTTTACTGCCAAGAATAATCCTTTTCTTCCATTATTTGACATTTGAATTGTGCTAGGAGTGGAAAGAAACAATAAGAATCGCCCATAAAGGCTTTCCAAGCTCGATAACAGTTTTATCGTTGAAACGAAGCAAAGTAGAAGCTCTCAAGCTTATTTAAAGCAGTTGCAGTCGTCAGGCGTCATAAAGGACGCCACTTGGAGTTCCAATGTCCCTAACCTAACTGTTCTAATTTTCTTCTCGATTTCATCGGACAGTTTCTGAGGATTCCTCGAATATTACTGCGTCCACAGCTTATGCTGGCATTCGGTCTTAATTCGTAGATCAATGAAGCATTTTAGTCTTTTTTATCGCGAGGACACTGAAGACTCGATCACCAAGAAAACGAGGGTCGTTACGGGGGAGATTGATGATTGAGGGGAGGAACGAATGGGACCATGTTAGAAGATTGAAGAGAAGAATTCTACTTAGTAATCGCTGTTTTATTCTGACTGCTTTCTTCTTCTGAACGTAATTTAAAAAAAGGCAAAATCAGCAAGATCTTTTAATAATTCTTCCTCCCTGACGAACCTCTTCAACGTCACTGCGAGTGAACTAACGAATCATGAAACGTTTCCCTTTTATCAATGATTCATTTTCAGTCGCCACCAAGAGCTCTCAAAAAGTAATTTCAAAAGATATTAATCCGAGAGATTAAAAATGTGCACGATTAAAATGTCGCTCAAAGCAATTTTTAAGACCTTTTAATTAAAACAGAATTTCACTGAAACTTATCGAACCACATTTCACATCAGCATTTTTCATTAATAAAAACAATCTCATATGAAGCTCATATTCAGCGATATTACAGTTTAATTTGATTACATGTAAATGATATTTTAATAAATTTCTTGTTCATTTCCGGTTCATTTAAAATGTAACGGAATTGTCAATAGAAAGTCAAGTATCGTAATTGAATGTGACGCGCCTCGTGCATCTGTTGCTCCAAGTTTTATTATTTAGGCAACGTTCAGTCATTGTGCATTAACATGCATACGCTGGACTTTAAAACAATATTCTACGGATGTACTGTATACAACGAACGCAAAATCTACTCTTGATATGTTTTCCGTGCCAGTGAAATCAAATACTGTGCAACGAGTGTTTTGTTGTATAGTTCATGGTGGAGCTGAATTTTTTAATACACATGAAGCCGTTGAAAATAGCGAATATTATTACGTTTCAAAAATCTGCAATTAGGAACGCATCCGAGTGGTAACATTTATTACAAAAAATTAAGTAGGTATATCTAGTACAGCGCGTATTTAAAAAATATGATACAGTATTCAGCATGAACTGGGGGATGTTACAATAGGGACCAACATCCAGGAAATAAAAATTTGCAATTCTGTTCTTGAATGTTAATTGTAACTATGTATCTCCTGAAATAAAATGAGGAATTTCATTATGTGACCATTTGGCCCTTTTGTAAGGTACACCTAGTCATATTGAAAGCTCCCAGAGACAAGATACTTTCGTTGTACAACCTTACTGGCTTAGCCCAGGCCAGTTTTGAGTTCTGAAGTCGAACTTCCCATATATATCATTTCCAGGGAACGATTTAAGAAGTTGATAATGCTCTTTACTGTTCGCGAGCTCAGCAAAACAAGGAGTCGAAAGTTATCTTGCTCGATACCTTACACTTTGAGAAAGTATGGTGAGTTAGGTCCTCAGTAGCCTCGATCATAGTTGAAACTGCAGTCGATGGATTAGTGAAAGGTAGTGAAAACGTGTCAGTGTCTCTGAAGATGTCCTTTATCATGACGAAGGATCTCAGATGCGCAAAAATCTACGCCAGTGTTAAAAGGACCTCGCTAATGCCTCGGTTTCATTATAAATGGGGCAAACTGTTTTTACTCGAATTAGTATTTTTTCCGTGTGATTCTGAATGCTACGTACTTCATCGAGGAGATAGGAAAAAGGCTATTTCTGAGTGCTTATTACAGCGTGAAGAAAAAGTATTAATCGACCGGCTGAAAGCTTCATCGTGCTTACAAGCGATCATAAATTTCTGCAGCTCGAAAGAATATCCGAACGTGTTAACGCACCGTTCATTAACGAACGCATTCGTAATTATTTCTTGTCGAGTTTTGTCGCGAGAGCGTTGTCCCCTGCATTTCATACTGTCGCGTCCGTCAAATTAAACGCTTAACAAGAGCCTTTCGTTATCCTTTTTGCGTGAATTTCCGCCTTGGACGCGCCAACACGCAATTTAAAGTGTGCTATTATCTGAGTGGGTCTCGTAATGGCGTCTGAGGAAGGCTATAACAATCCTTCAGTCATCTGAAGATGTTGCTATTTAAGTTGAGTTTCGTGTGGTATATTTTACAGAATATGGAACAGTTAGTTCAATATCGAATTCAGAATCTATTCGAACCACTATCCAATAATTATGTAGAGTTAGAGTCACGTGGTGTCTACAGCTGCGTCACGTGACACGTTTACATACGCTTCCTGGGTCACGTGACTCGTCTGCGTATGTTACTTGCGTCACGTGACACGTTTTCATACGCTGCATCGTCACGTGACTAAAGTTTTACAAGGATATGCGCCTGAAGTACATAATACAAGCTATTTAGCCAAGCAATCAGCTTCTATTAACAAAAACGTAAATTTATAAGGCAGCATTATTCAGTGCGTAACGAGATCTAGTCACATGAAACAATTGAACCGAGCGAGAAGGAACATGTTTGCCTTTGCGAAGTCTAGTGTTGTTAATTCATGCAACACCGCATTAAATGAATTTAAAGGAGCATTCTTGTCGCCTTGGAGGAATTCTTGCTTGCTTAATTACCCGCTCAAGGATTCCTTTGGAAGACCATGGCGTGTATGTTTCATCGTAATTACACGCGTGTTAAACTTATGTAATTCCATATCTTACAGTGTACTTTATAAATAATTTATTGTCAAAGCGTTTAGCATTTAATCTTCCCCTTGCATCAAATATAAGAGGTTTAAGGTAAACAATGCCTTCGGCTAGTAGCGAGCCATCACGTTAAAGTCTCTTTTAAGACGATTCATGGTAATTGCCAGACTGTAATTACTGTTACATAAACAAAGGAAAATATGCAAGGAGTAACAGATATGTTAGCCATTCTCACGTGCCGAGAATGTCACGTGACCAAAGTTCTTGACGTCCATCCAACGCGCATAATACAAGCTGTTTATCAGGACGATCAATTTATTTGACGCGTGTAAAAAGAAGCTGCAATTAAACTTCTGCAAACTCCGATTTAATCAGAATTCTGCCCCCATAAATTTGATTAAACTTCTTCTGCATCGGACTAAATGCCTTCTATGTCACACGTTGCGAAGAGATAAAATCGCAATCAAAATATGTTGAACCGAGTTCCATAGATAGAAATCTAAATGATTCCCAGTCGCTGCGACGGTTGTCATGGAGATTAATATTTTTCGGTCAATAAAAGACCCTTCTTTGATCTTCGTAATTAAACCGCGACGGAGCTCCGCGCTTCATCCTTGGTAATATAGCCATGTCGCGCGCGACATCTCGGTGGATTCACTTTTCCTCATTCTGATTCCCGAGCTTCAAACACTTCCAGCTCCGCTTTTTTCGCCGACGTCGATTCGAACCTTTGCGCTCGGGACGTATTATTATCAGCGGAACCGTTGCTCGATTAATGATGCACGCGATGAAATACATCTGTATTTAATAACGTCTGCTTCCTTTCCCTTTCGCAGACGTCCGTTCACGCATACCAGTGCAGTTGCAGGAACTCTTTCAGAGTCTCGGTTACCTGCCACCCGATGAAAGCTATCTACTCTTGGCGTCGCACCTTTTTCAGTCCCGCCATTCGCTAACCTGCCCTATAGGCGCGAAATATTCAGCTGCGCTCGTTAGCAAGGAAAATCTGTCACCTGAAACATCTTTGTAATTAACAGGCTCCCGTTCCTTGCACAAGCGAATTTTATTTCTTTGTTACCAATTCCACAAAAGGCTGTTGCTACGCTCTTGGTTCTGGGTACCTTGATCCCTACCATGCTCGCGAGGTAACATGGAGGAGTCTGTATGATGCAGCTGGACGTTGTTTGAAGCACAATTGCTAGTCTTGGTCCTGGGTATCCAAGACCCTACTGTGCACACAAGGTGACATGGACAAGTACATGACGTAGCTGGACGTTGTTTGAAGTAACAAATAAGTAAAGTTTTGCTTATGTATGAGAGTCCAGTTATCAATTTTGCAAAGTACAATTACTAATCCTGATCCTGTGTATCCAAGTTCCTATTTAACTTGCAAGATATCGTGAAGAACATGTGATGCAGTTGGACATTGTTTGAAGTAGAAAGTAAATGGTGTCCTGAGTGTATACGACAGAATTCAGTTTTCAATTTTGTGAAACACAATTGCCACTTTTCTAGGTACCTAGGTCCCTACTCTGCAAGGAATGTAGCAGAACAGATTCTCTATGACGCAGTAGATCAAATATACAGGGTGATCAGTTTATCTGGAAACTCTCTGAGTGTTGTCCAGAATGTTGTCCAATCTGAGTCTGGAAACTCTCATGATCATTTATTCTAGATGCTGTTAGCATTGTACGTGCTGCCAGCACCTATTAAAGGGTTTCCAGTTAAACTGATCATCCTGTACAGTCCTCCCCAGGTAAGCGATTACTTCTCTCTAATTGGTCTACTGAAACATAGCAACGTGCTTCATGAGCGAAACTTTAAACGAAGGACTCGTTTGAAGCCTAGATGCCCTTTTGATCATCGATGTCCTCCAGAGGCTCTAGCTAAGAGCAGAAGTATGTCAAGGAAATGTATTAGCAGAGCGTACGCGCGGTGGGATCGACGCGTAATTATGCAAAGCGCGGGCTCATTTTAAATGTAGAAACGCGAAGTACCATTTATGGCGCCACCACTCGGGAATACCGGTACATGGTCAAATGCAAGCAGGCGCATCGTTTCACCAGAGTCTGCCTCTTTTTCATGGAAATTTCACCCACGATAATGAAATTATTCAGCAGATTCTCTCACCGATGATTCAACGTGGGGACTAAGCTTTGGTATTTAAAAGAAGGCTGTTAAGGAAAGAGAATTTCAACTCTTTTTTTCCTGAGACACATACGTGAGCTACTTGACAGTGTGCTGCCAGATAACACACCTGGATGGATCAAGCCTAACCTGCTGTCAGCTCTAGTTTACTATGCTAGGCAAACTTCAGTCACTTAAGACCGACTTGAGCAATTGAGAGGGACTTTCACTTTCCTTGCGCATGCGCAGGGTATTGCTCCACCCTCTCAGTAGTAGTAGCCACGCCTCCATGAGCCTGAACGTCCACTACTTATGAATTCTACTGTAGTTATCCTACTATGTAACAAGTTAATCTTGATATTTGAATTGACATTTCCTTGTATCTGTAATGGTTCCACATTTCTGATGCCATAAACTCCACTGGCAAGTGCTTATGGATTCTACAATTATCCTATTGCCAAGCTGTTGTCTGTGTACTTACAGTTTTTTTAAACTACTAATAGTCTCAGAACTTGTCGAACTCGCCTGCAGGAGTACATTTATATATATACAGTGCAGCATAGTGTAGGTGGACACATTAAAAGCAGCGAGATTGTATACCGAAGAGGGCCTCGAAATTGATCGACGCGAGGAGTCCAGCCACGCAGCCTCGAAAATGGAATTTCATTATTAGAGGAACTTCCTACATCGCCGATAAGTTTTCGAGAAAGTTTTATGCACTCTGCAAGTCCGCAGGACGAGTTCTGAACGACGTGCAAAGCGGATATCAGACGGGAAGTAAAAGTTTCATTCACCCTTGAGGATTCATCGAGGTGAACGTGCACCAAAGGTTCACGCGAACGTGGTGTAACGTAGTAGGTTTCTTTCGCTGAAAAGGGGAATAAAATTGTATTTTTATTCAATGATAAATCATAATTCTGCCACAGAGAATGCAGTATTTTCATTTGATCATTTTTTATAATCCACTGTGAGCGAAGATACATATTTAATTACTTTAAGATTGAAGACTGACGATAAGGATCAGTAAAACAATTCAAATTAGACAAATTCGTAGACAATTCGTAGACAAAAGAGAGCTTTAATTATTCTGTTATTGTGTCTTCAAACACAGTGGATCAGTATTCAGCTAGAATAGCTGCAGCATTTACTGACTTCAGAGGCGTGCAAGCAAAGTCATTGAGGAGCTATTCAAAAAGTGGCTTGCAATCAATTTGGTTTCGTCAGGATCCATTGTAGCTGTTAATTGATCTGATTGTGGACTGGTAGAACCGCAGGTAAGTACTAAATTGGACTAATTATTTCCCTAGCTAATATGATTAGTTTCTCACTTCAAGCTACACTGATTTTAATGCTGAAATAACAGAGTGATCCTGTTTTAACACTGACGATTATATCTGCTTAATTGTTAGTTTTTGCTGTCTACCAATTCTACATGTAATTTTACTTTAATTATTTACCTTAATTATATTCTCTATACTACTTCGGAGTTCCCTAGAATACAAACTGTATAACGTGTCTGGAGTTATACGAGTAGCTTCCAATGCAGAGTTAATTTAAATAAAAGACAAAGCTTCGGGAGAAAATTGAAAGCAAATTTGTTTGTCATCACGGTATTAATTGGTATTTACTGTACCAAAAATCGCGCATCTAAATATTGAGGCTTCAATGTATCCCTAAATCGTCCACAACGGATCGAGAGTTCCGATGAATCGCCAATATTTACCCTAACTTCTGTCTGTGTTTGCGGTGTTCATGAAAAGTTTGATGTCGACGCATCCCTGAACAGATTCCAAACGAAGACAGGCGAAGCCTGCTGACAAGCTAAACAAATATGTACAAATGCAGCCATGTTTCTTGACCAGCGCTTTGAAGCATCGACGACCGTAGAAAGTGCTTTGAGAGTTTCTCGGTTAAATTATAGTTTGCGCTCCCTGGAAGCGTCACACAGTCAACGTTGACATAAGAGGCAGTTGGCTACTGATAATTTGCTGATCGAATGTACGTATTTTTGTTTATTGCTTGTTAGCAACAAATTAAAAGTTCCTTTAAATATTCATTTCTACATGTTTACTCGCCGCTTGCTTGGTGCATGAATTCTTGTTTAATTTCGACTGGAGAGCAAGAACGGTCGAACGGAGAGTAGAAGGTACTCGTGCACTTTGTGCTATTACGGAATCATGAAAGTAAACTCGAATGTTTGTGTTGCCATTTGTGAGTTACAAACGTAGAACGTTTTATCGAAACGAATTTATTTACCTGGAGATGGATAGATGAAATGACTACTCTGGGTTTAGATAAAGCTATCCATACGAAGTAGAAAAACGGAAGAAGACTGAAAAAAGTGTTCTCATAGGTATCATCCTGAAAAGTACAGTCAATGTGTTCAGCTAAAATGAATCAATTACGCTGAGTATACTATCTATCGAAAAACATCTGGTGAATACTGTATCTTTATGTAGAGCACCTAAAGACTTGTAGCACATGTCTTTCCCCGAATTTGAAACTGCTTTATCCCGATGGGAATTCGAGCAGGTGGAAACAGTGTTCGATAATTGATTAATTATCAAGCTGTAGCGAGAGTGGTTTAACCACAAAATCGACGTGGGAGAAACGTGATTCTTTCTTTCAGTTAAAATACGAGGAAGGGTTCTAGAAGAGTGTGTGCTCAATAATACAAAATATTTCAAAATAATTATACATTTTATGAAAATTAGGAATTGATAGAGAATAAAAGATTCGAAGGACCTATTCTCAGAGTGTCCATGTTTCTCTCTCTATACTCGTCACTGAACTCTTTCTAATGCAGGGTTGCCAGGAAACTCCTTACACACAGGGACACATGACGTCACATATGGTTACATACATATATCGCTATTCCTATACTTCCACTGCAATTCACTATACACACATGTGTCACGTACATGTACAGCCTTATGCTCTTATCACTATATTACTCATCCCTCCTTTTCCTTCATCTGGCAACCCTGTTCTACAGTAGAAATAGTATCCCCATGAAACCATAGTTTTGCACTTTGCTCTTAATTCTTTAAATAAATGACAGACTAACTTTTACTTTTCCTCTTGTAGACTCGTATCGACATTTTATACAGGTTAATATAGCTTCACAGAAACATATAAAAAAGCTTCTTATGTTGTAGCATCTTCGGCTTATTTTACGCCAGATCAATGTCATCCTAGTTAGATCATCCTAACGTTGAATGTTTTTCAATGTTTTTCAGAAATTCCACAGAAAGTGTGAAAAAGAATCGACGAACCTAACCTATCCCCCTCAACCCACGCCCTCATAGGCACACACGTGGATATGTAATTCCGTGCTGGCGTCGTTGACGTTACGTATGGAAATCCCTGGCAATCCTCGAAGCGTCGAGAAAGTGGGCGTGGAGTCGGTCGGAAATACTGGAAAATACGACAAACCGACGAAGCAATAAGACCAGCCCGCTCGCAGCCGGTAAGTTGTTACAGCCGCCAGTCGTATTTCATAGCTACAAATTGCTCGGAGCGTGCGTAGCTACGTGAACAGGTACACGCGGCGGGAATACACGGAAGACAGATTGAAACGCTACAAGAAAAGAAAACAAAGGAAAAGTAGGACGACTCGCAACGAATTACTCCATTGTTTATGCGGCCCGACCACTATCATTCCTACCTCCAGCTCAAATGTGCATTGCCACTGGAGGACTCCGCGACAATCCTTGCCTCGCGAATGTACTCCTTTAAATATTCAGCGACGAATACGGGCCTCCGCCGTGGATCACGAAAATGCACCTTTTGAGAACAGGTTGCCTAAGAATCTGAATACTGCTTGCCGCTGGGGCAAGTGCGGCTGTCTAGGTCAGGGATGCCCAGCAAAAGCGCCCGCAGGTATGAGGCAATGGCCGGGGGAGCTCGCGAGCATGCTTCCTCGAGTATCGGGTTCTTACTCCTCCAGAAACGGTCTTCTAATTAGAATTAGTGTTAGGTCTCTTGTAAATGTAAAGACCTTAAGTCTGTTAGAACTACAAGCACAATGACGATAGATGTACTGTTCGTGTCTCAAAAGATGTCTCGCGAAACGGCTTAAGTGCAACGCTTTTAACGAAACTCCTCGCGAGAACAGAGCTAGATTTAGCAAACACCTGCACTGTTTTGTACTCTATATTTACAGACTTAATTACAATAATAAAATATGTTATTCAGTTCTAAAGTTAACGTGTGAAAAAATATTACTATTTTTTGTACTGATAAGTGGACAGAAATAATATCAAATTTCATCAAAGTCTATAGCTCAAAGATTAAAATATGTTATACGTGCACATGGAGTTCATGCTAAGGTGCTATTAAAGATGGTATAATTGAACTGCTTTCTTGAAAGATAGAATATATTTTAGACTGTGTACTACAGGGTTTCTCAACGACAGCAATGTGGCCTCCTAGAGTCCCAAACACGTATTTTCGGGAAGAAAAGAAAGATGAGACAAGAAAAAATGGAGATAGAAAGAACAGAAAGGAGGAAGGGAATCACAGAACCCATGAACCAAAAAAACCTTGAGAAACCCTGGTATACTAAATAGTCTCTATCTTCAAATTAACCTGAAGCAGTCGTCCTGGCTGATGGATGCTTCTTGTAACTCCCAGAGCCAAGTGTGGCGTTCAACCCAGAGCTAATGATGGCCTAGTTCATACATTGGGCCTCAAGGCCTGTGTTTCTACGAAAATTTGGTTCTAATCCTAGACCTCCCTAACAAGTTTGCCATGCAGTAAAACGGTGCTTATGCATGTTATTCTCTCATGCACTATCTAGCATCTCCATACTGAAAGGAAAGTTTCCTGCGGCGGCACTTTTCTGGGCCTAAGTGTCTAGCACAACAAACACGCAAACTTAACTTCCACGGAGCTTTGGGAAGCATCCTCAACCCCCCGCATAGTACTCTTAGACACAGTATCTCGTGAGACAACTGCTATCCTCCTTGGGGTCCAAGAAAAGCAAAGGTAGCAACGCCTACGGAAGGGATCATCCAAAGCGGCAACCAATTAGCTTCGGAATGTCTTCTAAAGATGTTTACCTCGCTCACACAGACGTTCAGACACAATTGTGGAGCTTCCTAGGCAACCTGAATAACCCTCCAGTTATTAGCCAATCTCGCAACTCGGCACTTTTAGGTCCAAGACCTAGCTACGGTATTAATTCCAGAGAAGACATATTTCTCAGGTGTTCCAAACTCTCTTCAAGTGTCATAGGAAGCAAATTGACGTGACTGAAGTTCTCTTGAGTAATGACGGAAAACCAGTCCCTCATTTCTCCTGAAGAATTGTTCAACTTTTTCAGCTCCCGCAGACCTGCAGGTCACTTATTTGAGCAATGGCTTCCAGAAACCGATTGAATTCCTAAAAGCACCAGCAACTCCACAGCCGCGTTCAGTTCAACAAACTTTCACTCATTTCCATAACCCCCCCGCCTCCCGCGAGAGGTCGCTCGTGAACTTTATGCAAACGAATTACGCGACGATGATGTTCCTCGGAAGATTTCGCCCTCAGGAATCAGTGAGAGGACGAAGACACTACAAAGCATGCGCCAGTACAATCCTAGGCATGACATACAAACGACTCCAGTTTTATACACGTTTTATCAGCGAAACATATTCACTCGTCCTTGCGGGAAATCGTTTTGCATTTTTCATGCACTTCGCTTTTGAACATTAAACAGAGCTGGCGTGCTTACGCGGGAAGAGCTTCCGTTACGAAATTAATGCACTTTGGATTTTTCAGTATGACGTCCATTTGAAGGCGCACCGCTGTCTTTCATACAGGAGGGGATGGTTTAATGGAATGTCTGGATTCTTGGATTCGCGATGGGCGAGGAATTTCAGTATCGATGGATGCATTTCGAGAATATATCAGTGCCGTTTTGCTCGATCGGCCCCTGTCACGTGCACGCAGGGATTGAAATTTTTCGTTGTCGGCAGAGAGACAGAGGGGACGCAGTAACCGTCGATACGTCGGAGTTCTTGCATCCCTTTTGTTCGCCGTTACAGTTCCACGTAAAGTAACGTCTTCTCAATTCGAAGCCCGTTTTTCCTCGGCGATTCTTTCTTCGGGGCAACAGCTCCCTTCGTGACGCAAATGGACTGAAAAAGCTTGCCTTCAGCTACTCCCTCTCAGAGACTACATACTATCTCAATATTTTTTGTAAACGTTCCTACCATGTTACGTCACTCGAGTCAGGATTAAAAGAAAATCGATATTTCAAGCACGTTTCGTGTTTGGATACACGTAGCAACTTTTAAGTAGAATTCCAGATTCCCTAGATCAAAGTTTGCTGAGATCTCGCTACCCAGGAAAGTGAGTAAGTAGCGAGATATATAATCTTCATAAAAATAAGACACATCAATTGGCAGAATTTCGTCGAGAAAAACGAACCCAAACACGATACAAATTGGATTAGTATTAACAGTCATCAGATCCAATTGATTACTGTGCATTACTAATTGCAGGTCAATTTTAGTTCGAATTAGATCTTGTTTGAGTTCATTTTGTGCAGGGAAAAAATTCTCCAATCCTCAGGTACCATTTTCAGAAGCATAACATGAAATTATCGGTATTTCGAGTTCTTAATAAACATTTGCATTCCAGAAGTCAAATTATTTCGCTCCCACTGATTGACAGCGTACAATATGTTCATGGGAAGCTTTGTACTCGTTTTTCCTAGTTGTCTTCCTGAAATGTCTATAACACAGCAGGATTTGTTAAAACAGACATACCGTTCGACAAATGTTTGTCTCCATGGCTGCCTAGTGCGGAGCCAGCAAACGTAAATTCTCCACGCGTCACTGTTTCCGAAATTAGGGAATATCGTAATTCCTCATCGCATTTCCATATGCACGTGTGCGTCAGTATAAATTGCGGAACGTCGGTCAGTGAACGTTCGTGTAACGCTGACGGAAGAAAATTACGAAATTCAGTTGAATTTAAACACGCTCTGACGGCACGTACTAATCGTGGCAGGAGTAGTCTCGGTCGAACTGGCAGCGGGGAAAATCTGAAGACGAAACAGGGCTACGTGTCACCATTAAAACCTGAGCTCGCCGATGAAAATCGAATAGGGGACTTTCGTTTCGAGAAACTGTACCGTACAAGCACTGGTCCAACTTTAAACGATGGGAACTGTCCTAGGTGATATTTAACCAGTCTCACTGAGGAGTCTCATTTAACAGCAAGACATCTGGTGAAACGTTACAGACTTGCCAGGGCACGTGATCAAAAGACCGAAATACCCCAGAGCAGAGATCGATTTCTCTTTGTGCGCTATAACACGAGTTTGAGGTCGAGCAGGTAGAGGGCCCAGCGGAGCAAACAAAATTCGCCAGCCACTTTTAATGAGCACGTTCTAACAAAATGAAGCTGTTTCATAACCGTAATGCGTCATGGACAGCCGATGCAAGGACTGCGCAAACAGGGAGCATCGAAATTGTCAGGCTGGTCTAATGTTGTATTACGTTTGCCGATGCACGTGCGCTGAAATCCTGATAACAAACGTTATTTGTTCGCGCGCTTAATGACCATTACGATAATTGCTAGTTTAAACGCTGGTCGGAAAACAGCCATTGTCGATGCATGGTTACGTGTCGGAGCTGGGCAACATCGATCTGGAAATCTATGATTTCGAATCCCAGGGATAGGTCCAAGGATCACGAATTAGTAATTCGAATCCTCCTGAACGGCCATCGTTCACCGAATTCTAGGGGTTGGAGTGTGCTAGGTCTGCAGGTACCGTGAGCATCCTGTAACCATGAATCCAGGAGAAATTGACCATGTCCCTGACAAGTGAGAAATCAGTCTGCTGAGTGAAGAGTACAGAATTGGCCTGCCCAATCTAACCGCAATCTCTGGCCCCGGATCGTGTTTTACCAAAAAAGGTGTCCCCCGATTGTCGTGGCTACACCAGCTTCTAGGGGATCAGGGATAGGGGGAATGAAAGAAGACAGAGCAACAGGCGGCAGATATCGACTTCCGCGAAAATGGAGGGAGAGCAAGGAGTGGGGGGGATGAACAGGGGAATGGAAGGATGGACAGAGACGGCGAGAGCTGCAGAGGGGTACGGTTTGAACATCGCATTGAATCAATGCTGGACACTCATTACTAGAGAAGAGACACTGGGAAATATATCGTGCGGCGGGGCTACGCTGGGAAAGTAATCGGGCAGAAAGTTTTACCAGGATCCTGATCCCATATGACTTCCAACCGGTTTGCTCCTTTTTTACTGGAGTTGACAGTGGTTTTCACTTTGCGAAATTATTTCTAACTCACGGCACTTGTCCGAGGGGTCTTCCTCCGAGGACTTCGGCGAACTGAAATGATTGGAGTTATCGATGACTGTCGAGGCAGGTCTCGGCGAGGTTTGCCTCGTTTTAGGGGACCTTCGATACCTAGATTTCGACTCCGTTCCGATTGGGGTGGGAACGTCTTTTGAGTAATAGTTATTTCCCGAGGGATAGACCCTATTTTACGTAAAACTTACCGAACCTGTTGCTCTCGAGGGGTTCTGCTTTTCTCTGGAGTACTTGTAGCCGATGAGGTTTCACCGATGAAAGGACAGATGTAAAGTATGTCCTGCCGCAAGGGTTTTCGGGATAAAATGGCGCGTGTAATATTGCAATCTTTTTCTTTTCACGAATCTAGGGCGCACTGACAATTAGTCTCGCTGAGATAATTGCACAGTAGGCGTAGGAAGTCGCTATCGCAATGCTAGCGAAAATACACGCTCTGTCGTGGCATCAGTACCGCGGATCGCAGTTGGTAATTTCGAAATCGCGTTGAACTGTGTAACTGCATCCGCGGTCAGAATTGGAGGAATAGAGAGAGCTTGATTCATTTAGACCGTATCGATTGGGGAAGTCAGCAAAATTTCTCAATTAATTGGAATGAATATGCGCTTAAGCAAGCTTTTGTGCCAGAAACACCGAACCTGTTGCTTCTATTGGTTAAACGTGTTGAGTCTCGTTATTCGGTATGCGCTCATTTACCTCTCTATTGCTCGTACGTAGTTTCGCGCGATCGACGATGCGCTTTGAGGCGAGGTGACAATGGATTTAGTGGCTGCTCATTAAGAACAAGTCTTAAGAACGTTGCCAAGTATCATAAGTACTGGCCTACTGTTATATCATCGAAACTGCACGCGCCACACAATGGGGCATCGAAATCGATGGCTGTTATCTTAATTAACTACTGAGACCTGCTCGAGTATACCTGCACAGCTATCGTGCCATGCTTCACGTGAAATTAATTGCTTCCTTAGGGTCACTGGCTGTGCAACATCATAACCAGCGTGCCCTATAGCTGCTCCCTTGACTCTTGTTAAATAAAGCTTTTATTTCCTTACCCTTTGCTCGCAGACTCATTTTCTTGACTCAAGGACCTAAATTATAGCTCGACTATAAGTCTATGTGGGTCTAGTGAAGTCTAGGTTTGGTTTGGACGAATTTTCATGGTGTGATTCTAGTTAACGACGGAACGTGGAAGTTTAAATAACGAATTGTGAGATGCATCACTCTTATGAAGAGTCATGGAATACTGTCATCTCAATCTACTGTGTTATTGAAGCATTAGCTTCTGTAGTGAGTTTGGAATCGTATCGACAGCCTTCTCGCCGATTACTTTATATAAATATTATAAAAGGAGGATAGCGGCTTCTAGCTCAGCGCGTCCAAGTTAAAAGAAGAAAGAGGGAAGAAGTTCGAGTACAGGTAAAAAGAGAAGAGAAACGGGATTAGGTGAGGATAGGAAATGGCCAGAGCTAGACTCAACAGGATGAGAAAATGTCACAGTCTCTGAAAGCCATCCTCTACTGACGTCTCGGAGTTGCAGAGTACAATCCTGAAGGAAAACTCTATGGAATCCTTTCGAACGAATGGTACTGTGACGTGAAGGAAGAAGACCTGTAGAGAGGTACTCGATGGGTGGAATAAGGAAGGATCAGCTTTGATCAAGGTGGAAGGTTAGAAACAGCACTGGGTTGGAAGGTTTGCGTATCGTGCAATAAGTAGAGTCACGTCGTCTTAAATGTTCAGACCTGACCTGGAACCGATCCAGACTCGCGAAGGGTCGAGAATTCTTGTGTAGACCTAGCGTGACCCATCAAGACTGCAATGTAATAAGATTGCTTGTGAGTCGCAGTTGGATGCATGAAATCATATTGTATCAGAAGAAAATATTTACATTGTAAGATGCTCTCAACATCCTTAGACAAACCATTTTCGAATCAGGAACACTGAAGCAGCTGGTGTTAGGATTAGCACTGCTAGAGTTTTAGCTAAAATACGACTCTCTCACCGATGAAGCGTCACAAATGAAGACAGGGGATGAGGGCTGCGGTGATTATAGCAAGCTGGCACTGAAGCAGTAGATTTGTGCTGGAGAAGACGAATTGCCCAACGTGAATGCTCTCTTTAGCCTTACATTGTAGACAGGTGTATCTTGGGGTAGGTTGTCACTTCACGTGGTTGGCTGAAGAATGAGGCGGAGGATCCGTGATCTAGTATTCGAGTCCTTCGGGACCAATCCAAACGTGATCCATTTGGTCGATATGGCGAAAGGAGTTGAATATCGTTCGATTCCTCTTGCTTTCTTCTTAGACTTAGGTCTTCTACAAGTTAGCTTCAGCGATATCAAATCCTTTGAAGCTGAAGCCAGACTTGAAGCTAGGTCCTCATATTTTTAGCATAGTGATTAACTTTGGTATCCAAGGTGAAGATTAGATTAGTCTCAGTTAGGTCACCTAGGAACCCTGCAGCTCCCTTAGGAAGTTGTAGAACATCGACCTAGGTGGTTCTTTTCACAGATTCTTATGCAAACTATTTACTCTCGTTGCTAAGAAGCTTCTGAACTATTCAATTATCCGATTGCTCATTGTTCTGCTGAAATATTCACGCAGATTTATGGTAGCAGGGGTTAAAGCACCCCACATAAGACGAACGAGGTGCGCTTCGAGAGTAATTTAATTGATCCTCTACTCGATGGCAGGGCTCCGTCTCAGGGTCACGTAACAAAGGAACTTGCGCAGTTATTGCATAGAACGAAACGTGCCACGGCCTCAAAGGCAAAGCGCGATCTTAGACCTGTTCTTTACCTTATGTACGCGGTTTCAATAGAACACGATGACACTCCAACTGCAGAGTACGTTGCGGCTATTGAATTTCTCGGTATTCGCGATCATTTCTCATAGCAGGCTCTGCTACTCCAATGGATCATAGGAACAGCTTTACCCCTAGCAGCGGCAATTATTGCCATGCTTGTATCGTGTTTCCGAGCTATGATCTATGAAATCTAATACGCTTTCATGTTGTATGGTAAGCAATCCTATATCTTCCCTTCTTTCTACGTCGATATTTAAATGACTATCAGCAGCTCGCGTGGGTTGAGATACTGTGCACTTTCCTGGACACAAATTGCCCTACTAAAGGTATACTGTGATTACAGTTTAAATTTACAGTGAATCATATCATGCAATTTCGTACCATGTCATCTGGCGTAACAAGAATTGGTCTCAGTGTCAAGTTCGCCAAGGTTTCGCGAAATGGTTATCGAAAACGCAGAACAAGGCGAAGAGTATTTGCAGAGGAGGGACACTCCAGTCGTAAAAATATCTGGCAATAGGAACGTGTTATACAATCGCAAGCCGACGCATAAAATTAAGATTAATTCCGAGATACTTTGCACTGGTAGTGGTATTCACGACGGAGCAGACAATTCCCCACTGTAATATATCATTTTAGTAGAAGCCTCATGAATCACTGTACCGATAGAGCTACAATTCTGAGCATACAAAAAAAATATTAACGTATCTCCACCGAAAAGTAAAGGACGTTTTGACTCATCTTCATCTTCACATCAGCTCAGAGTAGACGAGGGTTGGGAGGGTACATAGTGAGTTACTAATTAATCCTATCTTTACCGTGGTCTATTAAAGGAGACTGTTATAATATCTGTCGAATTTTCTTATTAGTCGATTTTTCAGAGAGTTAATATTTGACTCCTCGCTAATCGTTTAAACTAGGAAATTTAATTTTGCACAAGTCGATTCCTTGATGTTACCAACAAATGTTTAAGTTCAGAAGAAAACCAATTGTCGATTCAACGTGGAACAGCTTCACTAGACAGACCCAGTAAACGATGTTTACTAGTCTTTAAACATGATTTTCCCGAAAAAGAAGTCTCAAAGGCAAGCGTATTAATCTCTTTATAATTCATTATTGCGTCTAGAATCACCCCTTGGCTATTTGTACCACTCATCCTGCAACACCCCGTATATTGTAGTCAATTTTATGGGGATGTTAATAGCTAAGAGGTCGGGTGCTACAGCTGACGTTATGGAAGTGCTCTAAGTAGCCATCACAAGGTTAGTTGTTGTGGACGGATCTTAGGGGACTAACACAGATAGCACTCGGGAGTTAAACGTCGGCAGCAACCCTAGCAGAGTGGTCCAGGTAGCCACCAGGGGGTTGAACATTATGGACAACCTCATGATAGCAACCCCGCTAAGTAGCTCTTATGAATTGTTAACAGGTTTCTCCGATTTTTTACCAATACAATGTTTATCAAGCAATAGAAGCATAGCTTGCTGGGCCATTATCTGATGTTCAAATATTCTAATGAAAAAGGATGCTCTGACCGTTTCCTTTTTTCTATCAATAAAGAAAAGTCTTAACCTGATGGAACTTTAAACTTAAGTATCTTCATAGTAAAGGTTCATTTACTGAAACGTCGAATAAGGGTTAGTTTATTTCAACTTAAGCACTGACAGAAAAAATTTAATTAAAATTGGCGACCTCGCTGCTATGACTTGTTCTTGTGAGTATAAATACACTGACTGTAGTTAACATGAAGTTCTCCTGTTCTAATTGTACAAAAACGAAGCATGGTTCCAACCTTCGTCAGTTTTAAAATATTCAAGAGTGGAGAGGTGATTCTATGTCTGACCGAACAGTGGTTCAATGCACTGTGTGCCTATACGTATGTACTCGAAAGGGAGAATAAGTCTGTTCCAGCGTTTCAGTTTGAAATGAAATAAATCCTACTGCATCTTGAGGTTACTCCTTTTATATATAGAAATCTAAGTTAAATATGTTGGGAATATTCACTGTTCCGTAAATTTCAATTGAACAAATTTTGGGCCACGTTTTCAAGCGAATATTTTATAATTAGTCTAATATTAACCTTACTTTATTAAAGGAAGGATCCTAAAAATCTGCAGCGGTTCCTTCAGTGTATTCAAATTTTGGCTAGACTCACCTGAAACAGAACACGGTTAAAATTATTCGCAATTCGTGATACTTATGTATTATTTGTTATTAGATTTATTTACTGGTAGTATTGTGATAATGTTGATAAATAAGCACAAAGGTATTCTTATTTAGTAGCTTAAGTTGCATCGATATTTCAATTAATATTTTTAGGGACACTGGCCCTTCGCGCAGGTGTACTGCGCATGCGTCAGCGACTAAACAATCATGGCGAAACGATTGCAGCATAACTCAGTTAGAGGTATAAGTTTCAGATCTTACAATTAGTTCGCTTCGGTTTAACACCTAACAGTTTCAAACTACTGCATTTTCAAAGCAATAACTGAATCCACTACCTCGTTTTGATATAATTCTATTTCTTTAACTTTAGATTGAAGTTTGGTAGACTAGCGACAATTTGCATAAAGAAGGTTACATAACACAGGCTGTTATTATGTAGAGGTGCTTCACCTCGATTATAAGATCGATTTTGAGTTGAGAATCGAGCCGCTTGCTTGATAACTAAGCGTGACGTGCGTAACACCTTCTGGAGAAAGTACGAGGACATTAAACGATCATAATAGAAATTTTATTTCACACTTATGCATTTCGTGACGGTTCAGAATTATGCATGGATCAAACAATATATTTAATGGATCATATTTTTTCGCAAGTGCCTCAAAACTTCGAGACAACTCTTTAGATCAGGCCTGTTCAGGCATTCCTTTTGTTTCTTTCATTAGTCTAGAACAGGGTTTCTCAGCGGGGACTTTATGGCCCCCTAGGGGTCCTGACACTGAATTTGTGAGATCAAGTGGAAAAAAGATAGATGAGGATAAGGAAACAGTAGGAGCAGAAAAAAAGGGGAAAGGAAAAAAGAAAGGAAGGTGTAGGAGGACAAATGTGGCCAATGTTCAGAAGAGCATTACATGCCAAAAAACGTTGAGAAACCCTGATCTAAGGACGTTATTCTGTGCAACAAATTGGATCTTTTCATAGAATATATTTTCTCACCAAAATAATTTTTAATTGAACTCTAGCTTAAATATAGGTTATATTGGAAGTTGTGGATCTACTTATAGGTACTTCTTCCTGAAATTGATAACTGCAACAGGATCGTGGTTTCTGTTCCTAGAGTACGTCATCACATGATCCGTTCAAGGTGTGGCTTGTTGCCCAGCAAGGGCTGCGTGCCTCGGTGTGCTGGAAAATGCTCGCACGGACAGCGAGTGGCGCATGCCTGATTTACAGTAATCGAATACAGGTACCCTCGCAAGCTTTACACAACACGGAAGTTCTAGCGAACTAGGACACCGATAAGAATAAAAATCATCGGTGCAAGATCTACTTCCATGAGCCGAACCTTCACAATAAAGACCATTGTAGCCAGGATGGTATCGATTTTATCTCAATTCACCTAGATTCAATTTATGGTACAGGCACCTGTAACCATAGAATGATACTTACGAAAGCAAATTTTATCAGAGCATTACTTAAGTACAATTTAACAAATCCACGTAACATGAAACTTTCTTGTCCCTGGAAGAGAAAAAGGGGTTCAACATGGCAATCGTAAGACTGTGACAGATACAAAGGATTGCACGCGAGAGAGATCAAGGAGGGGTTCCGAGAGGGGAAGAAAGAGAGAAGAAAACGATGTTACGTCTGGAACATGCAATAGTTACTTCCCTAGGGAAACTTCGCTTGAAGCGTACTTTGCTCCTTTCCTATCGTTCCCATAACGAGTACAGAAGCTTTGGTACTTATGGCTGCGCCATTAATGCTTCTCAGCGGCGGAGAGGTTCTGAAGACTATGCAGGACGATTAGAAATTCTGATCATGAATACAAGAAAGGAAGAACGCCACGCGGATTATGCCAAGACTGTGCCAGGTCTACATCAGGACCATTAGTGCTTTCTTAACAGTGGGAAGGACTTGGAGACTATGCACAGTAGTTTAAAATCCAGTGTTACAAATGGAGAGAAGGAAGTATACAGAAACCACAGCAAGTCTACACCAGAACATCACCAGGAATACACTATATCAGAACCTGATATCTCCTAAAATCACCATTGCTTCTCAGGAGTGAGAATATCCTGGAAACTGTGCAGGATGCTTCAAAATTCTGAATAGCAAATGAAGGAATTGGAGTGTCCAGGAACCAAAGCAAGACTACACCAGGATATCACCAGGACTATGTCAGAACCTGGTGTCCACCATAATCACCGCTGCTTCCTCAACACAGACGTGTTCCTAGGGACTATGCAGGCTAACTCAAAATCCTGAATAGCAAATGAAGGAATTGGAGTATCCAGGAACCAAAGCAAGACTACACCAGGATATCACCAGGACTATGTCAGAACCTGGTGTCCACCATAATCACCGCTGCTTCCTCAACACAGACGTGTTCCTAGGGACTATGCAGGCTAACTCAAAATCCTGAATAGCAAATGAAGGAATTAGAGTATCCAGGAACCAAAGCAAGACTACACCAGGATATCACCAGGACTATGTCAGAACCTGGTGTCCACCATAATCACCGCTGCTTCCTCAACACAGACGTGTTCCTAGGGACTATGCAGGCTAACTCAAAATCCTGAATAGCAAATGAAGGAATTAGAGTATCCAGGAACCAAAGCAAGACTACACCAGGATATCACCAGGACTATGTCAGAACCTGGTGTCCACCATAATCACCGCTGCTTTCTCAACACAGACGTGTTTCTAGGGACTATGCAGGCTAACTCAAAATCCTGAATAGTAAATGAAGGAATTGGAGTATCCAGGAACCAAAGCAAGACTACACCAGGATATTACCAGGACTATGTCAGAACCTGGTGTCCACCATAATCACCGCTGCTTTCTCAACACAGACGTGTTCCTAGGGACTATGCAGGCTAACTCAAAATCCTGATAGCGAGCGAAGGAAAGGAACGATAGTAGGTTGAAGTCAGGATCCAGGGCGAGTATTAGGGACGAAAACAGTGGTACCCTCGAAAGCTTACAAATTCTCGTGTTATCTTTGGAACGCAATTTCGAGCCGCCCGAACACAGTATTGGTCAGCGCGCTGAATTATGGCCCAGTATGGTAGACACCAACCTCCGGCGAAGTTTATTTTGGTCCATTGAAGCACGATTTACACTGACTGCTGAAGCGCTAGAGAGGACGATAAATGTGAGGGAAAGCCTAGTGGGAAATCGTAAGACTGTTACGGAAAAATTATCGATGAATTGATCCTGGTGTTTACGGTACCGCCGAGATGGGAGTCTGTCTTCTCACGAGGTCCCTGCTTCTCCACACACACTCTTTTCATCCTCTTATGGATTTTGAATGAGACTTAAGAGGATTACGATTTTTAATGAAATTTTTTTTAACGAAGAGAAGACACTAATTCTCTGCGTAACACAGAAAATTAGTAAGCAGTTGCTCGTTTCGTGTAGTAGACTAGGACTCCAGGGAACTATGCTGACCTCATTTTCTAACATTAATCGATTCCATACATACATAGAGAATTGTATATATAACACAATATTGTCGATATTAGTTTCATTGATCGCGAAATGAGGACTGTAGTTTCTTTTTATTTGTATGAAATAATTCTTCCTCAAATTTACCCAATCAGCGAATACTGCTCGAAATGGTGAAAAATGTTGGTCTAGATAGAGCAACGATGGTAACAGCAGTCGTAGCGGAGAAGATGAGAAAGAGGAGAATTATGATTAAACAGAAACGTTTCGGAAGAGCGTTCGGCTAATTTGCGGGGAACGATCTCTTCCACGCTGCACCAGCGAAGTCGAGCTGAAATTTGATGTGATTTACGGGTGTTGCGCAGCAGCCGCGACACAGCTCGTTGCAACCGTCTTCCTATTTACACGAGTGGAAACTATTTACGAAAGCGAGAAAGCTCGGTGTTCGACTATGAACGAGTAAACCGCGGGAAGAGGAACGATATTAGGGCACAAGCTGATAAGACCGTGGAAAGAAGAAAAGAAATAGGAGGAAGAATAAGAAGAGATAAGGAATGAGTGTACGGGGTTAAACGGGGTGAACGGGGCGCGTTTATGAAGATGCGCATCAGACGTGTGTCGAATACAAGATACAAGCGCATAACGAGCAGGCAGAACGTACGAATCTACGTTAATTGGCTTTCTTGGAGCTTCCTTGCTCCGTCTGCCAGCAAAAAGACCTCACGTAACAGAACCACCATTTTTCCCCTGGCCTTTTTGCGCTCGCGCTATTCCAAGACGCAGACAACAGGGCAAATCCTTCAGGAAATAAAATTTAACCCCTTTCTCGTTTCCATTCGAGGGTGCTGTCAAGAGTTTCATATTCGACATGAGGATGAGCGTACTATTATTTAATTGTACACGATTCTGAGAGGGATTATTCAAAGCAGAATGAGGGAATCTAGTTCCACCCTTGCCTTGGTGCAAAAGGTTCCCTGATTCGAACAACTTCAGATACGCAAGAAGATACACAGGTCCCAAGTTACCTTATAGAACGCTCAACTTTCGAGTCTTGAAAACTGGCCACTGAATTCTTTAAAACTGAAAATCTTGAACTTCCACCCATAGATATCGAAGTTCAGTGTTAACAACTTAAACTTCGGAATTTGAATTTCCAATTTCAGTCTTTGAAGGCTGATGTTTAGTCTTCAAAGCTTTGCAAGCTTCACTGCCGCAAGAAGGGAAAGACGGACCAATGTTCCACTGATTCAGAATACAAAACTAACGCCAGACCGCGGCCTCGTGAAGTGTCCTAAAAACCATACGATTCGAGCGAAGTACCCCACTCGAGGAACCCAGAACCTAGTACTGCTATGTACCCATTGAAGAATTTCGAATCTATACTTCGTTCACTGGGAGAACGCAGTTGTCGGTTGACGAGTTTTCGTACCCTTTGCGCAGTTCACGCCTACGCTCATTAGTTATTGGCTCTGTCACTCCCGAGCACATCCCTACCCATAAACCCCTTGTTGGGCCCTTGGAGGTCCTACCATTTCTAAAGAAAGTCACTTCGTCAAGTGTTAGCGCATAAACGGTGTGAAAGAAATTTTGAGCAAGCAAACCATATTCTTTTAGATTTTAGTTTTCTCCGAAAGTATTAATGCGGCTCTGTTAGCAAATAAAAATAGGGCTCCAGAGACGAAGAATTGGATTCTAGTTTGCGGTCTTAGGCTCTAAACCTGAGCTCTAAGCAATCCTCGCCGCGGATCATCCCAAGACCCTCTTATAACGCGGAGAGGACTCCTGGCATGCTTTTTGACTAATCCCAGCGCGCTGGCATCAGCGGCGGCTTGTTGAAAGTTTCCCGCGATCCCTGCTCGTCTCGGCGAAGCGACGAGATCGCGGCACACACGTCCGTAAACGTTTTTCCCAGAAGAGGACGCGATCGATGTTTCCGGTCTAGCGAGTCCCGAGTTGCGAAATTCCTTTTCGCGGCCGGTCGATCGCAGGCTTCCACCAGTTAAGAGTTCGAAACTTGCTGGGCGTGCTTGCGCCCTTCTACCCTTTTACGGTGGAAGCCTGTTGGAACTCACGGCCGCGAAAGACGGCTTGAAAGTTCGCCTCGGAGCCGTGGCTAAAGCTCCACTACACCAGCGACCCGTATACATATTTTATACGGCTATGTACACGTCCACTTTCCACGGTTGCGCCGCTTTGCATAAAGAGACTGCCATTGCTTTTCCACGGCAACTTCAATCAAGTCGCAGCGGATTTTTCTGAACGATAGTTAATGGAATACGAGATCTGACAACCGTAACCAGTTTTCTACACTTTGCGCCTGATCCCCAGGCGTCGGGGTAGTTGGCAGATAAATTTTGCTCGTTCCTAGCCAATATCGTTACCTCTACTTTTACTCCTTGCTCCTCCGTAACGCGCAACACAACTGAGGGCTTTTTGCGCACTTTAATCCTCTTAAGATCGATGGTCTTTGACTTCTAGGGTCTAGATTTTAGATTAAAAATCTCTACGAGGCTTGGTTACTCGAGGACTCTACCTAACTTCGGATAGCCTAGGTACCTCAGCACTCTCGTGAAGCTCTCAGCGAGTAAGCCCATCCCACTAAGGACTTAGATTACTCGAATGTAATGCCGTAATCCGAGAAAAAGTCCTCAACGATCGTAGTACACAATGGCGTTGCCCATTAGCGTTGGTGGGTATTAGGAAGAGAACCGCTGAAATTGCTCGCGAATAATTGAAGGTGAAGCACGATTCCTACGTAGCGACGCGGGATCGTTTTATTTGGCGGAATTTCGTCAAATCGACGGTGCGCAGCAGCACCATCTGAAAAATTCAATGACCCCTCAACGAGGCTGCTGAGAATCCATGCGAGCCAAGCACGCGTGTGTATACACCGTGGTCGAAACAATGAATTCATTCGCTGGCAAGTGGACGTTTCTAGCCGCTGTGCCACTTTTGAAACGTGCCGCGGGAAACACGAGAGTCGGTGGCGGCTATTCTATGGCAACCGGGAGGACAGGTACTGCGGAAACTGGTAATGCGATTCGGGGAGGCAGCAGGCGCGAGCTCACCCTGGATATTCGAAATTACAATTAGAGCGATCATGTCATGGCTGCGCACCTTATTGCGTGGATCAGTGTTCTACGTGGCAGCATAATCCTGACACAATATGAATGGCAAGTAAGGGACGCAGAGGGTATTATCGTGGTCGCGTAAACGAGACGCTGCGCAACATTTGAATAACGGGCTGATGCTGTGGCGAACTAACGGCCAAACGAAGTCACCTTGGATTCGGGTGTTACGCAAATTCATTTACCCAGCTGGGGAGAAGTTGCACCCTGGCGGGGGTTTATTTCTTCGCCTGCTCGTGACCATGTCGGTGACCATGATAATAGTCTAGGTACTACGTTGGACAGCTTCAGAGCTGCTTCCAGGGAAGGATGTTGGATCCTGTATCAAATGACGCTTGGGAATTTTCGAAATTCGAAATTCTGTTGCCTTGAAGGACCTTGCTTTCAGGAGCAACGTTTCTACTGTTTAGGCAACGTAGTATCGAGTTGCTTGCTATTAGTCAGCAGGAGCTCCATGGCGAAGTGTCTTCAATGTATGTATAATGCATAAGACCGTATAAGCTATGCTATAAGTCCCTGTCGTAATCTTATTGATAGTAGAAAAGCATCAGCTATGTGGTTTAGAGACTCTTCCAAAATAAGATGTCGTTAACAAGCATGAGAAAACTTTATGAGCGTACGATGCTTTTACAGTTTCTACAGCTACAGGGTTTTCTGCTGTTCTAGTGTGTAATCAGAAAGGTCTACTTGTATACTGGTAAGGATGAGAGGAGACAAAGTAACCTAAAGAAAGGAACATTTGATTCACTAATGTCTAACATAAAAACATCAGTCGGGTGTGATTCCGCATTAAAATTTCTATTTGAAAGATAGAGACAAAGTGTCATGAAAATATAGATCTGAGTACCTTAGAGGTGCGTTGTCGATCAATGACCCCGAGTGACCAATATTCCCTGCCAGCATATAAATAAAACAAGGTGTATCTATACCCTGGTGACGTAAGAGCTACATGACATGTAGTACATGCTTCGTCATCCAATAAATTGGTTCCTATCTTGGATCCACCCTGGCAGAAGAAGCGACCCTAACAATACTACAGGACAGTAGTTCGCTGTCTGATTAGACTCTAATACGTAATAAACAACTGAAGAAGAATAAAATTCTGCCTAAGCAGGATGGAAGATCAGTATGAAAGAATTCTTGAATAATACATGTTCCCTGTTTGGATCCACCGTTAATTGAAAATTCCTACGAAGGGGCCCCGCAATGCTTATGAAATTACTCGCATTCTTATACACGAAATAAAGGTTCCCATGTGAGGATTACAACGAAATGTTTCCAAGCGAGTATTTCTTAATTAAATAATCATATCACGTATAATTAATGCGCATAAATTTCCCTCGGTTCACGGTGCGGCACAAAGGATGCCGCGTAAAATATTAACCACAGAGCTTCTTATTACCATTTTTGCGTCCACTGACCTTTCGAATTTTCCGCCCACGCGAACCGTAATAGAGAAACGGCGAAGTGAATCGATTCGTACACCACAGACGCGCAAACAGGCCAGGCGGTATGTCGACGCATTCTCTAGGCACGCGTATCGACCATTCCTGGAGGTGTCCTCGTTACTGCGTGACGCCGGTCTTCAAAATTGACCGATTCAATTATAACCGATCGCGGCGAGCCCGTGCCTCGAATAACCGTGGTGCACGTGTACCGGAACGCGTGACACAATCCACAAGTCCCTTTGTCTCCCCATAGCTTTCAGAGCTCGGGAACGTTTCGAAACAATCACTTTCCTCGCCGTCTGCACGCGAGCCACGTCGCGGACGATTCCTCGATAAAAATGATCATTATTATCCTACTGAGCGAAATACGCTGACGCTGTTGTCCCACTTACGCCGAACGAGAACGAAAGGGAGTGATTTGTTCACCAGCCTGGATTACTTAGCTGACTCCGCCGAGTCGATTGTGCGTCTTGTGGTTGGTAACTGAGTCAGGAGCGAGCGAACCAGGGTTGCCATACTTTACGCTAATTTCGAACATCGTGTGTTACTACGGACGCCGTTGATCATGTTTGTTCGGTGGCTGCTACCTCAGCCGATGAAGAGTCCTAATTTAACGTGAAGTCAGCGCGTATGCAAAGTGTATTCGAAATGCCAGTTAATCGCTTCTGTGTAGTCGTTCATGCTCGGAGAGGCTTGCAATGCGGACATTGACGTTGACGTTAATGGCAACGGCCAACAATGCGGGTCGATATCTTACACCCGAAAGAATGGAATATAAGATGCGTTACTGAGTGAGAACCAGTTTAGAAAGTCTGTTTTAAACGTTTGGCATATGCTAGACAGAAGCTACAGTAGCTATTGTTTCAGGTATTTCTTTTTTAACGAGACAAACTCTGCAAGATTAAAACACAATAGGATTACAGACTATTAAAAATTTGAAAAAAATTCTACAAAAGACACAAATACTGTGGAATATAGCTTTTCTTTTTGATTTTGTATTTCATACTGGTGGAAGCTTTATATTTTGTTCAATTTATGAAAAAATATACATATGTAAAACGAGATTGCAATCCCTTTTCTAATGTTTACCAACCTTTTAAAACTGCTATTTATTAAAGTGGCTTTATCATTCTAGGACACACCTTATAGCTTACCTCGCCCAGAGATTGATACCGAAGCAAGAGTGGCGTGTTTGGCTTCTGCTTGTTGGATACTGAAGTATCTGAGCGCAGGGTACGTGAGAGGCCCTCAGGAAATACTGTTACCTGCTTCAACTTGGAAGTATTATATTGGGTTTCTTGCAAAAGCAACATGGAAATGAAGTAGCTTCTTGTACTCCTCAGCTGCAAGTAGTGCTGACAAGGTGCGCTTTTTAACCCGAAAATCTTCATTCCATGTGAGAAGCAATCTCTTAACGGAACAACACTCTGGAGGGATTCTGAGTAAAACTAGGAATCAAAGGCATTGACTCTAGACTACGTGTCTGAGGACAGACTTCACACTTAGGATCTAGAAGCTTCTCTTGTGGGGTCCAACTCTGCTAGGATTATTATCAGCCATTTTCGAAGTCGAGGACTTCCATGACTAGAGACATCTGTGAACTCAGAGGCGCGAGTCAAATCAGGTGCAACAACTCCAGCCCAGACTAACTGCTATTTACTAACTTCACGTCTGTTCAAATTTTTCACCAGGAAAGCTCGATTACAATAAAATTGAGAAGTCCTTTGACTCTTAGGTCGAATAATGAATCCATCGAATCACTCATACATTGCTTCAGTTTCCTTCACTTAACGAGGAGACAAATTGAAAGCAAATACTACCTAGTGTCAGAGGACACAGTGGACAAGTAAAGTCAATTTGAAAGCAACTGTTATATTCAGACTACTAAATCATTAGGGAGCATTAGACTTCTATAAGCTATACATTCGATGTGCCATTTATTATACCTCGAAATTCAAACACTGCGATTGATAGGGTCCAAAATTCAATTAACAAGCCAGCTTTAGCATTTCCCAAGACCTCAAAACTCGGGCCCCCATAACATCAATCGAACTACGTACCACGTATCATTGTAAAATCCTGTTCATTGCAGATCGACCGAAACATTTCCAGCATACATTTAAACTCTGCTGGAGGGGGGAAGAGCACAAACGATTCACTCATTAGTCGGATTATGCGTTTAATCTCTGGGTTCGGTACCCGTCCACTTCGTTTCCATTTCCGCGCGGCCTGGAGCCACTCCGCGGAAAGTTTTCGCAGCGCCACCTCGTCAGCGTCCAATTACGTCACGCTTCCGTCTCTCTTTTGCACGCGTCCGCGCACGCGTGCACGAACGGAGGGAAAGAAGGTGACGACGACACGGGGAATGATGTCGACAACGACGATACGTCACTATGTTTCGCGCGCATTACTCGCAGCGTGCTTCGCGGCTTCCTAGGCGTGATTAAGGTCTTTGGCTGGAGGCAGCCCGAAGCGCGGCTTGGGGTGGAGGGGCTGTTGTCTCGTGTCTCTTCATTCGGCAGAGTGGAAAAGAAAAGAGTGGATCGTCCCAGGCAGGCGGGGCTCTTAATAAAAGAAAATCGCGAGCGTCTTGCCGCTTTTGAAGCTTTTAGCCAGCCGAGTGGTGGACCGTCGCGTGGAACGTCACGGTCTGCTGCGGCGGCGTGCAAGGGTTGCGCGAAAAATGAGTTTGAAGTGGAACCAGGCGAGCTAAGAGAAATCTCAACCGTCTCAAGTGTCGCCAGTTTCTTCGGCTGCTTTCTTATTTTGCCTCCTCGTTGTTCCGCTCTTCTCATTTGGCAAGCTCCCCTGCCCTTCGCCACACGTGCCGATCCACCCTCCAGCTCCTCGTTTCCTCTCTAACCAGTGCCAGGGAAAACTCGACAGCCTTCCTGTTAACTCTGCGACTCTTTCTTTTCCCTCGGCTCCCTGCCACCCTGCCACTGCTCCCTCAGTTTCATTTGCCCTAGACATAGACCAAAGGCTGCTCGCGCCATTTAAGTCTTCTTGCGAACCCAGTGGATATCGAAGGGTGGTTTTCCTTTTCACTTTTCGATCTCGATTCAGGTCGTGGAATTTCGAGTGCAGGCTGTGATTTATCTGCCTTGTAATCCTGAGACTTGATTCATGGACTGGGTTTAGATAACGTATGGAGCACAAATAGTGTTATGGGACGTAGTTGATATGAACAAATAAACGAATATATGGAACGGAGCTCGAATTTCGGGTTAAATATATCATTGGAGACTTTAATGATGCTAAGTAGAAAAGTGAGGCCAAAATGTGAAATCAAATTTGAGTTTAATTTAAAAGGCTACCACTGCATTAGACCCAAGAACTGGGCTTCAGAAATCTTCTCATCTTCAACGAAAAAAATGAAACTTTCCAACCATGCTTGACAGTTACTATAACACGAACATTTTCATGATTTGCAGTCACAACGTACATCTCTTAGTGGACTTTTTTTTACCCACCTCCAAGAGGCAAAAATGGGAGAGAGAACAAAGTGGAAGAGAAGCTTAAGTAATTAATTGTAGGGGTAAAGAAGAGTCCAGAAATAAAGTATGATCGTTTTCTATGACACGAGAGAACGCGGGGAGGAAGAAAGATGCAGAAAGAGAGAGAAAGGGGTAGAAGAATGACAACAACGGTGGAAAAAGCAGAGATGGATTTACGACTGGGAGAACACTTTACGCCGGGCAATCGGATACGATGCCAGACAGTTGGAGAAGCAAAAGAAGGAGTGTGTTTCAAAAGCGCTGCTCTCTAGGATTTTCAACCGACGCGCTACCTTCTTCGCGGACTTTGCTGTGTAACTTTTATTATCGTCCTCGTCCCACGGCTTGCTGGCGACGCCACGAGTTACGTAGATATTTATGAACGCGTCGAATTACTGAAAAAACAGCCGGGAATATCGCTTGAAACGCGAGAACAACTGTAGCATAAATCGGCGAGGGTTTTCTTCTCGCGTTACCGACTGCGACGGGAGGAGGGCCATTTTGATAGTGACAATTTGGCGAATCGAGATACAAGGTACTAGATAGGTACAAGATACATAAAATGTCTCGCGGAACGTCTTTGGGGCAATGCTTTCCACGGGACTTCTCGTCACGACACTAAAAATACGATAGTAACCAAAAGTTTGGAAGCAGTTCTTAGGTCAAGGAGAATGAGGGCTACTATGCCGAACAGGCAATTCATTTTTGCGTGATCTACTGTTCCTTTTAATGGAACAATGTTCTGTAGTTTGCAGAGGCTTGGGTTAGCCTTTGGGACTAGGGCAATCTCACTAGACTAGGTGTTGGTACGAGTGATATTTGTCTCTGGTCTTATAAGGGTTATTCGATTACCTAACCATAGGGAACCTCAAGTAGTGATCCTATATCTCTCGTATCAGGGTTGTTATACCTAGAGAAAATAGGAACAGGGGTAACGGTATACTTAGGTCTACGTGATGTCCTTGGGGAAACTCCTAACAACTCTGCCTGTAAGTTCCTTAGCACTGAAACAATGACTTCTCGTCTCCTCAAAAGGCTAGGTATTGCTATTTACGCTCAGCTAGCCAAATGAGAGCTACTTCACTGCTAGTTTCTTCTTTCCTCGCTGACTGTTGTACCCAACCTCCACTAGACAAACCAAGTGCCCATCATCATCCGAATGACACCGACCTACGTACAAAGTTTATTATACATACATGTAATTCTCAGTTTCAAGTGGAGTCCGTAATAAACAGTCCGCACGCTCCTGCAGCGAACGTTGGAAGTTTGTGTACTATGCAAACTAGGCGTAGACAGTTTTTAATAAAGTTCGTCGTTACACGTTTGTCGTTTTCCAGGATTACCTCCTCGCAAGCGTTCGAAATTAGTCGAGTAGCAGGTGTGTGCTCGCGTGTTGACTCACAGGGCCCTCGAGACGTTTAGGGAACCGGGAACGCAGCGAGGGAAGAGGAATTATTTAGCACTGTCAGATGACGCCGATTAGCAATTCTCTTGTTCCTGTTTTACCACTGACGCGTCCTGTGCAGTCCTGCGTCAAATGAATGCATCGCATTCACTGAGAGAATCTGTACGCGTTCCCCGGGACATCAGACCTGGCGATGTGACGTCTGTTAAGTCTACTACAGCCGCTAAATGAAAACCATTAACGCGTTTGAAAGGCGGAGCTTCTGCGGCGTAGTTCCTCGATAATTACTCCACTTTTCCGCGATTCTTTCTGTGAACGTAATCAGTTTGCTTCGGTGATTCATTTTTACACTTCCTCGGTTTCTCCACACCTGAGAACCTCTGGACGAGGTGACACGCGAGACTTGTCACGCGCAGGTTTGGGTTTGTTGCGCGAGTCTAACGTGGCTATTGAACTGGAGGACTGAAGAGGACTAATTCGCTAAATTCCATCAGCTGGTGATTCAGGCGAAGTCAAAGCGACCAGCAGAGTTCTGATAGGTCAAATGGGATTCACAACCAAAAACACTGCTTGCTGTTCCTCAAAGACTATCACTTTCGGAAATACCCTACACGTTCCACACTCCCCAGATACCTTACTGTAAGCCTCCACTCGCCTACCGTAGGGTATTTGGGGGATTTGGAACATGCGAGGGATTCGCTTTTCCCTTTCGGACAAGACTTCTCTGGCATCCCTGTGCAGAGGTGAGAAATTCAGCGGGACGTAACCAGTGTTGTCGGGAAATTTGCAATAGAAAATAATGGCAGTGAAGATGAATTATGACTGGGACTTGGGGGCCCATCGTTTACCAATCCCAAGTGCCAGTTCCCCATTAAAGAGTCTAACTTGTTCCCTCTCTACTCCTCATTACATCACAAATCGGTGATGTAGTCTAATGCTCCACGCCTATGAAGAATTTCCTGGTAACTGGAAGACACAGAGGTAAAAGGAATCCCTCGATCCAGTTACTACGTGTGAACACTCTAGTCAGTAGTACGCTAGAACCCAAAATTTATGCAAGACCAGACGTGGTCTCTTCCACTGTCACCAATTAGACTCACGTTCCTTCTGCATGACATTTCATCTCTGCATAACAGCTAATGAGTGCACACCTTGGTCTCCTTTAAGAAGCATCTACGAAATGTCTTTGGAAGGTTACTTCCTCCATGCAGATTGTTATTTACGAGTCTGAGCTCTCATTTACATTTCAGCTAAGTTAAAAAGACCTGTAACTGTGGGGCTCCCAAACAGAATAGCTTCACGGGAACTTTGAATAAGTGCATATTCCCTACAAAACGTGCAACAGTATCAGACCTTTGATTAACCAAGCTTCGTATCAGGGCGATAGAAGACGATGGAACAGTGTCCCAAAGGGATCTCCTTACACTCGAGAGTCTGAAACAGTAATAATCTAGGTCGTGGAACTCTAAAGTACTTCATGGTAGATTTGATTCACGAATATTTGTCGAGTCTCGCACTTTGCGGCATACATTTGAACCCATTTCCAAAGACCTGCAAGCTCTCGCCGCTTTACTTACGGGAATCGCCTCACAATTCGCAGGACTTCGGTCCGCTCGGATATGCAGGACTCAATTAAGGGGCAGGGGGACACACTCGTAAAACAGGCGGGATGTAATTGAACCTAGTAGAAAGAACAACGTGCACCCTTGCCTTGGAACAAAGGACCTCCTCGCTCGGGCAGTCGGTAACGCAAGAAAATTTCATGGGGCTGTAGTAATTAAAACACGGGTCGAGCTGACAAGTAACTCGACCGTTAAACTGCTTTCCGAGTGCTTATTATAAGCGATGAAAATTAAAGGTCCTGGAGACGACGCGGTTCTTCGCGAACAATGACCCAGCACGTAACGGCCCTCCAATGGAAAATTGCGCGGCGTGTCCATTAATAGAGCCCTCGAACCCTCGGCGTAAGTCTGCGCTGGCGAAGCGAGATGTGTAGCTATAGGATCTAACCTATCACCTTGAGTTAGAGCAAAGGGAGCATCAGCAGGGAATGCATTTCAGATATTATTAGGAAAGCATAGCTCATGTATTCCTTTAAAGGAACAACAGTGCCTCAGATGTACGTTTAATAACTATTAATTGCTTTTTATTATTAACATTGCTTTTATATTGCTTTTATTAATAACTATTAATTTTTCTAGGTGGTTAGATCTATTCACAAAAGACTGTAGGGGTTTAAAAATGAGTCTTGGAACTGCTGGTAAACACATTATATGTATAGGATCGGTTAAGAACATGTATCGTGTACAGGGCAGGTAAACCTTGCCTCCTTTGAACTGGGTCCGATTATTTGTGTAGGACAGAGTTACGTTTAAAGGATAACCTTCTCCCCTTCAAGTGGTGAGAATACAATGAATAAAATCTGGCGATCACTTTTCTACAGTAATTTTTAAACTTCTGTTGCTGGAATATTTGTGACTTGACGCTTAAGCCAAATTGCAACCTGAAACTTGCACAACAAAGTTGTGGATCTTTTCGACAAATCTTGGAACATGTCCATTCTTAATTCTTGTTTATAGATTCCATTTAAGGTGTACTAAGTGATCTAGAAGCGAAGGACAGCATAAACAGACTTTGAAAATTAATATTGCTTCTATCACCACAATTTTGGTTCACAGTAATACCTCCAAGATTTTATACTTGATAGTCAGGAGAACTTCCTAAAAGTAGAATTTTCACTTCACTATTTTTGGATGGCAGAAATAGAGGTTGTTCTACTTGCAATCCTTCAACTTTGACCCCCTGATTGCCTCATTAAGATCTCGTTCTAGAGATCTGAGACCAGTATAGATCTCATTGCCAGGCACATGGAAAAGCACAGAAAGCTCCTACAGGTGTCGATCTAGCGACCCTGCTGGTGTCCAAATTTATTAGCCCAGTTTTCCTCCTAGCACCCTATATTCTATTTCCACCTTAGACCTTGTATACAGCAACGTAGAGGTCTCGTATCTCTTGGTAGCATTAAGCAGTTACAGAATTGAATCCCCCAACCGCCTGAAAATCCTGGAAACGCGATTTACCCCGCTGTTCCGCTCGGTTGGTTCTCCCTCGCAGCGCAGCTTCAAAGAGCCAAGGCTGACCGAGGATCCACGAGCATCCATAGGGAGGATAAAGGGAGCAGGAGGCGTCGGAGGATCGGAATATCGCGGCCGAGGAATGGTAGAAGGTGCGTGTGTCGGAAACAAACGAGTCCCGAACCCTCGGGCGTGTGATTCCTTACGATGCTGTTAAATTAAATTACATGCAGTCGCCACGCAGTCACGGGGACACTTGGCACGAGCGTCGAGTCGCCCCCATGCATAATGCATACGGTATTTTGCCACAGTAGACACGAGGCTCCAACCTCAGCCTTTCGTTCGACTCCGTGAATTCGGGGAATGTGTTAAGGCAACGCTGGAACCCGGACCAGGTAGGAAGCTTACTGGGAATCCTCGTGGCGTCCGTGCTTTGTTGCTGGAGCGCCGAGGCCAAAGTGCTCGCTAATGGGGTCGCAAATATCGACGACTCCGAGGGGATGGAGTGAGATACGTCTTCGGAAATCGGAAGAAAGGGAAACGACGACAAGTGGGAGAACCAGGACAATGCACAGTGTCCTGTGCAACTGCGCTGTTTGCAGCTTGAGCAGCGATGGGTCTGAAGTGTTTCTCTCTGGCCTAACGATAAAACTCATCGACTTGGTCATTCATTTCAGCTGGAGGGTCCAGAAGACTTCGAGAAGTTGACCACTAAGTTTCTCAAACAACATATTCGCTTTTGAATTAGAGTGTCCTGGGTTGTCAGACTTGGCTAAGTGTTCTGTACCTGTCAGTGATAAAGAATCGCGAATTAACAACCCAAGATATGTTCGAATAGAAAGTATTTAAGGCAACTCTGTTCTTCCAAATGCACCCCTGTCTCTACACGCATGTATGAATAATTCACAAGCAACTGTCTGATTTATAATACATGGAACACGCAAGAACATCTGATGTCATTGAATTCCCTGCATAAAGCCACTATACATACATTTTAGTTTCAAAGTTCAGTAAGTTATGACGTTTGGGGTCTAAAAAGTTTTCGCGGGAAAGTGGAGGAAGCACAATGAGACACGAACTGGGACAGGTAGCCAAAGAGATATTGCATACGTAAACAGAACTCGAAACCCAGAGTTAGCTGCTCGAAACCTGCAGATTACGCGAAAGGTCCCGTTTAATTGCCCAGCCTCGAGGCCCTCGTAATTGCTGGAAAAAGCGGAGGTCGAGGGGCAAATGATTCGATTGTTCTAGAATCTTAAGTCGTGGTGCGAGCCTGCAAGACGACGATCCGTTCGCCCCAGGAAACGGGATTCCGATTCGCCTACGCGTCGTCGAAGACTCCTCAGAGAATACCGAGTCGATCGTTGCATAGTTGTAAAAGAATTTTCTAACTATCTTCGCGGGAACTGAACTGTTTCCGCTTCTCGCACGCCGCTCGCTTATCCGCCGTGTTCCCAGAGACTTTGCAATCTTCAGTGGAATTTAGCCATACGCCGGAAGCGAATCGACCGCACAGCGGAAGTTTCAAAGAGGCACAAGGCCATGTTCTACGCTGAGACAATTCATTTGTCAGGGGAACGTGTTTATTTAGAGGAACGATTTCATTTCTAGCAGCAGACTTCTTTTTTCAGAGGGAGCTTGAGCAAAAGCTGATGTCATGGCGGGGCTCATAGCAAACGATAAAACGTGACAGAGCAGACCTAAGTGTGTTCTTTTGTGTCACAGATCGATAAGTAACAGGTATAACGTAAGCGTGAGATTATGGTAGAGGTTTATGTAAATAGTTATTTAACCTTAAAGTTAATGAAAATTATGGTGTTTGTGCTGGGCAATATTGTACTGAGTTAAAAGGGCAAATTGTTGGGCGAATTTCACAGTTTTTATAGCTGTATGAAAAACCCCGATGGAATGGATGTTTATTTATCCTAAAATATTGATGTTTACCTAGCCTCCAATATTCGGAATTTCGAGGAAAATGATGGTCTCATACGACTAAAATTCACCTATGGTAGCATCATATGGTGGTCTGTGGGATCTAGTCACGGGGGTATGTGATACAACGCGAATGAGATAGGTGAGGCAAAAAAAGGACCTAAGTTTCGTGAGTAAAGTATCTGAGTTGGGTCTCTGCTAAGAGTAGAATGGTTATGTTGAGGAAAAGTAGACGTGTGGTAGAAAAGTCTTGCATCTAGGAGAAGTACGATATTGCACAGAGTCTTGTGAGTCATTACATCTTGGAAAAATAGAATACAGGGTAAAGAAACCTATTCGCAAATAGCAGTCAAATGCATGAAATTATTATTTCATAAAGAAATCCCTCAAGAAATTAGGTTGTCTTCTGTAGATTTTCTTCAGTTAAAAGCAAAATATCTGAATCTTTAGATTCAATATGGATTGGGTCTAACTTAACTTTGGACTTAGTAAATAACAATTAAGCGAACAAGTATTTAACAAAGAGTTATTGCAAATTCGTCAAACTAAGTGTCCTCTCAGAATAAGTTACTGTGCAGTCGAATGCTTCCGAGCCAATAGTCTAACCCCAAGTGTGCACCATAAACTCATCCAAAGCAAGGTGGCATCTGATCCCTCAATTTCACTTAGAAATACTCTGCCGCTAGTACATGGAAAGTAGAAGCAGACGTTGAAATCTCAATCTGTGATTACCAACATAAAAGGAGAGGAATACATTGGAGATTAAAGACCGCTGAGATATTGTTTACGAGATTTTACGACGCACTGCAGCGTGAACCAATGAGCGAAATGATTTCGCGCAGAAGGGAAGACCTTTGAGGAGCAACTCCTTGAAAGACGCCTACGGAAGTCGTTATCGAGGACATCTGGGAAGAAAGAAGGATCGACTGAAGAGAAACGCTTTAGGCAGCCGCGGGTTCAGCTGAGAAATTATAAAACCCAGCGAGTCGTGGTCGGAACACTTGACACATTCTCGCGAAAGGAAATGCAACATCTTCGCGGCTGTCGCGAATATTTCGCGCGTTTAACGAAGTGTCGGCGCGAAGAAACAGGTGGGGACGGTTACCCAGCGTCGTAATAGGGTTAAAGAGTCGGGAAAGGGTAGCGAAGCTCGAGAAGTACACCGGTTCGTTATCGCGGGAAACGGCCCGTGCTTATACAACTGCTTTGCCCAAGTGATGCGTAGGCTCGCCAACGAGGTCGACGACGCCTTGGTCCTCATGCCCGAGGTGCTACAGCCTATGGGAGGGAAAGAGGCAAGGAACTGGAGGGAATGAAACAAGGAGCCACCAGCAGGTGATTTGTGCTGCGGCTGCTGACGAGGATTGAGGAAACTAGGATATCAGGTGCACTCAGTACACACCTGACTTCACTGTTGGAAATCAAGACGAATTATAGAATTGTAGACCAGTTATAATCTGTAATATAATAAAATATGGCATGTTCCTATGTGTAACTGGTTCCTAAGGCTACGTTGGAAATGCAAACGAACAGCAGGAAAGATTGAACTGTTGAACAATCTTGTCTTATATTCTCCATTTTTTGCGGGTGAAGATAACCAGCTCTTAGCAAATTAGAGTGTCCCTTGACGTATTCGAACTTTGTGCACACAGTGGAAGTAAGAATGACTAACTTGTTTTGAACACGAACGCTACCTGCACTCATCAGTTAGGTCCTCCTAGTGATTCAGGATCGACAGAACTTTGGTCATCCAACATCACAGGTTCTAGGGTCCCAGCTGTCCACCAAGGGTAGTGTTTTACGTTCTACTATACAGTTTTGTCCATTTGTCGCAGTACTGTAACAGGGCGAGGGGAGGCAGAATTGACAGCAGGGTAAATGACAAAACTGTTATGAGAAGGAAGAAAAAGTGTGAAAGAAGAGTGATCGATAGATCGGGGAAAAGGTCAGTACAGCCACAAATTGGAACAAGAAGATCAATATACTTCAGCATCGTTAATTATGTCTGGATCAGGTCAAAAGTCGTCTACGATTGAAACTTTCACCACTTTGTCCCAAGAAACTGGATTTAAGTCTCAGCCTGCCTGGCCATAGACGTTGTTCAGTGCTTAGACAGCGGGACATATAAAAAACCACGATATTTAAAAGAGCACGTTTCACTACCCGTTTGAATTTAGCTGCAGCAAACCTGGTGGCACTTCCGAAGCTGTTTTATAGCGCAGCCGGCTATTTCGGAGGGATCTAGGAATGCTTTTACTACTCGTGGTATAGGGCGCTGGTTCACGAGAGTTCGAGGAGCACGCCCGATAGTCTCAGCGTAAAAGTGTTCGTACGTTCGAAAGCGCGACTTTCCCAATGATACGATTTAAGGAAGATAAAGTGCCGTTGCTGTTTCGAATTATGCTAAACCGGGCCAGGGAAGAGATTCCGGTCACGAAGCGCACGCATCCACGGTTTTCAAACATCGACAAGCGAGCGTCGGCTCCCTCGCTGCGGAAATCGAGTTTATGCGAAACTTCCCTCAAGATCCGAGGGATTTCTAGACCGCTGGTCGGCCAAGGGATAGGAACTTGAACTTTCGCGCGAAGACCTGCCAGCTGAGTTTATTTTCCCAGAGCCACCATCGCGCTCTTATCCGATTCGATTCTTGTCTGAACTGTTCCTCCCTACCAGGCCCCGATTAGACTAGTACCTGGGTTACGATAGCGACTTCTGATCATTGTCGCGGTCTCTGCTTGCAGTTTAGCACCCTCGATGCTAAGTAGAATCGCTCTTTCGAACACGGTGGCTGTCGAGAGTGAGAGGCAGTTTTGCAGGATGATATACGGACTCCTGTGGACCAATGGACCTGTCAGGAGACTTAATCGTTTTGGGGATACATTTGTCATGAGTCTGCTGAAAGTCTAGTCTAGTGGAGTAGACTGGGAAAGAACACTAACAAATTATCGACTCCTCTAAAACAAGATTCAACTAGTTATAATACGAAGGCTTTACTCAGAAGTTGGCTTGAGTTACAGAAGCTACATTAACTTAAAACCTGAAGCACCGAATTGGTCAGGAACAATCAGGCTTAAACTGACTTTGTAATGCTACTTAGGCTTCTCCCTCTATTTCATGGCACAAAAGGAGTGGACCAAAGTGTCCCATAATGCACACCACATGAATGTACAATGTTAAGCGATACATCAGTCTCAAGTTAGACCTCTCACAGCTCCAATTATATCCTCAACAGATGTCTCCCAAATATGCCCCATGCACAGGAGCCTTTTCTCAACGATCTGTGGCAAGGAATGATTAATCACAGGAGAGTCATTGGTCTCCAATACATGTCCCCCCAGCAGTCCCAGCGACAGGAAAGATGCTATATCCGAGCGCTGTGGGCCACGCGAGGTACACCCCCATTTCGGAGGTAGAACGTGCACGTCGACAACGGCTAACCCTCGAATAAAAGCAAATCCCGAGAATCTGATCGCAAATTCAGGCACGTACGTGCCGCTGATGGTCGTAATCGAGCGAAATTTGCAATTACAGTGCCTATAATGCGACTACGTCACAATATCGCGTAACGCATAACGTTACGGTTATGCTCCCCGATCGGTCCGTCCCGCAGGCGTTTTTGGGAACATTACCTGACGCCATTGTGGCCTCGCGTTATCGGTTATGCTAAGCCCAACAGCAGGCTGCCAGTGTAAACCTGACGATTAGATTTAGTGGGAGCGTGGTTCGACGGCTCGTTTCACGACACGAAAATAACAATGCTTCATTGCCGAATGCTGATGAAGCAATAACGGAGGTTTTATTCCCACCTTGCGGTGACGCTGCCCTCGCCGTGCTACCGCCTCTGCCCGCGACATTTTTATCTCGCACCGTTTATCCCAGGTATCATTACCGCTGTTATCTTTACTGCGACACCGTAAAAGTTGCGAACGGCAGAAGTCGCGGATCCCTCTTAACTTCGACTGAACGTCTGTTAGCTAAACGAGAATCGCTGATGAGACTTTTTTAGGTGAAGCTGGGAGGAAACTTTCTGACGCTGCAGACCCTGGGAGGACGGTACCTTTTATTTTCGTGTGACAGTAGGTTCTGGAGAGGGCATTGATAACAGTGGAAAGCCTAGCTGATGGTATCGAACATACAATATTCTAACATCGTTGGAGTAAGTGGAATTTAATGTGAAATTTGATAATATAAAGACACTATATGATACATTCAATCCTTTTTGTCAATTTTATTTAGTTATGTCACAGCCAAGGGGTTTAAATCCTAGAATAATTGTTCTCTGTTAAGTTAGGTCTCTTATTTCAAAGATCTTCTAAACTCTATCTAAATTGCGCGCTTAGACTGATTTGCTACCTTTTATGATTCATGAAAATGCACCCTAACATACCTTACATACCTCCACGTTTCAGTACGGCTATACGCAATGCACAGACCGTGAAAGGGTCAACCGAATGGCTGACAGAAGTTCTCTGCTTCCAAATTGCACATGTCTGAAACGTTAATTAATTTTCTTGAAGGCTGCCATTTTAGGAGCCCACCTGATGGAGATCCGCCAATTTCCTGAGTATCTTGTTCCTAATTAATTAATTAAACGAACAAGCAACAGATGCACTTGTCAGAATAGTCAAAGGCATGGCAGTTACAACACAGTGAGAGAACTGAGGGAGAACGTACGACGTTGCATGTAACTGTTACGACGGAGGAATGATTTCAGAGATACCATCTGAAAATTTGATAAGGTTACTGCAGGAAAACGGGACTCCTCGCTAAGGCACACTGGTCCTGTGTACACACAGACATTTAACGAGTGCCTACGCATAGACACTTAACGTGTCCAGGAGTAAGTGTAAACAGCGTTCAAGTGGCTGTCGTTACACTCCTGCGTTCACTTGCACTGCTCTGTGTACATTAGGCACTTGACAGTAGCTCTGTACATGAACTCATACATAAGAAAACAAGGACCTGGGATTCGTTTGAGTAAAACAATGTGCTTCCCAGAGAGGTTCACATCAACCAACAAAATGGTTCTCGTAGGTACACCTACTACTGGTATCCCATGAGAAGTCCCCTGAAAAGCTTGAGGGACAATCTTTTCCAGGGAACTTCCCATGGAAGAATAATACCACACCTTGGAGGTTGAATCTAGGCTGATCTGTGTCAAACCTAAGTCAAATTTCCTACATACAAATCTACGTATAAAAACGTGAGCACGTAGGATGCACTTAAGCAGAACATATACTTTGTTTATCAAAAACGTTCACATGTATAGATCCTCAAAGTAGTTCCTATAGACATAATTCCCGCCAGCCAAAGTCTAGGTCTGAATCTGCCCAGGGTTACGTTTAGACTAGATCTAGATCTATTCAAAGTTAGGTTTAGACTAAACTTGAGTGTAAGACAGACTCCAGAAGAGACGGTAGGTATCTGGCAGAGGTACATCCCAGTATCTCTACCAAGTAAACGGGAAACACCCAATGTGCTCATTTAAGCTCATAACCTGCTGCTCGCCGGCAGCAAAGGAAGGGCTTGGGAGTCGGAACCATTCATCTCCTCCCTGTCCCACTATCATAACATAACACAATGCAAGTTTGGATGGGGTCTGGGTTAGATATTCCACAAGCCGCGAGTCCTACCACCGACAAATGTCGCGGCACTTTATCCAAGACTTTCACGGTTAAAATTTCCAGCAGTTTCCTCCCCGCTGAAACATGCTCGACAACGCTAGGCTGAAGCGAAGTTACGAATGCTACGCTTGCAACAGCGGCCTAACGAAGTCCGTTTAATTCGTGCCCCGTCTTGCTCCCTTCCACGTTCTTCGTTCCTGTATCATTTTTCGTGCCACTGGTTACCTGAGGCCCGACGCTGTACTCGTTCCTCGCCGCTGCCTTCGCGTTGGTCCATGTGCTCGGTTAGACCTGAAAGGTCGCGTACTCAATCTTTCCACGGCCGCTGCCGAGGAAATCCGCAAAAGGAACCAGCGGGATCGCCATTCTTGCTCGGATGGGGAAACCGCATGGAAACGAGGCTCGGCTCGGTCGCTCGCTCGCGACGTGTAATTATCAGCTTGCACCTCGGCAGCCTTTGCGTTCACATGGACGCACGCGTGGATGGATGGGTGAATGGGCGGGACTGATGAAGTTCGGTGCGGGAAGGGTTGTCGCGAACAAGGGCATCGCGTCGTTCTATAGAAAAACGATGAATCGGATGGAAGGGTCGCGTCATAACGAGCTTGGTCGCCCCGACTGTCTGCGCCTGTGCACGCCTCTGCGCCTTTAATTAGGCAATGCCTGCTCAGCGTCGGGTGTCGTTAGGCGAGCCTCTTTCGACCGAATGTTTCCTCATTTCCTTGGGGCTCCTGCTTCTTCCTTAATCTGAACCACCGCGAGATTTCGCGTTTCAGATTATCGCGTCGATATTCAATGGTAACTGAGGAGTACCTCGAACATCATAGTCAAGTGTTCTGCAGACTTTGTAGACAGAGGGATACGTGACGTTGGGTACCCTAAAGTTGCGAGTACTGATGCACAGTGTGAGGCAGCTTGGTTGGCAGGGTCACTGAACGACGTCAAAATTGATTGAAAGCAAGGCAAGTAGCTGGGAATTAAAAGCAATAAAGGAGCACTAACACGAAGTTAACACTGTGGCTGGTGCATGGTGACACCCTAGTGAACTATCACTCTTGGTTCAGTTTTAAACGTTTCAGACTCCGGGCAGTCACTCAAATAATTAAACACCGACGGAGAACAATACATAAAAAAATTGGGAAAGTGCGACAGTGCTGAAAGTTCACTGATTACTTGTCCTAGATTCAAAATTCGAGCTCTGGTATATAGAACACTCAGACTATTGGCCAGCAATTTTCTCGCAAATGGATGGTGTAAAAAGGAACTGTAAGAGAAGGGAGATTCGTGACCTTTTTTTTCCATAACGTAATTGAAATTTTCGATAAATTTGAAGTTGCGGGAGTAACGGAGACTTTATCGAATTAAATGGGACGAAAATTAATTTCATTTACTATAGAAGTCCTCGAGGGCCCTAAAATGTATATTATGTGCAGTATTTATGAAGTAACGACTTTTTATCCAATATCATGCCATATTGATCCCATATCGAGACAATATTATATTTATGTCGTATATTTCAAATTCGTAACAAATTAAAAATGTATAATCCAAAGTAGAGTCGAAACCCAAAATTTTATACCAGTGTCAATTGCAATCACTTATGGCGTTACAATACATTATATTACTACAAAAATATTATAATACTATAATAACAATATGAGGTGGATAACAATCATGTTTACACTATCTGCTTTGTAAAATCAACCCCGCTTATTTCATTCGTGTACTCAGCTAATGTTGATTGTTTTGCAGCCATTCTACATTACTAATAGTTAAATATTATATTAACGATAATGTTGTTATAATCACATTTCAGCTATTATAGTATTCGTGCACGGATAACTCGTTAATTACTCATGCAACTAAACATAATATAAATTTATAATTTATACAATCATGAACGCAGGATAGTTACACAATTGAAAATAATTTCGACTAAAATTGAAATCCCCACATTAGAACTTTTCGAGAGATGATAGTCAACGTGACCATTATTTTCTACGTTTAATTTCTCGTTTCGAAAATACTGTCCTTGCAGGTCCACGCGAATTCCACATCGATGCAGCATGAAATTTGTCACGCCACGAATTCCCCCGAAATTTTGCTGAATTTCGGTAACGAAGTTATTAATTCCACCGTAACTTCACACGAGGCTAGTTCTGCACTATGTATCCTTGACTTCGAAGCTGGGCACATGCAGTAACCCAATGGCTCCAAATCTGGTGACTTTGAGGACCAAATTGATTTGCCACCATTTTGGGCCAATTTGATTTCTAATTTAGATTCTGAGGCACTTATGTGTTTTATCTATACTCTTTCATGAATTTTTATATCTATTTCCACAAAACAAACTATACAGTTAGTTTTCTGGACTTGGATGGCGTTGATGATGTTAAAACCAAGCCATGCTATTGTAATAATAAAAATGATGCGATGGTGGACTGAAGATATTAGGAAAGCTTCATGAGTACAGCTAATAATTGCTTCAGGATCTGATTAAGCACTTAAACTCTATTAGACTAAACCCAAGAACTTTCTCTAATGACATGTCCCACTAGTAATAATGGTTGCAACATCTGTTTTGGCTTCCATGCCTGTGCCTGACCACCAGCAGAAGTTTATACTGCCCTTAATCCTCATAACAGTTCTCCTAAAAGAAAAGTGGCTGTACTAAATAATGAAGTAGGCGTTCACTATGTAATTCCATAGATGCTATAGTACCTAATCACACATTTCTAACATTTGCCTTGCTATCCTAGTTGAAACTCGTCGAATCAAATAAACTTCGGGACGTCAAATGAAAGCGTCATTAGGGCACAGTTGATACACAGCCAAGCTGAAGTTAAAATATGCAACGGGCTTTGAGTTAGACAGGATTAACGCTAGATCACGTCACAAAGATAATTTGCTGTCGGACAGCAAATAGCGATCTCGCTCCTTGGTTCCAATGGATTTCGACAACCAGGTTATTGACGTGGCGCATTACAGACTCGAGCAAACACGTCCTCGGGAATTAATAATTAAGGGAGTCAGCGAAGTCGAAAAATTCAACCGAACGAAGTCTCCATGGCACACACACGTCCCCTTGGAAAATTGATAAAATGTCCAAACTACGATGAAACTGGAAATATTTTCGAATAAGTTGTGTGCTGGTGAAATAACATCAGAGAGAAAGAATTGTTTGCTAGGGAATTAATAAATCACGAATTCTAACTAGGACTCGGACATCCTGGAAATCTGCTTCCACAATTTACTCACTCTGTTTGGTAATAAAATAGTCCTGATCTGCCACGTTGGAATGTTTGATTTAGTTAATCCTTTGACGCTGTTGCTCCACACACCATGTCTCTAACACGACATGTCTGTAATATTATCAGTATGTCTCCAATAAACCATATCTCCAAACCTACATGCCTCCAATATACCATACATACAAGGCATAATACAGCACATCGACAATGCAACGAGTCTCATACATTGAGACACCTAAGGCAAAAGAGTTCCTAATGCTTCTGACAACCCTTAACATTTGAACAATTCGCCATGTCAGGTTATCATTAACAATGTACTTAGTACACCAACATTAATCAATAGTAGTTCAAAACGAACAGTTCCTCGACAAATATTTTCCTACGTGACATTATTTACGAAAGGTAGTTAAATCTGGCTGGGATTAGATATTGGAATTCCTTCAGGAATTTCTGAGGGCCTAGAGACAGCCTCTCCAGATTAACACTTCGTTCTTCTCGCATAAGAAAGTTAAATCTACAGCTTTGCATTGCAGCACCTTGATGGGACGCCCGTCTCCACGACATAACACAGAAGCTTTTTAGCGAAGCTACATCACCCCCGAAAAAAATTGGCATCACATCCAAGGATTCTGGCTAGGCCAGCTCGAGGCCCACGAATAGACTTGCAGACAAAACGCGAGCCTTATCGTCCTATTTACACACATAACGTGCTATTTCGTAGCATCCTTATCCCAGACCGAGATATGCAAATTTCCTCGAAGCTTCCATCCGAAACCCACGCCCGAGTTCCAAGAACGCTCAGGTGTTAACGGAAGTTCTGCCGCCGAACTTCGCGGCTGCATCTTCATGAATTTTCGCAGCGACTGCTACAAATTTCTTTCCCGTGGTGCTTGCCGAATTATGCAACCCCTCGAGTTTCGACAATTAAACGCAGCTTTGAGTGGAGGTTCCCTTGCGAAGCTGAAGCAGCTTTAACTTCTCTTGGGCAGAAGTGATAGAGCTATATATAAATCCAGCATCAGCGGAACCAGATTGAATAGTAGGATACAGCATCACCTGCATCCTCCGCCCAAGTGTTCTATTGTTTTTCCTGCTTCCATGATCTCAGATTAAAAGTCCAGCGACATGGCAGACCAAGTAGCGAAGAGTCACGATTCGTATGTGTGAGCCTCGGCACAATTTGTATGTGTGAGATCTGGGTTAACGGCGTGGCATCGGGTGTTCTTCTGTCTTCTGTGTAGCAATAAAATGCGGAGCAGTAACGTTCCCTGGTCGACGGGACGAGAAATCATCAGGTACAGCGTCTTTGCGTTTCGTGGGCGGGGACGCTCGGCGTCGTTGGCGTCATCGCTTCTGCCATCCCCCGAGAACAGGTACGAAAGTCTAAGCACGAAGTGCACTTTCTTGTAGGACGCTCGTTGATGAAGGACAGGAAGAGGGTCTCCGTCTGTGTGCGTGTATGCATCTCTGTGTTAAGTTTTCAAAGCTTATCCAGAGGGTGAACAGTGGCTGTCCAGAGATGTGAGAGCGGGGTGTTCGCGAACGAGCATGAGAGCAGCCACTGACGTCAGTGTTTCGTCTTTGAAGCAATTATCCACCCTAATTTGATTCTCTGTCGCATTGTTGAAAACGCTTAGTTTCGATGGTACGTTTGCAGACGTTACCGTGCCAAATTCAATTGTCAGCGCTACAGGCTGCTGCCGAGGGTGTGATGGTTTCATCGCGCATGCGCAAATCTACTGTGCTTCTCCATTTTGATGATATAATAGGTATTAAACTGGTGGAGTGAAATTATATAATTGGAAATGAGGGTGTTTAAGGGGCACAGAAAGTATGGTCGTTTATGTGGGACATTTATATTGTTTACAATTATTGAAGTATGTACCAGATCGGTTATGTTTAGATTGGAGGTTAGATTCAATGGACAAAATGACCAGTTAGTCGCTATTTTCATTTTCACTGAGATATTGAGCGATGTAATTATAACCCCTAGGCTTGCGGTATGGAAATGTAGCAGGATAATTAGATTTAAAGGTTAGCTAGGTCTTAGGTCGGTCACCCTCATTCCTCATAGCACAACACAATTTATGACACAATTACCACTGAGCCCAGTATTGCCAGATGACATCATAAAACAAAAGAGTACTACAAGATCTTTTACTGCTATTCCTGCTGTACCTTCACCCTTCTACTCTATGACGTGACACTGGAAGACATTTTGTCCCGACATCTGGCAATTCTGACTGAGTATAATTTGTTGGTCGATTCCTGAATACTTTTGAGGAAAAATAATAAACTATCTATTATAAATCTAATTAATGGGAAGTGTTCAACACTGAACATTTCTAAAATATCGACGGTTTAACCTGCATAATCCCATAACCTAGTTCTATCCTGTTGCACATTCGACTCAAGCGGTACCATTTAGCAAATTCCCTTAGACAGTAGAAGTCAAGATCGATCGAAGAAGCCAATGTATTTCTAGTAAGAAGGAAAAATGAGACAACAGCAAATTTGCGTTAAATGGATACCAAAGCACTCAGCCACAAGGCTAATCCTATACAGTCAGCCATTAACGGAGCCAGCGAGATCAGAGGCCCCATGCAGGTAGAAAATTATTAGAAGTTATTACGGTACAATGCCGCCTCAGGGGATGCAAGCGTATCTTCGCTTCCGTTCGAGAATTAATTTCCTGCATTCTGTTGGGAATTCAACACCCCGAGTTTTGTAATTTAATCTATCCGACGGCGACTTTATGGGAAATCGATGAATTACACGTTTACTTTCAGCACCTCGATGCGTCAGAAAGCATCGGAGTTCCAGCCCAGCTTTCAGCGTCAGGAGTCATTGAAATAATGGCCTCTGTCTCGAAATATGTCGGAATATACGGCCGCAAAGTGGCCGTAAAAATTACGAAACAATACTGGGCTGAATCAAATTTGATAAATTCGCCGTTTCGTGGGCTGATTGGATCGAACGAGTTCCCTTTTAACTGATCGCGCGAGGCTCAAAAATATCGCGGGAGATTACCGTGAACGTCGTTCCTTGTTACGGCAGTTTTAAACGTTCGACCGGAAAAGAGTCTCGTTGGCGAATGTACTTATCGTTAATATAATTAGATTCTTATTAAGCAGTTTAAGCACTAAGCCGCTGTATCGCAGGATTTCGTCTGAACGTTTAAAGGGATAAGCCGAATAGGATGATACGTGAAAAAATGAAACGCAACGTCAGGGAGCAAGTTAATTATGGAAAAGGATTCAGTACTGCTGATTATAACCTCCTTTACGTTTTTGGAGTCTATTCAGAATTACAATACTGCCAGAAAGCGATAATATGAGTATAAATAATAATTGAAATTTTTCAATTTATATAGTAGTGTTCATTTATTTCCCAAAATAAAGGTAATTAAACGTTAGTTACGCAAAATAGAATTTATAGGTTAGGACAAGCAGCGCAGAATTTGCAAGACTTAAATATAATTTTGCTTGTATTTAAAATCGCCCTTTATTTTAATTTTAACGAAGATTGAAATGCTAACATTCAGGAATTTTTGACTCTCCAACGTGAAGTACAGTGTTTCGAACTTGGAAAGAAAGATGGCTGCATTTCACTCTGTGCGCGCAGCAAAAAAGTTGTCAATTAATGTGGAAGTATAGTGCATACATTCATTTCTGCTAGCTTTATTAGGGGTTTCAATTGTTACTTCAATGCGAGCCTGGATATTTGTAAATGCAACGAACTGCCGTCGCGAGATTCGACAAATCGAGAGAACTGTAAGCCATAAATAAAAACAGGAGACCCTGCGCGAAATCGACTTCAACCCGTGCTGCCGATTCCATTGAACCTTTTCACGCAGCTGAATTAATTGCGTTAGCATTCGGTGATCTTTTATCGGACGAGAAATTATATATTGCGGTGCCATAACTCTTCGCGAAGTCAAATGTTATTTGTTAGCGCTGTTTAATTTATTCGACGGAGGAAATGTCGCAAAGAAATTCATTTTGAACAATAAAGCGATGGAACAATAATGGCCACCGAGTTCATGAATTCATTACCAGGCAAATTAGGCACTTCCAAAGAGAAATCCCGTTTTGCAACTAGATCCTAACCTTAAAAACTCTGTTTGATGTTCCTGTGCATCACTAAGTGAGCTTGACTTTGTGTTTAATGAATTTTATTTATATAAATAATTACTAATGTAAAAATTAGGAATAGTGGAAGACAAAATTATGCATTTGGAGGTTAGAATATACTGTGACATCATAAATTCTTTCCAATCGCAAAAGATTAACTCAGTCTTCATTATTCAACAGCCAATAGGTAGGGCTTACGGTAAGAGCTTCTACAGATTCAGCGTGTCAGTTCTGGATTACAATCGATCGTCTATTGTCGCGCGAAAATAATACTTTATTACCATGATTTCTGTGCTTTATTATCAGCTATACTTCTCCTCTCTCGTTGAAGCATTTTAGAAACGTTAAAAAAAAACTGGCTTATATAGCTGACTGTTACATTTATAATATTGTACAACGTTTTTCTCATGGACATTAACTTATGGAAACACATTTCCTAGTTATAACAAAGCGTACTGCTCTTAACTTAATTGAATTCGGTATCTTTCTTTTGACAAAAGATATCAGTAAACAAAGGGTCCAACTATGTTTCCGATAGAAACATTTCTAATCTAGGAATATTTTAAAGAAAACTGTCTAATGTCCCTAGGGTAAAGCTAGATCTTGGAGGAAGAATTAAACTCTAGAATAAAGAAGGATATCCTTAAGTCTTATGAGAAAACTGGAAATTGGCATAGGAGACCCCAAGAATTTAGGTCAGAGATCGAGAGTTAAGTCTTCTATAAGCCCTGCAGCATTTTAGAAGGTCCAGGATACTTATTTGGAGGTCTCCATCAGACATTCAGCAATATTTTCGGAGGTGACAAATTCACAATTTGTCAGGAGTGTTAACAACTTTCCAATACAAGCTAAATATGTACAAACAGTCTAAATCCACAGTTCATTGACCTCAAGATAAATCTAGCGATGATAGGGTCTATAAAAAAAAAATCGATACTTCACGAGTTGAGATCTATCTACTTCATAGTTTCATAGATTCATACTTCATTCACATATTTCAACATTCACGTGTTTCACCAGAATTCTATTCCTTGAAATGTTGGAGTGATACTATTCATTTGCTCACCCGCCTTGTATACAAGTGTATTTGCTTCTGGGACTCCAGTCCCTGCACGTGAGCTACCTCAAACAAACCTTCCTGTACATTTTAGTAATATTCCCCCAGCCCTGATGGTACTTTTCCAGGTAGCCACTGTCAAACTTCGTCAGCTTTAATCTCTCCAACTATCTAAACGAATCGGTCCTTGTCAGCCTTTTTTTGTAATAATAACAGTAATATAAATTCATGTTGAAGTTTTCCCTCCTGTTACGAAAGAATACTTCGCTATGTGACTTGGAAAATACCGAAGACCCTCTCTGGCAAATGGAGGAGAACATTTGCTCAAGTTGACAAAGTAGCGCCAGCGTGAGGAAGTTTAATCGAGGAATCGCGGGAGGGCTGAAGACAAGTTTTTCTCTGAGGACCTGTACCGAAGATCGTCTCGGGTAATGAAGTTACAAATCGAAGCAGGACAGAGTGGAAATACTGAGCTAGCCTCAAGGAGTTCTCCCACGGACTGGGGACGAAAGTTTTTACTTTACACACCAGACCACACCGCTGGTTCTCGGAGTTTCCGCTTTGCATACCATCACCCTAAACGTCTCACTCTCGTTTCCTCTCCTTGCTGTAATTTCGGCACGTTAGGAATTTCCTATGGACGAATCGAAGAGCAAAACTCTTGGTCCGTTTCGTCGAGCGCTCATTTCTTATCGGCGACCTCGGACGCAGTAGAAGCCAAGCTTCCTCGGGTTCGGACAGGAAACCACCCTTGAAAGGAACGTGTTCGGACGCAAATGACATTTTTCCGGTTCAACGTTCCCCCAATAAATGGGACTCTTCTTGGATCAAAACTTCAACGAAATTGCTACCCCTCGGTAGATGCCGCACAGAACTAGATGGTTCTAGGGACACAAAGCTGAACCCTGAGAAGCTCTAATATTGAGGAAGCAGTATAACTTCACGAGAAGACTCATTTCAGTCGAAAGTGATGCATAGGTTCTTGCTGCAATGTGATGCGCCAACAAGTGACGCAGGCAACAAGACAAGGTTTTGAGTTAACGTTTGGATTGTCGTCTCGCTGAGCCCTATTATGAGTATTCAGTTGAAAGTGAAAATAGGTCTAGACTACAATACGTCGAATTATTCCGTGCTTAACCAGTTTCACTGAGAAAGGCAGTTATTAAGCCATCTTCAGCAGGGAATAACAATAGAAAACTATTCACAATTTCCGTCACGGCAGACCCAGAACAGGAGTCCCTGTATAGCTAAACGCTGCTGTTCATTCCCAGGGATTTAAATCATTGTCACCGGCCGAACTAATCAACTCGTTAATTCCAGCAACTCCGGCAGAGCGAGTGACAATCTATCATATCACCGGTGGAGTCCTGAATGTAAACTTTCTGAAACCATACATCAGCGACACAGCCCTGCGGTGTTTGTTTTTCGCGACCCGGATTAGCAACGCATCTTCCCTGGTTCATTTAACTCGTTAAGACCTTTCCGAGTTAATTACCAGCTGCTGCCGCACAAATATCAATTTCTGTCGGCCGTCACACGACCATTTAGCGTGTGTACTTGGATACAAAGCCGAGACCACGCGCTGAACCTTCACAGATGACCATGTTTGTCAACGGCGTGTTGAGTTGCCCTAAATCTGGTTGCTTGAGGAAACTCGTTTATGCGTCTATTGACCGTTAATCTCCCGCTGGAATTGTTCGTTCAGAGCATTCTGAATTTCTCAGCATGCTCGTTGCCTCCCGCGGCATAAATGATTAAACCTGCGCCACAAAGCGTTTTACGCCAGGATCGTTTCCATTCTAGAAAGCAAGCGAACTATTCTGGCGTCAATGGGAATTTGTCTAGTTGGAGTTTATTCTGTGATTATAATCTTAAATGTGCTTCCGAAGAACAGAATTTAAAAACATACATGAAAATAGCATATGGAATCGCTGATGGGTCTCTAGGTAGTCCCTTTGGCGAGCACCATTTTCATTGGCTCTATTTAAGAGCAACAGAATCAATAGCCTACGTGTCAGTAACCAGGCGCCTTAGACAGGTTGTGCATGTATTGATTGACGCTTCAAATTAGACAAGTGAAGTGGCTCAGACGGCCGTGCTCTTGTTATTAAAAGCAGTTTCAATCAGGGCTGTAATATCCTATTTACAATAGTTCACGCAAACAAATGACTACCCCAGGGACATGACCTGTCACTGTGACTTTGCTTCTCTACACCTTTAGCATAAATGAACGCTAAGTGCTGCTGAAATTAACAAAGTACTTCAATTGTCCTCTTCCTTCTAGGACTACTAGAGGATGCTTTCTTGACCCACCAGGACCATAACTAGCGTTTAATCCGCTATATACCCACTTTAGAATTGCTCCCTCTTGAGTTCCTCGCACAGGCTCAGCTCTAGTCCTACCTGCTCTCTCCAAAGACAGGTGTCCTGGCTTCAAAGAGGCCCCTATTAACACTTAATCTAAAACTACGTGACCTGTTCTGAACTAGGCTAATGTTCCCAGTTACTGGATTTGGAGAATTGATAGTAGCCAACGCAACAACTGATGTCTGCTGTCACTCCTCTGACGTCCCCTAGGCATTCAAGAGGTATTTAACTGAGGAAAGAATTATGCAGCAAGCGGGAAACGGGCCGTCTATCCTCGTCTATTTCTCGCCTCCGCGGGCTCACGTGATGTGTCGCACCGTATCGGCGTTTCCATTAAACCGTGCCGTCCCTTCGGCACACGTATTTCCGTAACCGTGCCAAATAGCGTGAACTGCCGGGTGTCGAACGCTTCCTTGCGACCTGTCGACACGCCGGGAGAGATCGTCGTCAAATGTAATTCGGACTTCGTGGCTGTTCAACCGTGCAGGGGTACGAAAGCGATCGGAACTTTCGTTACCGCTGATTGATAAAGCGATATCGCTGGGAGATGTTTAACCGTACTTCGCAGGGTAGCTGAGTTAGCCTAGAGTCCCTCGAGGACATCTTTGCTTGCATGACAAATACTACTCGTCACGGTGATACCAATGCAATGAACGCATCTACAAAACTTGCCAGAACTGATTCGCGAGCTTTAGATGTCTTAGGATACGAAGGAGTAGTCTCTAAGTACTGCAAAGATTGCTAGGTTCTTAAATGATATTTAGGTTAAGTTAGACTGGAATTCTAAAATTATTGAAGTTTTCCTTGGTACTGATCTTGGCGAGCATAGAGGGTCTGCATATTGGTCTTACAAGCTTTAGAATAACTACACGTGATCATGGATGTTCGAAAACGTTGAAATCGAAATTAATTCAGAAACTCCCTACATTGTTTTGCGAAATCGATATCACAAAGACCAACGCTGCAGATGTGAAGTTCCCAAAGCTGAACTCTAAATTCAGAGTTGCAAATACGATGCCGTACTGCATCAACAGATTCTTAAAATAACATGACCTCGATAGATCCAGCTAGTGATTAGGTCAAAGGTAGAAGAAGATTAATGTACGAGTATATTATAATGCAGCGAAAAAGGATACAGTCGAATTTTAAAGGTAGTAGAAAATAGAGACAAGTGGAGCTTTGCGCTGTCGCGGTAGAGAAAATTAATAAAGAGATATAGCCCGCAGGGATGTGTTTGTCAAGTCGAATCGTGCCAGATGGCGTGGCCTGTGAATCGGCCAGGCCGCAAAACACTCCTCATGCCGAATGTCACGTTGATAAATGTGAGATTCGAATTTGATTTAGCGTCGGCAAGAAAGTACGAACAGAAAGAGCAGGAAGTGAGTGTCGGAAGCTCCATTAACTTTCGATATATGGCAAGGCAGCCAGGTTCCGTCCTGCAGATTAATATCCTGGCCGTTTCCTCAGAAGTCACTGATAAACTGACGAGAACCTGAATCACCTGAATGATAAGACTAACAAAGCTTAATGAATTTAATTCTCGTACAATGTACAGAATCAACAAACAAAGTTTCCCAACTCCTGAGGATGACAGAATATTTCCACCTAATAGGACACTATACGAAACACAATTGGATCAACTAGCAGGAAATTGGGACATCACCCACAGCTAAGCAAGGGAATACTGACAGCGTCCACTCAACGTGTGACCATAAATGGACCTACACTTGCTTTTAATCATCTGGCCAAGCGGTTCTGACAGTCGCGGCAGCCAACGCTTCATGATTTGCAAATTGAGTTGGAGGTGGTCGGCCACGAGAAATGGATGCTGATTCGCGGTTTGATTGAGGTAGCGACAATTCAACGGGTGTCGCTAGAAGAACAGCGGCAGAAGGCTCCGCCAGGGGCGACATAAGGATGAAGAAAGTGGCTGCTGTAAATTTACGCTGCGCTATGCATGATTATCCTCGGGGCAAGTTCCAGCCGAGGTCCCGGCTTGAAAACTCTTGTGGGAGGCTTGGAAGGAAGCCGATATTCCAGCTTCTTCCTGCTCCCGGGTGGTGGACGGGTGCAACGTGGACTCCAGCCAGGATCGACTCATTGTCCCCGCGAACGAGCAATTCAAGGGACCAATGGGTCGAAGCTTTGCCAAAACGCGAGTTCAGACCTACCATTTCAGCGCAAACTTGCGGGCAAGAAGGAGGAAAGTTCTGTGCACCGATTCATTCGGCAAGAGTGCAGTTACCCGTAGGCGTAAGGATTTTTACAAGATACCCCTGCTTTCTCAAGCTGGCATTCATTTTCTCCAGGATATAAGCAAACTTAGCAAACTTTCCCTTCATCTTGAGCAGTTTGCTACCCTTAACTCCTTTCCCAAGAAGAACTTCTGTATTCACGATTAATCCTCGGTACTGAGTTCATCGCAACCTATCCAAACAAGACCTATACTGGGAAGCGGCTCATGAGACATCATCAAGTTCAACCTTCCCTCAGGCCTCGCTACTAGTTCCGGATACTTGTCAGTGGAACTCTGCCTAAGTCATTGACGCAAGGTGGAGATTCTAGGACACTTAAGATAGAGTGATATCAGGATAGACACACGGGGAAAGTCTAAGTCTAGAACTAGATCTGTCAGAACAGGATGTTACTTCAACGAATTAAGCCTCACTAGCTGTACTCCAGTATTGCTATTCCTATTAATAGGGCAACTAACTTTCTTAGTATATTTTTCTAGAGTGCTAGGCGTTAACATCGAAATGACGCTGTGACGATGGTATATGTAAGGATGATGCTTGAAAAGTAGGAGGAAAAATGAGAACTGTGTTTCTTCCTGGGTTTACTAGTGGAGCCATCACTAAGATCCAGCAGAACTTTGCCTTAGACACAGGGACATTCAGATCAAGTCTACGTTAGGCCTGAGTGTCTTTGATATAGGGATAATCGGAACAGGTCAATGGAACTAATTATTGTGTCCGTTTACTTTCACGTAGGGATCGAATCTCTGAACCTCCAAAGAGGCTGACTCACGCCATAATTAAATCCAAAGATTCTTAAATGCTAAAATTATACTTCATTCTTTATTCCTATTAGGTTATGTCACTCATCTTATCGGTTTTAACTTTGCCTGTCACCTCTACTGCATTACTGCCAACAAATTTTGGGAAGTCAATCATTATTGCGACAGCAGCGAAAAATAAATCGTATAAGCACTAAGTTTAATTGTAACGTGACATGGTATTGATGCGTGAAACAACAATGGACGATATAAATTTAATTCTATTGTGTTGCATGTCTCGTATACCTGACTTGCGATGAACGCTCGCGATCAATAATACAAAGCAGGAGTGACAGAATTCACCGAATTCCAATGAGAACCTTCGCAGCCATGACGGACTATTTTACATGAATAATGCGATGAAATAATTATTACTTTAATGCATATAGTGTTATAGGTACAGCACATGTGATTCTTAGATCCTGTTTTCGAAGATTCTCTTTGAATCTTTCAGATTTCATTTTTTCCCACATTGAATAATTAAGATATTTTCCAGTACTTTACATAGATCAATTGCTACATTCCGTTAACTTCCACATGCGAGATTAATCGTACCATTGAGATCCCATCAACAACTCTCAGTAGAGACAACGATGCATTTGACGATTTACGACAGCAACGTCAATTATATATTACCCTTGTCATACAAAGGGTTATGTAAAGCTACATACCCCGCAGCTAATCCTAATTGCAGTCATGCTGCACTGCGTTGCGTTATTATTGTGATCATGCCGTGGCAATTGAACTCGAGGACTCAAATCACGTGACCTCGCGAACGTGAAACATGTTTGCCTGATCGTAACCTAACCAAACTGAAATAAAAAGGGTAAAAGTATCAATAGTTTAATGTTGCAAACATTTCACTATCTCACAATAAACCTCAAAAAATGCCCCTAAGAACCTCTAAAAACCATGTTCCTCGAAATGTAGGTTAGGCCCCTTCGTACATAACCTAACAGCTCTGTAAAATCTAGAAGCCTAAGGCTTGATTTAGAGTCCAATTAAGATTGCAGCGCAGTAGCAACGATAGCATTGACTTTTTCTTATAAAGTACTGCCAACCCTAGAGCCAACATTAAATACAAAACAGTGCGTCAGGGAGGTTAGGTTAGAACCAGGCATACTATTAAATTAGGCGATCACTCAGCGTTCTTATTTCATCTTATTTCTCGATTTAAGCTTCCCATTCAATCTTGCCGATGGAAACTAATTACTTTAATAACATACAAGGAGAGCATAGGCTCTCATTAACTTGCGCGGGCAGTTTTGAATTGGCTTACATCGATCCGAGATAAACTTTCATAGGGCATTACGTACGGAATCGGGAAAACAAGCGCGTTTATGCGTCACTGGCTGAGAAGCAGAGTAGCCCGAGACCCACCTGAAACAGAAAGATAACGGGGAAATTAATTATGGCCTGCGCCGACGGGGGGTTGTTCGCCTCGGATTACCGAATTGTTCGCTATCAATTATAGGGATTTATCATCACTACGATCGAATATTAATCCCTCGACTTTCGACGTTTTATGCAAATAATGATGCACTATGAGTGAATAGCACAAGTGCAGAGCAGATTATTCGAGATTTTCAAAGGCAAGTGAATTTCGAGGATCGAAATGTGTATCAAGTGATGCTGAAAACCTGCTGTTTCATTTCTGTTCATTTTTCAAATTTATCGAGAGGCAAATAATTATGGATTATTTATAATAATGATAATATCTAATAATTACTATTACTAATATTACTATTAGTAATAATATATATTACTATTCTTATACTTATTATATTATAATTATATGTAATTATTATTATTATTATGATTACTAATTATTATTATTATTCGGTCTCAGCGTTTCTTGGTTTAAGAATTTCAAGTTACGGTAAAATCATTAATGCGCAGGAAATTTTGAACGTTTATAGCAGCAGGAGGTATTTACGCTGAATTAATATGAATTGCGTTTGATTTGCATGCTAATAGCAGCTGATATTTTCAAATCGAGTGCCAATAACAAGAGACTAATAAAAATTACATGGATAAATATTCATAGTCCTCCGCTGCATTTTTTTCATCATAACTGTGGGTTACATTCTTGTGTATTTCGTCTGTAAAATATGCTAACGCGGTTCGATTGGAAAATTCTACATCCCGCGTAGATAGTTCGTAGTCGAGGAATATTCATAACATGCGAGCACTGTTAAGGTATTTGAATATCAGATTTGATGAGAAATTCCAGGCTTTCTCAGAAACCTGTCCCTTGGGAACAAAAATGTTGCTTCCGTCGTTAAAATTTTCGTTCCCTCTAAAAGAGCTTTCTTCCGCGATCTTCGATCTTCCCCAAACTACGTTCGCGAACATTAATCGCGACTCGCAAATTCTCGCGTAAAACGCGAATGTCGATGAATCGAATAGCGACCGATAATTTATTCCCTGTCATTAAATAGCGAAGGTATTTGTCTAGAACGATTATTAGACCGGTGTTTGCGTTAAAAGGGTGTAATGTTCGTAATAATAGAAAGTTCTCGTTGAACATGCTGGAAGTAATTATATCCAAAAATTCCAACGAAAATCAAATGCAAAATATGCTAGATTTTAGTAAAATTTTCGTAAAAATTGGTACTTGCATATTTACTTCTATGAGAAGGCTGAAGAAGAAAAAAACGATTACAATTTATAGAGATGATTGTATTGTTTCCCCCCATAATTGACTTGATTTGGGTACGAATGAAAAGCCCGCACAGTATTGCCATTTGCCGGGACAAAATGTCTTTTAGGGGCGTTATTGAGTAAAAGAGTGGGGATACCACACAGTATTTGACTGCACCTCACTCTTCTATTCTGTAACGTCATTGGAAGACATTTTGTCCTGGCATATGGCAATACTAGGCTCAAGACAATTTTCCCGCCATTTTCCTTTACCTCGAACGACAAACATCAAAACATCGAGAAGGTTAGAAATATAAGAAAACATACGTGTGAAGATTGAAACTAAAGTAAAAATTGATTTCTTGAAGTTACTCCGCATTTTAAGAAAATTAAGTCGTCTATGCAGGTTATAAACGATGTTTCTTCAAGCGGCTCAGATTTTAGAGTTGCTAGTGATGTATGTATATTGAATCTAGAACGAGTAAGAGAAATATTTTTCAAGAAACGTTTCTATCTAGCCTCCCTCTATCTGCAGGAGGAACGATATTGCCAGCGAGAATGAGGGCATGCGTTTTTTTATATCTAATCGAACTACGAGAAGCGAACGAGCGGAAGATGAAAGAGCAGGAGGGGGGATAGCGAGAAAAACGGCGACGTAAAGACTTGGTGCATTAAGGTTAACGAATCGGAAGCACGCACTGGGGAATAATGGAAACCAGAGAGATAAGAACAGGCGGATGTGTATGGTTTATGACACTTCCGGTTCAGACGAGACGACTTCGCTGCCTAATGTCCTCTGTCATTGCTCCACTGACACCGATTTTATTAAACGTTCAAGAAGCTACCCTTACTCCCCTGTTTTTCAACTCCTCTCCTCATCCCCTTTCTCCCTCTCTTCCCTTCATCCCTCCTCACTTGTGAGCCTTGCTTCACCTCGTCGAGTTCTCTCGCAAATAAAATCCTGAAATTTATGGCGGCAGACCGCTCGGGTATCTGCCTCTGTTCTAGATAAAGAAATTTCCCACCTGCCACTGGCTTGCTATGTATTTGCGTCAAGCTACCCTAAAACCCGATTTCCAGTACGAAACTGCCGCCGTGGAGCTCTTACACCTCGCAAATGCATCAATTTTGGCACTTCATTGGAGTGGAACAGAAATTCACAGAACAAGTTGAGAGGAAAATGTCGAAATATTACTGAAGAGTCGATTATTTTAATGGCACACTCTCCAATTTCACTGGCTGCGATTACTAGATGCAGTGAAACTAATTCCTTCGAAGAAATGACTTCCAATTTGGCCTGAGTTCAGTATTATCAATAAAGATTTCACAATAACGAAATTCTGAGACACTAGAAAGAACTAAATCGTTTGATTACTTATAAGCCAATCATCCAAGTTCCACGTGATCAATACCACGTGACGTGACTGCGCAGTCACGCCTGCGCGTGGACTACAAAAGTTGAAATTACAAACAAGTAGATTGCTTCTTTTCAATTCGTCAAATTGGTGTATATTAAATGTTCGTATTTTGCAAGCTCCTTTAAGTAGGCATTATAGAAAGATTTGGTACGGAGCATGAAATGTGTAGAATGGAAAATCGATATGCAATTTGCGTAGAACAGAAGCGGGCGAAACAAGGTTTTCAGGAAGTAAACAATAGTTTCTCTAACCTGTTACAGCGATTCTCGCAATATCGATTTCCTCGATTTCAACTTACGGACTGTCTGGCGACAAGTTCGAACGGTAATTTTCTTCGACGTTCGAAACGGTGCCGACGGCAACCAGAACGAACAGACAAGTATTCTTTGTCGTGCCATTTTCCTCGTCCGCCGCCATTCGTTAGCTCATGCGATTATGAACCATGTCAATTACGAAAACCCATCGTCTGAATCTTCCAAGGAAATGAGAATACTTCGGTGCATATTGGAATCTATTTGCTACATTTGATCTTAGTTAAATATTTTTAATTAAACTCGCCAATGAAGCCCAAATGGCAACAATACTTCAAATATGGATTCAACAAAATTCTATTTAGAGTAACAATAATTAGATGTAGAAGAAGTTAAGAAGTATTTGTACATATAGCTTTTTTATAATAAGTGATTTAATTCCAACGTGCTTGTAAGTAATTTTTACAGGGTATAAAAAGATAGTAAAAAATAAAAATTTGAGACAGTAAAGTGTCCTTCTTAAAGTATTAATTAAAATCATTTTAACTAATTTCAGTTTTATTTTATTTTCTAGTAGCATCCATTCTTGCCTGGTTTTTATTTCATATTTAAATTTCTGCTACTCCATTACGAATACATTTAACATAATCTACATTCATCCTGTTCACCACATTAAAATTCTCTTTTAAATTATTCTATTAAAATTACCCCATTACGCAAATTAATCACGAACACGCTGTAGAGTATAGATAATTACACCATTATATCTATTTGTGACGAAAGGAAACTGATTATAAGGTCGATTGCTAAATTTTGTCCACAATTTAAACTCTGAAAGGAGATAGAATTCGCTCTTTAATATATAATATTTAATTCTCGAAAAATTGAATTAGAAAGGAGATAATGGTCCATAGTTGAATAAATTCCAACGCAACTAGGCATGAGGTGTAAAAAATTCTAAATCTGTGAATACCTCAAATCTTCCTTCATTTGTGAATCTCCACATCAAATAATGACTTTAATATTTGTAATCATACTTTTCGTAGCTAGTTGTTAATAATGTAGACTGATCTACTGTAATACAGACTCATGAACTGATGGATAATTTATTGCGCAGCTCATTGTACATGGCAATAATTTATCGAATTCTATCAGTCATAAAATTGCAACTTTATGTCCTATCCGGGTAAAACGCATAGCCTCCCATTTTTTTACGCGACTTCTGTTTATTTTTCAGACAGCCATTTATCGTGCAATGCCGCGAAAGGTCATAACACGTCATTTGCCTGGCAATCACATTATGGTTACACGTTCTCTTTGACGTTTTCATTAAAATACACCGACACCAAAATTTCCAAAAAATGCAGCTCTAGTGAAGCTGTTCAATGAATTGGAAAACTCAGAAATTGTGTATAGAAGACTACATTGAATTTCACAAATTTTAATGAAGCAGTAGTGGGGACAGAAAATCTCCCCACCCTGTATCAGAAATTGCAATAAATTAACTTTTCTTTCGTTAACATCATGAGAACTTAGTTTAAGCTTATTAATTGAAAATTATCTACTAATTTAAATACTGAATGTATTTTCTATGTTTATTACGATGCTACTTTTGAGGTTAGCTCTTATTGTTAACTTGGAACTACTGTACATAGTAGATCAAGAATAATCTCACAAATTTAGTTTTCAAATTGTCACGTAACCTAGAAATATCCATATAAATTTTTCCAATTGTGTAGGACTTTTTTTTACCCCCGCCTACTAATGTAAAATGGATGCCAATCCCAGTCGTATCAGTTACACAAAATTCAAAAGTTATTCAAAATTCTCGTCAGAAATACAACGCGAATTAGTGTCACGAAAATACGTCACGGGAAATTGGCGAAACCGTAAAAGTCATGAATTTTTCAAACAGCGTTCCATAGATACTTCACGCAGTGCCGATGACTTTTTAAATAATCTACGTCCAATTCGCAATTCGTCAGAGCGTATCGACGTTCCAAACCAAACTGTTCTAAAAATACATTTTTGTGTTACGTCTTTTTTTTTATACACATCTTCTATTGACTGAAGTGAAATAAATGATAAAATAAGTAAGACCTAACCTAATCTGAATTATAACCTAGCCTAACTTAGGGCTTTTTTACTCTCATTTTCGACGTGCCAAAACTGACAAAGTTGAGTACTTACTCTATGTATGTATATAAATTCGTTATTGGTAACGAGACCCACGCTTGTAACGAGTAGAGTCTCTAGTACTACTAAAATCAAATCAGCAAACGTTTTGGACCACTGTGTCATAAAACAACAAAATAATTAATGTCTACGTTTTGAAACTTCTATTGTATAATTACGTTTTGAAACTATTTATTGCATAATTATGTCACGTTCCAGTTATACAAAAGACAAAACTCCCATACAATTGCCATTAGCACTCTTTTCTCGTTATTGTCATGCGCATTACACACATAATTTCTGTTACCAAATTTCGTGCGTAGACCATAAATTATTACACGCGGCACAGCAGCGAGGTAAATATTAAACGGAAAGCACTTAATCTAATTTGTTATTGCAATTATATACGTCACAATGAAATACAACTGGCGCTTATATTACAGTTAATAGCGAGGGTACCTGTGTAATTAAACAGAAAACTTTGTCGAATTGTTTGTAACATACGAATGAAACGTTTTGAAATACTATCATCTTTAATTTCGATAAATGTCAGTACAACGCCGACAAATATCTTGTTATCACAACTGCATTGCAACATAACGTATAAATAGTTCTACACTGATTATCGCAGTATCGTACAGTAACTGTGCGTTGACGCTCGTAGTCATCGCAAAATACTATACAAAGAGTTGTTGTCTTTTTCTAAAATCACGTACGTTTAATACATAAAAAGGAAAATAAAAATGGCAGAAGGTTATAGGTGCTTCTTAACGACTCAGATATTTCGCTGAAAAATTATTGTTATAAATAATGCACTGTTAAGACATTATTTTGCTAAATCCACTTAATCAAGCGAAGACAAAAAAGAGAAAGATAATTTTTAAAATTCATAGACGGAAACGAGCTCAGAACTACTGAAACTGATGACGCTGAATTAATCGCTGTAATTGATTTAAGTTCTCCACAAACAGCGGGAGAATTAGGGTGAACGCTTGAAGACCGCGGAACAATATCTACGGTCTTGGAACGATCTCAAAATTAGGAACATTCCTTTATCTCTCGCTACACGCTGGAATCGTTTCTAAACGTCTATACAGGGTGTAACAAAAATGTTGCAGTTCCTTAAAAGGGGTGATTCCGGGGGTGATTTGAAACAACTTTTTCCTTAGCGAAAATGTAAGATAAGGCTTCGTTAACGAGTTATTAATGAAAAACACCGGCCAATGAGAGCGCGAGTTTGCCGTCCGAGCGACTGCGGTAGCGTTGGGTACGCGCTGGTCGCTACGTTGTACTCCGAACAAGAAAGTCGACATGCGTCGAAGGAAATAGCATTAGTGTGAAAATATTTGCATAATGTATAAACGAAAAAGCAATGCAACAAAAGAAATGAACGGAGAATTGGAGAATTAACGTTGAAGATAGAAATGTTGAAAGTAGTCTGCGTTAGATTTAAAGAATAATAATCATTAATGAATCAAATGCAATTCATCTGTAGTTTGTAAATCTGTGTCACTGGGTCACTGTACCGATACTGGTCATCGACCTCTGGAGTGGTTTATGGCAGGGTAGAATTTTTCCAAAGAAGCTCCTTGTACCCCCCACGTAGTTTAAGCACCTCAGACCTTCTTTGTTCGGACACTCCGAGATCATGTCTTCTTCGAAACCAAAGCAATAAAGCCATAAATTACCTAAACGCGTGCCCTAGCATAAACCATTTCGACAGTCGATGACCAGGATCGGTACAGTGACCCAGTGACACAGGTTTACAAACTACAGGTGAAGTTTGTTCTCTTCTTCCTTTATTTTTCGTTGTATTGCTTTTTCGTTTATACGTTATGCGAATAAGAGATTTACATATTCGTATTTTTACGTTGCACGTAGTTTTCCTCGATTTTAAGTAATTATTCACTTCAAGTGATAAAGAAAAAAGGGACTCGGTGTTATTTATTATGTCGCTTTCAGTTTTCATACTAATGCTATTTTCTTCGATGTATGACGACTTTCTTGTTTGGAGTACAACTGTAGCATCTAGCGCGCGTACCCAACGCTACCGCGTTCGCTCGGGCGGCAAACTCGCGCTCTCATTGGTCGGTGTTTTTCGTTAATAACTCATTAACGAAGCCTCATCTTACATTTTCGCTAAGGAAAAAGTTATTTCAAATCACCCCCTAAATCACCCCTTTTAAGGAACTGCGACATTTTTGTTACACCCTGTATATTCGTTAAATAATTGACTATACTTATCTGTATACACGCGTCACATGACCTCCAAAATTGGATGGCTACTTTTTTTAAAAATAAAAACAAATCTTCTAGAAAATCGTTTCTATATTCGTAATGCCTACTGACTCACTGATTCGTTCATGAATTAAACAATAAGTGTACACGATAACTATTGTATTGTATATTTTCCTCTGACATCTTAATCTTCACTTTATGTTTAACTTTAAGACACAAAATATCTTCAGTATTAAGTGATTCTTTGCGAAGAAATTTGTGAATGCTACGATAGCTATATAACCTTTTCAAGTACTCCAAAATGGAAAAACTATAAATATTACTAAAGCCCTGAAGTAGTAACTCTAGTAGACAATTGTTTTTATTTTGTTTTTGAACAAAAGGTGAAGTTTTGCTATTTTCGAAATAAACTAACTTTTTAGTCCTAAGAGTTTACTTTTACAAATGTAAAATTTGAGGTTAATTGCACCATAACTACCGAGGCAGAACTTCCGCATTTTTCAAACATGCTTTCATATCTTTTCCAAATTGTCTCTATTTTTTGCATGCAGTGGAAGAAAAGGGGCTTCAAATATGAGAACGATGTACTGAATAATTTTTTTACTTCTAAAAAAAGTTCTTTCATCGGCCAACGAAGTACAAAGCCCTGTTAAGGATTCAGAATAAAGTTGAATAAAGTCGGGGCTCTAAGTAGGTCATCGAATGCAAAAATGTTCTACTTCACATTGAACTTTTATGAAAATAATATTAACAGCGTTTGAACTTTCACCAATCATCGATGCTATTAATGAACCAGTTTTAACTGGTAATGTATTTAGATCAGGTTAAGTTTGCAAGAAGCCATTGATTTTAGGCCTACATAAGTTTTAGTACATAATTATTCTCAATTTTATTAAAATTTTATTAAATTTTTTTTTTCACTTTTATTAAATTTTCAAATGAAAACTACAAGTCCAGTATAAAGAAACTAAAAGTAATGATTTTTCATCTTAGAACTAAGTCTTCGAAAAGATAAAAATAAAAAAGTCCTGCTTGCTGAAAATTATGCATAGCGGAATAACTGAACTTCTGTTTGAAGTCGTTTTCTGTGATAGTGGAGGTGGGCCTTAAAAGTTTATGACGTCCTGTATAACTCAAAGCATTTTTGTAGATCCTTTATACTGCCCGAAAAATCCGACCAAAATGAAGGCGTTAACATTATTCTGTGAACGTGAAATTGAGTAATACCTTTCTCATTAATAAGTGCACTCAAACTCATTACTGCATGCTTTGAAATAAAGAAAGAATACAAATAAAACAAACCTTCTGCACTTGATAATGTATAACGAGCTCTACGAGCACCGTACTCATTATAAGCTCGTTTAAGGGGCTATATTTGCATATTGTTAGAACAAACGGGATTAAGTTGATCCATCTTTGGTAAGAACATTTTTTCAAGTTTTGATAAAGCAAAAGTGACACTGTGAAAAAAGTGAAGCATATTGTTCATTATAAACTCATCACTGGCCAGCGAGTTTATAAAGAAACCCTATATTTCAATTGCTGGCTTTGAAACTTTGTTATTCTTTTGGAAAGTGTTTATTATTCGTTTACGAAGTTTTCTAGTAATTTCTAGTTTAAAGTTTGCAACCCACCCTCCTCACAGTTTCATATCTCGCCAATGATTAGATATGACACAATATTTTCTTGATTCCAAGCATCTAACATTCAAGATAACAAAAAACAATCCAGAATTTTATTCATTCCTCAACGAAACAGGAAATTCTATTGGTTAAAAGTCTAGATAGGCTATTTGTCCTCAAAAATCGTCTACAAAGGAAATATCCCTAGCATACCAATCGAATATTGGAATTCACGAATTCCGTAAACTCACGATAATACCGATTGCAACAGTTGTACGTGTTCGTTAAGTGCATGTAGCGAGCACAGCTGTCAAAAACCAACACCAGAGCGATGAGTGGCCACGCGTGACAGCAGCCCTAGTGATTTTTATCGGGCGCCGCTTTATTCCTAAAACGTCCCGCTTCCCGCCACAGAGAGGGCGCTCGAGGAATTAGGCCAACGCAATTTCGCTAGTTTTTTCGCAGGCGGAGTAATTGCAGCGAAAAAGCAGAGCCCGAGGAAATTGTTTTTGACCCGCTTCGCGTTACACGTTCTTTTCGTGTTTCCGCGAGGAACTCGGAGGGGGAAAACGCTTGTTGGCAGCTTTCTCACGCATTTCGCGTGTAGATGCCTGCGTACAGGAAATCGCGGCGAGTTCCAGCGATCAAAGCATTCTTTAATGAAATCAACGTGTCCTACGCTTGGTTCGGCACATTTATACATGAAAATGCACAGTTCATAAATAATGGAATAAAATAGCGCCTTTCAAATATGTTTTAATTTAATTACATTACTGCCTTCCCTTCCGCCGATGGTGATCAGAAAGTAATTTGATATCATTCTGAATTAAATTACCGTTATTATTGCCTTCGGTGAGGTATCGCTACGGTTTGGTTCATATCTCTTCGGTAATGTCAGACAGAATAGTTTAATTAACATTTATCATTGGACAAATTGAAATGGATATTTGTACAATCATATGAATAAACATTAGAGATCATTTTTTCCCTTTACTGGGATTTACGTCAACGCACTTATTTTTCTGTGAACGTTGGGGAGTTCGTTATTTTATACTATTCTGGGACAAAACGTCTGCTAAATCTCTAATATGAACTTCACTCTGCAAGAGTTCAAGAAATTCGACAGTCACGAATTGAAAGCAGAACTTTGCTTTTTATTACTTTTCTTAAATTTCGCTTGTGAAAATGTAAAAAATTATAGGTCAGGCAAATTTTGGGATTTTGACAAACTTGAAGTGCTCGTGTGACAATGGTTACGTGTTAGTTACGTGACAATCATGTGTTACTCACACAGCAATCTCGTTACAATCTCGTTCGTGTGGTTTAATTTAATCACAGTTGCAGAATTACTAACACACTATCTCCATTTTAATAATAGTCTAACACAAATTTATTGTAACACAAACTCATATTAATTTAGTTTAAACATGGTTCGACACGCTCCTTTATTTTTACTGACGCCAATTCGAAGCTAATGCTTCACGCGAATATCCATGCAGTTAAGAGCCACGTTGGTAGAATACGAATTTCTGTTTTGTCAACAAGCTTGATAAGAAAAGCAGATCTTAACGCTCGGAAACACGGACAATTTTGCGGAAAATCAATGCGTCCCACCTCGTTTTCATCACTTTTTACGTGACACTTTAGCGGAGCGAGGTAACGATGTTACCGCGGCGAAGAGCAAAGAACGACTAACTCGATTCGGTACACAAACCGAAGCTCGTCTTGATTTGCACTTCTGGACAAAACAAGGGGGATGCATTGTGCTCGTCGCCCTAGCCGAGAAATGTAAACAATTCGGAGGCTTGTTACGAACCGTGACGTTCAGGGGGGAGCAGAATCCTTGAACATAGAGACGGCTACAGTGAAAGGACTTTCTGTGAAGTCAGTTCCTTAGAATAGGATTCGTGGATTGCAAAGGAATACTCGGAAAGCAGCAATCACTTTTCGTAACTTTAACTGGGAAGCAAACACGAGATAGAGCTTTGTTTCGTTAGAAACTTACGACTTGGGTCCTAACAAACTCGACTCTGAGATCAGTTTATCCGCTATACAGCAACTTGTAATTACCTTCTTCAACGTGAAGATCAGGTGAGATGAAGAAACAGTCCCAAAAATACATGAATCTACAGCCTGGGTCAGGTCTGGGTCATGTTTCGATACGAGGAGCCTTGAAGATTAGGCATGTATGAGTCATGAATTGTCATAGAGAGACTTAAGGGTTAAGTCTGGGTTAAGTGTGGGTCATGAGTCGACCTGGAAAGCCTTAGGGATTGAACCAGGTCAATCTCTCATATCTCATCTTCCATAATACAACATAGGTCTGAGTAAAGCCATGTTTAGACATCAAATCCGATGTACTCCTAAATTATGCAAGATACTCAAATGGAGGTGATACTCTCGAATTAGATTTAGCTGCTGTTAAGGATTATGACGAAGAGAGAGTGTAACGGACAGATGAAATGTTCACGTTATTTTTTTGATTTCGATCTGGTGCACTCCGCTCGGGATTTGCTGTTCAGAGCTGGAGCCACTTTCTGTCTGAAACTCCGTGATTGGCGATTTCACACCCTCGTTTTAGATGACAGCCCTCCAACCTAGGAGGAAGGACATCAACCTTTCATGGCGGAAGAAAAGCACGTTGGCAAATAAAACTCGTGTGGACTTTGGACTGTATATTTTAAAACATCTCTTCAGAACTGCCAGAACTTGGGCAAGTTCATCTACAAGAACAGATTTTCAACCTTCGGAGTCTAGAACTTCAGAGCAGCTTGAGTTAACATCCAGAGTCTTCAAATTAAAGGTATCTGGAAAAATGTCCAGAAATGATCAAAACCTCAATATTAAATAATATTTATCTACTCCTGAACTATTTATTAAAGGATTTGAAGGTGAGAAACAAAGTGTTTTTCAAAGGTCTAAAACACTTTCAGTTCAAACCTGAGGGTATCTCCTTAGAAGCATTGTCAACCTTTTTCACACTCAAATCTGTTTTTCATAAAACCAAAACATGTCGTTGCCCATAAGAAGAATAAATATGGCTTTCTAAATGGTGTTCTTAAAAACGCTGAAGAACAAAGTCTTCTTTCCACACATAGTTCTATTTAACCTCCTAGCATCCTAAGATTCTTCAAAGACTTGAATACTCAGAGGAACCAAAATTTAAGAAATATATAACGACAGCTCCTAGAAAACCCTACACCTTGGCTCAATCCATGAAAAAGGTTCCCCTATCAACAGAATCCCTCCTCTTTAGCAGCGCGTTACAGGTTCATCAGATCCTGGACGCTGTTTGACACTCTCTGTACAAAATCAAAAAACTCACGAGCATTGTACCGTTCACAGTAGAGCTGTCGACGCGATCTAATTCCAGAGGATTTCGCGCGGCTGTTGGACCGGGCATCGTGTACTACATCGAATCGAGAACGATTTACGAAGCCTCCCCCTGCTTCTCGCCAGCCAAGCACCCTCTGCCGTTGGAAAATGAAAATGCATCTCGGGCGGACGTTTACGCGCGTCCGGGTTTAATAAAATAGTAACGAGCCACAGGAGGCTAGATTGCAGAGCGGTTTCACCCGCGAATCCTGAACGCTACAATTCCCTTTGGTCCGGTTTCAATGCCATAATCGTTCCACCTTGTTTTAATCGACGGCTGCATACCGCTTGATCATTTGCTGGACTAGTCCGCAACTATTCTGCATACATTGTTATCGGTTTTTACTCGAATATCAGTGAATGTGTATTGCACTGAACGCAGCAGTGATGGGTGGGTGACAGCCTCTGAGAAGGATTGTTTCGGTGGCAAGTTGATGGCGAGATTTGGGGTTAAAATTGCCACACAGGCTCTGTGGATGAAACTCAATTGATTTATTGAATAGCAGCCTAGATCCTTGTTGAAGTTGTCATTCCTTATGTTATTAATAAAGTAAAGGCGATGGACATTGTTGAGTGACTTGGATCCAGATTATTAACAATCTTTTGTGTAGCTTGCATTGTTTTAAATTAGAGACAGAACAGACTGTTCAACTGTTCTAATATGTGTGGTTGACACCTGATCTAAACCTTATGAAAGACTACTGTTTGTTGTCATGCATATGACAAGGATACACCTAGAATTCATCTCTTAGCTACTTTATATTTAACCAGGTACAATCAGTAAAGAAAAACTACAATACTTCAGCACTGTCCCAGAAGCAGTCATCTGACAAATTGCTCAGTTTATTCACAAGCTGTGAAAAGTTACTCACTTTCCAGGCCAAAAATAAAATTGAAGCTATAACCCACTCGTCAACCAAGGGCTACTATCAGCCTCTCTACTGCAGAGCCAATATGCTTCCAAAAGCTGCATTCAAAAAAGACTACATGAATCTTCTATTATAACTCGTGCCATGTATTGAAATTGTCGCCGTATATTACAAGAATCTTGGACCAGACGATTCCAATGAATGAAGCTTAAAAGTGTTTGCTGCTACCTCACTAACCCAAGGAGGAACCTGTTCGCTTCAAACATGACGCTCAAAGCTCTTTTCATGCTCGCTCGTATGCCTCATACTATCTCCTTTCGGATATCACCTTTAGTAGTAGTTGGCGAGGAACAATTTGTCTGATTGACCACCTAGAGTCTACTAGCTGGATATCTACTTCTACATAGGTTTCTGTTGCCTCAAGCTATTGCAATACACGCCATCGAGCTCCATTTTATTGCAAACGATTGCTTTTGCAATCGTACTATTCAGTTCTGATTAGGTGTTAATAAGAGTAACCAATTTGAGAAACGCTGCAGGACAAAATTGATGGTTGGTATGCAAGTCATCAGAATCAGATACCAAAGTGGGTTACTTCAAAGAAAGCTGCGGGAGCGCAAAAAGGAGACCTTATATGCTAGCATCTAATTTCCACCAACCTTGCTGAACCTTCCCTTAGACTTACAGGGCCTTTGTCTTGACGACCCTAATGGAATCAGCGAATGTCCCATCTGGGTTAACAGGTGAACCTACTTAGATTCACTCTTTATCAAAAGCTAGACAGAGCTTCAGATTTTCAGAGACACGCTAAAATGCAAATCTACTAATTGTCCAGCTAGAAAGTCAGCGATTTTACGGTGTAGATTTGAAGATCCTGTTACACAGCCCGTTTGCATCCTCATTATCCTTTTCCACGGACCGATGCTGTAGAGCAGATACTCGAATCTCGACACGATTGCGGATTTCATGCGGCTCGTTACACAGGCAGGCACACACACATGCCTAACGCTGTTACAGCGCCGATGTCTCCACCCTCAACTTCGACTCGTTTCGGTAGCCTCGTTTGGCCCTCTATGCAGAGGCTTCCGGCGCACCGTTTTGTTCTGTCTAGTCATTCCGCCATCTTTCATACCATTCCAATCGATGCTTTTGCCTTTAGCCCTCGGTGAACTGGTAAATTAGACGAGGTCTATCATAGAAGTTTAGTTCAATAGAACTAATCAGCAACTTTGTTCCCTATAGCCCTTTTACAGGATTGAAATTACCAAGATCAAAGTAAAATAACTCACAAATAACAAGAGTAATTTTGTCTATGTAAATTGATTTGCTTTGTTCTCTGAGTGGAAATTTTATAAAACCATTTATCCATTACAATCGACGAAGCTTATCAGTGTTCGATGCACTGTAGTTCTTCCATTTAATAAAGGGAGCAAGTTTAAATTCACAATCCAAAAGTATCTATATCGTAACGAGTAATACGAGAAAGATCGTTTCGATGTTGGAACCATAAACTGCAGGCATCGGAAATTAGTCGGCGACAGTGTTGGTAGATACCATAACGAGTTATAGAGGGCTAAGTCTCCCGTTCCATTCTTCGCCGGAAATGGCGCAAGACGGACGTTTTATCGTGGCTTTGCTTCGTGTGAATCGCCAGATATCACCTGCAGATTTTGAAAATTGCCGGAGTTCCAGAAATAGTAGGACAGATGTAGCCCATTTGGAGGATCGATGCAACGAATATTCCTGCATCGATTCCCACCGTTCTTTCTTTGACCAAAATGAAAAATACTGGCTTCGATTTATAATCGTGCGACAGAGAATTCAATTTATATACGTGTAATTTATTTCACAAAGTGGTAAGTAACTACATAAAATCTTCTGAAAGGGTCACACGCAGGGAAACCGAAACGGGGTTCACACGCGCGGACTCTCGGCTGCGCGCATGCGCGAGTGTAACATTCCACGCAGCGCTGTTCAATTTTTTTCGCTCATTTTCTTTCGCTAATGGATTCTACCAGAACGAAGGGATTTGAATAAAATCAAATTGTTCGTGCAGCTCCCCGATAAGCGTCTATGATGAATCACCGTGTCGCGCGTTGGTTCTTGCAATTTCCCGCGTTGGAGCCAAAGAAATGGGAAATCCATGGTGGTACGCTAAGTGGCCTCCTGGTCTCTTTTAATTGGACACCGACGACTCTTGTTCCGCTTTTTTGCGGATCAGGGAAATTAATGACCTCGCCTATGTTTCGGAAGCCATTAATCTCGCTCGTCGCAGGTCGAAATAAAAATACGTGGCCACGTTGACTATTGAACAATTATTTTATCTTTGCGAGGGGGTAACGTTAATTGCCGCGTAAATCCCACGCGATACATATGTATATGTGTGCGTTGCTGTAAAATCGTGCCTCTCGTTCCTATAGTGGCCGCGTGAAATGTCGCGGATAGAATGATGATAGGTCTTATCTCGCGATACCCCCCTCGCCCCACCTCCCGCGTGATAAACTGATGCTGCGGGAGGAGATTGTGAATGCCACGATTCCTGTTCTCGAGTGAAAGATGTTTGGAGCATTTCAGTACATCCGTTGTGGAAGCTAGGACAGGATTCGAGACGCCGATTACACGTCGATATTACATCTTTCCTTTTTTCTTTATTCTTCTAAGTAAAGCCAGATTTTAAGATTGAGATACTTGTAGAAATTTCGTCTTCAAAGGGACATTAACTCAGAAAAGAATAGAGTGATTCTTTTGATCACAGAGGCGAACCACGCAAACTTGGCTTAGCGTCCTAACCTCACACGTCGTGGAAGTGAAGCAGGTTTTCAGATATTAATCTTGATAAATATTTAGTGCTTGAGATCAATCGCTCCTTTGATCAGAGAATACAGCCAGGGCTTAATTTTTTCTATCCTAATTTTTTTTTAATAGTTTCTTAACAGTTTCTGAAATGTGGAACTGAATTTTTCGTTTACGCTTTGAGAGGGGAGAATTATGTATCGTGTACAATGATAACGAGAATTAGGTACCTCGTTTGGTTTATTTTCGAACAGATCGTAACGAAAACTGCTATTTATTCTTCGAGTGCCGTTAATGTGGGTAAATGTAACGACAAACAATATCGACGATGGTTGGTAATCGATTGCACGCAATTTATATAATTCCCGGTACGCCAAATGTACACATCGAAATTACGGGTAATGTATTTCAAATAAACTACTGAATTGATACGCTCAGATGAAACTTCATCACGAAATCGAGCCTATTAAGTTGAAAAGTAACATGCTTTGTTATTTAGTTCATTGCTGAACAACACCGCTTGTATTGGCGAATCATTTATAAATTCTACTGAAACTTAAATCTCGATCTTTAGCTTGCGATTGATAGATAAACCAGTGTTTAATAAGTAATAATTAATTTGGTACCACTATACATATATCCACCTGTATTTATTTATTCAATATCCTCTTTTCATGCTAAAATGTACTTATTTATTCAAGTACAATATTACAAACATGTTTTACTATGTTCTTCAGAATGTACGAATGAAACAATCAACAAACTGTAGGTTATTTCAATTTATTGACTAATGCTGGACTCTTTCATTCAAGGTACTTATTATGAAGAGAATATTAAAAATAAACATATTTACTATGCTAGTAGTATTCAATAAGAAAATGGATAAAAAACTGAACAGTTAGTGACAAGAAAACAAATTACTCATATAAAATTATTCATGCATCGATAACTTTGAGTCAATCACTCGCCCACGTCTATAACTAAATCCGTGCGTGTGAACCCCGTTATACATTCCGTGCACGCCAACCCCTTAAAATAGTGCTCTTCATACATCATCATAATTATAACTGTCTATTATCATAATTCTATGGCTCTCTTTTGGTAAAAATATCTTTTTATAAATACAATCCTCGCGTACCATGAATAACGTTACGAAAAGTTACAATCTGAAGTGAATAATGGCATTTCTAAAATCGTCGAACGAGATATTTTAAATGGACTTCCGAGGACAACGAACTTCAGCTAGGAGCAGCAAAAGGCAAGGAGCAGCTTGGGTCGGGAAAAATAATACACCACCGCGTCATCACATTTTTACGAGTCGAGAAAGTGAACCGAACGGAAGCATTCATTATCTCAGGTTTCGGAACGTTCCCTATAGCGCAAAGAATCGCCTCGGTTTTTTATTCCCAGCGCGACCTGGGAGGACTTCCGGATTGCGAATTCAGCTGGTTCTGCGGGGACGGTGAAAAACTCGCTCGAATTCGGGTATTGTTGGGACCTGCCATTACGCCAAACTTATTTGTGCGAGCCTGTGCAAATTACTTGTGCCACAGAGGAACCAGGGCTTCATTATAAATCAATTTTTCACGCTGACATCTAGTATTTATTGCATTTTTTGCTTTCAATCGTGACGAATACACAGTGCATACTATTATAGTATGAGCTTCGCTTTAGCTCTTGTCAATTCGTTTTTAACAACGTTTTTCATTAAATTTTATGTTTTAGCTTCCTATAAAATGAAAATTGAACACGTATTTAGTAATTATTGGTTTGCTGATATTGTTGGGCATTTTTGAAACTGCGCAACGTTTACTGCGCAAGCGACGGAACTGCCATGACGGAATTACACGGATACGTGCCACGTACAGATTCAAGTACTCTAATTTTTTATTAACAACCACTTTACGATCTAAAATCTGTGTCAAAAACATGTGTCTACGCATATATTATATTTTCGCTATAAAATGTAACTAGTGAAATTATAGTGATCAGTTACAAACAAACTGACCCTCAAAAAGCAACTTTAAATTGCTATTACCTCTGCTTCGAAATAACTACTGTTACACTGTGAACTCGTTAACACCCTCCCTAATTAGTTTCATGATATTAACTCAAGTCACGACGCGAAGAAACGAACAACACTCTCAGCTGCTCAAAAGTTTCGACGTGTGTGTTAATGAGAACGAAACTCATAAATTCTGTTGTCATAAGGCGAAATTAACACGAATGCGACACGAGCCGCGAGAAGCGTGCTGTAAGACTTCACGCTAGTAGCTCATATTTTCTCTTAATTACTGTTCCTTGATGCACTCGCGCTACTTTCTTGCGATACGTTCTATTAACGCCACGGAATATGTATTTGACTTTGTACAAAATACTTCAATAAGGAAGAAACATGCAACCTTCTGCACGCCAGATCGTGTAGCTACCGGAATTCTTCGTTATAAGCTCGTTACTACGTTGAGGAGTATATCTTAAAACCTGATACAGAAAACAGATGTGGTTTGGTAGAAATGACCACTCGACCTCCTCGACAAGACTGTGGATTGATCTTAAACCGTGTTTATCATTGAATCATAATGTCTACCATTAAAATGTAACGAGAAGGGATTACTATCTCTTTCTGAACACGAAAGGAATATCGACCAGTTAGTCAGATACGGACACAGAAGTACACCACCAAACAATGAGCTTGAATTTGTTCACTCAATAAGGTTTAAAAATTCGCGCACAAAGTGCCCGAGACCCGGCAACTCGCCAAGCAAGAAAAGCCATGTTCCGCGGAGCGTGCTCAGAACTGTACGAAATAAGCTTTAAGCTCCATGCTTTTTATCTACAGACGTTTATCTGTTCTTTCGTGAAATAAAGAAGGACATAATGCAGTGTGATCCATGAGCATGAGGTTTAAAGTTGATCGCCAGCCAAGATCGTCAAGAAGGGAACTACACAGCTAATCATTTGAGACTTGGATCGAGATCTGAAAAAGTCTACACGTTTCGCGATCTCAGCTCAGACACGAGCGTGAAGGCGAAACATATCCTGACAGGCCGCCTTCGTCTTCTGAATGTGAACGACAACACAAGCAAATACGATGTCTTTCGATCTAAGCACTGAAACTCTGAAAACCATGCACCGAACTCACGACACTGAATACAAGGAATGCAGTATTCAGAGACAAAATAATAGCATGTCCTAAACTTCTCAAACCAACTCCTCTAGACCTAACCGAAATCCCTCTCTAACTGATCACAGTGTCCCCTCACCGCGAGTACACTTTAACCTGGAACAATATGGCCAGAACTCGCAGCAAGCATTAAACAAAGTTAAATCGCCATTTTCCCGACTGTGCGCGAAACAACACAGTAAACGTAATTGAATTACTCCGCGTATTATCAGGTGGACGACAAAAGGGCTCAAGAGCTAACATATGAAGATACTACTAATCGGGTCCAGGACCAACACCACGACCTGGTGTATCGAAATATCGGCCCTTCTCGTTGACGTGACGCAGCATCTCACTCGAATCGCTCGGTTCCATTTCAGCAGGGCGATTTTAATTAATCCTTGCGTAACGACCCAGCGAAGTTCTCATACGATCGAAGCGAGACGCATTCGCTAACGCGGTCCTAGGCTCCGCTGGCAGCCTCCATCGTCCCTTTCCATCGCTCTCGTTCCTCTCGCGCGAACGCTCTTCCCACTTCCGCTTATTTCACGCGGAACGTGTACACACATCGCACACTCTAGCTGCTCCTCGGATATCGACTTTCCTTCCATGTTCCGCCCGGAGACGAATGACATCTCGTCGAGCAGAAACGTCGCGATTATATTTTCTCGCCTCGTATAGCTGGCCGCATGGCTATATCCGCCGCTTTCCGCTTGGGATACCGTCCTTGAGACGTCGTCGAACAGCGCCGTGCACGCAGCTCCCGTCGCCACTGATATTGCAAATGCTCGAATTGCTACGGTTGCCTGGACGTCACTCCGCCATTTTTAGGATTGTTTAGGTCAACCGAGCCGCAAATTCCGATCCAGCAAGGATTCTACTCTGGAGGAGCTAGACCTCGTGGGCCTTGAGTCGGGGGGTCGGTGAACTACCTTAGACCTGGGGCACAGTGAAACGTCACGGTGGGGTTATCGATTGCGACCTAAGTTTTTGTGCTGGCAGTGTACTCGTGAGAAGTCACTTCAGTTTGTAGGATATGTTTAAAAGTGGCATTAATGTAACTGGTGATTCAGGATGAAGACTGTTCTGGGACAGGGTACCAAAAGGGGACACTAAGAATGGAGTTAAATAAATTAATGGGCACGTGTCGTAATGGAGTTAATGGTATAAAGTATTCTTGAAGTATTGCAAGATTAATTTTTGCGAGATGTATTTAGGGCAAGATGATGAGGAAATTAGACGTAACTGGGTTATGTTAGAATAGACGAAAAGTCTTTATTTGAAATTCAATTTGAGTGAATTCATCGTTTAGTGGAGTGAGTATTTTACTTTCTTAATGCCCTGTGATACATGTATATATATATCCAGTTTAGTGCCAGTTATTCGTGGATTGTCTTTCCGGTTGTAGAGATTTGAACTCAAGTGTAGAGAAAGCACTAGGAAACTATATCGCAAATTAATGATTCATCAATTGCCATTGACAGCCCAAGAGTAAAGTACCAACAGGACGCATAATACCTTCATTAAACCTGACAGTTGTCTAGTAACAGAAATTCATAGCTTCACTTATTGTTCGAGTGAAAATGCTCTCAATAATCCCAGATTTTACTAGCAAGAACGTGCTTCGAATGACTACGCCATAAACGTAAGGTCCAACGTCCTAACGCGAATAACATCTGCATTAATGGCACTCCTAAAACACACAGCATCAGAATAGATACTACTCAAATCAGGTTTCACACTTCTATCAAATACTTACTCTACCACTAATCCAACAACTTATCGCTTTCGTTACGTCATTAACCAACTCTAGACCTAATTATCAAAATACTTTAATCTTCAAACTTGTTCAATTCGAACCTACCACGAATTTGTGCGCGAAGAATTAGAAATACAGTTCGACAATTGAACAGTATTTATAGTCCGCCATGATTCCCCCATTCACCACCTGCGTAGTAAACACTGCGCAGAGTCAAAGCTGCCCAACGACATCAATCCTTGATCCAAACGTGACACGTACATCTTTCGAGAGAGCAGTTTCGACAGTTTCGAATGTGTTATCTGTACAATTGGTGCTGAGCAATATTTATCTTCGTTCTTTTTTCAGATACGACCGAAAAGTCAAATACGGAGAACTTATCAACGTTTGCGCGCGAAGGAGAAGAGTGGGACGGGCGTACGTCCCTGTTACGTGCGATCGAACAATCGCAATTTATTTCCTGGCGCTATCTAGTACAGCGGGCAAGAAAGTCTCGTTCGAGCCACGAAATAAAAGACGAAGAATGAAAACCGCGATAAAGTCTGGCGGAATAGACGGCGATACAAGATGCGCGTAACTACGGCGCGATCTTTTTTTTTTTCCCCTTATACCGCGCCGCTGAAAGAAAAAAAAGGGAAAAGGATTACCGCTTTCCCGAGAACTTCGTTACTACCGAGGGGAAAAAATGTTATGGTTGTAAGGGAAGAAGGAAAACTTCAATTTATGAACATTCGCTGTGATTTTCTGTGCATACGTGTCAGTACGCCTTGTAGCTGAGGCAATTTCATCGTACACCGAGTGAAACGATACAACTTTTATGAAAAATTTCCTATAATCAGGTTCAGAGAGATGGCTTTCGGACATTTTGGGAAAAACTGCTTTCTACGTCAAAACGCGATTCAATTTAGATCAGAATGTAACGAGATATCATGTAATGAAATAACTTGTGAGATCATACTGTTTAATTTTTTAGGGAACAGTGGGATAAAAAGTGTCCGCTTTTCATCCCACGTTGAAATATTAAAATGAACTCGAAGCACAGCGGTTCACGAGTCTACATTATTATTTCTGTGCAACTAGAGTCCTTTTGTCTGCAAATCCTGTCCCTCGAAGAGCTAATCTGAAGTACAACTCCACGGAAAAAATTGAACAGAATTACGAACAGGGTTTAAGTCAGCATTAGGTATAAATTAGACGTGGGTTGGAATCCTGCTCTTTAAATCAAGATCATTCAGATTTGAGAACTGAATAGCTCTCTTGATTCTCAGGGTCCAGTAGATACCAAGTTTCTTAGCTACTAATAATGTGTCCATTACTATACTTAAAGACTCGCATTGTGGAATACTATAATTTCATTTCCTTTAAATTGCCCGAGGTGTCCTGGAAACATGATTTCTGTATTCTAATAAAGACATATGGTAAGGTCCAGAAGAAGTAAATTTTATCTTAAGAACTGAAGACTCTAGATCTAACCTCAGACAATACTCAGGTTTGCTCACACCAAGGCAACTGAGAAGGTATTATTTGTTTTCGCGACATGCTTTACTATACCACAGAAATGCTGGTTGATACATGGCTTCGATCAGCAGCAGACCTGCATTTGTATTCCAGTATCACGTAGAAGGAACTCGTAGATATGTTGATTGGACACTGAACGTGTCCAATAGAGAAAAGAACGATGCTGGTCGTTCAGGATCAACAACAGAAATCCGATTAGGATCGTTTGATCATTACCCTGATTTTCCTTGCACAACTGTAATTATATTCCTCTCGAGGAGCTAAGTGTCAAGTCTAAATCAGCCTTATCGAAGTTTTATATTTAACACTGAAACGCAGCTTACATAGCTGTGTACACGTAGCAGTGTACGTGCACGAAGACACAAGGATCTCTGGACTCCATCAATCTGGGATATAAGTAATGAAGTATTTGATGAACTAGGTAAATGAACCTGCAAACTCTAAATGAACGCATCGCTATGTTGTGGAGACCAAGAACTTTAATCAACTTCAACTGGAAACCATGAGCCTACCTAATCCAAGAGCTTTTCTTCTTTTGATGGGGATCAAGGAGTATTACTACTGAAGCGAAGTGCCTTCTCTCTGTTCTTTCTTTGCTGTGTGATTAAAGTTCCGTGACTCTGATATTTCCTGATATATCCACCTCTTTATAGAATTGATTTCTAATTAGAATGAATGATAATAAAGTCGAGGAACCTGAAGTACAACTCAACGTGAAAGGTACCCATTGCTTTACAAGGGAATAAGACTTATCGTTCATTCTGATTATTATTAAAGCTTCCAGGTGGTAGATAATGCCAGGACTTCACAAAATCTCGGGAAGATTGGAAGCTAGATCTGGTATGCCTCAGTAACTTTTAATTAGACATATTTGACGTGTTTCCAATCAGAGCGCAGAAGGAAAGAGAAAAGCATCTTAAAGGGGGTAGAATTGGCTAACATGCCATTGAAGCGGAACTATTCTACAGCTCTGGTACCCGTTTAAAAGGCTTCCTCTTTAGCTGACAGTAGAACCACTCTCAAAGTGGGCTACGTCTTCTAGCAGAAGGTTCGTGGAGGTTCAATTTGAGAGTTGTGTTTTAGCATCAATGTAGACTACTCTTGCCTCAAAACAAGAAAAATTTCGTGTACTCCAAGTACACATTATGCTAGGTTGCACCACGCAAATACACAAAACGTTAAATAAACTAGCAACCCCTGAAACAACATCGACTTCTCTCAGTTACATATGTAGTGAACAAAAACTACAGTATTTCAAACCCCAAGGGACTTTTACCAGAATAGGTAAAACCAAAACAGCGATTTTTTTGCGGTCTTGTTGGAAGAATATTTAAAACTAGAAATGGACTAACCAATGGTTATTAAATATTGAACTTGCTACTATTTTTGTAAACCACTCTAAACTAGGAATCTCAAATGAAGGAAAAAGACACGCTAATGAGAGCCTCTTTACACATATCAAAACTGTCGAAAGATTCCTAGAGAGTCTATTATAGTTATATTAAAATGAAAAGAAAAAATTTCTAATCCAAGATTTGTAAGCCCTTAATTAACACGCTGTCACATTACCGAAGCTTCCAGGTCTGCAGTTAATTCACCACAAGCCAATTAGCGTTTGATTATGAAGTCAGTCAGAATTGAGACTGAATCACCTATTCAGATTTCACGCAGCATCCAAGCTGATTTATTATTAGAAATGCCAGAAAGACGCTCGTAAGGTTAACGTAGCCCAAAGCTTCCTCAATGTTCCTCAGGTTCACGTTACCAAAAGGGGTAGCTGCAACCAACGTGTCCTCCTATCTGGATCAAAGCAATTCGCTATACAGAAAACTTAGTTTGCCGCTTCGACGCCATCTACATCCCAAACGCCTTTTCGGTAAGGGGCATTAGGAAAGAGCATAAACCGCTAGTAAAACGATCGTAACTCATGTTTGCCTGGCTCGCGTTAACATTCGCGTAATCAAGCGAATTCCAGTGTAATTGTTCCTGGCAAGAGGATTCACGAGGTGGAGCGTAACCCCTTCGTGCATCGGCGTCGTATTGGGAAGCTCTACCGCCTTTCGCAAGGCAATTACTATGATGCACTGTGCTATATAAGAAAGACACGCTTTCCCTCTCCACGACTTGGAACGCAAACACGGTACTTGCTTCAGCCACGCTTCTTGGCTCAAGGAAACTTTACTCTGTCCTTTTACTGCGAATTCATGTATAGCACTGCTACGTGGAACCTGAGGCAGGTGGGCTCTCTGGTTGGTCGCGGAGCGAGTGAAGTTGGGATAACTGGGTGATACAGAGGCACCGAATTTTGTGCTGACCGATCTAAATATATCAGCATGTGCAGAGGAGTTATGTCACTCAACCCAATGAGATCAAACGGACAAGCATCTGAAACGAGGAAAAAGTTTCGACTTCAGAGACGTTTAACTGCTCCGAGCAGCTAAATCGATTATAATTTAGAGACACCGAATCTCGTGCTTTGCGATACGAATGCCGATCGCTAATGAACGAGGCCTGAATTATGCTTCCTGTCATCTCGCAGCTCATAAATTCGAGCCACCTTTTGCTATTAGCACTCCAGCATTTGAAGATTAACAGATTAAAGGATTACTCGTGAAATCTAGGCAAATTTAGCGTGCTCCCATTCATGGCAAGGATAATTCTCTGAAAGAGCTTGTGTATTTCGAATCCTCCTCGCGAAGGACAAAAGATCGGGAGGGTAGTAATGAACTCTCATAGCGGGTATGAAAGAGTTAGCCAGCTGCTCATTGCTAAATAACTCCGAATTGCCATACATTATTCGCGGGCGTAATAGATTAAAGAGAGCCGCGACATATTCGATCTGCCCTGTGTCTGTGACCTGTACGCTCTAGCCCGACAGAGGCACATAGAATATACGGAAGAGCGTGTTTCGCTTGGTCACATCTAAACAATGAACGACTGTTATAAGCTATGCTCGCTGTTGCGTTTGACCCTTGCACAGGAACCCAGCGAGGACAAATTGTGTTATTTCCGAATCTCTTGCAACATCAGCGATCCTCCATGCTACCGAGTCATCTATTCATCGTAATGTGTGATATCAGCGCAGCTAACGCTTTTGCAAATATGAATATAGGTTTGGAGGACCTAGGCTTTGCCAGGTGTCTTAGAAGGACTCGTTTACCAACCAACACTCGCTGGTGGGACTTTTTATTAATTTAGTCTTACACCTAGGATTCTGTGGACCTTAAGCATTCAAGGTTCAATAAAAGAACTGGCAGTGATTTCGCTTGACAATTACTTTTAACAACTACCTGCTAAATTGTTCCGATTTATTGCTCCAAATGGCATCGTACACAAATTAGAATTTATCAACTTGCATGGCCTGACTGTGTCTCGCGCAAATTTCGTTTGATTAAATGTCATTGATTGCTCCTCTATTTGAACGTATTTTGGTAAAATGCAGAGGCACGCGTTTACTCGCCAGCAATTACGCCCGTGCGGCTTATATCGCGTGCAGATAATTACCATAGCCATTGACCAAATCTGTTAACAGTCTTAAATTCAACGGAGCGCACCGCATCACGGGAAAAAGTGAAATCGAGCTTTGATGAAGTAATCGAGGATCGTTGAACCAAGCACGGCAATTACGCGTGAGAATTACAGAAGCAAACGAATGGAAATAAAACTCAGATCCTCTCAACGATCGATGAACATCGGGAGATTATTACGGAAATAGTCACTCTAACGAAATAAAATAACATCGCCGTATTTTATCTCTCCGGGGCTCATTGAAGCTTCATTGAAGGAAAAGTTGTTCACGAAAGGTAAATGATTCAATACCCGGACACTTAATCACATGATCCAGTAAATGGACAACAAATTAACAGATATACTAGAATTTAAGCTTAAAATAAACTAAAGTTAGAGACAGTATCCAGATACCGAGGCAAGGTCGGCTATTGCATCATTTACCTTATTTAAGGACACCACCAGCTTAACTCCTTTAGCTCCTTCAATGCAAACATTCACCACACAATACTTCAGCAGTCACGTCAATACTCCCATAATCTGAAGCAGCTGCTAAAAGGGCTCCATAAGCCGATTTCTTCTAAAGACATCGTATTTATTAAACACAGAGGTCCAGGTCACCGAGGAGCTTCGAACAATATTTCTCGGAGGGGAGCAGCGGAAGAAGCAGATGTGCTCGGCGTGTTCGCAGGGACAATTCGGGGCGAGAGGGCGAAAAAGAAGTGGGTGGAAAAAAGGGAGAGCGGAGGAAGGAAAATCCCAGGAAAATCAAGCACGAAGAGGGAGCACGGTCGGAAGAACAGCCGCGAGCGTCGGGAATACGTCGTCCGTTCGTCGTCGGCGATATGCATCGCACGGCTCTGATGTCCTCCCCTTTTTCCCTCAGGCGGTGCCCGCAGGTAATCGTTATCGATTTCGCAAATAATACCGGGCATGCACGAACTGACGTACCTATTCGCATAACGAGACTAAACGCGCGCGATCACCTATCTCCCCCTAGGCACTCGACCGTCCCCTTGTTTCTGGCCCCCTGAGCAGCCCGTATCCCACCTACATACGTGACTTGGTTGTAACCGAAGCTGAGGGGATGTTACGACAATTGCGACCGCAATGGGATCTGTCGATCAATGTCGATCCGAACTTTGCATCGAACGCTCTTCCCCAGATAGAGCTGGAAAGACTTTGTCACGAGAACCAGAGCTGATAATCTAGTCCTAATCCAGACTCAGCCTCGAGGGGTGACCTAGATCGAACTTTCAGCCTTAAAAAATGGTGAAACATCGACTACTGGAGACGAGATAGTAGGAATCCTCGGCTAAGCTGTGGGAGTCAGAACGTAGGGTTTAGTCAGTTGGACACTTCGAGCGAGGTGTATTGCATACCTAATGTCACAAAATTGCGATAGGGGTGTATAAAGCCTCGGTTTTCGAGGGGTCTTAATTTAAAGTTCTACGATATAGCAGTTCCGATCCTGCAGTGGATCCTCTGACCCAGTCAAGTGCGCTCGACGAATCTCCGACTTTAATCTCCTCTAACCTGAAACGAGAATTATAGCTTCCGTATGAATTTAACAACACCATTGAGTGCAGTAATCCTAAGCGAAGTTTCAGTAAAGTACAAATGGCCATAAAGCAACCATCAAAATCGACATGTCTGAGCAAGTACCGCAATATCGAGTCCGTGGGATGGCCTACAAAACTCGAGCGCTATGAAAGTTGCTATGCGAATGGATGTCATAAAAATCTTTGGCCGATTCGTCCGAGAGGAATCTATCTCATGGACGGGCAAGGAAGAGAGTACTGACCGTTGGTTGTGGCATGGACGACCCTTTTAGTTCCCGAGGAGGGGCTCCAACGAGTTGGCTCTGAGTTATCACGGACTCCTCCGGCGTTTTTTCCTCCGCTCCACTCACAAGGGACCGCCCGTGCGCGAGCCTCGCAATTTCCCCGAGTATCGCCGTAATGCAGTCATTTAGAGTGAAGCACGACGCGATAATACGGCACGATAACCGCCATCTTCGCTGCGGTCGCCTCGTCGGGACCAAACGCAATTTTCTCGCACGGCCTCTGCGTCCGAGTGCTCTCGCTCACTTTTAGATTCTTATCCGCGGGAAAGTTTGGTTCGCCGTGTCCGTTCCCGCCATATCTTCCTATTGTTGCCTCGCGCCTTGCCACCGCCCTTTCCCACCTTGTTGCTGTTTATTCGGAGCGCGTCGTAAAAGTTAATGCAACTTGGCGAATTATTCCTCGAACGGGCCCAGCTTAACGCGCCTACGATAATGATAAGGAGTTGGCTAGAAGATGCGCTTTCTGGGCTGACACCTGGGGTAGGGCGCCCTGAACAGGCAGGGTGGGTCGGACACCTTAAGTAGGACTCTTGTTTTTGTCGACTAACTGATGTTTCCGAGGACAATTTGCCAGTAGAGCAAATTAGACACGGCGCTAGGGGAGAATCTTTATGTCCTCTTGCTGCTCTAGATGCGTGATCTCTGAACCTAGTTATAAGCAGGAAAATTGTTTCCTTTTGTGGTGGCTTTATAAGTGTCCTTAGTGGAGAATAAAAGTGATGGACATCTTCTGTGAGTGGAGCTAGGTATTTTAGTTTTTAGTTATAGCACTTCTTGGCGAGCTGATTGACCATCGCATCTCTGGAACAGTGATTTAGTATCTAGAAAAGAGGCAAGAGGCTACATTTCTCGTTTACAAGGTTCCATCATTAGCATTTGTAGACAGATACTAACTCTGATGCACAGGCAAGCCGTGTTATTAAGTTCCTTCACAGAATGTTAGCAGTTTACAGCCTCTGGATCCAGCGGCTGATATGTGGATACTTCAGGGCTGCTGCTTTTGAATACGCTAATCCCTCATCCGTCTAGAGAATTTTTAAGTAGCGCGCGCTAGCGTTGGGTTAGCACTGTATGCAGTCATTTATAAGGCATTAACATAGACATTTAATAACGCCGAGCGGCAATGCTTCACCCAGCAAATGAATGCACCGTCAGGTACACGGCATTTTTTCGCTTTAGCTGACCCCATAACTGCGCGTAAATCTTTCGGCGCGAACGTACAATGGAGTCGTTTAAGGTGAAACACAACGATAGTATAATATTATATATAAGACGGCGCCCGTTTCCTTCGGCTAAATACAATTTTCCAGTGCAGCCTGGAAGGGAGACTTAAACTTCAGGACCATCTGTTTCTTCAGTTCTGTGAGACCACTATTGCAGTTGCTGTGGCTGGGTTGAAGTTCAACGAAGCAACGTTTATCAATTACGCGATTCTAGATAATAATCTATACAATGAATGATGATATTCCTCAGATTCTGCACCCTGATCGATAGCGTCAGACTGAAACGCATTTGCTCCCAACGAGACATAAACGCCAGGAGGCTAGACACCGCGAAGTAATCTATGGTACTGTGGTTACTAGAAGTTTGGATATCATAGGTGATCCCAAGGAACACCGATCAACTATGCCTAACAGTTTCCTAGTTAACCAGTTAACCTTTTAATAGGAATCTGAACCCTAATGGCGGTCTAAACTCTGAGCGATTAGGTATGGCTGAAAATAGTGTAAATCTTAAATAAAATCAATCATACACACTACTACTGTCACCTAAATAACGACTGAAATTGTATTATTCGACTAGAATTTTTTAATCATTTTATCGTCTTCCATTCCTCAGTCGAGATTAATTAACAGTCGTACTTAAGCCAACATCGTTTCTTGGCAGCACGACTAATGGTTAGGTGTAAGAGAAATAAACGACCGTCGACGTTGGAGAATGTCGAATAAAACTGGTTTATTCGTTATTCAGAAAATCGATTACACCGAATTTATCCGTTATTCGGAACAGCTTTTATCCAACACTCTGGGAGGTCCAAGTGAGCATAACCTACTGGCTCAAAAGATGCTAATTCGGATCTAACCTAGACCTACTAGTATTCTAAGGGACAATGCACACGATCGTATGCTCTTCTATGTTTTACCAATTATAAACAACGAAGACAAAGATACGATCGCGACCAGATCGTGCGTCGAAATATCCTTCATCGGGCCTAAGTCCTAGAATCAAAGTCTCTTGCGTGCCTGATCAGGCAACGAACCAGTTCAATGCTTCCCACAGTCAGCAATCTGTGACACTGCGATGGTGCCTCAAAAACTCGATGCTCAACAAGCCATTTTCATTCGTCAGAACGGCAATGGAAACGCATTACAGGCCGGATGCAAAGTGCAGCCACCGCGGGCAATAATCCAGATTTGATTCACGCGCGTAACAACGCGCGACTCGCGTTGTCGCTCGTCCATTATCGCTGCATTTCACGTGAGCCGCGGGAATTGCAACTTGTTCGCTACCAAAGGGACCGGGGCCGGTTTATTGGACCAGTGGATTGGAACACGCAGCCCGCCATTCCTCAAGATCGAGTTGAGCCGCGAAATTACATCGCTGAATGGCCGATAGCCACGCCAGAATTGGGAATGCTTTTGGTTTTCGCCTTGCAATTGAATTCGAAACCTTCGGACAACAGACGAGTAATCCTCGATGCTGCATCCTCGTGTAACCACAAACTTCGATCGGCCGACAAACGGAGTGTATCCTCTTGTTGTTGATTACTGACAGTCAACCCTGTTAGCGGGAGTTTGCTGGTCGTGTGGGGGCATTGTGGACACGGTTTGATGGGTGCAGGGGGACATCCATGGATTCTTCGGTTCTCAAGTTTCAGGTATGATGAACTCAGGGTGATGAATTGTGATTCTAGAAGGGGATTGAGGATTCACCTAAGTTCATGTGAATCCATGGATCAGAGGTGTCCTACTATAGAGACATGTCCAAGAGGCAATAAAAGGAGAGGCTTTAATCCTAGGACCAAACAGATCTGGGTTAGATTTAGATTAGTATCCTTTGACCTCAGAGAATAATATTCACCCAAATTCAGCGGAATATTGTTATAATATTCCCAAAGCTTCAATCTTTGGTATAGAAGCATTGCCAATACCTAGACCATTTAAGTTTCCATCTTCTATCCTAAACATAACCTCGCACCCACCGTTCCTAGCAAAGAACACATTCTCAACTCAAACATCTAGCTCTTCTCTTACCAAACACCTAAGCCACAGCATATAACAATCAAAATTCTTTCCCTCTGAATAATTTGAAACTCAGGGCAAGAAAGTATTCTACACTTCCCTTGTTATCAATAAGACTTGACGTTAACCAAAAAGGAGTAATCGAGGTCTTCACGAAAGTTGGGCTTCCAAGTACGCGCTTAGACTTCGATCTAATTCCCTTCTGACGTGGGTTCATAGTTATAATATTATTTTGGTGGCGAACTGTTATGGTTGAATAAAAGTAGGTACAAACTCGATCAGTTTCCCAATCCGTGGTGAGGCAGAACTTCGGATATCCAATTACCAAAGTTATTCACGAAAAATACCGCAACAGTTTTGGGCCACGTTTCGCGTGGATGGTTCCTCCTTTGTCTTCTTCGACAAGTTGATACGCTGGAAGTAGCGGGTACTTAGATTGATACGATCTTCCGAGAAAAATGAATCGACTTTGAGATTAGAAACGTGATGGGCAGGATAACCAACTGATCGAGGTTAAGTTTTGAAGTTATGAGGTAAGTACTGTCTTGATACAAGCTTGACGATACGTTCACGTATCCGTGGAACTATTTTGGTATTTGGATCTCGCTTTCGAGAAGTTCAAGAGAAACTCAAACTCTTCAATGAATCCCACTTTCACCAAGCTTCTGATTGATTCCAAGCCGTGAGCTTCTATCGCGATACCGCTGTACAGAGTAATGACGAGAGCTCCGAAACCTCTGCTTGAATATCCATATACGTCTACGTTAAAGTAAATGTGTTAATTCGGTGAACGAATACACTTGTAAGCCAATGCAGGTGTCATATACGCATACTAATTTAATAAGCAAATACACACTAGTGTCTCGATGCAAACTCTGGATTTCGAAGCAGATAAAAACTCAGCGTGGAAATTTCATTTGTAAGAAAATAATATGAGGATGACACAAAACGTCGAAGCAATATTCTAATTTTAAGAACACGCGAGTATCGCAGTCAGCTCGCATTTTTGCAGTTTATTGAGAATTGGAAAATTGATAAGCTCGGAAATTTGAAACGAAAATTCGAACACCTGGCGACACAGATGGAACTATGCAAATATTCACGCGTAAGTTTCGGTTCCAAATATAACAACAATTTTGCCACGGAGTTTCACTCCGAATCACTCAGCATCGTCTTTCTCCGTATTATTCGCGAAAGTTCATTTCAGAGGTGTAGCTCGTGGGTTTACATCAAGCTGCGAACAGTTCGAAGAAAGTTCCATCGCAATCTTATCACGTAACTTCTCGAAAAAAGAAGCAGAGGTAATGCCTCAATTTAATTACACGAACGTACACCGAAGTAGCTACTGGATTATGGATCCGTCCGTGACGGTTTTAAGAATGCATCCGCAGCCACGTCAGCGCCCGAAACTCCCGGTGTCTCTGAATTATGTGTCGCAAGAGTATTTCGCGGGATGATATTAAAGCTATTTGGAGATGTGAAACTGGAAGCATAGTCGGCAATGCTATTCCACTGTAATCTATTCAACGGCGGGGAACTAACTTCTGCTGGACCCGAAACGTTTATAAAGGGGCTATTCAATTTATACTGCAAGTGTGTAATTCCTTTCGCGGAATTAAACAGATTGAGTGCAATTATTCTTGTGGAGAGTTGCGGATTAATTTCTATTTTAAAAAACGTGGTAGGAAGTTAGCAGATATTATTGTAAATGAGATATGACCTAGCCAGAGTTTATATGCAAGGGTATTCTGTGTACTGGGCGATATTACACGTTAAAATCAAGAATGATAAAAACGTGTTTAACACTTCGTTTCAGAGTTATTAATTATTGAGGAAACTCCTGGCAAAGAATACGTCTGACTTGGGACTTACTCTACTACCGACGCGCAGTAGTTAGATCAGGCAGGTCAGACACAGTGAAACCAGTAGAATAAGTCTCAAGTCAGACACATTTTGCACTGGGAGTTTTCTAAATAATTAGTAACTCTGGAACAAAGCCATAACGCAATTTTATTATTGTTCATTTTCGATCTATTTTGATATGTAGAATCATTTCTTCAAATTTCTGACACCTGTTGTGGAACATCCTATATGTATACACTCTAACCTGTATGGATATAAGCCCTAACCTACATAAACCCTAACTAATATACGTATAAGCTTCAACCTATATTGGTCCGGTACATAGTAATAGTACCACAAATAATGTATATTAACATGATGTATCTCCTACATGCATCAAGATATAATACTGTGCAAATTGTTTGTACATTCAAATTTCGAGGAGTCCATTTTGTAAAGCTTCGAAGGATTAATTCATTTCCCCTCAAACTGCGTATGATTAATCCTGTCAGTTTCTTACACTCTTTAATTTATTCTGCCAGGCCCACATAACCTCAAACTACAAAGATGGCGACAAAGATCCTCAAAAATTCCATTATACTCGAATTGTCACTGTAATTTGTAAACACAAATAAATAGAATCCTAATGGTACACTCCAGAGTTTCAACAGAATCAGAAATTAGAATTTTCTACATCACGTGACTACTTATAATGTTGCACCCGTTGACAATATCTCCTCGACGGTTGACCGAATAATCCCAAGAAGCGATAAATTCGACGGATGAAAATACGAGTCGGTTATCAGCGAATGACACAACTTGGACTTCCTGCATTTAACACTGCGCATCGATAATCCCGAAAGCTATAAAACGGACGCACCGAGCTTGCCCTCGCTTCTCGCTCGTATCTCCCCAGTCATTGACGATAATACCAGCTCACCGTAGGAAAGAGTGACGATGCTCGCCACGCTCGAAAATCCAGCCACGTTCTCCTATCACCTTTCGAATATATTCGAACGGTCACGCTGGTATTCGAGAGGAGGGGAAGCACGCGCGCTCGCGCGGGAAGGAGTACAATCGAGGCGAAAGTTGATACCGAAAAGACTCGCGAGTCCAATGCAAAGCGAAAAATAAGCGAAACGTAGTTGGCAGTAATGCACTGATGTTATTGTGTTTACTAATGCAATGTTTGTATAACTGAAACTAAGATGTTAGAGAGGGTATTCCATAAAACTGTTTTTTAAGTTTGAATTTGAGGTTATATTTCAGTGTAAAAATCTGTATTGAACATCCTGTATTGTGTAATTTAAATACGGAGTGCAAAAGCGATTGAGAGAGTTTGTGTGTGCTTTGTTAATGGAAAAAAAGGGAATTTTGTTAATAATTTAAAAAATGTCAATTTTTAATGGAATATATTAATAGTTTTAGGGAATTAAAGGGAAGTGGATAGGTTTTTACAAAATGGTGAGAAATCTGAGTCGAAATCAAAGGAAAATTATTACTACGAGCAAACAAAAACTGAAGGGTAAAATAAAGCTCGGTTTGATGTGTGGATATATAAGGATAAACCTATAGGGACAAAAAATTAGTTTTTTTTTTAATAAATGGTCGACCACCGACGTTGGGTCATTTGGGTTGAAGGGACATCACAGTGGCCCCAATTTTTTCATATTAGTACGAACTTATATTCCAATAATCCCTCGTTAATTGAATACTGGCTAAGTTCGTCCTTGTTTAATTAACAAGGGGCTTGTCTGCAGCAGGGGCGATTCTTGATAACATCAAATTGACTAATCGAAAACATGCAATGCGTGAACCATACATGGCCAGATGCACAAGAGATAACATCGATCATCCAAAATTAGCAATAACCAACGCAGACGTATTTACTACAATAAGTGTTAGTAATGTGAGCAAGAGTTGCATTCACAACCATTTAATACTTATCAGGATAGCAAATCAGAGTAAGAGTAAAATTAAGCGTAATTACTGATGACTCGAAACTGATACATATAAATAATAGAAATTAGGAAGATTCGAAAAACATCATTGAATGCTTATCTGAATGGTCGATAATCTTTTAGTAAATACATTTTTACTAATAATTTACTTATTTGATTTTTATTATTGTACTGCACTGTCTTCAAGAATATTCGATAAATGAAGAAGAATAAAATTAAATGTCATTGTAAAATTAATGCTGTTCTATAAAGATCTTTCGACGAAAAAACAATGAAAATCGTCTGAAGTGAGATATAAAGTAATCCATCTTCTCATTACAACTGCAAAGTATTTAAATTTTCATAATTTTATTTCATTGACCAAAATCTTTTTAACCAAGAGTGCCCTATGCATACCTAACCTAAATTCAGCTATTCTGGAACCATATACCCTTCACTAAAAGACTGATCTGCCGGCTGTTGTTGAGCTCTCTGGATTTTGCCGAAATTAGCCCTATTAATCAAATCAATGATGAGCCGACCAAAAGAATCTTGGGAAGCTAAAGTTTTTGACATGGTCGCCAGACCGTGAAAACTCCCCTCCTCTCTGGAAAATCAAATCGATAAATAGAGTTACCTAACCCAGATCTAGCCCAATTGTGAAAACAGGAAGATACTGATTTTTCCATATTATGCCTACTATATATTAAACTGACATTTATTATAAATTGCAGGTTAAGGTATGACGAAACATACAATACTACTTTATCCATATCGAAACAATGCCTAATGATGAATGAGCTCCTAAAACGGAGCACAAGTCAAAATTAAAATTGCTTTTTATATCCATTTAAAAATTGTGAAACCATCGATCCCGATCAACCGAAAGCGCTGCAGCATAAAAATCGTTGGTAATTGCGTGTAAGAGGCGCTTTATCGTCGATATGGACGCGAAGCGTTCATGTACAACAAAACGACAGAGCGTTTTATTATCCGCTCACACAGTGCGCGTATACGAGTTATTAAATTCATTATTCCGACAGATGTACAGGCATCCATACCCCCAGTCACGCGTGCGCGCGTGTTGGCTTATTATATCGCGCGCGCAATTCGCTCCAAAATAAGTATCTACGTGATACCGCGGCACCTACTGTCGATGTGCAGTAACACAGACCCTAAACCTGCGCATGCGCGTAATGGGAGTTCCCCTAACTGCAATTATTCCATGTTCACTTAACCACAATTCAGGATTAGTTATTTTGAATTAATAATCGTGTTCCAGATGGGTCACAATGGAACATCGAGGAAGCTGAAAGTGAAGCTGCAAAGGGAAAGCTAGAAATTTGCGCAACTATCCAAGCGAGTGGCTTTTTTAAACAAAATTTTGTATAATATTTGGATGAAGTGGAACTCAGGGGTCGCTGCTGTGAACATCATATAAATATGAATAGGGTGATTAATAGGAAACGATTATATATGATTATAAGGAAATATTATTATTCAAAGTATTGTTCACGTTCCCCTAAAATCAGGCTAGCATATTTCCCCTCGAGAAGGTAAAAAAAATTCCAATCCTGCATAAAAATTTGACTACGAGAGGAAGCGATTTCACTTTCATCGGTTTTAAATTTTTTCACGTCCCCGTCTCCCCTAATTGCCAGATTTTCATCGAACGAGCACGATCATAAAATGCACCGTACGTCGAAATTGCGGGACGCCCGGGAGCACTGACAGGAAAAAACTACAGCATTTCGAAAGACGTTGACGAATCGATCGGAACGCAATCGAGGATATGGGTCGTGAAAGCACGTTCGAAAAATTGGGCCACCTTCCGAGGAATTCGGTAATAACTCCTGCTGACCAAAAACATTCGAAGCCGTATGACGCCATTAAAGTGACGTCATTCAATCTAGACCCATTAGGAAATGACTGCGAGATACTTGTCGGTTTTATTTCACCGTGCTCAGAGAAATTTCAGGGCTCGAGCGATTTGCGCGCCGTTTCTGCGACAGATATTTCGATGAGGACTTTTAATAGGTATAACTCTGAGCCTCAGCTGAGGGTATACATATAATTTCTCGTCGCTGATATTTTATAAAAAATACTTGAGTGCAATTTTAATTCAGTTATAACTCTCAGGTTTTAAACTCAGAGGAACCGTAAATTTATAATTGTAGTTAAATACAGTTGGTTTAATTATATTTAAATTCATTTAAATTCAGTGCTACATTCGAAGACCATCAATTCTTGAAACCTATCCTCATTTTTTAGGATAATTCTCAATCCTTTATTTAACGATATTTTTTGCATCGAACGTTATTTCGTATTCGCTTAAGATTCTAGCTTATAACCTACAACCTAACCTCTAGAATTTCGTTCTAACCTAACCTGAGTTCATTACACACTACTTCAATCACAATGGATAAAATCCTGTACCTCTTTCAATCTCCGTCGGATCGGATCCCTCGAACCCGAAGGATTGATTAATTTCAACAAACCTCGGTTAGTTTTTTCACCAGCCTCAAGGCGCAGATGCAAAAAGAAGACAAGGGAGTTCGAGGTAACCCCAAAAACTTCGATAAACTGCGCCAATCTGCTCAAACATTTTCACGCCAGTTTTTATCTCGTTGGTTCTCATAAAAATCGCATAAATTCCAGCGACAGCGAACCGTTATCTCGTCAGAGACGCGGAAGATATTACGAAAGTTCCAGGCAGACATTAGAGCAGCCTGTAACGGAGATAGGAAGATCCGTTTGGTGAAAAAATCCCTGATGATTGGAGGTATTCTGTTTCTGACCTGTCGTCCTGATCCTAGCTGGTTCCAGCGTTATCGTCGTACGTTCGTCTTTCTGAACGCTCGAAATCCCCATGGATAGGGGTGGGAGGAGAGAGAGGATGAGGGTGGGCTCTACGTCCAAAGGGTTTGGTTCGCTGGTGTACCGATACAAATCCGGGCGAAAACAAATTCGCATACGTTCGATGGAATCAGACCCATATCGTGACTGTTAATCCATCAAGACAACTTAGGTTCGACAGCTGGGATACCAATCTTACCACTGTCGCCTAAGGCTATAACTGACCCCACGATGGAGGGACCAATATAGTATCCAGAATATCCGCGACATGATTAGAGGATTTAGTGCCCCTTATTATACTTTGGACCCTAGCGACAGCGATCTATACGTCAGGCATTTCGGTAACCTTGCTACTGTTGCCTGAGGCTATAACTGACCCCACAAGGAACTAATATACCATACACGGAGCCTGAGACAGAATTACGGGACCCATTACTTACACTTTGGGACCCAGACTATAGCAGTCTATAGATCAGACATTCCATAGACCCCTAGGACATGTCTCTTCCTAGACGTCCTCCATTACAAGGAGATGGTTCTTACGTCCACGACACACTGTAATGAATTAAGTCGTAGGAACACGTTCAGTGGCTTGTAGCACCAGAGATGTTTCACGACGCAACAGATGAATGTGTCCCTCTACAACTGGTGGAGCAGAAACAGGGGCTAGAGTCACAAGTAGGGTTTGGTGGCTTTAATACTGGTGCAGATGGTTATGCAAATAATTGTTCCCTCGCGTAAGAATATAGTGATAGGTCAGATCTGGTTTAGGTTCATCCTCACTTGTCGAGAGATGCTTCCTACGTAATATGAAAATTAACGGTGTCTTTGGTGGAATTACGCCCATCCATCTCTTTCAAAGTTAATTATCCGTTTAATCGAAAGCACCCCCGTTCTGCCACGGAACCTTTCGCCACTTGGAACAATCCCCTCTAACTTAACCCTAGGCGTCTTCCGCGATTCCCCCTTTTCTGTTTATAGAATGGAAGAGGACTAAGGGAGCTTCGGTCGATTCAGATTTGAGTGGACTTTGGGAAGCAAATGAAAGTGGAACCGTTTAACCGCAACCACTCTGTATCCTGTATTTATGAGACTGACTTCACCGCAGAAGCGTAAACAGGGCTCCATGAAACTAGTTTTACACTCAGAATACCTGGACAGCGTTACCCCTCCTCCTTGGTTTACCAGATGACACATCTGGGTCAAGACCTCTCGAGATCATTAAGTGCAAACGTTTTGCTAGTTTTCTCAAAATCTGTCACCAGGGAATTAACCAATTCGGGAAACTGGGATTTGGTAATCCAGGAAATGGTTAAGCCTGGGTCAGACCTTGGCCATAAAAAATGGACACCAATCAGTTAAAAACTAATGAGCAACGATCAGAACTGTCCACTGTAAGCCTAGAGGAGAGAACTAAAAGTTACAGCGAACCCTCGTCAGCAGAGTCCCCTCAAAGATCGATAACCCAAGTCAAGAGGAAGGAAGTCCTTGCCGATGTTATACGACCTGAACGAAATCAGTAGAAAATTTTCCGCAAAGACTGCGCGATCCCCTCCCTCCTGGCAATTTCCGTCAGAGGCCGTCGAAGAAGATCGTAAACTTTTTCATAAGTTTAATCGAGTTGCTCGATCGATCTTATCCATCCGTTTCGACGGCGCGTGATTAAACAACAAAACGCCACCAAAAGTAGAACTTCAGCTTTCAGGATTAGTGGCTAATGCTTCACGGGCAATGAGCCGACTCGCCCCTGGGCAGAAGCTGCACGCTTAACTGGTTAGCTGGAAAAATGAGTTTCGGTCATCCCATGGAGAAACAGCGCGATCCTCTGCCAAATATGCTGCCACGGTTAAACCTCGTAGGAGCAGAGCGAAAGCCATCGGTAGCTTTTTATGTAGCCTTTAGAAACACCTACTGAGCGTTTGATTTGTTGACCAAAATGTCTAGATACAGGAAGCTAGTTAGTTTGTACAATGTTCAGAAGCAAGATACCCACAAGACACTTGCTCCTATAGCCGCGTTAGTCTTATTTCCTAGAGCAACTTCCGCGCTGGTCCACTTTGGTCAGGGTTAGGTCTGGGTTAGGAGGACGAGGTTTTCATGAGCAAGCTGGTGGCCTATCTCACCTCTGCGTAATGCTCTCTTGGGTCTACTCACTGGTCCACCTGTGATAAAACGAGCACGAGATAGGCGGTACAAAGAAAGGTGACCTCGCTTGTCTCTGCAGCACACTTAAGTTGACTTTCCTTTAAGAGCGGAACAGTCAGGTTGAGAGAAAGAAGATGAGTGGTAGAGAAGTCATTCTAAGCCGCAGTATCCAATAAGAGCAGGAATAGGATAGAAGTCCTTTGAGACGTCACATGCAGAAGAGGTAACGAGACTTCCGTGGCTTCCAAGTTCTGAGCTATCACTTCTGATCAAAGTAGAATTGTTAAAATATGACGTGGAACAAAGAGATCAACGCGGTCCTTGGCAAGAGTCAAGAGAACCTACTCAACACCCAGGAACAAGTGTCCTCTATGAACCTTGTCCCTAAGTTCTTAACATAAGTTGACGCATCATGATATCATATATCCTCAACTGGTCATCACTGACGTATCACAAAGATTTTCAAGAAATAGCAATTATTCACCGCTTTTGTTGCACTCTTACAAACATAGCCTGCTGATTAAACATGCTATACATGGAAACAACATAACGTGTACGACTGGTAAGTAAACAGACGGAAATAATGTGAGTTTAATTGGTTGTAGCAAGATAATTCAGCCTGCTCCAACACAATCATAGAGTCAAGCTATTTTAATTAGTAGTCGAATCAATCACATCTAGTAACCACTGTGTGACGCCACGTATCAAAGGTGGGGCCAGGTAGAGCAACCTTTTGCCCCTCTGCCGTTCGGATTGTCAACTTACCAGTCGTACATAGTGCTTGAAGGTACATGTCTATTATCCAGCCACGCATGCTGACGCCCCAGCTACTCAGTACGTGCTCATTGGCTAATCAGGTATCGAAGGGAGATCCACGCTGGCAACGATGTACTTAGCATGCTTGCAGACGTAAAGTGGGTGGCATGTTACTCAGAAGCGTTAACAGCTGTAAGAGTGACTCTCCTCGTCTACATCATGGCTCGTCTGCGAATGTATACACGTGTAACTTTGTGCCAAACGCGTGGAGGGAAAGTCAAGGGTCTGGCCCTTTGTAGGCGTCAAATCTCGCTGGAAGACACATTTGTGTCTCACGTTGCTATTAATTCCCTTTGCGTGGATTGCTATCTAAATCTCAGGCCTATAGTTTCAGGAATACCCAACAAGCTAGAGTGACACAAAGCTGAATATTGCTAACTAGCAAGACCTCTCGATTGGCTTGGAACTGTCTAGCACAGTAGTTAGCTTGACATAGGGTACCTAGATTCTATCAATCCCAGGTGTCTTTATGTAACAAATAGATGAAAAAGACACCTGGAGGAAACGAAATGATTGCACAGTGACTGACTCCACTGCTAATGTACCATAGGACCTACCAATCAAAGATGTTTTCTGCTTACAAAAATATAAGGAAACAGACCCGCAGGGAGTAATCGTATCGAAAGAAACGCCGTGTAATAAGCTGCATCTGAAAATGCACTCGCTTGTTGTGAAAATAAACTGAAGCCCCAGTCAACATAACCAAGGGTAGCGTTCACTGCTGAAAGAGTTGTTTTAGCATTCTGCATCTGAGTTGACAAAAATAACAAGCGTTTCTTGGTCTGCCCAAGAAGCAAACATCCAGAAGGGAATAAATTAATTAATAATCCTGCCAGCTACACGTACCTCCATGGACACCAACTCTAGAAAAACAGGTAAGTCACCAAAGAGAATCCTGCTAAAGAACCTTAAACACAGCACTTCAGCGAGCTTGCTTCCTGCTGACACTAATTTAATCTACATGGAAATAAAAATAGCTGGGTGAGGTTTCAACTAATTCGGGTATTCAACATTAATGCAAGAACTTTATGAGCTGTTAAGGAAGATTAAAGCGTGGTCGCGAGAAGTTGGAACATGGGTGCCTCCATATTCATAAGATGCGTGCTCCTCTGCCTAGAGTCTGGCTTCTCGATTTCATTAAATCTGAAAAGGGACACAGATGCGTGACTGTGTTCGTCAAGCAAGAATATTTCTCCGTCGTGCCTCGGATGTCGAAGTTTTCGATTTTTTTTTTTCTTCTTCGCGCGAATGCATTCTCCCGCGCGAAAAAGTTTGATTGGCACGATACCCGTGTAAGCAGAAAGCAAAACTTACCGCGAGAACTTATCCTATTAGGAGCATTCCTGGCACTCGAAGAAGCGGCCTATCAAGCGCAATTTCGAGTGGGGTCACGGCTCGCGAAAGTTCAAAATCTCGATCTAACTTTATAAAGTTCGGCGCCAGCGTCGCGGCTGCTTGTGCCAGTAGCATCACGTTCGACGATTGCCAAGTCGAACGGAACTTGTCCCCTAATTTTACCCTCAAACATTCAAACCTGTCAGGACGATTTGCTTCCACTCACGGAGATACTTTACTGCCGCTTACAACTTGATCACGCTATAGATTTGAGTGACAGTGATGGCATTCGATAATGATAATACGCGTTGGTACTCAGTTCTGAAATAGATATTAAAATTTCTGGCGAGCAGAGCTCTTAAATTTCGAAAGTTGTATATTTAAAAGTTTGGGGATTTGGATCTTTGGAAATTTCAGACTGTGAATATTGGGACTTTAAAAATTCCTGGAACAAAAGTTTTCACATTTGGTAATAGCGTAAAGTTTAGACACAAAAATTTTCGATTTTTCAAATTGAAACACATTTAGATATTAAAACGCTCTAATATTTAGAATATTTTTAAGGTCCAAAAGGTTGAAACTTTAAAATATTCAAATATTCAAATTTCGAAATAATATTTTCAGTTCTGAAATATCGAAAAATTCAAATTTTTAGATATATAACGCCTGAAATTTTGAAATATTGAAGTGTTTAAACAGTTAAATTTTGATAACTTGAAATTGCCAAATTTAAAAATTTTTAAATATAGTAGTTAAACAAATTTCAAATGCTCAACATTCCCAATTTTTAAATCGCGTTTCTTTTAGTTTCTGGATCCTTCCAAAACTGTAATCGAACATTTACACATGGAGCAGGTTTCCCAGGGCTGATTCAGTCTATCAAAAACTGCATTTCGAGATATTCTCGTCTTGCTTCATTTGCCACGCATTAGCCCTTTACCACCTAGACGAAGCAGCTACTAACAAGCTTAACGAGAACATCGCGTGCATGCAAACAACATTAGCGACAGTTGACTGGCGTCAGGAACGATCACTATTGACGGATCTATAGATCCTCCTGGTTACAGGGAGACAGCCATAATATCCGTCTTGCAACGAATACCATGTGGGGAGTCTGTTTTAGAGTGACACGCGTGAAGGGAATTACGACAAGGTGATATTAGATAACTTGCAGTAAACCGTTTCCCGAATTCAGATATAATGAAAATCACTCAGTATCTATAATACGCGATTGGCGAGACGACGAACTTCGACAAGCGTATCGGAACAGCTCCCTGACGCATTTGCTACCTAATCGACGTGGATCCATCCTGTGACACAAACTGCGTTAATATCCCGATAGGGGATACACGTGGCCCTAGGGAATTAGCGAGGCAGGGAAGTTACGAGACAGCGATTCCCTGAGCTCATCTCAGGGATATTCCATCCGAGGTTATCTTTTTCCACATTTTGCGCAGCTCTCGTTACTGAAACATGAAAATAAGGACTGCGTCACGCTGACAACAGTTCACGGCACTGTATAAGAAGAACTGGAATGGAAGCCATTAGGTTGACCTGGAGTGACGATTAAACTTGTTTAAGTCTGGCTCCTGGAGTCAGAAAAGAGTAGAGTCCCTCGAGACTTGCGCTCAGTTAAAGCTGATTCAGAATGGAGAATACGAATGCTCGAATACGTGGTTAACATTCAAAACGCTGGAGATTGGAGAGTTAAAGTTTTCTAAACTGTAGCCAACTATTATCGTTTCAAGAGGAAGCGGTGGAAAGGGTAGTTACGAGAAGGCTGGATCGTGACTTACTTCTCAACGTCACCAGACCGCACATATGTGCGGTTCAAATATACAAAACCTTCACTTTCCTTTTTCTTGTGTCACCAGTCACTGACTTCGATACACAACTCCTGTTTGCTTATTCAGCTTCAGCGATCTTCTGCGCATACAAGGCTCTTGGAAATACAGCGACAGTGTTTAAAATAGAATCAAATCTGACGACAGAGAGATCTAAAATAACTAACTCAGACCTAATATCAACTGAGATCCTATTTTGCACAGAATATCTTTTTCCAACTTGGGCTCTGCTTCCTCCGTGCTTGTTGGGAAGATAGCTTTAGGGAAAAGCAGTTTTCTCCTCGAGAAGGGACGAGATTAGACTAGCCAAACCTGGAGATTCGTTAGAAAGTGTGAAGAGGAGCAAGATAAGAGACTACATAGCTGCTAGCACATGGACTGAAAAAGCTGGTTCAGAAGGACGAGAGAGCTACATCCTTGGATGGGTGGGACCACGGCTTAACTTAACCACCAACAGGTTCAACCTCTTCATGCGCTCCAAAGAAAAAAATATGCAAGGATCTTTAACGTCAGAGCTTCTACTACTGAACATCTGGCTTATATTCACACTAGACTAATTGTGCAGCCATCAGAACTATATTTACCTGACGAAAGATAAGTCACCTAAGTGTAATTATCCCAGGTTTCTGATGTTGAATGAACCTGCTTGTTAAAAGAATAACCCGAATCCTTAGTTTCCTAGATTATTAGCTCTATCAAACTAAATATATACATAAGCCTGAGTCTTTTGAGGCTTACACTTTGCAAGCCATATTCGCTGACAATATAAATACTTTTGCTAGCAAATAGCAAATACTGAAAATTTAGACTACACTTTTTGCAAAGAGACTTTCCGCAAACTGGATTTCTAGAGTCCCAATTGATGGACATATAAAATGGGATGGAAGCATCAATTGTTGCAGTAAAAGACAACAACGAAGGGGTCTGCAGAAACGTTGCACCGACTCGTCAGAAGCGGAATGGATACGAGCACCGAATAGGGGGACAAAAGTTTAGCGCCGCTCGTTAAAGCATTAAAAGCACTTTTGTCTTCCGCGTGCGGCTAGAAAGCGTCCGTGATGGGCTCGAAAATTCCACTACCGGCAGCCTGACTTCTGGAGGTTCGAAAAGTCTACCTCCGCTGCCCCAGTTTTCCTAAGTGTTTCTACCTTTCCCAGCGGCAATCGCGACACCGAGCTTCATTTTCTACTTTCGTTTCCGAAACAGTCGCGTAGGAAAGGTCTATCTGATTCTCGTGGACGACGCAAAAATTTTGCTGCCCTAACCTGTACGTGTCTCCCGAGGATAGAGCAAGTCGAGTAGGGTGATAGGATCCGTGGTCCCTAATTAACTTCAAGAAAATGCTGCCGAAGTCCCCTCACGTGCGGGTCAAGCTTGGTACATACCTGAAACAGAAAAATTGCGATTCTGCATTTCATTTGTGTGGTTAGGATAATATTCTAGGCTTATATACGAAATGTATGTGTGGGTCACCTAAGTGTCTACGTCATTTAGAGGTGTGAAGGTTTGGACAGAATTGGAGGCGGTGCCTCTGAAGGACTCTAAGTGACCCACACTTGTGAACGCCCCTGTAGTTATGCAGAGGTATTTTTAAAGGAACACAAACATTATAGAATATTGAAAATATTTTGATAATTTTTTATTACTAAGGTTTTGCTATAGATAAGGTAAAAAATGTGAAGTATAAAAATTTTAGAGAAATTGGTTTTAGGAAGATCTGAGCCCTCGATGTCAATGAACTCTCAATATCGATCATAATTTCAATGAGGACGAATGGCTCTCCTGGAGGCCTCCAGGTAAGTACCAACATCGAATCCCGCAGAGTTCCGAGGAACTTGACCACCTCTGAACTACGTCCCAAGTGTCTATTGGCTTAAGTCTTCAAAGCATCACGAACAACTTCTCCCTTTTTCCTTGAAATTGAGGGCTACTAACAGCCCTAGGGACTTTTTTCTTCCCTTTGTCTAGTCCCTAGCATGGTTCAAAAAAGGGAACTATTTTTCCACTGGATCCTCAATTACAGAACATCAATAATAGCAGTGACAAAAAAGTGCACTAAATTAGTGAAAAAACTCAAAAGTATTACCCTGTTCCTCTCCCCAGCAAGATGTAAGATCTTAATGAAATTTTATTCCAACAAACAGCTCTAGAGACTTTTTCCTTCTCTTTGCCCAGTCCCAAGCATGGGTCAAGAAAAAGAACTATTTTCCCCTCGGGTCTCCAACAGGGATCATCAATAACAGCGGCGACAGAAAAGTACACCGAATTAGTCAGCAAACTCAAAAATATTACCCCGTTTCTCTTGCCAGCAAGATATCGATGAAATTTTATTCGAACAAATGGAGCATTTCCATACCGCGGAACACTTTTACACGGAAGAAGCAAATTTCATGTATGCCATAGGATTCGATGACATTTTGCCACTCATTGAACTGCAAATGTGCGGTTTTCACGTTATCGTGATGCATTTCTCAAACGCTAGCGCGGTCCAATGATAAATTCGCGCGCATAAATGAAAGTGCAATAACCACAACAAAGCTCTGTCAACTGTATGCACGCATAGGTGCGCCCGTATGTACCGTTTTCCAGTTCCATTAGCGTAATCCTGACTGTGTACACATACTTCGGCTCAATTGTTCATAGCTGTACGACAGGAATAATTAACAAGTTGAGTTTTTGGCGAGGCCTACAATTACAGAGGAGACAGACAAAAATGTAATAAGAGCGAACGAAAAGTCAAGTACATCGATCAACAGATGTTTCAATGAAACTTGTCAAGTGTCTTCCAACACTGATAGCACTCCAATCAAGTCATTCTGTTGTTATGTACACTCATATCTCACAGTCCGTTTTCATTAAACCGACACGTCAGTTTTCATGAATCGCGACTGCTGGCGCCACCCGAACTAAAGAGAGGACATCCCTACAGAAGACAACTGTGATAAATTAGTTCGAATATATTTTGAAAAGGACCTGTACTAATGCAGCAGGGCGCAAACAGAGGTGAAGACATTAACATAGATGCTTCATATCACTGGCAGGATAAACAGGGTCCTCAAAAAAGCCACGATAAAACATGTTACTGAGGATAAAATTAAGGAAGCACTCAGTTTCTTTGAGAACATGTTCTCATAGCTGTCGCCATCTGGGGTCTGTGAAACATCCTCTTTATGCGAGATTCGAACTACTGGTATAGGAAATAATAGACCTCTAGGTAGTAATCTTAAAGTAGGAACAGTACCAGAATAATGAACTAGAAGGCTCACAAAAAGATAGCAATTAGCTTAGCTTTGAAATAACTAGTGATATTCTTCATGGAACGAGTCTTCTGTTTCCTAGGAGACCAGCTATACCTGCCATTTACCTAGCACACATATGTATCTCTCTGGCTCAGACAGTCGATGCAGGGAGTCAATCAGCAACCTTCCATAGCTTTCCATATTCATATCTCCGTTTCGATGCAGAAGTACCAGCGGAGCTGCTTCTTGAAATTTCCCATTCCACTAGAACAGTCCCGCTTATGAAACAAGCGTCTCGTTCCTCGAAGCAAATAGCTGTGGTAGAGGTTCATGTGACCAGGAATGGCTGCATGCCTGAACTAACTAACCTGGAAACTAACCGAAGCACAGTGAGCCTGGACAGTCAACAGGAGGAAGAAACTGACACACGTGGTGGAGGAGAGATTAAAAGCTAGCGGAGTAAGCCAAGTATTATAACACGTGGGACCAAAGTACCAATATATAAACGCAAAAGCAGCGAAGCTTTGAAATCCTCAAACATATCAGACACCTTTGTAAGACCTAGGTCGCTTTACAGTTTAGAATCCATCACACCTACACCTGGTAAAATTTCCAGAGGACACCAGAAACTACCATAGAATGTAGAATGCAAAGCAGCGGTCTTCCAGGTCCTCTGCCAAATTGAACACCATCACTTGGGACACTTAGAGCTCCGAGAGGACTACACGTGATTCAGAGCTATGAATCTTCAATCGCTACATGTGTCCCATAGCTTCTTATCCGTGTGCGCTGTGCTACTTGCTCTCTACAAACACAGGCAAAACTTTTGCAGGGGACACACTGTCGCAGCTTCGGTCTCCGATTGATTTGCGAGACAGGACGCGTAACTGACGATGTATCTGTGCACTGTATTTTCCAGCATCCACGTCCCTTGGCGCACGCACAGGGAGGGTCAGAGGCAAGCTACGCCTCTGAAGGCGGTTGCAGTATTTCGATCGCAGTAAACCGATCTCTCTCGGAGCCTACATGCCAGCTTAAACGAGGCCCTCGAGCCGCGCGTACTGCGAACCCACCACCTAAGGTCTTAACCAGCAACTAGAGTCTGGCTACCCCTTCGCTCTTTCTCTCCTGGGAATCGGGCGAGACAACCCTTAGAAAACGATGCGCGACCCGGTTAACCCCTTAGTGTCCTGTTTTATGGCTGCGACGTTGTAAATGCATTAAGAGCAACTGCCGATACGTGGCTCGCTATTACCCTCGAGAGTTTGTTCATTCGAAAAACTGGAATTTTTCGGTACGTCGATAATGGACAATAATGCTGTCGTTTCGAACTCTTAAATGGTGACGGGGGGACCGATTCGTCGTAAAGACAGATATTCCAAGGGTAGAATGGAACTTGGGAGTTCTTGGGTCTGGATATCGCCATTGTCTTGCATGAAACGTATGCTTTTTGTGAATGGAGACTATAAAGGTGATTTATAAGTATTGTACAGTGTTGCTGCTATATTCACTGTACCTTGAAATTATTCAGAGCAGTTGCTGTTACAAAGTGGCTATTGAATTTTCCTAAGATGTCCTCCTAATATTACTATTTATTATCTCGCCTCTACATTCAATAACCAGTTCACCTCTTGTCTTTCCTCTCGCGCAGGCAGACCTTGCCTGAGCCAAGTTGTACCGAGGCAAACGTACAACGCGTATTCCTGTATAATTCCGCGATATCCTCGTAAAATGCATCCCATGGTACCTCAGCGATGCAGAGAATCATACCCTCTGCACAGTGAATTCTTTTCCGCTTCAACGACATTTCAACCTCGCTGGAAATGCGTCACTCCTTTTATTGACTCGGGAAGCCAGTCAAGCATGAGAGTTGAAAACGTTTCTGCACACGGTCAAGTGCATTTCGAGAGAAATTAAAATCGCACCAAATAAGTGTAAAAAATATTATTTAGACCGAGATTATTGACAACTTTGTCTTGTATATTGTATAAAGTAGGCCTGCCTAGTTACTGTCTCGAATTTCGAGACAAGACAGGACAATACCATGATTACTCTTGGAATCTCGTGTAGGTCTACGCAAGACGAATTGATTTTATGTTTTGATTTTATGTTTGCGTCAGACATGTTCGAAAGGGTCTATTTGATAAGAATAATTCAAAGTTAGCAGAAGAAGCTAACCTTACCCCAAAGGAACAACCAAATGCTAGATATCGCGTGACAATGATCAGGAGAACCCAATTTCCTTAAGACCGAAATCGAAACTAAAGTGTCCCTTTAGTACACAGATCTCTGAATTTGATTACACTCCAATAATCTCATCCCTGAATCCCAGAAAGTATACATAATCAAGGTTTCGTTAATCGAGGTTTAACTGCGCTCCTAACCTTACTTGTAAACCTGGAACTCTGGAGTCGAGGTTTCCAACCTCAAAACAGAGTCCACATAACCTCAAAGTAAACTCTGACAGCAAAATCCGATCGTCCATTTCTGGGACAGCTACGCAGAATACAATTCACGTACAGGTTGTTCTAAATACATAGCACAAAGAGTCCCACTCGCCATTTTTAGAGCGCAGTAGCAACAAAAGGACAGAACGAAGGTCTTTTACCGCTTCAATCGGCAGCTAAGCGGGTTGGAGACATTAATTGATTGGAAGGCGACCGCTTCCGAGCTAAAAATGTCCTACTCGGAAGCCCGAAGCTGAGTAACGAGGTTTGTGTCAATGACAGCGGTGGAAACGGGGAAAAACCGTGTCGCAGGCAAAAAGCCAGCGGTCGGCTCGATCGCGTCGTAAACAGGAAGAAGGAAACGAGAGCGTGTACGGCGCGTTATCCAGTGAGAGGAACGGACTCGCGCGTGCCATTGACGACGAATGCCTTCCTGCCTTCCCGATTTCACGCATAAATATTCATGTCAGCAGAAAAACGGATTGCCCGCTGAGGGAGTATGCAATTACATGTCGCCTAGCCAACATGGCGGCAGGAGACTAAATCAGCTGGTGTCCTAAACATGTAATGGCTCAGTTTGGTACTTTGGTACATTATGCTAAAATTGTAGCTTTTTGAGCCACATGATAAACTAGGATCTGAGTGATTTTGGTACCTACCAACGACCCTGTGAATTCATCGTTTGAACACCCTGATGTAACATCATTAATGAATAATGCCATATGGCGGGACAAAATGTCTTCCACTGACATCATAGAGTGGAATAGATGGGGTATCGCGCGGTATTTGACTGCACCCTAGATATTTTGTCCTGGCACGTGGCACCACTGTTAATGAGAATGATCTGATGAATCATCTGTACTGAGTTTTCAAAGGAAAAAATACCAAGAAGGACTTTGAAAATTGGAAAACGTATAAAATTTTAAATTGGTAAAAACTGATAGGTTACAATCTCTGTTTTAAATATTCAAAAATTTGTACCTTAAATACTCGAAAATGTGAGAATTCCGAAATTTATAATCGTTCGTTGAGGAAATAGTATTGAGGTCTAGCATTACTTGCTAAGTTCGACACTTTAAAAGAATCAGGTCATAAAATCTCCTTTCTCCATCATTTCGAAAGCACGAGCTTCGCTCACAAAGCATTGTGCTCGCGCGAGTGTGACCTGGACCCTGTTTTAGAACGTCGGAATCGTAGCTCACAGGTGGCAGCTCACAGCGACCGAAAACAACCGTTTCAAGATCCGAGCTAATTGTGGAAGGGACAGAAGCGTACTAGGAATGCATGCGTGAAACTGGAGCATCGCGTGGTTCACCCATTTGCGTGGACCAATTATAGAACGCACGCCCCAAGCCAGAACGCGAAACGAAACTTCACCTGTCGAAGGAGTAAGACCTCGTTCCAACTGTTATGGTTGAGATTCGATTTCAGACCTAATCGAGTAACATAATATACAGAAGCTTCCACAACCTTAACAAAGGAAGCTCGACAGCATCGAATCTGCATATCGGTCAAGAGACATCCACAGTCTGCAGCCTATGTTTACAGTGCAGTCGTTTCTGAGTGAAGACTGTGCAGCAGCTGAGTGGCAGTCAAAGGAAGATCAGGTGAGCTCTTCGAAATGATATCTAAGCACCAAACTGTTCACGAGGGATGATAAATATAGATCTAGGTGAAAGGCACCTGAGGAGACGTCGAGACTAGGTAAGCTGGCCCTGATTCTCAGCAGTAGGCTTCAGTGGACTGTAGTAATTAAATCGTTTTGACGCTGTGTGAATTTATTAGACCACTTTGAACAGTGTTTTGATTTTGGGGTACCTGAAGTCTGCAGTCTAGATTTTGGACTCTGTTTAATCTTTTCTAAGAGACAAGAAGAGTCAATCACTGTAGCTGCTCAGTAGTTCCATGTATACAAGTACTGGTGTCTGCTGTGCTATGTGGGCTATTGTGGTCCAGACATGTCCTCACCTCTTATCTCCTTTAAATCTCGCGTACTGGTTGAAGAGGGTTAGTTGGAAGTTCAGTTTCCTCGAGTGGACTTAGAGTGCTTGAACTTCAGCTTCCAGTAGCTAATTGTGACGGTTTGCTCCCACCAGTGAGTTAGTGTACACAGCAAGTGGTTGACCATAAGTTGCAAGCTTCACAGCTAGAGCACCAAGGGGCTAAAGTCCCCTATTGGGTTTTGTTAATAGCAGCAAACATATCCTAAATTATGAACAACGAATAATGAGTACTTTGATCCTAGAATTAGAGTTCCCAATTCCCTCCACAGAAGAATTAAACCACTTCTCTGTCAAAAATCCAACAGTAGAGATCAGTTAAAAATTTAGAGATCCAAAATAAGTCATGAAAGAGTTAAAACCTTCTATTAGGATCTGTCAACATCAACAAACGTATCCTGAGCTGCTGACAACAACCGACGACCAATTGGATCCTACGATTGACCTAGTTCACAGTATTCCCAATAAACAATGCTACTGGCTACCGCCCGATGCTTGACGAAACTCTTTGGCCATACTTGAAGCCACAGCTTACAACCAACAAAAAAGACTACGTTACGTCGAACGTATCTTCGTCATGGCTCCATAATTGCCAAGTGTTCTTAATTACTAACGCCCCATTAAAGCGGAAAAGGTAAAATACAAGAAGAAAGCGTGAAGCAACATCTGAGCTGACGTAACAGGGCTTTTATTAAGGGAGGCGAAGAGGTCGGGTGCTTGGAACAAATTCGTTCCCGTCTTTTTCCCTAGCTCGCTTTAAGGAATGTAATTGGGTTCGCTGGCTTGAGTCAGGTACTTATGGCCACGAACCTAGAGCTCTGACGCAGCTTCGTCAAATCGGAACGCTAAATTAGAACGTACGGGCAAGTCGGCCTCAATGGAGTTGACAAGGGGAAATGGAAAAGGGACAGGGAGGAGCCGAAATAGCAGCGCGACAAATAGACGAGGCGCGGGACGGCTACACGTGAAACGTGTGCCAAGTGAAAGCAACTTGCTTGTGTAATTCGCAACACACCGCTGGATTGTGACTATCGTCGTATGCGCCGCAACCACCGGCACTGTAATAAACTGATTTCAACGCGCGAATGGCAGAAGTGTAGCGCCGTGAAATGTCTAATTAAATGGTTTATAGATCCAGCTGTCGGGGAACTGGGTTATCCTTAAGCAACGTTTACTCAACCCTTCTTACCTGTCGATAGCATACAATAATCTACTCCAAAAATGAGTGGTTAACAATAAGAGGGTCTTTCTACTAGCCCAGGATGCTGTAAAAGGCATCTAGAGACATTCTTGAGTGACAATCTAAGGCATTCAACAATAGGGGACTCGTTCTGCTAGTCTAGAGAATTGGAAACAGTGTCTAGGAACTTGCTTCACGATTACCAACCTGAGCAAGTCCTTAACCCTTAGCTGGTACTCGAATGAAGCATTCATCATAGTCGGAACCATAGTAAAACACCTAAGCTAGTTTAGGGTTTCTGTTTATTATTTATCTGAAAAACTTCAATAACTGCAATCAGATAACCTGTCGATATCCTGTGTCATCGCCGAAGATTGACGCCCTAGACGTCGCACGCACGGTTACTTGTCCTAATCAGGTCGCAACCGAGCTGTCTGGGTGTCCTGCAACGCCACTAGCATACATACAGCTCGTCCACGGCACTGTGGGTTGCATGAGGAACTAGCCTGTAACGTATGTGACTGATTCGCTAAGCGCGTGACCTCTTTTGCATTGACTTCTGTAGTTAGCACGCCATGAATTTACGAGGTGGTGTCTCGTGTTTACTTAGCTAAGGATCGGCGAGTCTGGTATTATGCAATGTCTTGTAAACGCTGCCGTGAAGCGAGACTAATAACAAAGTGACTAATCTGCGATGAGATTACGTGGGAGTTTTTAATACTCAGTTTTAGACTTCCTTGTGTACATATCTGTATGTATCTTTGTGTATTTAGGGTTTAGTTAGAGTTAGACTTGGAGTAAGTCTGATTTAAGACCTGTCTAGTCTATGACAGGATTGAGTTAACCATCTCAATTAAAAAATTGAAAATTGAAATGCGCGAAAAATTTAGAAACTTCTGTTAGAACTTATCAGCAGCAACAGACGTGTTCCAGGTTGCTGACAACGATTGATGAGCATTTGTACTCCTACATTAGTTTAGTTCCCTCATAGTTTGCAGAGAAAATTAGGACCTGTCAGTAACAACACACATGTCCTAAGTTGCTGACACCGATTTATGAGTATATACTTAGACTCCAGAATTATCCTAGTTCCCTCGTGATCTAGAGCACCGCGAAAAATCCTTTAGAACAATCAGGATCGCTCCTCAGAAGCTGAATCCCGCCTGCAGATAGTCTTATTTATGAGAATTTGGCTCCGTGAACCGCGTCCCAGCCTTCTAAAACTGTCAAAAGGGCGATCATCCCTAAATCACTTCGCGCCGCTTCCGCAATTAATATAAACGAGGCCGATACCTTATCGTGCCGAGCACGTAACAGTCTTACTATAAAACTGGTGATTGCACTTTAACCAACAGTCATTCTCATTTACCGAGATCATTAAGGAAACCGTAGCCGGAAGGCACGAGACGTCCCGACGGTCCTGCGCCACCAAATGGCTCGCATCGGATGGCTCGTAATAATAAGTAGGATTACGAGTATATACCCGATTCAGTCTGTACACCGAGGCCGCAGAATTTCAGGAACAATAACCGAAACAGAGTACATTGCGTGCAGTTCTGTGCATTTAAAAGCGCCGGAATCCCCCATTTTACAACTTGTCCTCCCCCGCTGCTCTCTGAACCCAGGAAGCGCTTACAATTCAAGGTTTCACAGAGAAGGAAACTCGCGATAAGAGACATCATCATTTTCCAGCTGAATCTGCTAACTACAACAGCGCTGTCTCGATAGAACCTCAGTAGAACCGATTCGGTAGCCAAGGCTTCACCTCGCTAGGTCACCAAGGACGCTAAGATGGCAAATGGGGAGTAGTGATTAATGGGAGGCGACATTCGTTAGGCTACGTTTCAAAGAAAGTAAAGCAACGAGGCGATGTGACGCAAACGAGTTCGTGCCTCTGTGCGCGGGTCTGGTAATTGAATGATCGTATTACAACTTTTCCCCTGTCCCAGATCAAGCACGACTGCGAACAAAGGAAAGGGGAAATCGGGTACGATTTGTTACAAATAGAAGAGACTCAAAGGAACAGGGACACTCGAACCTGAGAGAGAAGCTAACGTAAGGCACAAGTGTCGCTCTAGAGTCTATACTATAATATATTTACTCTCGCTACAACCTTCCAACGCAACCTTGCCACTTGGACTCCTTTAGAATCCTAGAAAAGAATATCAAAATTCTTTAACTTAAGCCTAATTTCTCAAAACTCGAGTACCTTAGAGAGTTTGTATCGGGGCAACATTTGGATCTTTGGCAGCATGGAACCTATCGGCTGTTCGAGGGAACTCGAGCGTGCTCGCCTCGCTGGAAGGAACACTTTCATCAAAGGCAACCCAACACTCGATTGCGAGAAGTTAATAAAGCGCTGGGGCCAGCGACGTAACGATACTCCGCAGCGCTTTTTGCGCGAGAACATTAACGGGAGGATGTAATGGAAGCCGGCGCTCAGAAAAATATGGTCGTCCGTTTATCGTGATAACGCCAGGGCCAGCATACCTCCTCTCATCCTATTTCCTCGGGGTCGCCGAGGCGCTTGGAAACATTGCCGTCGCGCTAGAAATGTAATTTCGAAAATGATACGCTCGGTACGTTTGTCACTCGTTACGCTCGTAAATATCACTTAATCGAGTGGCACCTTGGACAAACTTCCACGCAGCTTGGCAAGTACTCCCTTCGAGATCAATCTCGTTCCAGGAGCATGATACGTCTTTGATGTAAGGCAGTTCGATGCAAGAGGCGGAGTTTCTTTCTGTATCTTAGGGTACAGTTACTTAGGAACTAAAAGTATGAAAAACTCGTTCCTGAGATTCATTTACAGCCATACTAACTACAGGTTAAACTGATCTTATCTGATTCTCAGAGTCTGTAAACTGCTAACTGGTCTTCTATTGCGAGCCTATATCGAGAGAGAACAGAATGAGCCCTTCAAAAAATTTTGCTGATACCAGTCCAAGTAAAACACCTCCAGAATGAGCCAAAGGGTAAGGATCACGCGGTTGGAGCTGTACTAACCTAATCGGATTGGCAAAGGCGTAATCCAGATGTGTGTGTTGTAGGACAGTTAATATCTCCAGCTTGGAGCTCAGTTCGTAAATACTTGAGCACATTGGCCCGCGTCGAGATTTTGTTCGTAGTTTCTGCTCTTTAATTAGCGGTCTCTTGTTTAGGAAATTGCCCAAAGCTCGCGCCAGTGTAGGAAGCATTTTTGAGGAAGAGAGAGGAGCGGAGTTTAACGATTTGTGAGGCAGGTGAGCCGCCACTGCAGCCCACTGTGGTTTACCCGCGGATATTATTTGGAGCGGACCAAGGAAAACTCGCTGGATATCTGTTAATATTTGCGAGCCTCTCGGTCTCGAGGCAGTTCCCAAAAACGCTCGCTCAAGCAATGACCGCGGTTCGTGCTTGTTCGAACTTCCCTCTCAGTGCACCGCTGAAAACTAGGCCGCCCCTTGCTTCGAGGGCGAGGAGAAGTCTGAAAGAGCAACGCGGGATTAAGATTGGCCTCCAGCAGCCATTATTCTGCGATACGAAGTGTTGTCCCGATACAAGCTCGCCACTTTGAAACAATTGGAAAACACACTGTGTTTCACAACTTCGAAACTGTTCCTGATACATTAGTCCTTGTAATTTGGGATCGAAATTAAAGTAGCATAAATGTTTCGGAATAATTTAATATCTCGAGGCTTCGACATTTCCTGCTACCGCCGTTTTACTCTCATTCAAATTCAGTGAGCCTAACATGCGATTTAAATACCTCAAGCTGGTTTAATGATTATGAGATGCTGTGTGGAAAGTAGGAAAGTAGTCTTTAAAATCAGTTGAGGCTTAACCACTGGTAACATTAATTTACAGAAAATGTGGAAAAATGAGTGAAAAAAACATGAGTGTCTTGTCCTAATGAGCTTCTATTCATGTAACTGTTATGTATAGTCCAGCTTATATTGAGATAACAGTATGGTTTCGAGGAAATATGAACGTACCGATGAGCCTACATCGAGACGAGGCTGTATAGAATATTTCTAACGAGCATCTGGAAGCTTGAAATAATTTACTATTCTTGTTGAAGTTCGACAGGGCTTCTGAGAGGAATGGAAACTTAAAAAAAGAAGAAATTCAACCGTTTTCTAATGATTTTTATGGATTCAAGAGAAATTTAGGTAACCTTACATAATGTGAATATTTTCATCGTTAAAAGGATAATGTTATTAAAATTTTCTATGAAATTTCCTCGTAAAAATGAGAAGAAAAAAGCTGCAGCATAAAATGTTACGAAAACAACTCATTCCAACGATAAACAAGATTGTGTATGCATGAGAGCTTACGGAGGTAGCGAAGTTATTTGTAATATTGCTTTCAGTGTTTCTGTTATTGTACGCGACGTTAAAAAATATTTGAAATTTCTCAGCAGAGATGCTTTAAGGATACTTTACAATTTATGCAGTTAATACTGAATTCTTTTTATAAGTTATTAATTCTAACTTTTTCTTAATACTATTAAATTTGTATGTAACAAACAAAATTAGAAATGTAAAAAAAAGCTAGAAAAATTAAATCCCTGAAATTTGTCTTTTAAACTTAAAAACCTGTACTCCAAAAATTAAAATAGCTCAGTTAAAAGATTTATTATTTTCAAGTATCTAAATATGGCAAATATTATAAATAAAAAGAATTCTTCACTTAGGAAGATCATAGCATCTCTATTAAATATTTTATCAATATCAAAGTAAAACTGAATGAGGAGTAATGCAAATTAATAGACAAATCTCTTCTTTTATGTATTAATAGCGACACATATAATATATGTATTAACTGACCTACTCATATTCAAGTTACTCCAGATATAATCGGTACTACTTGAGCAGATGCTCGTATTCTAAGTACTGCGAACGTTAATAATTAACTAAATACATTGGGAATGCATAGACACTCGTCAAAACCTAACGTTACAATTTCAAAATGGAGAGGGCAGAATATAAGTAATCAATAACTCGAATACAAGAATACCAACATGGTGTCTATAATTTCCCTTGTTTCCGTTCGTGTCGCTCGATCGCTAAACTTTCAGACTCAATACGAATTTGCCCGCTTCGTTGGGCTCGTCCAATTGTGATGTTTTTGCAATGCCACGATATTTGCTGTATAGTTAGCGCAATAAACGTTCCGATAAACGAATCAGTAGTTCGTTTATTTCTTGCATTCACTACGGGAGCAGGACAGGCAGTATTTGCAAACCAACATTTATCGTCAGCCCTGTGTTTTCAAATTACAGCAAACAGAATATTGCAGACCACATTAAACGTGTTCGACACACGATCCGATAAATTACGACTTTTTCCCTGCGACTGACTTTACTCGCTGGTTATTTCGTCGCTGTAATCGTTACAAAAAGGAAGAGTCAGGTTAAGAAGGGAGATTTTAAACCTGTTTACGCAGCAGAGCTTTGAATTTCTGTTCTCACGAGGTGGAACTAGGTAAACGTATAGCACTGCCTCGATGAAAGCTCGCGACTTCCACTCACAGAAGCACCGCTCGAAATGTAAATTCCCAATTTTTACGAAACTTTGTAAGTTTGTAAGGCAGTCGAAAATATTCGACACTTGCTTCAACTTATCTGGTATAACTCGTCGTGAAGGGATGAAAACTACCCCCAAAATTTCTGGTGGAAAATATAGATATTTTATCTACTATCTATGAAAGTATTGATTATAGGCAAACAATGTAAATGCATTTATAAATGACTAGTTAAGTTGTATAAACAATTTCTAAAAATATTTATGAATTGCTCAAAAAAATTATGGCATGCCAAACTATGGCAAAAAGTTTGGGCAAAGATCGGCTAACTTTGATTGATCATAACTCCGCGAAAAATCATGGTAGGATCATGATCTTTTTTTTAAATTACAGGTTGAAGTGTTGACTGTAAGATACTGTGCCTTAATTTTAAATTTAATGCATCTCTACTACTGTAGCGTCTTAAATCTGAAGGCATGTTTATTGTATTGAAAATTGCCAAACTTGTCGGGATGCACAGACTTGGGAAAATTTTTTTGGGAGATGCTGTTTACAGGACCATAAAATTGGAACCTTCCCCTTTATTTTAGAGAAAGAATCAAGTCGCTACGATTTTTTCTCGTAAAGTTACAGCACTTCAAAGTAACCCCTATATTTTTATCATTTGTTGGCACTACCCCATATGCTGTAAAAATGCAAGGGTTACTTTGAAGTGCTGTAACTTTGCGAAAAAAAATCGCAGCAACTTGATCTTTTTTTTATATAAAAGGGGAAGGATCGATTTTTATGCTCGTGTAAAAATCACCCCCGAAAAAAATTCTAGGAAGTCCGTGCTTTTTGTCAAACTTTAGAATTTTCAATGCGATAAACATGGCTTCAGATTTAAGGCGCTACAGTGATAGAGGTGCACTAAATTTAAGATTAAGGTATAGTATCTTATAATCAAGAGTTCAAACTATGATTTAGAAAAAAGATCATAATCCTATGATGATTTTTCGCGAAGTTATCGTCAGTCAAAGTTAATCGATTTTTGCCCAAATTTTGTGTTAGCCACAATTTTTTTAAAGAGTGTATGTTTAAAAAATGTACTGATAAATGTTGTATTTAAGTCGATTTCTTCAAATCGGAAAGGAATTGTTCCTCGTACAAAAGCGAATCGAAAATATAAAATGTCTATTTTCATAAAAAGTTTCATTCTCTTGTGTTCGAACGAACTTGTCTCCAAACAACATCGTAAATGGATCTCAGAAACCAATTCCTTACAACTGTAAGTTCTGAACCAACTTGCAAACTTAAACACTGATTCTGAGTATCAATATTTTCACAATCCATATGTTAGTCATCCTTTAACTAACTCCAAAAGCAATTCAGTCTCTCTTTAAGATCCCATTTCAAGTTCTTCTAAAGATTTTCTTAAATACGCTCACAAACGATAATTTAATTTCTTAACTCTTTAAGTGATCAATTTATATAATTGTTCCTCTACAAAATCTGGACGTGTCTATACGATTCAAATTGAGCAATTTGGCACATTTCTACACGAATACGAAAAGCGAGAAAATACTTTCGCGTCGGTGAAAGAAGAAACAAAACTAAACTGTGGACGAGAAATGATTTCCGAACCGCGGATGAAAAAGAGGAAAGGGAAGAATGCTGTAGGATCAATGAAAATGCTTCCAGAGGCAACGGGAATTTGTTCCTGTTATTTGCACTTCCGTGTAATTTTGCCAATACCCTACATAATCGTAAGCTCCGATGATTCCTTGTGCCGCGGGAGGCTGCGCCTTTTCAATTCTAAGAGACCTGCAGGGATTTTTCCCCTCTTCTGCGTTGATTGCATAAATGCGATATAAAATACGACGAAATTATTCAGGTAGAAAGTTTCTTGTTTCTGCGACAGAATATTCACCACCACGCAGCACTTTTTCAGGTTTAATTCATCGGGAATCAACGACAAATGTTAGAGATTCGAGCAGTGTTGATTTAATAAAAACTCGCGATTTGGAACGCAGATAGAAGCTTATAAAATATAAGGGATCCGTTTTTGAGATTACTTTAGGTATCGCTGAGTTCAATTTAGAGACTCATCGATTATAGAGATTGTATCGAAACAATACTATAATGGAGATAGGAAAAGGGGGGATTATAAAGCTTTTCGCGCAATATTGGAAATTCAAACATTTTTAAATAGAGAAAAAAGCCCTGCTATTTACATGTATGATTGGTTGTGGCTGGTGTGTGATTTCTGCTTTTATTCATTTCAAATTTTCAAATATTTAAATTTAGAGAAACAGTAATGTTTAAATATTCAATCTAAACATTAAAGTATTTTCATTTTGTAATATTTAAAAATTCAAACTTTTTATCACAAAAGATTCAAATAGATACTTCAAAAATGAAATATTTCAGCATTAAGATTTCACACCTCCTAATGCTCCAATATTCAAATTTCCAAATACACCAATGTTTAAACATCCCAAAAATAGTTCAATTTAATGTACGTGCCAAAATGAACATTAATTTAATTTAATGTAGATACATATTTTATTCCCACGCCCTCAACTCACCCATCACTCCCACTCAAAATACAGAGCCACAAAAAAGATAACCTCAAAACTGATATTCACTAGATCGAAGCCGAATCGTAAGTTCGTCTACGAAGAAACTCGCTTAATCCAATCTCCGTTGCATGGGATCTTTGTGGCGTCGACAATGACTAAAGAAGACATCAGGGCAGGAAGTTAGCCCACAATCAACAGCCTCCCAAAATCGAAGCGGAGATCGGCGAAACCGCATCTCGTGCCCTGCCAATGTGTTTCGCGGCGTGTACCATTGACTCGAAGAGCAGGCGCGCGATAAAGGCGAATGTATCGATCGGGACATAAGGAAACCTTCTTTCGCTTCCTTTGTTTGATCCTTTGTTATGCTCCTTTCTTGTCCGCCTCTCCTGCTCGCCCATTACACGCGCTCTCTCACACTATAGCCTCCCGACATCTTCCGCCCACTCTGTGATCTCTTCGCAGGGGAAATCTCGATAGTGGAATTTTATTCATTTACTATGCGATCAAGGTGAAATGCACGTCGAGACGCGTCATAATTTTGGATCGTGATGGCCAGTTTTGAATTGTGTTGGTCATTTTTGAATCTCGATGACCAGTTTTTAACTGTGAAGGCAATTTTTGAAACGTGATGGTCGCTTTTTAATCTAGATGGCCGTTTTGGGATCTACGTGGTCATTGTTGGATAATCGTGATCACGTTTTAATTGTCGCGTTTTGACCATTTTTGAATCCTAGGGGCCATTTTTCAATTCTAGTGGCCATCTTTAAACCTTAGTGGCCATTTTGAATTTTTTAATCTTGGGCTATTTGTTAATTCTAGTAGCTATGTTTGAATCCTAGTAACTCTCTTTAACCCTAGTGAACATTTTAGGATCCTAATGATCATTTTTCAATCCTAGTGACCATTTTTTAACTCTAGTAGCTATTTCTTAATTCCAGTAGCCATTTTTTAAACCTAGTAACCATTTTTTTAATCCTAGTGCACATTTTTGAATCCTGGTGATCATTTCTTATCCTGTTGGCCATTTTTAAATCTTGGTGACCACTTTAATGAAATATAGTTCCTCTAGAATAGTTTATGGCAAGGTTACTAGTTTCAAGGTAAGGTTAATGAAGTCTGTCAAGTATGTGTGGTAAAGCTCTAGTTGAGGGTCTAGCGTTAAATTTGCAGCGAGCATAGTTCAAACTCGTGTCCTCCGTCGAACACTTCAAACGTCACTATCGCGAACAGTTCCACCGAGAATTCACTTTCATAAATGTCAAACGTCGGACAGGTATGAAAAACTGAGAAGTCGTGCGCCCTTGCCTCAGTCGGAATTCCTGTCGGATCAAGCAACGAGGCCTGACATCGCGTACGGAACTTTCAAGCTGTCCCGATCGATTTATGGGATTCCGATATCGGGACTAAAATACAGTCTTCAGAAAGACAGAACGGTATTATAGGAAAGGAAATTATCGATAAGTTTAGGCCGAACTATATCGCAAGGAAACTATCAATCAGAAACCAGAAGAATTCTACAGTTTAACCGATAGAATTTTAGAGCAAAGTCCAGCCTGTCCATAACTCACTTGAATAATTTATGTAACTTTCTTCTTTTCGAATCTCAAATGTCGATATCGAAACTGTCAATCGAATATTGAGGTTTTAAAAGCCATCTGTCTGACCTGCTTTCTGAATTATTGCTTTCTGACATTCACCTAATGAAATCTAGCTCATTTTAAGTTGCTATGTCACTTCGGGCAATATTTTGGCAATATTTATGAAAATACAGTTAATCAATATTTTATTTAGGAACCTACAAATCTGTATAGAACCAAATGTAAGTTACTATTAGTAAGTGTTTGTTACTAGGAAGGCAACCAGTTAAGATTTTGACTGCTAACAACGTAACCGATGATTGATTGTCTCCTATCGAAAACTGGAATAAGTTAAGAACAATGAATTCGTAAAATGCAAAACATATTTTTGTGTTAGACAAAGTGTTGGTGCTCCTGCGAGGCCACGTGTGTTTAGCAATCGTTACGTGTCTTTTCTGCCTCAATGTCTCTCACTGAAAATTCCAGCTACTCTGCAAGGACGAACGTGGAACAAAACCGTGGTCAAAATTATCGCGCAGGCAACGTGGGCTCGTTGGAATTCACAGATACGACGCTCACAGCTAGAACATGCGAGACATTAAATCTCACCGTGGCGCAACTTCGACGGTCTCGTTGTCGATCGGCTACGTGTGTCTGTAGACCCGCATGCACACAAGGGAGGACCTTGATTGCCATGTGCCGAGACAGTTGCGCCAGTTACTTTACGTCACCGAAGTGATATGATGCCACGAAAAAACTATGGAAAACAAGGTGTCCTAGAGTCCTAGTGCGTCAGAAGGTGCAGAAAAAACAGTGGAGGTCAGATCGTTGATGAGAAGCTCTGAAAAGCCGAGCTAGTCTGTGAAATGACTTGGAAAAAGTATATTTTAAAGAAATAATTAAATATCTTGGCAGAGGACATAGAAACTGAAGTTATATTAGATTTTATTCACTTACTATGCGATCTATTTTGGATTTTGGTGGCTACTCTGGATCCAGGTGGCGACTTTTGAATCTTGATGGCTATTTTGTTTGAAGTTTACTTAACGCGACACAATTATGTAAATGAAGAGACTTAAAAGAAACTAGATTTCAACACACGAGTTCCACTTGGCAAACATTAATTGAAAAGACTAGTTTGTAAGGTAGATTCCACAGAAATTCCTTTCAAGACCAATTTTTCAAAGTTCATGGTCACTAATGTTTGCAATTTCATGGTCCCTAATTTCAAAAACTTTTCCATATTTTTACGTAGTATAAGACACTGTTCACAGCTCCATCAACGTAACCCAGAATCATAACCTAAAAATCTTGCAGAAAAGCGTAGCTCTTGTGCCGAATATCGTTTGTTGATACTGCCGATACTTCCGCTAAAATCTTCGTCCCCATTCTTAGCGCAGCTTCCGCTCTAAAAGAGAACCGTTTAGGAGAACGGCGAGACGCAAATTGCTTTCGCCGATGCAATAAAAAGCTCGATTACGGCGAGGCAGATTTTCCGACGCTTTCAGCGGGCCGACCTCCCGCATAGCCGATTACGCGTTCGTCAGTTGCGAATATCAAGGGTGATAAGTTCCTATTGCCATCGAATAACGGGGATCAAACCATTACGGTAAATTGAGAACGCCTGAGCCATGCTGTAACTCGAAGGGATCGATTCCGTTCGTTATCGTGTCGCTTCCACACGATCATTAGTGTATGGAAAAAACGATGGATCTAGCGATGGATCTCCCGATTACTCTAGTGTCCGGTAAACGAAGCTATTTTCGCGTGATCATACATTTCCGACTTCTGTCTCTATTTCAGCGATAAACGAAGAAAGTATTTACATGTGCTATGCCAACGAAATGTTTAATAAGGTTTGCAAACGCGACACCTCCTTGAGAAAGGGTTCTCCTATTTTTACTGAAATTTTACATTCGGCAGATTACGCAAATCTGAGATTTTTTTCGTAATTTTAACTTAACCTAGAAGGATGATCACGGGGTAATTATCGATTAAGTTCTCGTTTATTTATATTTGTAACTGTTTTTGTCCATGTAACGTATATAATTATAAAATATTATAAAGTGATTAATGAACGAAAGCGAAGGCAGTAATTCGGGGGCAAACCAGCAAATCACGTAGCGTCACGTGACGACGACTAATGCGCCGACATCAATCAGATTATGTTATCGACATATGGCAGACACACCCTTAGTATTATTGTTTCAAATTTTCGATGAAATCCCGCCGCGACACTTATCGACCTGTCTACTCGTTTATAATACGCGTTGCTCTTGCAGCATCGACATTTGTACCTGCACGTGTAATTGTTTATTAATCTATCCGTCCATTAAATACGAATTTATTTTACGGGTACATTTGTTATGCTAATTTTCGAAGTAATAAGCGATCGCATGCATGCCAATAGAATTTACGACGACACCACTAGATATGTACGAGGGATCGATATATCGCTTCATTATGCTACGCGGCTCGCCCAATTATCACCTTCCAAAAGTAAAGGGTTGATAACTTACTATACTTGTTAATTAACTTGTGGTATTTGATAGCTAACTTGTAGTAGTTTGTATCTAACTTGAAGTACTTGCGAAGGAACTTGCAGCACTTGCAAGCCAAGTTGCAGGTATTGCTACTTAACTTACAAGTCTCGCAAGTAAGTTGTAACACCTGAAAACTAACTTGCAACCTAGGTAAACTATCTGTCAACCCCTGCAAACTGTATTCCAACTTTTGTAAAGTAACCTCCAAGTCTTACAAATAATTTTCAGAATCTTTAATCATAACATGCAGCCATAGAAGTGACAACAGCGCAAGTTAATCCAACCACCAAGTATCTCCTTTCGAAAATTGGACAAAAGCGGCAATTGCTAAGTAACTTGTAAGAGTAGAAGACACGTGGCTGGAGTAGAAGAGTACAAGTCACGTGACTGGAGTAAAGACTAGAAGTCACGTGACTGGAGTAGAAGAGTAGAAGTCACGTGACTGGAGTAGAAGAGTAGAAGTCACGTGACTGGAGTAGAAGAGTAGAAGTCACGTGACTGGAGTAGAAGAGTAAAGGTCATGTGATTGGAGTAGAAGAGTAGAAACTGCGTGACTATGTAATAGGTTATGCAAGTGCGAGGAACGATGAATTCAGAATTGCTGTTGAAGTCGAATTTGTTAATTTCACAATACATTTCAGAAATGTTCTATTATGGACAACATTTACATAATTGTGACATATCACTTTCACGTGACATAATCGGGGTTTTTGAAAGCAAAACCGAGTCCGCCATTGAGAGTCGAGAATTTTCAATTCAATGGCTACCTCTCGTACTACATTTTGACATCCTATATGTACATTCCCTTGTATACGTTAATTCATGCAAAAGCATCACGCAAATTCTAAACTATCCTATTTCTTTTTGTGTTTGCCCATAATACCTTTTTTACGTAACGTGCACAGTTACGTTTCAGATTCCGCAGTCTTTCCCATATTGCACTGCGCAGGACACTCGACAGTGCGCAGTGTGTCCCATTATATACTGCGCAGATCGTGGAAACGTATCCTCAATATTAACCAAATATTGTCAGATGTCCGGACGAACTGTCTTTCAGTGACGTCATCGCACTATGACTTTATGACGTCACTGGAAATCATTTTATCCCGATATCTGGCAATATTGATCTTAACAGTTTAATGATCATGGAATTTTTGTACAAACTGACGTCTTTAGCTAGCTATCTTTCAAATAACTCTCTAAAAACGTCGACCGATCGATAAAGGTTCTGGTAACAAAAGACGTGTTAATGGGTCTCCGGTTATTAAAGTGTTAAGTACATGCCTCAGCAGCTTGAATGCTTAATTTCCGATAATTACATTATCAAAATTCTGAAACGGCCTTTACTAATTGAACAACGTTTAAAGAAAGAACCTTAGGCAGAGCTCTTTCAGTTTCTATAGCTGGTCAAACTCGGAGAGCCCCTATGCGTTCAGAAGCATGTGAAAAGTTCCTTTCGTTGGAATCATGAAGGTATCTCTGCCTTTGCAACGAGAGAGTGAGCAAGCAAGCAAGCGAGCGAGTGAGAAAGAAAGAGAGAGACGTGATAGAGATCGAAATAGCTATTTACAGCGAGGTTAACCAGCTGAACACACGTGGTTCTTCTGGGCGAATGTGGGGCAAAAGAACATTAATGCTGCGCGAATCGCATTGACATGTAAGCGAGTAATTATCGCTTGAATTGGAACGAAGACTGAAGGACGGATTGAGAGAACGGTACACCTTTCAACGTGACTCGGGTTTTGAAACCCTATCTGTTAAGGTTTTATCGCACGAGCGCGATCTGAATCGCGTGGACGCGGGTAGCCACCGAGTCTGGCGGTTCATTTTGCTCTGAGACGCTGATACTTATTCTGGACTTCGAAAAGTGATGGCGTTAAATTTCATTAGGATATAAACTGCAATTTGATGGGGTTGGTAACTGGAAAAGGCACTTGAGCTACGTGTGAGTCTCCGAGGTTATGATCTAAGCCCCACAGGTTTGATTTGAATTTCCCAACAAGCCAACAGGAAAGTCTTTGAATCCTAATCCTATGCCACTGGAGTGAGCTATAGAGTTCGCGAATTGGCTTCGAACTTTGCTCCTTTGAAAACTGTTCGAACAGTTTATTTTTATTTATCGCGCTCGTTTGCATAGAGAAAGGAGCGACTTGAAATTTTTGGATATAAGAGGAGAATCTTACTCTACTCGAGTCACGTAACTCTTACTTATGCTTATGACTGCCCAAGCCGCATGACTTTTGCTCATAACTATTCGGGTCACGTGACTTCCACTCGTGGCAGCTCGAGTCACGTGACTTGGACTCGAGACTACTCGGCTCATGTGACGTCTACTCGTGCTTATTCGGGTCACGTGATCAAACTGCTCGCCGCTTACGCGGCAATTTGAGTACGAATCTAAACCATGCGACTCTGAGGACAATAAAATCCATAAAATCTATAATAGTTACATCATATGTATCAAAATTTTACTCTTGCTCCCTTTTAGTATTCACGAATGAGCCCAATGCAGACACGAAATTCGAAGCGACAGAAATAGGGGGAACGCGATAGTTCTGTCAATTTGTAAAGACACACGAGTTGTCAAAACTCACCGCAGTGAAATTTTTCCCTCGGTCTCAAAATTTACGGCTTCGGTTGGAACAGCAACAACGATTTACCAACTTCCCTACACGCATTTGTCCAACGTCCTAGAACTCGGTTGCAAACTGTAATACGCAACATCTGAGAGTTAGATGCATGCCGTTCATTTAGCAGCAAGCTTTTAAGCACCGGGCAAATTTGACGCAGCTGTCGTAATAACGACGCGCGCGCGCACGATTTACGGCCGCGGTGCTAGTAACTTGTAAAGTCAAGGGCCTATACTTTATTACCAGACTTATTTAACATCTATCTCAACAGCGACATAAATCTGACATCCTCGTGTACTCCGATGACGAATTGAACAACGAAACGAGCTGGGAATAATGATATCATCGGCCACTAGACTCGTTTACAAATATTTAAAACTATTATGATTCTTCGGGTATTTTAGGAATAATCTTCGAAGTCTAGTTATTTATTTTTCTAAACGTACGATATTCCCTAGTATCTCAACGAGAGGACAAATTATTTTTATGGAATACAAAATGTCTTCATTAAATTTGTGAATGAACGTCACAATAGCGTCGGGTACATTGGTATGTACACAGTTTCATTACTGCAAAATTACATAGCAGAATATCTAAGTGAAGTGTATTAAGAAGCAGGGAAGAAAAATCGTTAGTTTATTAATTCTCGCCAAACGAGATTAAGTCTCTAGAATTTCTTCTGGAGGAAGGAGATTACCAACGGAAAGGCGAGTGAGGAGTATGGTGGCTCGAGGAAATTGTGAAATTGAGTAAAAGCAAATGTACCGCGACAATACTGTTGGGACCATGAAATTACGTGGTCAGATTTGCAGGAACAATTGGTATTATATTCATTATACAAACTGGTCGACAAATAATTTATAAATGCATGATTTATGTTACACGCATATTATCGGTTACATGTAGTGGGAACGCGCTGCTAATCCATACACATAAAACCAATTATAGGTTATGTTACAATTAATTAAATCAATCGAAAATCTAGCAAGAACACGTGAAATGAATTATTATAGGTTATGGTACTAGTGAATCGATCAACCGAAAATTTCATGAAAACGTTTAGAATTAATTAACAGGATATATTATTGTTATTTCGACCTATCGTAAAATTAATTAGAACGCGTAGAACCTACTATAGTTACGTTACTAGTGATACACTACTAACTGGGACAATCACAAGCCTATTAACAATGCGTAAAGCTAATTACAGATCACGTTACTAGCAATACAATCGCAAGTCTAATAACAATGTGTAGAACCAATACACACATTGCTGATTCTACCTATCACAAGTATTCTAGTATCGTAATAAAGAGTAAAAAAAAACTATGACCTATGCTACTAGCAAAGTTATATGCGTCATAGCAGATACAGTTTTTGATCAAAAATGCCTCTAGAAAATTGTTCCTCTACGAATGGCAAGAAATACAAATACAAGAGTGGCGCAGTTAGAGGTTCTCGATTATCGAGTCCGAATTTAACAAAGAATCTGTGGCTGAGGGACGTTCGACGCGCGACGCCTGCAAAGGATAGAAACGATCGTACGTGACGAGAGTCAGACTGTAAGAAAAGGCACTCGAGGTTTCAAACGATTCGGCGGATGGATATCCGGGCTCGCCTTTATTCCGAGTATTCGCGACTTGCATTATTTACCCAACAGCCTTCTCTAGAGTACTCGCAAACATCAAGAAGACGTGTTTCTACCATCGACTCGCGATCCTACGTTTCGGGGAATCAAAAGGAGACTAGAGGGCGCCACGTTTCGTGAACAAAATCGTCTCTACTATTTTGATAGCACAAAATACTGGTTAATCACTTCTGGGATGTACTTAATCCTCATAACTCATCATTTTGGGAATCCCAGAATTCCCTTTATTACTACATATTTGAATCTTTGGAAAATAATACTGACCAGTTTTGACATCAAAGAAAGCCAACAGTGATCCGACATTTTTTTGAATCAAAAAGTTAGAAACTATTTTTTCCTCTCTGCAGTGTAGTTTCTGGAGCGAATTTTTTCACAAAATTTGATACATTTGAAGTTGATTGCTTTTCTATTGCAGTTCCGAAATCCAGCATCCAGTATTTTGTTTCTATACTTTCGACTAGCTTCCTTTACCTCACAAAATTAGTAACGTTTTTTATGGATATCTATTTTCATTGTCAATTTGAATAAAATGTTAAAAATGTCTGTATTTCTAGGATTTATTATTATATTCTTTGTCTGATGAGTAATTGAATACATTCTAATTTGAGAATAGTCGCTATAATTAAGACAGTTAATCTCGAGGGACTCTCGTTATAAGAGGATTGAACTGACAGTCAGCGATTGCTAACACCCGATACCATACAGAAATGAGTATAAATAGAATATCATTGTGCATAAATGAAAGAGGATTGGGGGTATCTCGAGGCTGATATTATTCTTATTGCCGTGCAGAGTATCCCTAATCTTGTTTTAATAAACATGCAAGTTGTAAAAGAGCTCAATAATCAAAATATTCGAAACTCTCAAATTTTCAAATTTCTCAACTTGCAGATATTTTAAATATTTAATATAGAAGTCTTCGGCTTCTCAAGTAATAAATCTTGAATTTCTAGACTTTCAAATATTCAAACCTTTTCAATTAAACCATTATTAAACTGAATGGTCTATTCGCTAGAAATAGTATCACATGCATAGTTAATCGCAATTCTAAACGAAATCGATTCTAATTGGCTTTCATATTTATTTTAGAGTGCACTTGTTCTAGTAATTTTTATCACAATTTTTTATCACTAGCGTCATTTTATGACGTCAGTCAACGTTGGTTAAAAAATCAAGCTTTCTAGTTTATATATTTCTCTATTTACGGCAACACAAATTAAAGACCTCAGCGCACAGCAGATGACAAACTGCTAAAGTTATGATAAAGTGTTCATAGTTGGTCCACGAACCCTTTGAACACAAAACAGGGTTAAGCCTCGAGAGAAGGATACAGGACCAGTTTGAGGGCAACTAAAACTGCATTATTAACCAAGTTGAAGGATCAATTTAGTACAAAATTTCGAATACCTTTTTGGTTCTAAATAATCATATGTTAAAATTATTTTCTCTAGAAAAAATCATTATATGTATAATGTACTTATGTTTTGGGACTAATAGTCTAAAAATTAGTGCACCTCGAAAATTTGACCATTTGAAGACTTTGAATATTTAAAAGTGTGAAAGTTCAATACTGGAACATTTGAGCAACTGAAAATTTGCATTTCAAATACCTGAGAATTTAAAATCACTAATAATGCAGGAAAACTATGTATCCCCAAGTGATGTCAACTCGATATACTAAATAAGTATTAACTTAACAAATGACTTCAGATTAAGTTCACTCTAGAACTACTTCGCCTCCGAACCCACAAGTTTACATTGCTAATTTTCAAGCACTATCAAACCCCCTCAATCATACTCTACATTTATAATTATTTCACTATCTCAAAACACTTCCCCTTTCGAACAACCATCCCAATCAATCACGAAGCATTCGAGGACGACATAACCAAATAAAGAAAGTGAAAGTGGTTTTCTTACAAAATGGCGTGCGTTCGTCCCAAATACATATGGCGACGAAACCAGCTGCAGAAAGTACAGGAAGCATGTTTAACAAATACTATTCAGTTATGCGTCCCAAACACGAGGAAGTAGGTACACAAATAGACCTCACAACTTATGGTGTTTCGTGTTCACAGTTAAATGACGCTATAAAAAGTCTCATTATAAAAATGAATGCAGAAGTAAAAACTCCATAACTGAAGATTCATATTATTCATTATAAAAATTGAAAATCAAATTGATCTATTCCTCAAATATAATCGACCCAAAATGATCTACGTTTCAAATATTCCCCGAAATATTTCGTTTGAATTCCTACCACTTGTAGCTCCGTAATCCTATTTTAGACTGAATCGGTAACGTTGAGAGTGACACAAAAATGGTAAACAGTTTCTGAGCCCGCGGAGGTCGAATAAAGAATGCATACATCAGATGTAAGATCTATTCATATACGTCGTTTACACCGCAAAGTCGACGATAATGACCAAACCATGTAGTTTGCGCAACGCGTGAATTATTGTCAGAAGTAATTTTCATGCATAATTGATTTAAACTGTGCTTTGGGCTGTGCGCTAACTACAAACAGTATTTAGTTAAATTGCCCGAAACAATTACGGTTTACGGACCGGTCCAGAACCGTTTGGCCATATTTTGATAGACCACGCTATTAATTGAAACAACGGGATATATCATTTGTATAAAAGTCGCTGAACAACTATTCCCGGAAACGTAATAAGCAACTTCCTTTAGAACACAAATTACCCAGAAAATTGTTCATTTCATTTACATGTGAATAAATATTTATGTACATTTATGCGCATATTTTCGTGTACTTGTGGATACGATAATTTAAAACTGAAAAATTGAACTATGTACAGAGTAATTGTACAAGAAGACTCTTGCTGAAAAATGGAAACTATAAATGTAATAATTGTCGATAACCGACTAATTTAGTGCGAGTCAGTCAATTTGAGACCTCTGGATGTTAAAGTGATAATTGTATCTGTACGCAGAATATCTCGTCACGTATTTTATCTCGTTATGTCACAGATTGCGTCATTGCAATTTATATTATATTGGAAATTTTGAGCAATCAAAGTATTTATCGAATGTTTTCATTTCCTTGACCTGCTTTTTCCAATTAAATTGAAGCTGATTAATCACTATATGCTGGTTTTCACGTGAAAATCTGGCGATTTTAAGTCTGAATTATAAATTTGAAAGTACGTTTGGTGAAAAGAGAAACTTTCTAATTTTTATAAAAAATAATGTGTCCAATTTCGTTTTAGTAAATATAATTAATTATTTACGGTTCAATAATGGACTTTCATAACACGAAAACCTTATAAACTTTCTCTATGAAAATATATTCTTACTAAATAATGCCAAATATTATTAAACAAACACTAACTAATATGAAAACCTTAAAATGCAGGGTAGAATGATTACAAAAATACATACATATACATAGAAATGTCAATGTCTATGCTATCAACTTTAGTTTTTACTGACATTCTTTAAAGGTTTGAAAATTTGTACTCTAAATATTTGAGAATCTGAAGATTTCGAAGTTTAAGTATTTGTATTTTAAATATTCAAAAAGTTGAAAATTTGAAAATTAAGAAATTACATAGCTTTGAATGTTTGAAATTTCGAACATTTCTCTCCTTCCTCTGGACGTGGATTTTTGACGCAGATTTCAACATTATTAAATATAATTCTTATACACTGCAATTCTTTGATATATTATATACTGAATTTTATGAACTGTACTTTTATCTGGTGAAGGACGAGAACGAAAGAAAATGAAGATAAGAATTCAAAATGCTTTGAACCGTACCTCGATTAAAAAATACGAGAACCGAGAGTAATGGAACATAATTTTTCAACAATAAAATTGATAATAGTTAACCTATTACACGAAAGCTAAATGAAATTATTTACACTAGGCTGAACCTATTTACTCAACCTCGATGTATGTTTCTGTATTTGCATATTCCAATACTTCAATAACTAAATCGGTGGATATCATGTATATGATATTTAAATATTGCTAATTCTCAATATAATATAGGTATCATCGCAATATATGATAATAAATATAATTACAATACAAATAACTAAAATACTGTAACTATTTATTATAGCGGTAAATAAAATGAAATATTTCCTGATGAAATCGTGTATCATGTAGCATGCACCATGTACCCTTGAACCATACATATACTCTTGAACTACATACACCATGCAACAGAAAGAGTCAAAACCACAAGAAACCTCTACCCTCGCAAGTGTGAAACGAAACTTTCCAACCGTCCATTGGACTTCTTTGCCCTTCACTTGCAAATACCAGATTCAGCAGTTGGCAGAATTGCCAGCCTCCCCAGCAACGATTCCCTCGAACACAGTCCATGTAACGCTCTCCAGAATTACCGTGGCTAACCAGAATTCGCGAATTTCTTTTTGCACACGAACGCACCCGATGGGAGGAACCTTTTGTTACATCATTGCTAAAGAAGAAACCTAAGAGCGTGAAAGACAGAGAAAGAGATAGCCCTTAAAGAGGGGAGTCGAAGAAGGAAAGAAGAAAAAAAAGACCTAAAAAGGAGCAAAAGACTGAGGGAAAAGTGGAACGAGAAGCAGGAAGAGAGCGCGGCAGAAATCGAGAGTAGAGGAACGATGGAGAGGGGGTTGGGACCAGAACGAGTCTCCTGTTGCTTTTGTTACTCTTTTAACAGGTAATACCGAGCATCTGTTCCCAGCAACGGTATATTGCGAACTGGTTCTGTCGGCTACAAGGAACCGGTTTCAGCGAGGGCCCATTCACGCAACCAGGCCCAGGCCACGTGACCCAGCTTGTCGCTCGCGAGACTCCAGGCTCGAGTCTCGATCACGTGGGACAGTAACGGATTGGCGACTGTGTTCGACGACTATGCGCGAGCTGCGCGAGCTGCGCGAGCTGCGCGAGCGATGGTGAGGCCCGAGTGCAGGGCCTTATGGAAACAGCGTCGCTGAGTGGCGATTGTAAGTGGAGCGTGAAGATATCTGACACAATGCTGAGCCCATAACAGTTATTACTGGAGGATTTTAGTGTCTACTATTTATTGGGGCAGACGATGATTACTGTGCTATGTCGATACAAGCTCGCGACTTCAAATCAGTATATGAGGTAAGAAACAGGAGCGGGAGATCAGTTTACACACAGTTTACAGTTTAATAGCTTGAATTTGCTTTTTCATAAGCCGAGACCAGCTAAGTGAAAGAATAGTTCCGAGGAAGGTTGACTGGGTCATTGAGCTTGTATCGAGACACTGCACTTTCAACTTTTTATTCGACCTCAAACAGCCTTTCCAGATGCTATTCACTTATTTCATCTTGCCCCAGCTAATTTTCGTCTCGTTGCGCTCAGAGTTTTCGAAATCATTTAGCTTGTTTAATAATTGGATATTTTAGTTTCAGTTGCTCGACTCCAGAATGGCATTGTAACATATCCTCTTACGTTGCATTATAATAAGCAATCACAAACATTAAATTGCGCTAACATTTGCTAACAATGAATGCGATTCAAGTTACGAAACTCGCGATTTTATTAGAGCGTGTATAAAATTAAACGTGTTTTTAAATAAATTGACCCGAACAGACGTACGCGTTTTAATAAACAGTGAGAACTGGTATTGACCAATAATGAAATAGTAACGCGAAGTCTAATGAATTATTGAACTGAATTTGTGGTGGTTACTGAATATGTGAATACTGCAAAATATAATAATCTGATCGTTCGTTCAACGTTATATTATAAGTTATGTCGATGATCCTTCTGAGCCAATTTTGGCCGTTTGCCGCTAAGCAAAAATCCCTTTTAAAGAATAACGAAACAACACATCCATCCTAACGCGTTATACTGATAATTATTCTGTTAATTTTAATTATTTCATCTGTATGTCACGCATACGTAATGTCAATATTTAATTATAATTAAGGTGAGGGAACAAGTTTAATGGCCAGGATGAGTGTAACTAATGTAAGTTAATAAAAATATGAGAGACGAAAATGAAAACAGTATAAAAAAGAAATTCCAAAATTCACAAAAACGAACATTTTTTAGAATTCTAAATCTGAAAAATTGAACACTTGGATAATTATAAATAGAATAATTAGAAAATTCAAATATAAAGAAACTCAAAAATAGTGCAAAAAAGGAGACTTCAGAAATTGAAAAATTGAAAACCTAAGCAACTTAAAATATAAAAATTTGACGAAATGAAGAACTAAAAATACTGAAGAAATTAAGGATTCGAGGATCGAAGAATTGAAGAATTATTAAATTAAAAAAATTAAAAATTGAGAACCTGAAAGCTCGTATATTTGAAAAACTCAAGAATTACAAATTCTTTGTTAAACAGCGAACTCAAATATCGCTATATTTGTAAAGGTCAGTCAACGAAGAAGATAATCGCTAGCAAACTGCCGAAGCGATCACCTCACACTTCTCCATGTGCACATATGCGCAAATATGAAATTATTTAATCAGGAAATATTCTCATATTTTTTTTCTTATCTCTTGTGCATGTTAGCAACTTTTTCCACGTTAGCAAACTTCGAAGCCGTTTCGGGCATCGGTATAAAACTTTTATCTCCAGGAACCACAAACCATAGCAAACAGTAGCACTGATATCGATTCAATCCACGAGCCACTAGAGAAATTTTTTTCTAATAAATCGTAGCATAACGCGATACCACGATTTCGCAGTGGAAAGCGTAACGGCACTGTTTTTCACCACATCACGCGATTTCACGGTAGTCGCGGTGATATTAGCGACCATACATGTCCATGTTACATTTACCTCGAACTCTTGCGAATCGATGTAATTGGGCTTTCTAATTTCTTCGACCATCATTTTGCAACTAATTGTAAGAATAAGAGGTTACGAGAAACTTCGAGTTTAATTACAATATTACGAATCCTATTAGATATATACAATTAAATAGATAATTGGACACATAATGTTGAAATTGGAATAGTAACATTATTCATTGAATAATTTAACGAGCCAAATTAACATCCAATATAATCTAAATTACTTTCGTCGCTAATAACACAAGAAGTTGATGCGACTTAAAACACAAGGGAAAAAATTCAGATCTTGTTTTGTCTCTACTTTCCTCATTCGATTAAGGATCGTATCAAACCTAAGAAAGTTTAAGATTCTAAAAGGTGAAGGTAGAATAGCGAATCAACAGACTCGAGACCGAGGACACAGAAAGCCAGAAACTGTGAGGGGACTCGTAACAGCGCAGAGGCCACGGTTAAGTCACTTCAGGAATATACTGGGCGTCTCAAAAAACGTGAGACACTTTTGTAAATCGAACTCTAGACGAAACAGCGTTACCAGACTGAGAAAATAATAAGAAAAAGTGGGATGGTAATGATAGAGAGTGACTTCATGACTCAATTCTAAACAAATAGAGAAGACACTAAGTAGAGTCCCTATCTTAACCTCCAAATCCCCTCTTAAAGGAGTTCTTTTTACAACACTAAGGCCATGCAAAATCCTCATTTGCATCCTTCAATGTCCAGAAACTTATCTCTATGATTACGTAATACGAACCATTTCCAAGAATTTAGAAGCCACAGTCAGGCCTCCAAATATACATATACAGGGTGCCACGAAAGACTTTAATCACTCGCGTTTATTTAAACTGTTCTTCCTTTTCACCCGACCCTAGCTTACAAGAAGCCAAATTCAAGTTTCTCACGTTCTATAAGTTCCTAACTGATTTTAAGTCGCGGGCTTCTATCGGGACAACGCCGTATTTTACGATCGTCTCAGCGCAAAGGTGGATGGCTTCCGCGCGCGCTTCCCAGGGAAAAGGGAATGGAAAAGAGCAAGACAACTTCTGCCGGCTAGAAAATGTAATAATCTTCTTTCGCTGCGACTGCCAGCGAGTACATGGGTGTTAGGAGTGCAGGAACACAGACAAAGAGGCACGGCGTTGTACACCCACACCTAGGCACGTGAGAAACGCCCGCGAAATCCTTTCTCCGCGAGTGGCCTCGCCTTAATATTGCATCAAGTGAATTTTTCCGGAGCAAACGAGCGCGACGGAGCGCCCTGTATACCCTTGGCGATCAAAACATTTTTAAATCGACGCCCCCTACTGTTGATCCTATCCATTTGAATGCAATAACAACGTTGTTACGATAGAAACTCGACGCTACATTCGTGCGGTTTTTTTTTTCAAATGAAAAAATTTTTCGTGGCTGGCCCTAGATGAAATATCGTGTAACCAAGGCTTCAACTGAGTCTCAGTCGACAGTTTGTATCGAAATATTATTCTGGTGCTTTGTTGATTCGTGGAACGACCGAAATAATCTTTTCAGCGTGATTCACAACCTGCCGCTGCAGGTGAGTTTCTGCTTATCTGTAGGTATGTATAGACTTAATTACAATGTTGCTTATATACAGAGCTTTCAGAGGCTGCAGCCGTTTCTAGTCAGTAGTTTCGTTTGTTGTTTTTCACGAGTTGCAATTCTGGGTGGATAACAGCACATGAGGGGCTAGTACGTTATTTGACGAGGAGGTTGGGATTCTTCTGCCTGAGGTTAAAGTTAGATACGATACTGACTTTGGTTTCTGAGAAATTGAAGATTTGAATTTACAGTATTCGAACGTTTGAGAGAATGAAGATTTGTATTTTAAATATTTAAAAATTTGGATGCTTGAAAATTTGAGAACTTTGAATATTTGAAAAATATAATTTTTGAATTTTAGAAGTGAAAGATTTGTGTTTGAAAAATTTGGAAATCTAATGATTCGAAATTATTTGAAATTGTGAAAGTTTAAAATTGAAAATTCGTAGGTACTGTAACGTACAGATCTTACGAAGCCACGACTTTATAAATCTCGAGATCATCCGCGAAGAGCAAGAATTCGCTTTTACAAATCATTCGTTGGATATCGTTAATATACAGTAAGAACCTCAGAGCAGCAGAGGGCCAAGCTGGGATTCCTGAGGGACACCAGAGGTCACATATACCATCTCGACAAGCCTTTAACTTTGCGCACTAGGTGCAGCTCTGAATACAAGAGCTCATCCAACTCGGAAAATTGCCTTCGAAACAGATTTCCACAAGCTTATGTATCAGAATTGCATAATTCACTTTACCAAAAACCTTTCTAAAATAAATATACGTACATAATATTCGTTTATAACGTCCAGTGCCTTCAAAACAGAATTATAAAAAAAGAGATGTTGATCGAAGTCAAGTAACCTTTTAAAAACACACTGGTTATCGGCTACGATGTTTAAAATGATTGAGTCTTAGTTATTTTATTACAATCTTTCCATCCAATAACATTCAATTAAAAACTAGTCTGTTAATTATCGATACTCTGGGTTCTTTATACCAGAAGATAATACTGGCTTTCTGTTGAGTGAAAGAAGTTATCAGAAGCCAGAAATAAATTAAAAATGAATCACTGAGGCTTGAAGACTATTAATTTGAGTTTCTTGAAAAACAACATCCAACGACCAGTTTTGAGGGGAAAAATATGAATGCACTAATTACATCAAGGTAAACATCACTTGGTCTCTCCAGGCGACTGATAGTTAGAAAAACAATTTCAAAAGAATACCATTCTTGCAATTCTTTTTAAAAAAATACTGAGCTCTGTCCCTTTAGCCTTTAGAAGACCAGGGCGGTCCACATACGAACCAGCAACAAACTTAGAAACTACGTGGAACATGTAGGTTACCTATATGCATAAATTTTTCACGGAAAAAATGTAAAGTTTCTATGAAAAAACGCCAGCTCTCTAAAAATAAATAATTAGTCTGCGGATTTTAATGCATTTATGAAAACTTGGAATGTGTGAAAAGTTACAGCATGCATATGATATTCAAAAACATTAAAAATATGAGAAATAGAGCAATCAAAAAAACAAATTATAGTATTTAAAAAACGAACAAAATTTTTATTTAAATTCCATTTCCTCGGCTCTATCCACAAAACATACAAAACTGCATGTTGAACCTGCAGATTAGTCACGCCACCGCCGATTTTGATGATCTGTGGATATATTACAAACGACGAGATTTTTAACAACTTTTCCTATACATATAATATGCGGTTATCAGCAAAAATCAAAATCGGTAATGGTGTGAATAAGTTGACTCAGTGGACAAGTCCAAAAAAAATCTCCTAGGTGTCCCAGCACCTTATAAGGACCCAGCGGGTCTAAATTGACCCAGTGGGTCTAAATTGACCCAGCGAAAAAAGGTAGCACACACTGAACTGCCCAAGAAACATAGAATGCAAGATAGTTACATTTAAGTTACCTATATCCACTGGGTCAACTTAGACCCAGCAGGTCCTTATAGGGTGCTGGGTTGCCCGATGAATTTTTTTCGATTTGTCCACTAAGTAAATGTTTCATACCCTCACTAAATACTATGCCATATTTGTAGATATATGTAGAAAAGCGATCATCGCGTTGCATAGTGACGCGTGCGCTGTCGCGGACGTGTACTAATCGTGTCGCATGAAAAGTCCCCTAGAAAGCATTAGAGGCAATGCTTTCTAGAAAACTTCTCATGAGACATGTATATCACATATAAGCAAACTTCAATGTAGTACTAGCAACAGTTTTCTACAAATATCTCAGAAACTAAGGCCGCCCGCCATTATACGTATACAAAAAAGCTCTTCAGAATGATGAACGCAATATATCCAAAGATCACCGAAATGAGCGACAGTGTGACTGACCTGCAGGTACACCAACTGCATAAAAATCCGCAGGTCTATCGATGATCCAAACAACTTCGACTACCACTTTTAACGCTCACCTGTCCATAGTTGTCGAACCCGTGCTTCGCGGCGACCTCCTCGGCAGCTTCCGGTCCGTCGGGCACATGCACAGCAAACTGGTTCGTGTAGATCGGGGAAGCCCTGCGCAGCACTTCGCCATCCGATCTCGCCAGTGCGCCGATCACGAGCAGCGCGCGCAGCAGGCTCGCCTTGACGATCATGGCGACTCTCGGCCGCTGTGCTGTCCACGGTCGTTCGATCACTGACGATCGATCGGTTCGCGGGCGATCGATGCACCGACGCGAGAAGAAACGACGATCGTGAGCGAATCTTCCGATGAACGCGTGTCCCGCGAGTTCTCGTTCAATTTCCAAGCCACTGGACGCATCGATGAGGAAGGGTGAAGGGAGGGAGGGACGGGGAGGGGAGGGGGAGGAGAGGAAAGGGAAGGGACAGACGAGCTAACGATGCGATATCTCGAAACGGCACTCGGAGATTTTTTCGATTAATCTAATCGCCGCTGGTCGCCTTATCTGCAACAAAAAGAAGAGAGGAAAACCAAAATAGTTTGCGTTCAGGAAGGATACAGCGAACGCGCTCGCGGTGGTTATCGCTGATAGGGTTTCCCCTAACCTCGCAGGATGAGGTACCACTGCGGGAAAGTTGTGACGTCATACGAAGGAGGACGTGCTCGCAGGTTTGGGCAAGTTTCGTTTGAGGCGAAGGGGAAAACGTGCGTACGGTGTTGCCTCGATACTAGGTTGAGAGATTTAGAGGGACTCTACTTTGAATGCTGCGTAGTAGGTTAAATTTGAGTTTTCGTAAGTTGAGATCACGGAAGATCGAAGATAGTTGCAAGAAGGCATGGCCAGCGAGCTTGTATCGAGACGATGGAGTTGTTTCAGGGGGACATGAATGTCCCAGGGATCTTGTATCGAGACAGTACTGGAAATGGATCTTCGAGACGAGTTTCTCATATTTCTAGTATCTATAGCACAGTTGAACTGCGCGAATAAAGATAAGTTCCCGAGGAGTCGTTGGCCGTCGAAAATTGAAGAGAATAGAAAGAAAACGCATCCTTCACTTAGTGGGTCAATTTGCCCGCCAAACTGTTGCATGCAATTGCAGTTCTCGAACGAATCCAGTTAACTCGAAGCTCCGCGTGGAACTCGATCTTTCGGCCGTTTCGCGGTAACTATCGACAATACGGCCGATATCGACTTCCCCTTTTGCCCGAGACACGCTGTGCTCCGAACTTCCGCAAGTATACAGTTGCTAGTTCGCGATGGAAATTAGATCGTCAACCGTCTGTCTCTACCCTGTTTCCATCCGTGAGTTCCGTCAAAGCCTGTCGATTCGAGTGATAGCGATGTCTCGATGCGAGCTCGTGACTTCAAGAATTAGATCAACTTGCGTTCGAAGATCAGTTCTGATACGAAATTTTCGAATACGATGGTATTCAAAATTTCAAACACTATTTTGACGTTTATCTAAGTTTCAAATGGTAACATATTCAAATACTCAAAGTTTCAATCAAATATGTGAACCTTATGATATTTGAATATTTCAATATTACAATATTACAATATTCCAATATTCAAACTTTTAAATAAGTATCTCCAGATATTAAAATATTCTAATATAGCGATACATGAATAACTAAATTTTGTAATTTTTAAATATTCAAATACATATTTCAATACATACAAATTTAAACAATATTTCAATATTCCAATATTTAAGTGTTAAAAACATTACAAGTGTTTTCATATTTTCATCTACTTCAATTTTCAAACTCCAATTTTCTGAACAGAAAATTTTCTAATTTTCTTGAACAGAATCGTTCACTTTCTTGCAATTAGTTCCTTAAAAGTGAAATAATTGGGTATTAATCACTTGTAAGAAATTCTCAAAATTGTCTTCCTGTAAACCTGTTAAACATTGGTTTTTTACTGACAAATAATGTTAAGAACAACTGAAAACAATGTCTATTTTTATTAAACGTTTCCAATAAACTTGTACGAATATAATAACAAAATTTATTTTCCCTGACAAACAATGAAGAGAAAAATATTTTAAAATAAATACTGTCCCATTATTCTAAATCTCTCGAAAAATCTTTCTACAATAAATCACTCTTGGTAAATATGAAAAAAGTAGCTAAGAGATAGAGAAACAAAAACCTTAATCAATCACTGCCTAAAAATGTGCACATGCTAGGTCTTAAACAGGTAGACACAATTGGTTAGCAATTTCCAATGATAATACTTCATTTGATTTCATTAATACATTTTGACTGCAAACTTAAGCTTAGTTATTATAGAAGTAAAAAATGTACTGAAAAGGTATATACATTATTCATTGTTATCTGTATCAAATACCCGAACATTTGCCTATATTTCAATTCACAAGTCTAAAATTTATTCTTTCAGACTTCGTTGTACACAAGTTATATAATACCTATTGATTACGAGAACTCGATATGTACTAATTAACTCTGTTTTGTGATTAAATTGCGACTGCTCATTTTGTCAAAAACAAGAATCCTCATCGTCAGTTGTTTCCCTTCTCGTTGACTTTGATTTCGGCCCACCCCCACCCTTCCTTTTTACATTTTATTTCAGTTTGATCACCGGAAGAATTTCGCCCAAAGTCATCTCAAAGCGAAAATCGCCCCATAGAATTCCATCTTACTGGCGGAAGGAACATTACCGGGGTTTAATTACCAGAAAATTGGAAGAGTGCTCTTACATTAGTAGCATCGTTTCGCATGTGAATTTTCCCAGATTGCAGATAAAACTGGGCACACTTGAAATAAAAATATTGAAAAGAAATTTTGGACATAATAATAAAAACTTTACCATTTTGGAAGAAGAATACTCAAAATACTTATGGTTAGTGCTTTATCAATTCCTTGCTGCAAATAGAAGCCCTATCCTTTTACTTTTCTAATGACAATTATAAAGTCTAGTTTTGTACAAATTTTCAAGTAAATCACTCTATAAACATTGATAAATGCATAATGGGCGTGGCCAATGGTACCATGTATTCTCTTGACAGCGTATACGTGAAAGTTCTGTCATGTTTGCGTGGCCAGGCTGAGAAGCCCAGTAATTAGAATTTCATATTGCAAGGTATTACTTCAGGAAAATTTACACATGTAAATTGATTCAAAATGTGGGTTAATATGTGAATATACATTCGCCTTAGTAGTGATATAGTATTGTTATTTTTATTAGAATCTAATATTTAAATTTTCGAATATTTGAAAACCCAAATCTTTCAATGTTAGAAACTTTGTTAAATAGTCTTTTAATGCAATTTAGACATTAAAAGGAGATTACAAGTTAAAACCTGTTATAAGGTAAGAAAAATTCATGAGTTTTTTACGAAGAAGTGTGAATACATCGATTTCATTATTTATTCATTACTTGCTAAATATGATTAAGTTTTCAAAGATTGTTAATATCACGCAAGAGGAGAGTCGTTTTACTATTTATTCAAGGCAACATCAAAATAATTATTAATTATTAAGTTAAATCAAATAACAAGTTACATTATTTACATGCAATGTAACTGTTTACGCATATCATGACCATGATAAAGAAAGATGAGAGAAGGCAACGAAAATAATAAATTTCGTTGAAATTATTATGAAAGAATACAATACATATAAACACACTGTATGTACCACGTGTGCAAAAAAACAGTTTTGTATGAACCTCGAACCCAGTACACGAGCTGTACATCTAAAGATATTTTACTAATAAATAAATCCTTTCAAACAAGTTTCTGGAAACAGTGGTACTGCTATCTTTATGAACTCTTTTTAACAAACTTTTAAGCCGGTGATTGTTACTCAACGACAAGTGTTTTTTGATTGAAACTTTCGAACAGCTAAAAGTTTCGAGTCGACTTTTTTTCTATTCTTTCCTCGGTTAATCGATTACTTAGAAGCTTTAAGTTACTTTATGATAACCCTTGAATATTTAATTTAAACGTTCAGATTGCGAATTTCTACTGACAAAGCAGACTGCTCGTGAATGTTCTGCCCAGTGGATACAAGGCCTTGTGTTTTACATCACACGCGGAAATCCCCAACAATGAATAGTCTGTTTATGTAATGATATATATGTGCATATACATCGAAATGAAATACATAGTTCCATGTGAAATATCCCAATATTTAAATATGTAAATTTACCTATCATCAGTTTTAAAATTTCAAAACTTCAAAATTCCAAATATTTCAATATTATTATTAATATTGATGAGGAGTATATCCAGACAACACTATCAAGATTTTGCAATACATGTTTTGCTGTTCAAATATGGCATGCTGTTCATATCAGAACAAATGGCCCCATACAAATGTTACGAGCGATAGAAACTAGAACTCATGTTCTACAAGAATGAACACGATATTGTGAAGCCTCATAGGAGAAATATGGCAACGAGTAAACTAAGTGTAGATGTCAATAAATCGATATTTATCCAGGACTATTCAAAGAGGAACGTATATTTGGTTTTTCTATGAAAGGATTTTCCTGAAAATTGCAGCCACATTCCTATACAATTATTTGCATTATAACTAACTTAAATGCGATACACAATTGCGAAACGTGAATTCTAATTATTTACTACCACAAACATGGAAATAATTATAGTGATATTATTAAAATAGTTACTGCAGATAAAAGTACAATATTGTATAATTAAATAATATAAGGAATCCGACTATGTGTGAAATTAGAAAACAAATCAGATACAAAACTATCCATAAATTTCCTGTATGTTTAATTTGCCTAGTTATAAAACTAGATATCATTAATATTGAACGAAGATATAGTAATTTTAAAGTTTCCTTAACCTCAAACAAGCAGCAATAATATGTTTCAAGCAAACATCTGGTGTAATTTCAAGTCACACTCACTGAAGAAGCCTCCAAAAGAAATGTGTCATCAAAAAGGTCAAACATCAGCGAATATTCGGAGAACACGCGCGAACGAGTTAGCGGTTTCCGGCGCGAGCCACGTCACAGCGACGCTATCAGCGGTTATTCAAATCGTTCTCTCGGAAAAAGTAATTATTTCGTCAACTGAATCCGTCTCGACGAACGACCTCCTTTGTTATTGCACGAATTCGCGCAAGGCCTCGAAACGTCGCGAGCAGACCTCCAGCAATTCCTCCTCGCGCGCATTTTCGCTGAAAGTGAAAGAACGGGGATCAACGACCCCCGTCCAGGAGAAATTCGAGAACGCTTTGGAGTTCGCTCAGGTTTCGCGAGGAGAAAGTCGGAGCACGCGGTCAGCTGAGAGAAACAAAGATCGACCCGCGATCGTCGGTTAGGTCGTAGAGGTTAGGCCCGATCGAGGGATTTTCCCGCTAAGCTTGCCTGATCGTTCGTAGACACGGGGTCCCACGTCGATAAAGGTCCAGCGGTCCGCCAGCGTGTACCACAGGAACGTCACCGACCTTGCACGATAGGATTATGGGTAGATAGCGAGCATGATCCGGCATGGGGCTCGGGCGAAACGGAGCAAGGACACGACACCCACGCACTATTCCCGAGAAATTGTCAAGCTGCGCGGAGTCTCCCGCTACGTACCACTACGGACCGAGTGTAGCACCGCACTGACTACTCTCACCCTTCACCAAGGCGATAAACAAACTCGTCGCCTCTCCCTCGCCAGTCGACCCTCCTTCTCGCCTCTGGCTGTCTCTCTTCCCGCCCCACTGCGCGTCGTCTCACTCTGGCACCCCTCCACGCAGGTTCCCCCACCGCTGCGCGCCATCTCGCTCGCGCTCGGTTCCCGCCGCCGCGTCTCGCTCGCGCTCGGCTCTCGCCGCTGTCTCGCTCGCGCTCGAGCTTCCCCACCACGCACCTCTGCCGCGCAGCGGTGTCTCGCTCGCGCTCGACTCTCGCCGCCGCGTCTCGCTCGCGCTCGGCTCTCGTCGGTCCGCGTGGGACCTGCCCTCTCTCTCGCACGCTCGCTCCACTCGCTCTCTGTCCTTCTCCCTCCCACTCCGCACCCTCTCTCACTCGCTCTTGGCACTCACCGCCGCCACGTGAGGTTACCTGTCCCTCTCTCGCTCACTGTCGACGCTTGCTGTCTTTCTCCCCCCCAGTTCGCGTAGTTTCGCTTGCAGTCGACGCTCTCAGTTGCATCTCACTTGCATTCGACTCCCACCACCCTGTCGCACTCATGCACGGTTTCCCACCACCGTCTCGCTCGCGCTCGACTCACCCCACCATTTCCTCGCTCGCGATCTACTCTCGCTGTCGCGTCTCGCTCGCACTCGGCTCACGACTCGCGTTCACGACTCACCGTCACACGTGGGTCTAGCTGTCTCTCTTGCGCGTGCTGAGGACTTGACGTTTCTCCCTCTCAGTCCCTCCGCGGGCTGTCATCCCCCTCTCAGGCGCAGTGCTGCCATCGCACACCGTCCAGTGCATCATGGAACCGCAAACTCTGGCCACCCTGCGTTCTTGATTTCACTGTCAAATTTGAACACCCTGTGTAAGTTCGATGACGTGTCCCTGCGGGGTTGCTTTGCGGTTCGCGGAACTCAACGACACTTGCGGAGAATGAAACTGGAAGGCGTTGGAATGCGTTTCAGGCAAACGCCACGATACGTGCGACATGTTTTGACATATTTGGGTAACTGACGCTCCAAGTTGAGTCTCTGATGGAACTACGCGTCGCTCGGTGATGCTACTTACGCCACCTGTGAGCGACTTGAGTATCGTTGCTTCGGAGGGAATTAGCAAGGTTTTTGAATTGGATGGTTTTAAAGAATAAGTCTCTTTGGAAAATAGAGATAGAGGAGTATGGTTTCTTGTAGCTTGGTCGTATATATGTACCAACGTTCAATTACGCTGTATATTATTTAAAATAGAAATTTCTGACGATTCAGATTTAATTTTATAACAAAAATTAAGTAAGCCTTGCTATAAACTAAAAAACTTTAATATGTTATATTTTTTCTGGTTGTATTTAAAATTTTTTAATTTTTAAAACTGAATATATTTAAATATTGAAATATTTGACTACTTTTTGCTTGGATGTTATAAAAATTGAATATTAAAATATTAGAATTTAGAATACTTTTGTTAATAATGTTGAGTTACCATCTGTGTGTACAGAAGTTTTGAGAATAAAATAGAGAACATATTTTTCAGATGTCACTGGAATCGAAGGCTGCAATAATTCCCTACATGGCCGCTCCTGTTGATAGTTTCAGTGGCGGTAGTGTCTCTCTTCCATTTTGCTTGGTGTCTTTTCCGGTATTCTAGCCATCATGGTGCGTACATTTCCGTTTTTTCTATTAGTAATCGAGAAAAATCTTTACAATCCATTGTTATGTAGAAAAATAAATCCTGTAACGATACATTGATGATAATATAAAATTCAAAGATTGAGTCCTTTTTCATTAAAACCATCTTTCACTAAACATTTATCACCTTGAACGTTGAGGTTATGTTCAAGTACCAATGTTTTGTGAATTTTATTTTTCCATTTTTGAATTAGGAATAGAAAATTCATATAATCTGTATATATATTTGCGAATCTTGATTTCAGAGTCGTGTCAGGACGAAGACGGTCAAAAAGGCTGCGAAGCTCATCATCGAGAAATATTACACTCGATTGACCATGGACTTCCACACAAACAAGAGAATATGTGAGGAAATTGCTATTATTCCTAGCAAGTCACTGAGGAACAAAATTGCTGGGTACGTGTCTCTTCGCAGTATTTATTTATTTGCTTTAAATGTAGAAACTGTTTTATAACTAATAAGACGAAATGTCCTGGGAAGACATAGAAGAATAATACAGACCCAAAGAGAAGTTGAAGAAGAATAATAAGTGTTTGTGGCAATATAAGTGTACAATATTTCACTAAGTAGAAATAAAGTGTATAATAAAATATTTAACTATGTGGATACTATATATTATGCTATTATACGAGGTGTTTTTGAAATGAAGTTCTTAATAAGTAAATAAATAAATATTATCAGTTAGAATACACTCTTATGCTGCTTTATATTATGAATAGTGTTGTAATATAAAATATTCTAATTTTCTTAACTTATTCCCAATAAATAGATTTGTCACACATTTGATGAAGCGACTCAGGCACAGTCAAGTTCGTGGCATTTCCATCAAACTGCAAGAAGAGGAGAGGGAACGCAGAGACAACTATGTTCCCGAAGTGTCTGCTTTGGAACATGACATTATTGAAGTTGACCCAGAGACCAAGGAAATGTTACAGATGCTTGGCTTCAATAACATTCCTGGACTTCAACTCACACAATCTCAACTACCACCATATAGCAGACGTTCTTAAACTGTTCTTTATATTTTATAACATTGTTAGTGTTGCATTTTTTAATAAAATTGCAGGCTGACATTGTGAATTCGATCATGATTTGATCCCACCAGTGTGTGAAATAATATGTCAATTTTCTTACAATAATTTCGGTAATCCTTAAATATGTATTAATTCCTCTGTGGTAAGTAAAGAAATAATATACAATATTTTTATATTATGTACATAGTATAATTAGTTAAAAATCATAATTATCTTGTGATGGAACTCATCATTGAAGTTAGAACTCATAAGTATATGTATGTAGAATTTATACACTATAATTGATCATTAGCATAAATTGAATCCTATTTTAAAGGATTTTATACAATCCTATCAGATTTCTTTACGGAGGCCATAATATTTCTCTGTATTCCTTGTATATAAGCAGCTGCTGATATGATATAACAAAAAGGTAAGGAAAAATGACGAGTATATGGTACATATTAAGAGTTCATTGAATATTCTCTCATTCTATTCAATTTTCAAGAAATACCCAATTCCCTAATATCAGAAAACTAAACTTCCCAATGCCAGACTTCTCACAAATTAATGAAATATACCATAAAGTTCTTAATGCTCCATCATTTATTCTATATATTTATGTACAAATTTCTGTTGATAGAATATTAAAAACCTATCAATATATGGTATATCTAAGACATTCAATAAATGACCTTACTCTGCACCCACTTTTCATAAATCTTACTCTCCTATAATACAAAAATGCCAGACTTGCCAAGAACCTAGGCCCTCAAAACTGGGCACCTAGCTTGATTCACTAGAATCTGCCCCATTAGAAAATATTAAAAGGAACTATTTGTGCATGAATATCCATATGGCAGGTTCTAGTGGCCTAAGTTTACGCTTGAAACAAGGCTCTTCTACATCAGAAAAGATTTAATGCAGATCCACGCCTGTATCATGAAACTAGTCGCCCTTCCAAATCGCCCACACGCTTGAACCGAGTCTGGCCAAGTCTTTCATGTCAGAGGCTGCACGACCTAGCCCGACCCAAGGCTAGGTGGCCTAGCCCAACCCGACGAACGGAGTGAGTTTCAGAAGAGAGAGAGAGAGAGAGAGAAAGAGAGGAAGCAGAGGGAGTGAGGGAGTAATCGCAGGCCTGCGAATGTTGGAACCCTTGGGAGCAGGGAGGAGATACAGCCGGCGAGTCAGTCGACTATTAGTGGTCTGTGACTCTGGAGGTAGCCCGACGCAGAGCCGAGCCCGACGCAGCTCGGTTGCGTTCGGTCGGTAGTCGGGACTGATCGAGAGTTCTTTGCTCGTTTTCCTCAGTCATCGTTGTGTGGCCAGATCGGTTGCATCCGAATAGTGCCCTCCTGTTCACGCTATGTGACGGATACCGGTGGGGGGGCAGTACCCCAACTACTGTGCATTCCCACCCCATCCTGCTCTCAGAGAGAAGGAACACAAACGTAGAACGCACGACGAAGGGGCCACGAGGGCCCCGAGGAGCCTCGCTTAGGAAAACATGGAGTGTCCACATCTCGCTCAAAGCGTCCAACTCAGCGGTGACGACGTAGGCACGACCTGTACAAAGGATCTACCGTTCGTCTGTGCAGGTAGGATGTAAACTCTTGATCCCAGGAGGTAGTTCCTTGGGAGGCACCTTAAGAGGTGCTTTAGAACCTCGGAAGAGCCTCAGGAGGTGTCCAGTTTCCCAGGTTCAGCTTTTATTTCCATTTCAACCTTTCCTTCGTCTCTATTGTCTCCCGTCTCCCTCGCTCTCCTTTCTTCTGCGTTCTTCATCTCCTTCGTTCCCTTTCTCCTGCTCTGCCTCTCATGACCGAGGCCCAGGCCGTTCCTCTCGCGGCCTTGAGTAGTCGTAGCCAAATCTAAACCATTTCCATTTCTTCCTAAGCCAAGCGCATGTTCGTAAGAGAAGACGCTTTCAATTGCTACCACGGTTATCGATAGTTTGAAGTGTTCGTATCGTACTACACACATGCATTGGACCTCTCTCTACGTATGTGTGTGTATGTGAGTATGAAGTCTTCTTAGCTATGTGGGTGCGCGCGCGCGCGCTCAGGGAGAGCGTCACGGCGTGCGCGTGTGCATCCTGCTGCTTCTCAGTATGCGTCATTGGAAAATCAATACCAGACGACACTAATCAGCTGGCCTGAGATCTGCCATTAGGACTCGCCTGATAAGCCTGCTCGTTCAGACTGTTCTCGCTCTACTTTCTCTTCGTGATCTCTTTTCCCCTAGACCCTTTCAATCGTGAATAATCGTCGATAGATGCTCGAAATCGCTGCAAACACGCCCCCAAACGAGCTTCGTGGGAACCTTGTTGCTTGAATGAAAGCAGAATTGCATTTTTAATCTGGTAGGATGAAGGCTGGAGCGGGCACAGCGCAGGGGGATTCCCTAGGAGGAAGCCTAGGGACCCTAGGGATGAGTCAGATTTTTTTCGCTAAGGTGAGCCTATAGTCCACATGCCTCACACTCGCAAGATCGATTTAAATATCCCAGTCGCGAAGCTCGAGAGAAAAATCATCCCTCGTGGGCTATAAAAGAACCCCTACCCCCTCTTCTCTTTTCCTGCGCCGCAGCTGGTTCAGCGACGACGTTGCAAAATCGATAACGGCATCGTTGCTAATCGGATGGCTCTGATATCAACGTTCTCGCTTTCGAGAATTTTTCCATCGTTCATTTTCGTCTCCAATAACGATTTTTTTTCCTGGATTGCGCAGGCAGCAGTTAAACATGTTTTTCAGTGTTGCATGTCGTAGGCGTGGCGACGGGATTCAAAGGTGGAAAAAGAATGGAGATGGGATTGGGGATTGGCGAGAGGTGTCTTGACCGTAGGAATATGAAGAGGGGAATTTCTCGAAGCGAAGCTTGAAAAATATAATATTTAAAATATTTTCTTGTGTATTGTTTCCACTTTGCTTGGAATTTCTTATTGATGCCTTACCCATAAATCGTCCAAGTTCCAATCTTTTGAATCCGATTTTGTAATGGTGTCTCCTTAAGTTTGATTTTCGTTGAAACAATTTTTGGAATAATTTTGTAAAAAATATGGGTTTGGAATCGTCACGATTCAGGGTTCACAATCGGTATCTTTAGGGTTCACCCTTCCAGAACGATCCATGTTTAAACGAGCAATATGGATGCTGTGCTGCATGGTTGAGCTAATGCAGATGATTAGGGGATTTCCGTGTAGAATGTACTAAGAGCGCTTAGATTTCGTTGTTGAAAAGAGTTTCTGATGATTTTTGATTGACACTTATCTATTTTTCATTTTTCTATGTACGTGTGCCTCTAATCTACACTGGAGATTTTTATGTATTTTCAGATTCTTGGATAGAGAATTTTCTGAGCATGGAATATTTCAGAGTTTCAGCATGTAATTGAGCACCTACAGTGGTTTCGAAATGCGTCGATGGCTTTCAAAAATTAAATTTGTTTGTCTTTTATCATGTAGTTGATTTTACAGTCTGATTTGGAACTGATTGCATTTCAACTCTTGTTAATTGAAGATTTAATTAGTTTCACACAATAAAAATGGCAAATAAAAATTACATCAAATAAAATTCTCTAATTCTCTGCGGTTAGCAATCGCAATTAAAAAAATTCCAATGAAAATTGTAATTAAAAAAGTTCACACGAAATTAAAAAAAAATTATTTTTTCTAATCCTATCATTTTTAAAGAATATCTATATACTTGAATATTTGTAGAATGTATTTGAATGAAGGCCTAAAAAATCGCAATCGAATCGTACAAAGAAACCGAGCATGCAAAATCTCGAGCCCGATGGAAGTGCGAGGCATCTCGCAATCGATCGACTACGAAGGGGGTGTGTCGAATGCCCTTCCGCCCATTCACCCTGGTTTTACGCGCTCTCTTGAGAATTATGTAAATCAGGAGCAGCCGAATTTCGAACTTCGGAACCTCAATCATGCTCTAAAAACTAGACCCTTTCAGGAATAATCGAAATCTCAAAATCGAGTCTAAAATCGCGCAAGAGAAGCTCTGAGTATCTAAACTCGCATGCAATAAAAACGGATGAAAATGGAGTAATTACTACTTTAATATTTCAAAATACATAATGTTACTTTAATCAAAATAAAACGAAACGAAGATCATCTAGATGTGGTCACAAAAAGACAGATTATTCATTTTTATATTAAAATCTTTTTTTATATTGCCTTTTTAAAAAATCATTCAGAGTAAATTCATCTCACATCTTTGATAAGACCATAGTGGACTACCATAAACGTAATTTCATCTCAGAAACGCTTCCCTCGGTATAAACTCGCTATTGATCTGTGAGTCTATATTGAGACAACATGTCTAGATGTTTCTCTGACCCTGTTGCATCGTCAGAGGTACTGATATGCGCAAATGAAGTCGTAGGAAGCCTTTAGGCTCTAATATTTCTAAATGCAATATATAAAATTGATATTAATATTATATATTTTGTTTATAGTATGTGGCACTGAGAAGAGCACATGGCTCTGCCTCTATTGCGGAGCTGTTCACTGTGGACGGTACGTTTCTGGCCATGCGCTACAGCATCACGAGCAAAATACTCAGCACTGCGTTTGTATTGACTGCGAGAACTTGGCAGTATTCTGGTGAGTCCAGTATTTGTCAATCCTCAACCTAATTTTCAATGTTTCATAATGGTAGATAGTGATAGAAGTGGTCTATCCTGCATACACTGTCAAAGTATCTATGGTACCTTCCTTTAGATTATGATAAGTACCTCAGTATTCTTGCATAGTAAAATTTGGAACCGATGTCATGATAACACACAGAGCTCTTTAAAACTGGAGCTTTGAATAAATTACTTTCCCGATTTAAGAGTTACCAGTTCATAGTCTGAAACTTTTTCTAGCGCAAGTCAATAGTTGTACCCACGACCATGCGTACTCTCTTATGGTCCTCCCTCCATCTTATAATCAACTATCTTATGGTATCTTGCAAGCGTTCCTAACTTCCTCTGGTATTTCCCTAGTTACATGTGCGACGACTATGTGGTGAACGACACAGCAACCGGCCAGATCGAGAAGATCCGCCGCGTGACGTTCCACAAGGACGAGCACAAAGAGAACGAAGAAAACTGGAGCACGTCGCCATCTTCGCCACCCTCGAGAAGAGAGAGCAGCGAGAACACAGATGACGCGAACGCCTTGTGGAAGGCGGAAGTGGTTGTGAGGAACCTTCGGCCTAGAACGACGCGAAAGAGGCTGCACTCGCTGGACGGTTCCAGCGGGGACAATCGGCCGGCGAGCAAGCGCAGAAGTTCGAAGATAACCAAAGAGAAGAAGGTGGTGGGCCTGAGGAACCTCGGCAACACCTGTTTCATGAACGTCGTCCTGCAGTCGTTCAACAACATCAGCCACTTCTGCGAGTATCTCACGCAGATGCCTTGCCTCGAAGGCATACCCTTCGACGAGCCACCCACTCACGAGATAACCCACAGGGGACGAATCGTGTCACCTGGACGAGCGAAGGAGCTCAGCGTCAGCGATGCCCTTCTGGCTGAAGAACTGAGGAAGGTGTTGTTAGGGCTGAACCTAGGTGGCTCGAATGGGCAAGCCATCTCACCCGAGTGTCTCTTTCTTGTCATATGGAAGGTCGTGCCGAGATTTCGGGGATACCAGCAGCAGGATGCGCACGAGTTCCTCACCTACATGCTCGACAGATTGCACACGGAGCTGCTGCAGCTGCTGCCCAGACTGGGTCACGAGCCTCTGGGTCTGCGAGGCAAGCAGAGCATCGTCACGGCTGTGTTCGGAGGCACCCTTCTCAGCGTGGTAAGTCATCGTCGTTTCGGAAGGAAGTCTTGAGATTCGTTGTATCGTTAGCCCGCGTCGAGCTAACGCTGGAGGAAGCATGTTTTCCGAGCGAGCAGTCCTTTGAAGAATCATTTTGTTCGTTTTCTTCTTGGGAGAAGCGCGGACGAATTATGGATCGCGTTTCCTCGCGCAGGTCCATTGCATGAACTGCCGTACAGATTCCAAGACCCACGAGCCCTTCCAGGACCTCTCGCTGGACATACCGGACAGGTTGCAGAGGCGGACGAAAGAGCAAGAGGAGGTATGCAGTCTCACCTACAGCCTGACGAGATTCTTCAAGGTCGAGGAGCTGGCCGACAGCGAGCTCTATTTCTGTGACAACTGTATGGGGAAGCAGAGGTCCACCAAGAGGTTCTGGATACACAGGCTGCCTAATGTAAACAATATCGAACTGTTCTAAAAACGTCGATTATTCCTATCTGCTCGAGTGGAGACTCATGATAGAATCACATTTCAGGTGTTGTGCCTTCACATTAAAAGATTTAGGTGGTGTAATTCCTACCGTTCGAAGGTGGATACACAGGTGGACTTCCCAATGAAGTCCCTCGACATGTCTGCATTTACGGTACGTGGTATGAACGGTACGAAGTTGGGCACCTCGAATAGCCACCTGTACGACTTAGCTGCCGTTATCGTGCACCACGGTTCAGGGTACGTTCTACAAGCCTTAGATACTTAGTATTTGAGTACTTCACACTCCTCGTTTGATCCTACACCAGAGATCTTCTGCCAGAGAATAAATTATTCTCATAACTGAACTTAGTCTTTCATTTCATTTACTGAGGTTAACGAATACCTGTATTGGTTTCAGTGCTGGGACTGGACACTACACTGCCTTCGCTGTTCACGATGGACAGTGGTTCCACTTTAACGATAGCTCTGTGCGGCCAGCGACCACGGATGCGGTCGCCAAGTGTAAACCTTACATTCTGTTTTATGTGCGAAAAGAGTTTTCCATTCCACCCCCTTCGTGACGTCATTTCCCCGACCAGACTCGTCCCGACGAGGCAAGTCTCGACAATGACAATGAATGGATGCATGAGTAAGCGAACTCGAGGTCTGACGACGCTGGACCCGGAAGATACACCCTATTTCAGGGTTTCTGAAGAGTGAAGGAAGAAGCTTGCCAGACTAATTGAATATGGTAGCACTGTAGAGACTCAAACCCATGTTAACATTGTTTGGACATCGTACAGTAGTTACGTGAGAGCAGTTAGCACGATGTTCAAGCAACCCCTACGTCGTTCGAAGCGAAAGATAAGCTAATTGTTCGCAAGTAGACGACCATCCATTTGACTCATCGATTTTTCTTTGCGCTCAACCATCCGAATTTCGCTCTCTACAGTAGCCATACTCATGCCCTTTTGCGCAGACGTGTCTACCTTCCTTTTCCAGAAGCACCGGAAACGAGGAATGCTCGAGGCAGATCAGGGACATATATTGCCTTTAGCGCTGGTTTTCTTTACGCTCCCTTACCGGATTGTTGACCACTTCTTTTCATCGAATCGGTTAGAGCGAAGCGACTGGTTTGTTTAGTAGATGACATTTTTGTATTGTTTTGAGGAAACTGCTGAGCGAAAATACCATATAAAGCCGATCGCTGGTAGGAGCAAACGTGTTACCTTGTCCTTGGATACCTAACACACACGACCTGCACTCAAATACACGCGCAGGCACACACACACAGTTAAATATACACGATCGTTTTATTTGTGTGTTAACGAAGTACACGTATGCATGTATGGATACGACCATGTTCTCTCTGTTCCCCAATTCCCCGCGACTGCTCGAAAACTCGACGACTCTTATGTGATTATTTAAAGACTTATTTTTTCTATAACGGTAATGATAAGTTATATGCGTAGCAGAGTAATGTTCTGTGAAAGCGATGAACACAATGACGCGCATCTTCGGCAGAAAAGCAGTTGAAAGCAAGTGTGTAACACTACTATTGAGAATAAATGAGGTATGTACGGACGACGTATAAATAAAGAACATGAACGGGAAAACTGGCCCTTATTTGTCAGAATTTATGTTTACAGTATTGGAGGTTTTATTATAAGAAAACGTATTTTTAATGATACAGTGATCTTAAGCTAGCAGATTCCTTATTTAGTAGTCAGTTATACTAGAAATGCATTGAAAAATTCTTGGAAATGTATATTGTTCGATATAGAGAATATAATAGAATCGCTGAGGTCTGATGTGACTGAGATCTTATATAACCGTGACATCAAAACGCGAAGTGTTTAACCCTAGGCAGTTTAGTGGAAGTCCAAACATGTCCACAAGTTAACTTTTAGCTTCATTTATAAAATAACTTGTGCATTCTTTCTATATGTCTTTTGACCTTAAATGACCTTAAAGAAGCAAATGAAGTCTTCATTTTTTCCTGTTGGACTTAGGGTTAACCTCAAACCTTTTAATAGATTAGATCAAATTAAAGTTAAACATGAACAGGATTCACTGCACAACTCCATTTTCAGAAAACATTGACTTGTGTTGCTTCCGACCTAACCGATTTAAGGCAACTAATGTTCGAGGAATCTTTTCGACAGCCTGGAATGATGTCCACAAGTTCTGCATCGTTTTACTAATTATATACATAGCAAACAAAATATCCTTAATTAGTACGTCATAGGCAAGATATAAGACAGACCTATCAGTTTATGAAATTTGTGTTGTGTGGGAGTAGAGTGCATAATATATAGAAATATAAGGAATTACTAAATCTGACTAGCTGCATCTGAATATTTCCCCTAGATTCTTAAATTCCTAGATTTTTTATGAGAACGATAGGTGTATTACATAAATCCCTATAAAAACGTAGGTCCATCGTTCACGCTGGTCAACAGACCTTTTTTTTTAGCTTACCCACAGAGGAATCATCCTTTCTTTCTCTGTATTAGCAAGCCAGATTTCTTCCTTACCGACAATCGATTATTCTCACGATTGACCCGCGATTGGTATTTAGAAACTGAACCAAAGGACGTAGGGACTATCATTCGGTAAAATCGCAAACAGAGACATCCCCTATCCTCTCTGTCTTCTCTTCTGCGATTCTTCTCTTCCAAATCCCTAGTTTCGATTAATTTCCTATGCACAGTTTCCTCTGGGGAGTTCGAGGCTACAGTCAAAAAGCTACTGCGAAATTTCACGCGATTCTTTTTCCTTCCATCAGTCGAGGTATCTCGTTTTTGCTCCTCCTTTATGGGAAACGACTTTGAGAATGACCTCGGAGTGTCCTGCGCGCTCTTAACGAAGAATATCGAATAGGGATCTTTCTGGCTTTCGTTCTCCTGTTGTGGTAACTCCGAAACTTCATTCTGGTTCAAATTCTCAAGCTCCATCCACGCTTTCTCGCATTTGTGTTTCTTCAATTCAGTAATCGACTTTGCGTTCAAAGAATCAAAGGCACGCTCGTACACCTTGAACTCCTTCAACAAGGATGATTCTGAACAACTGTCTACCATCGAGTCTTTACAATAAGCCTGATTCTCATAAATGACACTCGTTTTATCATCTGGCATTACTTTGTCTGTCTTCCTGGACCTCTTTAGCTTTGCTGAGAACCTCTGAACGAGCCTCCTCATCCCTGAGGCCTCGCCTGGTTCTTTCTCATTGTAAACAACGTAGTTCAGGATCTCAGCAGGTGATTCCTCCACGCCAACACCCGCCAACCGAGTAATGCTAGGATGCATGCTCAATTTGTAAGTCCTAGACATCGAGTCCAGGTTCTCCAGTCGCCTGGAGATCTTGAACTTCATGGACGTTGTGCTCGGCTTTTCGGAAATCGTGAATGGAAATCGGTCTTGACTTTTCCTGTAGAACTTGGGAGATTCTCTTGGTCGCAGCTTGGACGTAGATGAAGAATGAATAACAGAAAGCGAGGGACCTTCGTAGAACCTATCCTTGAGAACAGTGTTGGTTTCAGACTGAGACTGTCTTTGGTCTGTGCAGAAGGTTCTTCGAAACTGCTCTGCTGCCAGCTTCTCTAACGACAGGCGGACTTTAGTGTTCCTTGTGTTGTTGGTTTTTGGAGACGAACTCGAAGAGCTACTCTTCGAGACATCTGGACCACCATCGCCAATTCTAGTTTCCTCTAAGTTAGATTTAAATTCTGTGTCCAAGGTTTCATCATTTCTCGGCATACAGTCTACTTTGGGCACAGCTGGGCAGGTATCCTCCACTGGCTCACTCTCTGATGGAATGCTATCTGATGTGTCTCCTGCAGCTGTCTTCTCTTCTTTCTGGGTCTCAGAAGAGCTCAAGGCTTGCATAATGGATCGATTGGTCAGGGATTGGCTGCTGGCTCGGTAGGTTTCACCCTGAGTGTCTTCCTTGCATTCAATTGGGTCCTCTGAAGCTTGTCGCCTTGCAGAAGAACTTAATGGCGAATAGGATTTTGCGAAGTCCTCTGGCTGCCATGCTTCATATTTGTGTTCTGTATTCAAGTTGATTTCTAACCTAGAAGTTTCTTCCTTGGACTCGGAGAATGTCTTGAAAAGTAGTTTCTCCTCCTTGCATTCAACTGGGTCCTCTGAAACTTGTCGCCTAGTCGAAGAACCTGATGGCGAATAGGACTTCGTGAAGTCTTCTGGCAGCCATGTTTCATATTTACATTCTGTGTGCGGGCTCATTTTTAACTCAGAAGACTGCTCATTGGGCTCGGGGAACCTGTTGATCAGTATTTTATCCTCCTTGCATTCAATTCGTTCCTCTAAAACTTGTCGCCTAGTCGAAGAGCCTAATGGCGAACAGGGCTTCGCAAAGTCCTCTGGCAGCCAAGTTTCATATTTGCGTTCTGTATCCAAGCTCATTTCAGACCTAGGAGTTTGCTCCTTGGATTCAGGGAACCTATTGAACAGCATTTTGCTTCTGTGGCTCGAGATTTTGACTGGTATCCTTGAACGTGTGCTAGACACGCTTCTGTTATGCTTTCCACTGAACGTCGCGGGGTCTTCCTTTAGAGGACTCTCTTTGAATCTTGAGGTTCTACTATCCAAATCCTCAATACCGTTCGTTTGCTGTCTCAAAGACGCATTGGACATTGTCAAATCTGTCGTATTTAGACGATTTCCTGAAGTCTTGCTGCTGGCTGACGCAGAGAATGACATTTCTTGAGAGTTTAATGCCAGAGCTGGGACATAGTTCTCCATACTCTGCTTCTGGGACTCCAGAGACTGTTGATCGTCCTTCATGGACGTTCTGGAGAGTTCTCTGTAGTCTCTCGAGGACATGGCGTTGCCTTCACTTAGGCAACCTCTGAAGCGAGGAGACAGGAGTGTTGCCTCCTCATGAAAGGTTCTAGCTGACAAGGGGAGCTGGATATTCTTATTTCTGTAATCGATATCTGAAAAGCTAAAGTGAAACCTGGATTCAATCTTTTCCTCGTCAGAACCCTCTCTAGGGTACGTTGATGCGCTAATAGAAGCTTCATTCTTCAGAGGCTCTGACCTCTCGTCATCCTGGCTCACAGGTGTAGCCAAAGGTATCCCCAATAATTTCTCCCCGTATCTATGAACAGAGTCTGCTTCTTGACTGTTCATCGACCTATAAGAAAACACTTGCTCCCCTTTAGGAGACAATAGTGGCATAAAGTTCAACCGATCATTCAAATGTACATCGTTGCCTTCAGGAACCGTGAAAATAGGGAACTCAGCTAGGTCTGCAGGTCCATTTGGAGCGCCAAACAGTGAAACAGGTGACAAACACGTGTTATAAGCTTCGTTATTTTCATTGGACAACACTGAAGCAGCCTCTTGCATCCTGCTGGGAAGGATTCTCTGTATGCCAGTGTCCTGGAACTCAGACTCACTGCCAGAACTAAGGTTCTGTAGGATCACTCCAGCAGGCCTGTACCCCCCGAATCTTGAAGGCCTAACTCGACCTAGAGAAGCTGGAGATAGCGAATGCAAATCGATTTTATCCTTCGTTGGTTCATCAGGCTGGGATAAGGCATTTCTCTGGAACCTGAAGGCATCGTCAAACTTGCAATAGGGACTGGTAACCGCTTCTTCAGACGATGCCGTGTACAAGGAACTATTCTTCGGTGTTTGAACCATCAGAGGAGGTCCTAAGTTGCTCTCGACCATCAAACTCAATTTATCAGAACTAGTCTTCGACTCGAAGCTGCCAACCTCGCTCGATTGTGGGACGACTGTCGTATAACTGGTTACAGCTTCCAGGCGCGTTCTTGCTCTTCTGCGAGCCCTGGCATCCTTCGCCTTTGACTCTGTGAGAGACTTTGCCGAGAATAGATGTTCCTGTTCTTCCTCTCGTTCCTCGATGCAGTCTCCAACGTCGTGGAAATGAAAATCCTGTTTTTGGGGCAGACGACGAGCACTGTTGATTGCAAGGTTCGTCAGGAGAGAGGCTTCCTTCGGCGAAGGGAGATCTTGAAGACGTTTCTTCAAGTCGGACAGAGAATCCTCGGTGCTGCTTCCGCTGCCCTGGTGCTTTCTGACTTCTTCTTCTTCGGTCAGCGAAGGATCTGCACCATCAGGGTTACGTCTACTGTTTATTTATTAAGCGTCAAATGTCGTTAATCGTGTTTCCTTTAATTCTGTTTTGTTTAATATTTTGGGGTTAGGTCCGAGTCAGGTCTCAGTCAGGTCTAAGACAGTCTGATATAGGCTGGCACTAATCGTGTACTTCACTAACTATGATTCTTTTGTATTTTAAATTTATGTATTGTCGGAGTATTATTTTATTTAAAAAACGTTTCTGCATCTCATATGACATAAAAAGGTGATTTTGAAATTACAACGCTCAAACCTGGTGAGAAATAAAAAACTCGTACTCGCTGGGGAGGATAAAGGGCTACACGTGCTGGCTTCCATTTTTCTTGGACTTATTGTGAGATCTTTCTTCAACATTTCAAGTTCATTGATTTTTCATTCTACTTTGTGAAAGGTTAGTAAAAGTTTCGATTCGTTTTTTCTTTGACATTTCATAAAAAACATAAGAACACGTTTAGCATGGCCAAACAACTCACTAGATTCTCACTTCACGTCAGTCGATTAGTTCTCGCTGACATTATCGATATTTGATAAATTAGGATTTGCAGAATTTTTATGCAAATGAGAACTAAATAAATGGATGTGAACATGATTTTTTTAAGTGAGTCTGGGTCCACATGAATTTGAAAAAGCTATTTAAGATTTGGTTCTCATTAATTTCAATTCTCGCCACCAGTAGCGCTGTAGGGATATTCTGTCCTCAGTAGTTAAATAAGTTACAAAAAATTACATTCTTGATACATCTATGTCATAAGTTTTTTATGATATTTTTTATTTTCGATTTTTTTCCAAATTGTAAATTATTATAGCCGTAAGAAATACAACAAAATGTGTCATAACTTTCTTGACCTATTTCTGCCCTTCAATGTATCTTTAAAATTACAGAATCCTCTGGTTGTTAACTTAGCATATAAGTATGTTAACCTTAAAATAAAATTATATAAAATATTACCACCTATATTGTTTACAACTTGTATAAAAAAGTATAAATGTACTATTCATCATCTAAGTTAAAGATCTTCGAAATAAATTTCCTACGTCGTACAAGCACTTCACTAACTTCAAATCGCGAGATTTCAATCATTACACTGTACAGAGTTCAAAGTTGCTGATACTTTGTTTATAAAGCTAAAAGGCAAAATTTTGCCACGAGAGATCCCCCTGAGGTGGAACAGTGATAAGAACCTGGGTACAGGATCATAATTAGTGTACCTCGAAAATAATGCACAACTGGCGTGATTTCCATAATGCAACGGACGCGCTTAACGCATACATCTCATACTTGCATTAATGGACGCGTCGTTTAAAGGAACTCGCTAATGGCACACAGTTGTAATTATCTCAGCAAGACAACTTAGCTTTCCCGTTGTGTTTCTTCGTACACAATCGACCGACTTTCCATTGTTATATAAAAACATTTTTGTGATCGTCTTGCGCTGTCGAGCGTGAATAAAAAAAGAAAGAAATGGGATTGTTGTAGATTACGATAACTGTGCGTGTAGTATAACATAATGTAACTTGTGCAATATAGTCCAAATTACAATATTTGGTTACGATTAAAACTGGTTTTGACTTACTTTGAAAATTTCATATCTTTGAATATTTGAGGACAAAGTGATTTAATTTAAAAATTGTCAATTTTTTGCTATAATATTAAGATCATTTCGTCTAGTGAAATACCGATGATTTTATCATCTAGTATATTATTCTAGAGTAATTCAGACTAAAATAAACCTTTTTTCCACAAAACTCCAGTTAACCTCCAATTTTCAAATCCTCAATTCCTCACCATTCATATTTGATCTCCCAACAAATATACAATCACAAGAAGCTCCAATGTGCCAAATAATACAGAAAACATAGAGTAGGTACACAAAACCGAATAAAATCCCCAAAACCAAACTATGCAATTCACATATCAAAATAAATCTCAATTTAGCTTCCATTTCCTTATTCATATTTCTAAAACCTAAGTCCCTATAAAATCCACAATCCACTCTTCCATCTAAATCCATTCACTGGCCCGTGCACTAGACCTGACGCTCGCTCAAAACTCGTGCATGACACCAAAAATCGACTCCCCTTCGCCTCTCATCATCCCAGAATCCCACTGTCCACATAATTACGACTCTATGGTATCAGAATTCGCTCGTTCGCCGAAATCACCTACGTGAGGCGGCGAAACCAGCCCAGAGCGTGGAAGAGAGGGCGTATATTTCGGTTGTTGGCAAGTCCCCGTAACAAAGAGGAAAGTCTGGCTAACAAGGGAGCCAAGAACAGCTTACTTGGCGGAGGCAGACCATTTTCGAAAGTTCCCCGAGTTGTGTAACAAACTTTGCTCCGGATTGGTTGCCCGAAGGGACGGGTGGGGCCGAAGGGAAGGGGCAGGAGGAGGAAGACGCGGTGAAAGGGAGCTGGGGGAAGGGAGCCAACGAGAGGAGATCCTCGGAGAGAAGAGATTCAGTTAGGATTCTATGGGAACCGATCCACCGTTATACGTCCGACGAAATACGCGCAACTTCGTGATGATAAGTGATACCCAGCATGCCTCTGGGAGCTAGGGGAGAAAAGAACGAGTCGGCGTTTGCTTGTGTACGACGGGCGTCGGTTTTCTACTGACCCCAATCAGACCTGGGATTCCTATACATGTAGAAAGTATTGAATTATTGCAGTTAAGTTTTCCACAGCGCTGAACATCAGCTGACATTACGCAGAGTCTAGAACTGTTATACACAGTTTACGCTCCGAAAAGTGAACTTTCTGAAATGCTGGGGAAAATGGGAAATTTTCACAGTTTCAATGTTATAAGTGGTTTCGATTCAGATAGGAAGTATTTCAAAATTTGGTGATCAATAGTTTTAAGGTAATCTATAAATTCCTTCCTCAGAATGCTGTTGGAGATACAAATTTTGGAAATAGTTCTTATTTTTGAAATTTTTGTAAATAGGAGATACGTAATATCTCAGTTCATTAGACCCTGTAGATTACATGTATGATGAAGAGAATGCCAAACAGATCTTGCAAAAGTCTCCTAAGTATAATTAAGCAGAGCAGACATCTGTAGGATCTGTGATACACCTTTGTAAAATTGACAAAGGTAGCTTGACTATAATAACAGCAGCTTTGTTAATTCTACAAAGTCGACTCTTACTGATTCTCTTAAACTCGAGGCTACTAGAGTACTTTTGTATATTCTACAAGAGACTTCTACAACTTCAGGTTAACATTTTTCTCATGTAGATAGGTTCTACATAAATCCTTAAAACCTAAGTCAGCACAGTGTTTTCTGGACATAAGCTCACAATCGAGTACCTACTCAACTGATTTCATCTCGCCAGCCCACACTGTATCCTCATCTCTGAAGATTAAAATTCAAGCTGCTCCAGTATCATCTTAATACAAACTTGTAATCAACATGTCGAGCCTAATATCGAGATGTCATTCTAGGAACACCCTTCCTCCTACTATCCAATCTACCTAAATCCTATCTTTCCTCCAGCAGACTGGAAGTCTCGCGACCTTATATCGAGACACCACTGCACAAACACTCCAGCCCATGCTAAGCAGTACCTGGATTCATATCGGAAGGATTCCACCCATAACCTTGGAAGAAAAGAGCCGAGCAAAGTTTTCGCTGAAGCAAGCCGGAAGTCACGCGAGGGTTCGCAGGAAAGTCGAAAGAATCAGCTTGGATCAGAGGGCCACGGCCATATTTATTATCCCCGACGCTCCTAATTCCGTCGGTCGCGCGGACGTCAAACAAACAACCGGCAATTAAATGCAAATACGGCTAATGCGTTCTGGGCTGAATGTGCAAGTCACGGGGTTCGTTATGGAGATCCACCGGCCGCCATATTGTTTCGGTCTGTGTGTTACACAGCTGAGGCTACGCTCTGATCAATATCGATGCGTTCCGAGTTCGACGGCTAAATGGGCAGATGCGGCTGAGGGATAACGCTCGGACAAATATCCGAAAATATCGATCGGCGATCCGACGAATTTCGCTTTTGTAACTTCCGACGCCTCGCTGCCGCCGAAAGCGAGACCCTTTAAAACGTTTTGTTCGATACCGGCATTTCGAGCATCGTGACGTCAGTGACAGAGGATCGGCTCTTCAGGCTGACACTCGCAAAGTGACTTGCCCAGGTTAGTGACTGTATAAGACAGTTTTTGGTTTTGTTGTCAAGGCTGTTTTTGTATTTTTTCTTCTTCTTCTGTTTTTTTTTTTTTTTTAACTTTTATCTGATTCCAAGTTGTGAGCTTGTATCGAGACAGTGGGTACTCTAGAGTCAAACTTCAGAGATACTTTCTCATTAATAGAGCATGGGATGTGGTATGTTTTAAGAAATGAAACTGATGGATTGATTTAGATTTCAATGGTAAAATAGTTTACCATTATAGTTTTGTCTGGATATGAGCTCCTTGGTAGATTCGTGTTTTCTGAGAACTATTCTATCAACTAATATATGTGGCGTGTAACTTAACAGTTTTGAATCTCAAGTGATTTTACGTCAGGAGCATATATTGAGGCAGCACTCTAGTGAAGATCCAGTTAATTGAGCAACTTTGGCATCGAAATTTATTGAAATTCATAAATGAGCTTGTATTGAGATAACTGAAAATCTAGTATACCAAAGATCTACATCATAAAAATTCCTAAACTCCCCAAAATCTTCATAAGAAAGCTTATATCAAGACAATAACCTAAAGAATATTCACTTAACCGTAGATCCACATCATAAAAATTTCCCAAATTCCCCAAAACCTTTATAAGAAAAGCTCACATCGAGACATTACTGTAATAACGATCTACTTAACTGAGGACCCACGCCACAAAACTTCTCCAAATATCCATATCATAAAAATTCCCTAAACCCTCCAAAATCTCCACAAACAAGCTCACATGAAGATAATACTCTAAAAAAAGATCCACTTAAATAAGGACCCACATCACAAACTTTCCCCAAATATCCATATCATACAAATTCCCTAAACTCTCCGAAATCTCCACAAAGAGACTCTCATGGAAACAATACTCTAAGGAATATCCACTTGACTGATGATCCACATCACAAAAATTCCCCAAACACTAAAATACTCGATCCACTGTTATTCCGCAGTTCAGCGTCGTTCTGAAAGCCATTAACGCAAAAAGATTTTGACGAAAGGTCCATCCGACGCAAGTCGCAGCAACGAGGATCAGTCTACCCTAGGATTTGCGAGATGGCTTCCGTAATCGAATCCTCGGTCGCGGAACGCGTGCACGGTGCGCGTGCGCGTCACGCACACTTCGCCCCCGCGGATACGTGATTCGATACATCCCTCAAATCCCGCAGACTGTGTATAACCCGTAATCCGCTGGTCTATTCTGCGCGATACGCTGCGACTCGCTGTATCCTGACCCGGTAATATCCGTGCGCCGTCCATAATCTGAATCGTCCTACGCGAACCACTCCCTCGGATCGCTCCACACACCCCCAGTGTCATCCCTGGCTGCACATCCACCTCCAGCCGCTGATATAAAAAGGAAGACCCTGGATGATCGCAGGTTTACTTTGCCAATCGCGAGGATTCAATGGGCTCGCGATTCAATGTCCCACGAGACTGTGCCTTCATCCCACTGATCTTGTCAGAAGAAATTGTAATATCTCCTCTTCAAAAGCCGAGGCTCCTCTTCGAGAGCGAAACTCTTCCTGTTACGGCGATCGCGTGATTGAGGACAGGATCGGGGGAAGGAGGAGCCTCGTGCAGAGAAGGTCCGGGGGTGTGGGTGTCTGACTGTGACTCGAGGATTTTAGGGAGTTTAGGGAATTTTCGCGATGGGGATATTTGGTTAAATGGATCTTCGTTATAGCGTTGGCTCTATACGAGCTCGTTGATGCAAACTCGTCTCTGGGATCGCTTTACGTACTGTTAACTTGAATTTTGTCTTCTCGCTGGGATTAAATAAAGGGGAATAGTTCCTAGGAAACATGAGTTGAGGGTTTCTCAAGTATACTGTGCTCGATGAATCTTCGAGAAGTTATTTTTCTTCGAAATATAGTCGCTTATCGAAAAACTGTATTCTATATTTTTAATTCAGTCTTTCATGAAAGATTCTGCATGTAGAATCGCTAATTCTTGCATATGCTCTGAGCTATGAGACATTCTGTATAATAGAGACTCATAAAAGCATGCTTGTGCAAAAATCTAAAACGAGGAGATGAATTTCCAAGCGCAATGTAACTTTATAATGGTTCCTTATTTGGGTTTGCAATTTATGTATGTCTATCGCTGTCGAAACATATGTCCCGAAACGTAGCGATTCACTGTCAGTCACGTGATGGCTTAATAGAGATCCCCGTCACGATTCCAAAGGGCGATTGTGTACCTTAACAAACGGCGCTGTATCGTCCGAGGATCGAGACGCTCTTATTGTTGCTGACACGTGCTGTTATGCTTGAATATGGCACGCGTTTATTTAAGCAAATTACACGAGTGACCGTGAACGAGTTTTCACCCATCAGTAGCGCTAGCTTGCTCTTCATGGGAGCCATTGATGAAGCATTATCGAAGGGATTTCGATTTTTGTTTAAATACTGCTAAATGAAACCATTTTGTCTAAAAATACTATCGAATCAAGGTGTCCCTCTTTAAATTATTACTTCAATTCCTTGAAGTATAATTATTTCAACTGATATAATAATTACAGTACATATGTATATATAAACAAAATTAATTATTACATAAATGAAAAACAGACAAATACAATAATGTTCATGCTTGCTTTAAAAAAAACTTCAGTATATTCTCTCTTAAGATTATAAATTGAACGAAAAAAGTGTATATTTTTAATTTCTCCACCTATCTCACTTAAATTGGCCCTCCTGATCCAATGGACGCTCGCCTAGGAGTCAGAGGGGTGTATGTGTGATTTTCGATGCTATGGGGATGCAGGAGATCACGAGAGCCAGCAAACGGAACAATGCGGTCGCTCGAGCGCGAACATTTAATTGTTTCCGTTTCTGTCCGTCGTTTAGTTCTTACATCTCTAAGCGTCTCCCCCCCTCCCACCAGTGCTCGTTAGGCAGTTCCTCCCGGGACCGGAAGATGCCGATGCCACCCCCTCGTGTATCGCGATCGTTGGAGTGGCTGGGGACAACTTAATTCACTTGTTTCGCTCAATGAACTTTTGCTGCGATAACGACGCGGAAAGGGCACAAAGGAACAAAAAGGAGCCCATACAGCTAATTTTCTGAGGCCTCCGTGGAACTTGCTGCGTGGTGGTTCTGCAGGGATTCTTTGTTGGAGAGTAGATTTCGCGGAGATATTGGCAAGGGAAGGTAAAGAGTTAAGACGGAAATAGAATAAACCTAAATCAGACCTAGACTGAACCTAATTCGAGTCTAGAGGTTACTTGAACCGAACGTAGACACAGACTTAAGTTAACAGTAGCCAAGATTTAGCTCTTTGAGTCTGTCTGGATATAAGGCAGACCTAGACTAGATCTAAGTCAAGACAAGCTTGAATGTTAGTCTGTCTACTTTGGTCTAATAGTAAGTCAAGCCTTGACTAGGTCTAACTCCCTAAATGTGTCTAGACTTCAATTAATCTTAGGGATCATCAAGAAGACACCCTCTTCCCTTTGGTCTTGGACTCTATCGTAGGGGGAAAATTAAATCAAACCTAACTCTCTGAACATGTCCAAATCTGAGTCGGATCTGAACCTAAGACAGACTTAGAATTAAGATAAAATTAATTCTAGACTAGATCTAACGCAAATCTAGACATAAATCAGAGCTAATGAACTCTACTTTTGAAACAGTTGCCAATGTAGACACCTATAATGTTTTATTGAAGTACCTAAACCAACAGTTCACATCCTCATCCACAGTTTGTCTATAATATTTTTCAAAAATATTTCGACAGGCTTGAAGAATCACAAAAGGTGAGGATTTTAAACCCAACTAGTCCATACGGTTTCTCAGGGAATCAAACGAACCTAAACTATACGAACCGACGATACCAAAGGTTACAACCTGGGTCGAGGGCTGTGTTACTCGGTTGGTAGCGGCACAGGTACATGGCAAACCATCAATAGCTCGCAACAGCTAAATTATGTACGCTGCGTATAAACGAGCCACGGTATGCAAATGTGTACAAAGTGTCTGGGAACATTTTGTCAGCGTTATTCCCCAGTTTATGAAACGCGGCCGCGGGCTGATGAATTCAAGTTTCAATAGGGGTTCGCTTTATCTCTAGCAAAGCTGATATCATTCGACTGGTACCTAGACGAAGTTGCATTTTCACGCATGAGCTAGGCAGTGTACTTGTGCTTAAGGAGGATTTATTTTTGAAGAGGATCGGTCAGTTGGGAAGGCTGACAACGTAGAGTTTAGAGAATGAAAGATTCAGCTCCAGTCTGGGTAGGTACATAAGGTCATTCAGGGATAGGTTTAGGGTTCAGGGAGCAAGATTCAGATTGAGGGTTTAGGAGCCACTCTTTTGGGAGTTCAGAGGAACAGAATATGACTCTGGAAGCTGCAGTCTTTAGTGACAATTTACATTATTTGTGAATTATGTCAAATTATGTCAATTGTATAGAACTATAAGACACACAGTGTGACCAAACACAGTATTGCTTATGAATTGTGTCTACAATACTGTGAACTTAGAAGGTCGTTCTAAAAGCTTGAAGAGTACCTTTTTACAAATAGATCAGGTGAGAACACTTGATTTAGAGCAAGGCTGTGTTGTCCACAGACCTCAATTAACCGGATGCTAATTAGAACAAGATACACATCACAATAGAACAATAGTCCTAACTTAAATAGCTTTTAATAGGACCTAGAACAAGTCCTCCACTACCTATGTCCAGGGTTTCTAAATTCACTACCTTTTGGCAGCACCTAAAACTAATTCCACATTACTTTCGAACAGCCTCCCTAAATTTAGTATCTTTTCGAGCAACCTAAACCACTCCCCACCAATAAATTACAATAATCCCCTGCTTCAGTACGTTCTAAAACACCCCAAAACCCTTTCCACTGCAAATTGCAACAATCACCCCCCGCCTCCTGCCTCTTCCCAGATCCCAAAAACCCTCACCCCTGTCCAATATCAGCCAAAACCCCCACTAACAGAATTTCCATCTCTCGCCTCGCCATCGCAGCGTCTCGTCGCCTCTCTCTAACACGGTACCAAGGAATATCTCGCGCCAGGAAGGAAGGTCGGATTTCACGTGTGGTGAACTAGCGAAACGCGGTATGCAAATGTGTACAAAGCGTCGGCAGCATTTTGCAGGCCCGTCGCCTCTCTTTTCCCCTCGCGCACGTACACACACGCGCAAACACAAACACATTTCTCTGTTCTCTGGCCTGGGGAAGATACAGGAGCTATGTCCTAACCATCGACGACCCTCTGCCCTCTCCGCCCTTCCTCCCCTTTTTCCCCACCCCTCGCAACCGCCAGGCATCACGTTGCCCGCGGGCCAAAGAAAGTCTACGGCGTATGAATAAAATATTATTTTCGCGCCGTTACCTTGCCCTGGGATACCAGCCGACGTTCACGGTGGTCGGTGGAGAACAGCTACACTGCTGCTTGACGTTAAAGCGAACTTTACGCGGTAAAACAACTAATTGGGTTGCTCGCGGGAATGATACAAAGTGCCGTTTCTTGCAAAAATTAGCGGGTCGAGTTGAAACTGACCTATGATTAGGGTCCTAATGAAAACAACTTTTCTCCAGTTTTATGACGCTTTTTTTAAGTCTATGTATTTAGTTAATGAGAATTGAAGACAGGGTAAGAGGATTTTATTTGTTTACAAAATTGTTCGATTAAAGTATTATGGAATGTTTCTTAGCTGTTATTTAGTCAGAAATCATTGAATGCACATTTGAGTATTTAGGTACTGTAAAATTTGAGATTTTGAGTCATTAAAAATTAAGTGTGTCTAAAGATTTGAGTACGAATGAATTTGAATGGTAAACCTGACAGCTTTAACGTAAAGCTATTTAAAGATTTGTATTTTTGAAAACGTGAATATGGAAACATGGAAATATTTGAATATTTAAATACTGAAATAATGAGATACTGAATGGATTTAAAGTACTTAAATGTTTCAATATTATATTAAATCGTTGAATATTCAAAATTTCAATACTCGAAAATATTACTTGAATATTGGAAATATTTGAATCCTGAAAAATGTTTAAATCTTCCGATTTAAATTTTCGAAAATATTAATATTTCAATGCTCTTCATTAAAGTTTTCCTTCAAACAAAATAACTTTGTATCCATCCCCATCATTTCTGACAAACTCTTAATCCAACATAGTAAAGCAAAAACTGTCCCGTCGAACAGCTTTCGAATTTGAATTTCACCTTCTAAATAGAGATCCTTGCCATGTTTCTGTGCAGCGACAGGACAAGTAGGCGACTCGGAGGGTAAATAACGTCGTTAGGGACGACTAATGGAAGACCCGCGAAAATTATTGCTTAAACGTGGCGTATTTATCGCGTCTGCTATCTCTCTGCGCGCCCCGACGCCCCCTGCAACGTGTAATGTATTTTAAAAGCGTGCTTTCCCGGGGGCGGCGTCAAAAGCCGATATAAAATATGATCAAATAAAGCGGGCGAGAATTAAATTTGCCGGGCTCTTTCTTCGCATCATGCCAACCCCCCTAGCCTCTCCACCCTCCACCCTACATGCAGAAAATTGCGTGAAAACCTTCCTTCCACGTGCTCGAGACCTCTAATCATTGATGCACGAAGAAGAATAACTCTGATAATCATTTTATTTGCAGTGTTTTAGGCTTCGAATGACTTTTTGTCTCGCATGACTATAATAAGGCATTGGTACATATTGAGCTTGGGTGATGTCTTCAGTCATTTGTGTATGGTGTACATTGATGAAGTTGAATACATTTTTTTCTTGTATTTCAATGGCACTGTACAGGATGTGACTGAATTTTAGAAAATTGGAAGACTTGAGGACTTGAAAATTTGAATATTAAAATATATACCTAAATTATGTTTATTTCTAGTGAACTGGAAATTTAAGATCTTCAACGTTTGAGTATCTAAATACTAGAGAATTGGAAACTTTGAAACTTGAAAATTTGAGAATCAGAATATTAATTTGAACCTCTGAAAATTTGCATACTTAGGTGTTTGAATACTGAAATATTGGAATACTTAAAAGTTTGAATACTTGCATCTTCAAAACTAGGAACACTTGCAAACTTAAGTAACCGAATATTTTTGAATATTAAAATATCTAGAAATTTCTGTATATCGATTCCAAAACTTGAATACTATTTAAGATACAACTTCAGAAATTGTTCCCCCCTCGTCCCGAAACTAAGGTCGCCCAACTCCAGATCAGCACACCTCCAAACATAGAATCCAAACCACACGTCAGATCTCAAGGTTTGCAGTCGTTGATCGTTCCGTCGAAAGGATTTTCCTTAGGTGCTCGATGCTGACTAAGCAGCAGCTGGCGAAAAGGGAACAAAAACGTTGGTAACGGTGTGCTAAACGCGAACTGGCACGCGATAGTGTGCGTGTATCGAGCGAGGATGCCTGCATGGCAGGTTAATACAGTGCCGCGCAGAGTGGAGGGTGGATGCTGATGTAATTTTTGCCCGTTTGATGTCTTTAATGGAATCAGGCGCGTATCTAGCAGGCGCCACTCAATTTGCAGGGTGCGACTAATGGCTGCCGAGAGGTAGACGCGGACCGACGAATGCCGAGGCTGTCCTTCCGTGCTTCGTTTGGTCCGAGCGTCCGTGTCTGTCATCTTGGTCTACCTATTTCGATTCCCCTGCACTATAAACGCGGCCCGACAGACCAGCACTACGAACTTCGGGGATGCTGGGCTTCAGTTTAAAGATTTGCCGATTTTCAATCACTTCGAAGTGATATTGAGTTGAAAATATTGAATTTGTCACTTATTTTGGAAATGTTTTGCGCAAACGAGCACAAATAAATCATTCTGGTAGTACGATTTATGAAAGAGGCGAAAGATTTTTTCGCTTGCATTGTGTGTTTGAAAGATTTAGTGTTAGAATGTTTAAAAAATTGAATACTTGAATATTTTGAGATTCGAGTACTCTAAAATTTCAATGTTAAAGTGTATAAATATTTGGAGAATATGTGGAAATTTGAATATTTCAGTACTTTTAATTTTGAATATTTGAATATTCAAAAGTGTAAATATTTCAACCACAACCAATATTTACATATTCAAATACTGAGATATTGGATACATTTGAAATTTTGAAATATAGAATTTGAAACATTTTTGTACTTCGAAATGCTGAAATATTTGAGAATTGCATAGGTACTTTAACATCTGAAGATTTGAAAATTTAAATAATGGAATACTTGAGAATTTAAATACTAAATTAATTAAATATCTATAAATATATCTGAATTAAAATACTTGAAACTTGAAACTACAAAAATTCGTAAATTTGAACATTTAAGTTTTTGAATATTTGTACCTTAACAAAATTTCTAATATTAAAAACTTGAATTTTTCTCAATACTCAGATATTTAAAATTTGAAATTTGAAAATTTAAATTTTCTTTTAATTTATTGATAAGACATGGATATTGTAAAATAGATAAGAATTTTGAAGATTTCAATATTTGGAAACACCAATATTAAAATACATAAATACTTGAATACAGAAATTTTTGGAATTCAGGAAAATTTTAATATCTCAATCAGTAAATATTAGAATATTGCAAATAATAATAAAATACTTTAAAACAAAGCATCGAATACAACTTAACACCAGTAACACCTTTCCAACAATCATGAACAATATTAAACTTTTTCCACATACCTGAAACATTTCTTGCTCAGGTTCCACAAAATAAAGTTCTCTCACACTTATCACAACACCACCCTTAAGTTTCATTTTTCCGTAGTCCCACTTTCTCCACATCTCCCAAGACAACGATGGGCTCCAAAAACCCCAACGCAAAGCATCGAGAGTCTCACGGCCCCTGGAACGTTCACCAGTCCGCTAAAATATATTACGCTTCGCTCATCATTGCGCTATTCTTCGCGCGCGATCACGCGGAATGATAGGACAGCAGCGAGTGAGTGTATTTAGTCGAACGTCTCGACCTAAATGTTTGACATTAGCGAGCGAGACGAGCGCCATCCCCCCCCTGAGGGGTGCGACGCGTCCCTCGAAATGCGTTTTCACGCCAATTTGTCTCACCGGAAGCTTTCACGAGTCTTTACGCTTCCCTCCCCGGCGTGCTCGCGCGCGCGGCTACGCACAAGCGCCACACATTTGCTCTCTGCCGCATAAACGCGTGGCGCGCAGTAGATTGTGAGAACAAAAAGATCGTGCAGCCCTTTGACAACTCCTTTTTGGTTTATGTGCGATTTTCGTTCTCTGGTGAGATCCGGAAGACACCGGAAATCGAACCGGGAACGCCATTTTGAACCACTCTGCTTTGTCCTCGACTATCTCTCCTGTGTTGGTTTTTAGAGTACAGTGGTGAGAATTCTCTTTTTTCTTTTTTTTTTTTTGTCACAGTCGAAATAGAAATTAGATTAAAAATTTGAATTATTTAGTTAGCGTTAGATCGTTGAGGTTAGGTGATATAAAAAAGCTACAGGATCTTTCTGTGATTGTGTGCTTAGTTTTTGCTTTGCTTAGTTTCAGCTTTGCGAGTCGTAAATTTGTTGTGATAAACTAATGAGTAGAATTTTGTGTTTATTTTTCGCAATCGAAATATGAGATATTTAAAAATTTGAATTTTTTAAAACTTTAACGAATTCGAAAACTTGCGTATTTAAATACTGCAATGTTTGAATATTTGAATACTGAAATATTCATATATTGAAATCTGAATACTGCAATATGTATATGAAATTCTGAATATTAGAGAATTTTGAATCTTTAAACATTTGAAAATTCTATAAAGTAACACACTTCGATCATCAAACACTGAAATAATTATTCAATAATTTGAGTACTAGAGTGTTAGAATATTTGAACACAACTTCCATATACTTAGATATTCTTATTCTTATATTATCAAATATTTGAAAACTCGCAATTTTCATCCCCATCATTTCTTCTAACCTAATCACCAGCACACTAATAAACTACCTCATATTAATCAACTCAGCCTAAAACCCCCTCGCTCTCTTCACCCTCTAATGACCACCAGTAAACCCTCCAAGCGCTTTCATTTTTAAGGTTTTCGGTTCAGTGTCCAACGAAGACGTCCTTCTTCAAAGCCCTCGCCCCTCGCGGGCGACCATTCCAATCGCCAATCCTAATCGCATTAATCGCGCGAAACCATAACGATTTCTTGCTATTATAGATACACTCTACTTCACAGGCACAATAGATCCCCCGATATTATACACTCGCGCTCGCCTGTGTATAATAACGAGAGGAAACCCGAAGGAGCTTTATTTCCCTCGGGAGCTTAAAGCGCCGCTCGGAGCCCATTCGGCGAGGCGAGTCGAAGAGCAAAGACGCAGAAGATCATATCAGAGCAGATAATTGGTCGGTGATCCTCTCTTGAAACGGCGGCTCCCTTCATTGTAAGCGTCCGAGTTCGACTGCTTTCGTCATGAAGAGGGAGGAGGTGGGAGAGGGGTTGGAGGGGGGACCAGAAATCCATGGATTGCTTTAATTAAAAGCGATCCAAGTCACCGTGCTTTCTTTTTCCACGCAAAGGGGAAGGAGGAATTGCCTTGGAGCTGATAAAACGACGTCGATGGAATTTTCATTTTTCGAGCCTTGTCCCGCGGTTGGTTTTCATTATTTGGTTTTTGAAAGCTTCGGATTTGTTTCGTGTTTGTCGATTGACTCAGAGATCCTCGTTGTTTTTGAGCAATATTTCAATGTTTCGATACTTGTTTAAGTATTAGAATAGAATATTTCAAAATTATGTACTTGAATATTAAGATATTTTCAAATTTTCAAATTTGAATATTTAAAAATTTGAATATTTGAATATTTAAAAATTTGAATATTTGAATATTGGAATATTGGAATTCCTGAATTTTTGAATCATTTAACCAATATTGCTATCATTAACATGAAATAAATTTTTCTCACCGATCAAACCCAGAATGCAAATCTTTTAAAGAATCCAACAAGCGCGTGCCAGAACAAGAAGGCGCCTGCATAATAATGAAATTATTTTTCCTAATGTTCCCTTTGAACGTGTTGCAACGTCATACGGCTGCTTTATGCCGGTTTTACGACGACGTCGGCCTGGGTAAATGATTACAGGCCCCGTCCTGTCCAGTTGTGACGTTGTAAGCTCTCCCACTCAAGAATCGGAGAGAAAAGGAGCTTGTAAGCGATGCCAAAGTGTCTACGTCAACTAAACCCCTCCAACCGTTTAAATTGGCACTTGAACTATAGCTACACACAGAAAAATATTCATTAAAAATCCCCTCCAACATCTTTAAACTTCAAATCCCAGGAATTATGAAACCATGAGAGGCTTCTGTGCGCGAATCCTATATTCCTATCTTAAAAATTAGGTCTCAAAATGCGATTAAAGGGTCAAAGAAAAGGGGGAGGTAGTTTCAAACACCTGTTATTATTCATAAGAAGAGCCAAGACTATTTTATCGGCATTTGGAAGCTTTCTTATACAGTTCTAGTGTCGAATGAGAATAGATAGAGCATTCTATAACACTCGAGAGACTGAAAAGGTAGAGAACTGGTCGGGGAAGATAGGAGAAGGGTAAACCCCCTAGTTGGGGCAGGGGGGAGGGAGAAAATGAAGGGTAAGCAAAAAGAGAGGAGAGTGAAGAGGGATTCGAGTCTTCGAGCAGGCAGGATAAATAAACGCAGCGCGCCGCCCTCTCATCTTGAACACCTCTATTTCGCCGCCGAGAGAGTCGCAAGTCATCCTGCGTGGCTGACTTGCGAAGGTGAAAAAGAGGGGGGCTAGGAAGACAAGAGCAGGAGGGGGGAGAAATGAAGACACCTTCTTCACCTTTCGTTACTCGCTATAACCGCTCGTCATTAACCTTTCCTGGATAATACTGATGAGAGCTGCGAGCATAGATGTTTGAACATTTAGATGTTGGAGTTTAAAAAAATATTGGACTATCGTAATATTTGAATACATGAATATTTGAGTATTGAGTTATTAGACTATTATACTATTGGACTATTAGACTATTGAACTATTGGACTATTGGACTGTTGGACTATTGGGTTATTGCGCTGTTGGACTATTCTACTATTGTATTATTGGATTATTGGACTTTTGGACTATTGGACTATGTATTGGGCTATTGTGCTATTGGGATACTGAACTATTGGACTGTTGATACATTTGAATACTTAAGTAATAGAAATTTGAAATTACAGATTCGTGGTTTTCGCTAAAATATCCTACTCTAATAATTCCATAACAAGTTACAACATTAAAAACCTAGTAAAACAAGTTAAGTGACTTATGGCCTCAAAAACTTATGAATTTACATACAAGTAAATCCCTACTCATTCCGAAATTTCGATTTTTCTTGTCTCTTAAAGCCTTCTTCAGTCTATCCCCCTTTGACAAAGATACAGAAGTCCCTGCTAAGAGATAACGTAGCCACTTGTCAACGCATCGAGGGGCATTATCCCCAGATAATTCCAACTATCAACATCCTCAACGTAAATCTGGAGTAACGACGACAGAACACCTGTCGAATCGCCACAGGTGGTGGCCACGGATGTTTGTAATACAAGGGAGCATCGATAGGTCACGTGGTGGTACCTGTCGCGAGTTGGACAGATCCAATATGGCGGCCAGTGGCTTCGTAGCAAAGAGCGCCCTTTCAGAGCAAAGCCGTGCGTAATCGGCTTTGTCGGAACGACAAATCCTCCACAGGAATCTGAAAGAGGTAACCAGGCAAACAAATCGCTCAAAGACGAAGAAAGAGTCCCATCCGGCTTTACTAATTTCCTAACCACTTTTCTCCACCTACTTGCCACCGGCTTGCCTCGACCTGTAAATGCTCGAGATTCTAGATAAGTCGCGGAATAGTTCGAATTACTTCACAGACAAAGAGATTGAGAGCTTGATTCCGTTTATAGGTTAAGATAAGAAAAAGAGGGGGACGATGTTTTTGAAATAGTTTGTTTATCACAGGAGAGGGGATTGCATCAATGTGGGTTCAGCAAGTTATTCAACCCTCTAAAAATATTGGACTACTTTTTGAGTGTAACAGAGCAACTCGCGCCAAATTTTTTTCTACAACCTACAATCATCTCTGAAAACATCGACAATAATTCATTATCGAAGTGAGAAACAGGTTCTCACTTTAGAACTCTTTTTGCCCTAGACTATACGTAGAAGCACATAATGATAAGAGAAAGGGGCAATGAAGAACATTAAACTTTTTATACTATCCTCTCAAAAAACATTGATCTCAACCTATTACCAAAACGAGAAACATAGTTCCTGTTTTAGAACATTTTTTATCAAATATCGTGTGTAAAAGAGTAAGTCTCACCATTTTCTCTTCAGTGACTTACTATCTTCCCTAAAAACATTAACCTCAATTTATTATCGAAAACAGAAGCGCAGTTCTTTTCCCTATCCATGTTTTTAGTCAGAACCGCGTGTAGGAGGCAAGTTCTCATGATGATAATGAGGTGGGAGAGGAGAGGAGAAAGGAACGAGATGACGAAAGACGCGAAACTGGTTGCGGAGAGCTGGCTGATCCTGTGGGTCGGCGAATAGGGCGGTTCGCGCGTGATTTGCGCGATTACCTGTAATGATGCTCGCTCTCTCATGGGGGTCGTGACTGATCCCCGTGTGTGGGTACAGCTTCATGACAATGGCCGCTCATTATCGGCTCGCTATTGGCCTATTGTTGCCGGTGAGAGAGCCGGAACGACTTTACCGACATGCGGCGAAGAGTGATACTGGGCTACACCGCAGGGTGACTCGTCCTTTTTCGATGTTGTCGCCGAATTGCGCCCTGCACGGCGACTGGTGAATAATAAAAGGCGAATTTCGACCATCTATGATTTTAATGCGAAACATGGCCTCCATTGCTCGTTCCCCGCGAACTAGCCGCAAAACGGTGCTAAAGATGACGTAGCACAGTGGTGTAGGTACTTTCAAAAAACATTGACTGCTGTGGTAGCATCACTTCAGCAAAACTTTCAAAAAATATTGACTACTGTAATACTATTGCATGGACAAATTTAAAAAGTGGATAGTGACTAGTGAGCATATGCCTGTTTCTTGTCAGTAAGATAACCTATGACTGGTCCCACGTGCTATTTCGGAGCTCCTGATTGGTCCACGAAACCAAGCCACTCCCCCAAGTATAGAATGAACTTGAAAGAGCGTAAAACCAACTTTCAGAGACAAAAGTCGATTCTAATAATTTCTAATCAACTTCTTTAATCCCATTCAGGAAATAATACACTTTCTAATTATTTCGTGCATTTTGTGAAAAAAATGTGTCAGTAGTAGAGACAAATGAGCCAAAGGGCGCAAATGACGGCTTGAAGGGATTTAATTAACAATTTTTAATTAATCCGATAATGAAGATAAGCCTCCCCATATTAAATACATCTTTTATGCATAAAGAATAATGCACGTTCAATCGTAATGGTAGGAGCACTCTCAGAAATTTGCGATTCCGTTTCTTTTGTTGCTGGTGAAAAAAAGAGGCTGCGTGTGCGCGCGCACACACATCGGCTAAATTCGCTGCTCGTCGAATGCAGCCATACGTCGTCGCAGTTTTAATCAACGCCGTTGCAAATCCCCTCGGCGTCGGCTCTTCCACTTTTTTTTTTTTTTTTTTGTTCATCAGGACCCCCGTTTTTTTATTTTTAATTTCATTAGCAACCGAACAGCAGGCGGATTATGGCCGACTCGTAGAATCCCCCTTCGAGGGATTATCGAGGCTCGGAAAAACTACGGAAAATGCGAAAAATAGCGGATGAACGGAAGTTCGAGAGCTCTTAAAGGGAAAGTTAGAAAAAGTTTGCTGCGTAATGGGTTTCTGCGAATTAGTTTTGTAAAATATAGTATGCTAGAAATTTTTCGCCGATAGATAAGTGTAGTTACCTTCGTTTCGATAAGGAAAAAGCTTTGATCTAAATAAATTTGATTTTCTATCGTTTTAAACAATTTAAAAAAAATTCTCTATAAAAAAGTTTTTCAAATGTCAAAAGTCTCAATTTGAGAGCTAAACAGTCCTTGATATTTAAGTTGGGTCATATTTAAACCAGGTTAAAAAACGTTAAGAAATTTATATAATTTTAGATTTGGTAATAGACTACTTCTTTGATATAGACTACTTGTATGTATATCTACAAGCATGATACAAGTATTTATTAAAATTACTTACTAACTAGTAATACACGGCAAAGATTCACAAAGTAAATTCTACGGTCACTGGACTCCTTCAAACATTCAATTTTTATCTTCACTTCAATCTAAATTTTTAGATATTTAAAACCCTCATCTTCAATTTCTTAGCCTAAGAACTAATTCAAAGCTTCATTTCAAAGTTTACAAATTTAAAAAAAGAAAGTACTACATATTTCTAGCGAGCATATAACGAGGTACTAGTGTATATTCTTGTTCCCTGTTTTATGTATTTAACCAAGGACCCAAAAACTCAGAAGTTAAAATTACACCAATACTCGAACGTCAATGGGAGCCACTGTAGTTCTCGCCTCCGTGGCCGATTAGACAAATAAATTCCTCATGTGGCACCCCCTTGGCGCCTCTTGGCCGTTGCAGCCAGAAAAGCAAGCGGAAAACGCGGGGAGGAAGCCGAAACCCGATGGACGCGCTAAAAATGCAAAATCATGCAAATTGCGTTCGTTCGAACACCCTCCTCCTCCTACATCGGCATTCTCCGCGTTTTACCGATCCCGTCGCCCTCTCACTCCTCCCCCCTTTTTTCTTCATTTTTTTTCCTTCGCCCCCACCCCTTCGATTCTGCCTTTCTGTCTTGCTTCTGCCTCTCCTCGTCACACGGGCAGCGTGAAAAATGTTTCGACGATTGCGTGCCGCCGCGTTTGCTCCTTTATTTTTGCCGAGGGGTGGAATACCAGCCTGGGCGGGGCTGCTGCCCCCGAGACACAAAGAGGGATGAAACTTCGCCCGCCATATTTACGTCTAGCGGCGAGTGGGAAACGAAAAAGCGATCGGGAAATCGGGGGAGCTGATGTTTGAGAACGAACGTTCTATTGTATCTTTTTTATATTTTTATTCTTTATTGTGTTTTGTGGTATATTAGTACCATTAGTTTAGTCATGCTACTGGCGATGGTTATTAGTATTAGGTTACTAATATTATTATGAGTACTAACGTGTACATACTCAAATAAGAGCACAATCGCAAAGATTCACAAAGCAAATTCTACGGTCACTACATGCTGCGAGTACGTAGTACTACATACTTGAAATTGCTGTTATTTGAAACAAATCGAGGTTTTGTATGGTTTGAAATACTCGAACTGAAAATAGGAAACTTGAATATTGTCTCGTATAGTTACCTACTTTTTTCTATTTTAATTTTAAAATTGAAAAAATTTTTGAATGTTCAAATTTTCGAATATTCAAAATGCAAGTTTTCAAATTTCAAGATATTTAAAATCCACGTCGCAAATTTTTTGAATTTTCGAAATTTTAAACAAGTACTGAAAGTTACCAAATATTCAAATTTAAAAATTTTCAAACTTTCAAACTTTCAAATCTTCAAATATTTAAAATGTAAGTCTTCAATTTCCCAAAATTTTAACGTTTCAAGCTTCGATATCTTTAAATTAGCATACCTACTCCAAAAAGCATCCTACACCTCGATACACCTTGTACGTACAAATTATTCGTTAAAACTACTTACAATTAGATATCTACAAGCAATAATTCTCAAAACAAATTCTACGATGATTGTTCTGTAATCCCTTCGAGTGGTATGTACGATGTTTGGAGTGCCTCCAAACCTCCAAGGTCTCGAGCCAGTATTAAAGTGAAACCTCGTTTCAAAATCGAGAATTGTCCGACTCATCGCAGAAAATTACCCACCGAGTGGGCTCCATCTCGTCGAATTAGTCGAACTTTTCTTTTCATCTCATTGTGCCGCGCTGACACCGATACAACCTTTGAAATTCTTACAAAAGAGAGTTTCCATTCGAGGAACACTTTCCTCGTTGAACAAAAATAACATCGCCAATGATCGTTGATGATCTCTGTTGACCGTTGTCTGTATCAATTTCCATCTCTGCTCGTATATAATTACGATACCTGCCTTTGATTGAAATCTGAGTTTGATTCTGTCGAATATTCTACTACTGGACCTGAAAATATGGAGCTACAACTCACATTGCTTCAATACAAATTGGCTCATTTGAGGGTAGGCACATTTTTTAATTGTTTTTAATCTGGTTTCTGGAATATTTCAATTTTAGATTAAATTCAATTTTTATTTTTATTTCAATACGGTTAACCATATTGTTGCTTTTATTATTAGGACATAAAAATTTCTGCTAACGGTCGCTCCACCGATACCTGCCCCTCTATCGTTCTTGTGTCAACTCGTGAACCTCTCAAGTGTGGACACTCAATTACGCGGCAGTAGCATCCATGAAAACGACAAACAAGAGGTCATTTCGAACACGTTTGTGTACCCACGTGTTCAGCGCCCTATAGGGTGTCTTAGAAATACGACCTTAAAGTCTCTAAGCATGTACTACGACTTGAAAAATGCAGTAACTCTACAGAACTCCCCCTCTAAAGAATCTCTAGCTACTTTTCTACACTATTCCCACACTGTTTAAAAACTAGCCACATCGAATCTCCCTAAGAACGGCCCTCGAATTTGTATACAGTACTACAAGCCTGCTTATCGATACAGACTCATCTCCATCACCTTTGCACACTAGTAACCTGAATTTCGTTTCCTCAAAAACTGGGACCAGGTAAAAAAATAGATAACTGATAAAAATAAATAGACTCGACTGTATCATCAGGCTTCCATCGAGACAACACAGCACCAGCTTCACCGAGCGTTTAGCGAATCGTAGCCAACATAATCTTCCGTTCAGGCGTGGAATTAGTATTCAGGGTCACATCCTCGAGCGTTTATTTTACAAAGACCCAGCAAATAGGTTCGCTGGTAGCGGAGCCACCGTTTCCACGTGCTTTGCAGCGTTTTCGTGGAAAGCACGGCGACGTCGCAAACTGTTGGGACGCTTCATCGACGCGAGCGTCGACGTCTGTCTTTCCGTCTCTCAAAGGGCAAGGCCAGCTGGTGGAAGAAGGATGATAAGAGGCTGCTGGGGAGGAGGGCAGAGTGAAGGGGGGGAAACAGAGTCGGGGGCGGTGCATGCCGGGAGCAAACTACGGCCGCCATCTTGCACGTGAACGGAATTTCGAGGGAAATATGCGCGACGACGACTACGATCGAGATAAGTCGTTGTCTGCTGCGTAAACTGTTTCTAGAACGTCGTATACACTTGTGTTAACGAATTTGGAGAAATTGTTGGCCATCCGAGGCCAATTATGTAGGTACATAAATTGGGTGAAATTTGATCGTTTAGAATTCACATTTTTTTATCTCTATAATTTTGGAAGGTTCATATTTTTCGGTTAAAATATTCACTTTGATTTAAAACGTTCACTTTGATTTCGAAAATTCGTTTCGATTTCAAAAAACTGTATTCATATTACAATATGAACTATGTACTATACAAACTTTTTCAGATAAATGTCCCTATAGGAAATTTTAAAAATTTTTTGAGAAAGGGTAAAAAGAGTAGACGCAAGTGTAATTACATGTGTCTACTCCCAAGACCTGTCCACGTTTCGAAACATCTGTTTAAGAGCTCGCAGCTTATAAATATTACATACACTTCGTTTTTCTTGTTTTGACACTATAATGGGCTTTCGCAATGAAAGCATATTTGACAAACTTAATGACTCTAGGAAATTAGCGACTCTGTAATTGAATGTATATCCACGGCCATTTTTTATTTCTCCAAAATCTGTTCTAAAAAATAGCGACAAAAACAGTTCGCATAAATTCAAGAACTCGCAAAAATGTCACGAAGTCACAACTGATAAGATCTTAATACAGCATCCCTTTTCGTCCACTCGCAAAGTAGACTGCTCCGTCACAGCTCCATATGCGACCCAGCTACTGCGAAGACCACAGCCTTGCTCGCAGTAACTCGACGCAATTTGCGACAGGCACTGTTTCCAATGTGTTTCGCCACCCCCTGAAGAGTGTGTGTCTTTACTGCGGGTGGATTAGCATTGGGTCCACGTAGCCTCTCCCTAAACACTATACCCTATTTAGGCTAACTTGGTAATCACCGAGGGATTGTTAATCGTAGGGGGCCCAGCATCACCAGCCTGCGGGTAATTACAGGGCCGGTGACGTTGAATAAAGTCGTTAGACTTTTTGCCTCGCATGAAGACGTTAATATTAATTACTGATCAAATGTCACCGCGCGCGAGCGCGCAGAATGCCTGATCATTGCATCTGCAGACAGGTGCTCGTCACTTCGTTAGGAGACGGTGACATTCCGAGAAAGTCGAAAGAAAAATTACGAAAGTCGTTGGGTCTATGACTTCTGTGACAGTTGTCATTACATGGATACAGTGACAGCGACTTTTGACGATGGGAAATATGCCTGGGACGTCTGTGTACAGCATGACCTATAAAAGTTGGTTCGATGATTGAAACAGTTATTGGTGCTTTCATCTTTCAAATATAACATAGTCATAATTAGACTATTAGAGTTTTGTTTCGATAAAAGCTCGATGACGAAACTGTTCTTCCACTTGGTCTACAAATTCAAGTGTAATACTTAAACTGATTTTAGAAAGTGTCTTAGGTTCTACGAACTCTTGATTAAGTTTAAATCGAAATCTTGTACCGAAACACACTGTAGCTCCTATATACTGTCACAGTAATATTCAGTAGGTCTTAGACTAGGCAAAGCTGAATAGTCCGATTGGGAGGTGAGGTGCCGATCGTGTCCCTCGGGGATCCGCTTAGCTAGCCTCAGGCTAAAATTTTGCCCCGCGCTCTCTCGGGATAGCCCCAGCAGCGAGCATTCAGCTTGCTAATGCGAACATTACACTCCCACTGCTTGGCTACCGTGAATCATTCTTTGATCTCTGTCACTGCCCGAAAATTGACTCCTTGAGAAGTGTAACCCGTTTTTATTGTTTTTCTTCTTTTTTTATCGAAAATAAACACCCTCACAAAAGATTAAGAATAATTGTTCTTCAGTAAATCAGTTGGAAAGGAGTCTTGTATATGATATAACAAATTTTGGCTTCTTAGTGATAGAGAACTATCTTTGATATTGTAATTGTATAGACAGTATCTTCAATATAATTTGACACTGTCACTAGATTATTTTTCTCAAGTTTTTCGCTCGTGTCTTCTTATATATTCCACAATGGGGTGACCGTAGAATTTACTTTGTGGATTTTTATCACGTACCTACAAGCTGAATCAGGAAGTCATTTTTTCATAAAAGAATAATTTTCTCGTTTCTGGTACTTATAGAATGATTCTTTTGCTAAAGTTAGTACTTGAGAGTTGTCCCGCTACTTAAACACAGCAGCAATAACACCGTATCTATTTATATGATCTGTCGATAGGTCCTCACACTTCACAGTGACATAACTGGTTAATATCGTCTCTGTGTCTTTGGCAAGCCTATGTCATTTACTGTGAAGACGACTGTGTTCACATAAATGTGAGCTGAAAACGAGAGTGCCGAAATAAAAATGCCAAGAAAATGAGAATATGTATATCGCTGCGATATTTGAGCTGTGACACTGCGTTTGAGTCCTTTAATGAGAGAATCACCCTGTATATGTACACGTACTTTAATATGCATGTCAACTTGCATATAGACAGAGTTAGAATCCTCGAAAACACTTTTCCCAACTACACATTATTTAACTTTTAAAAATTAGAATATACTAGGATCTCGATCATCTGAAATATGTACTTAATTCGACGACAGTCCTCTGACTTGCAGATTACAGTGCTTCCAGCAGGGTTGCCATACGAATTCCCTCCTTGGGAATAAGAGGGAAGAAATATCAGCTGTCTTATCTAGGGTCTCGTCTCTAGAGTCTAGGGACTAGACCTATATGTACCAATAAGGACACCCTTACTTCTTCCTTTAACTACCAATCTCCTCCACCATACCTAAAGAGGGAATTCGTATGGCAACCCTAATCTCCACTGATTATATCCCAGTTTATACACAGCTTAATACACTTTTGTTGCTTGTTTTATATTCATCCAAGATCTAAAGCTTAGGAGTTGAAATTATATTAGCGTCTGAATATTAATGAGAGTCACCGTGTATATATGTATATATGTATATAACTTGAGTCTTGGGACCAAAGTTCTGGTCTGTTTGCCGTGCGGCTCCCGGTAGCCATGCAATCGAGATGTCTTCGACGGTATTTCTTTGCACACGCACGGCTTTCTTTGCCCCTCGAGCGTATACTTTTCCACACGCTGGAGAACGCAACCGCGTGCCCGGCTAATGGACGCCACTCGAGACCACTTTGGCCGCGGCAAACATCGGCGACGTTTCTCGAAAACCCAGCCGCGACTCTTGCCTCCTCTTCCTCGCTTCCTGCCTGTTGCACCGAAAACGCTTTAACAGTCTGCTGCCTCCATCGAGCGTTAAACTGCTTTTTACAATACAGACACACTTGGGACACTTCCCTGCTTCGAGGTATACACAATTAACCCTGAAATAGCACGCTGCTCTCTCTTACGTCCCCACCAAAGTCTCTATATGAATAATTAAAAAGTGCTGTTTTATAAGACCACCTACATTCTGGAAAAAATTCTGCTAGTGAGGTGTACTATTCTTGTCTCGTGAGAAGTCTCTTGGAATATATTACGTGCAATGCATTCGAGGGGACTTCTCAGGGGACACGAATAGTTCCTATTTGATTTATCATCTTTTCATTGTGACTCATAAGGAAGAGTGTTTATCTTAAACAAGATAGACTTATTATTTTTTAAGAAATCAATTTTCTCGAGTCTTGCTAAGAAATCTTAAGAATTCTTGGTTGGCCACCTTAGAAGACTTCAGAAAGTGTGAAACTGTTTCCAGGGATTATTTTCCACACCTATGCAGGACAAACTCGAGTGCCCTCGAAATTCGAGTCATGTAGCTAGGATATTTTGAAAAGTGTAGGAAAAGGTAAATTCTCCTTGCGCTCTAAACGTTCGACGTCTGGCACAGTGTTCGCCAGGCCACGTAGGCGTCTTAATACACAGGGGTGTTTACGGGGATTCGAAATTCAGGCTGCATAGAGGCGTGTGGCCCTCTCGAGACGCCTCGCACGGACCACTTTGAATCCAATCCGTTGGCTTCACGCACGAGCGAGTGTCATCACGTCTGTCGCACGAGACAATCCACTGTGGCCCCCCGGTGACCCTTCCGCGCCGAATTTGTTTCCGATTTATTCTCCTGCTCGAGAGGCAGGCCCTTAAGGCCATTCGCAGAGTCACCGCAACGGTGGCTCGATCATGCGCTCTGTTACACCCTTAAATGCGACCGATCGAGGGTCCTCGAGTGTCCCATGAGTCCTCTCGAAGAAAATAGCATGTGCATAGGTGGTTCCGCGGAAATTATGCTTCAGACGGTGTTCGAGAAGTCGTCAGAATGTTGAAATATTATTATTTATTTTCGTGACATGCGTTGAGAACCTGGAGCTTGAATTAGCACTAGTGATGGAATGACCGTAGAATTTTCTTTGTGAATTTTTCCTGGTATTTCGGATAATGTTTCTGAAAAGATGGATATTTAGACATCGTGAATGATTTTTTTTTTCCTATTTCTATAGTGCATCTTTCCCACATAAATAATTTAATCCTGAAAGTGTGAACTGGCATAGTGACTGAAAAATAAATACCAGGTTCATTTTGATCCAAACTTAAATTTCATTACTCTGCATTTGAATGTGTACCTGGGTCCCACTTAACACATAGTGAAATACACAGCACTCTTCATGGTGATCACAACTGCATTAATAGAATAATTAGACATGTTAATAAATTCTGTGAAAAACTTTTTAATATTGTATTAGATAATCGTCACCTTATGACTTTCCTGTATATATGTTTTCTAAAGAGTCTTTACCCATTAATAAATAAATAAACACGTTGTAACTCTAGATATCACTTAAATTTTCTCTTACAATTAAGTTAGAATTTCATAACATTTACTATTATTTAGGACAGTTTTAACCTACTAAAAAACAAAAAATAACAGTACCTATTTCCTTACCTATATATGAAATACGTATTTTCAATGACAGTGAATATACAATAATTTCGAGATTAAATTTAAGGGAGCCACCCTGTATATGAATGAACAGTTTCAGTCGAGCACCACTGTTGCCAAATATTTTCCAGCGACATCCGCATTATGAAACGCCATGCTTTGCAAGGATTTGGCTATTTTCTACAGAGCGAAACTCTCAGCGAGCCGTTATTGTCGGCATTATTTATTTGCAGCCAGCTCTGAATTGCTCGAATCAATCAATGACTGCATTCAATTTCGAACGCGCATTTGTCGTCGATGCGCTATCGGCACTGTATCCACTGTGTACATTTTGACATTTTCGAATTCAAGAAAGCATTGGCGTCGCCTCATCGTGATGTCACACGTATCGATATGAATTTTTTGCTGCTTTTTTTCTTGATTCGCGACTTTTATTTTCTCTTTGCATTTGATCTACTAGTCCCAACAAGTTACAAATTGCGCAGAACCATATTAAAAATATTCTTTTTTCTTGAAAAAATAGAATTTGAGTTAGCCTGAAATTTTCAGTTTTCTAGTTTTTATTCAGTTTCTAGCTCGAGGAATTTGATAGAAAGTATGTTTCGATTTTCAATTTTCTGACTTAGAATTTTTAGTTTAGATGGAGATATTTTTATACAAAATGAAATTTAGAATAGAAACTTTTCTTACATTCCACGAGGCGAATTGTGGGATTCATGCGGGCGATGAAATTGGCGAAGATAATGCGCACAGTTTCGCTTCGATTTTCCTCTCGTGGAGGAAATTCAGCGCTAAACTATTGTTATGAAATTACGGCTAGCTATAGCAGTGGCTTACGAAAATAAAGTTTGCTACATGTATACGGAACATAATCCAATAACAAAACAATGTAAAATTTCAACTCGACTTTTCCTTCTCTGTATTACTAAAATATGAAATAAAAAACTGCAGAGTAGATAACAAAAACGATTACTTGCAATTTTTCGTCTTTTTCGAAGAACAATCAAATCAAACAAATTGTACCAGGTTAAAACAGTTAAAATTTATAATAAAAAAACTGATCATTCCAATTATTTTCAGCAATAATTAGATGTCATGAATTTTCATTATTTTTTTTCACAAATCCAGGTCCACCAGAAGTTCGAAAGGTCTAAAGCCAATCAAAATCCTCCATTTCTTTCTTCCTCCATTGCAGATTTAAAATCGCTCGCGTGTGAAGACTCGCTGAAAGCTCGCCCACAGAGAGGAATTACTTCGAACCGAGCGACCGATAATAAAGTGGTTTGCAACAGTCGTTTTTGAGTTTTGCTTCCGTGAAATGTTTCTCGCGCCATTGTGCTCGCGATTCGCGTATTTGTGTCTCGCGAGAAATAATCGAAGCGCAGCTGCCTTCGCCGCGGGAACCTCTGATGCGTGTGGAGCTGGATCAATTGTTCGCGACAATCGAGCCGAAGGAGTCGCTCTGGAGGAAAAATAATTGCGCGAGATCCGTGCGTTAATGCGCTGCGCATGCACGATTTTCACGCGCCAACGCGTCCAATTAATAATATTGTGATACCTCGGACGCCTTAAGGCTGATCGCTGTCGATAACTCTGAATCGCCTTTCGAGACTTTTCAGCTCCCTGTGAAAAACTTTCCCTTTTCTAATAATACTTTAGCTGAAATTAATAGTAGCGTCCAATTAATAATACTGTGATACCTCGGATGCCTTAAGTCTTTTCAGCTCCCTTTGAAAAACTTTCCCCTTTTCTAATAATACTTTACCCGAAATTAATAGTAGTGAGTTTGAAATCAGAAATTCTTGAGATTTTTCATATTTTTGTCATGAATTTTAAACAATTTGGATCAGTACAAGCATTAAGGAAAATAAGAAAGAAGTAATTAAAATAGCTACAAATTTCAAGTTTCTTCTTCCCTATTTTTCCTATGCTCTTCTTTTTTTATTTTAGTTCTCGAAAGATATTCGAAAAAATAGTTCCTCTGCTTTTAACTCCATCAACCGTCATTACACATTCCCTCGAGTTTGACAGTGACGGCGAGCCCCGATCACAGGAAGTGCCTAAATAGGCAGACGAGAGTGTAAATGGCATCACACATGCCAATTTTGCTCCCGTTTCGAAAAATGGGGTATTCAAGGTTTATTTACCGATCCTAAAAATACATCCGCTGGCAGGCATGAATAGATTATTAGGCGTTAGAATTGCGCACGACACCTGACCCCAGTGTCAGAAAGGAGGGTCGTGCGCGCGCGCACCGTTCCTCGATCCCATTTTACGCTGCTGTCTGCCACTCCAGAAATCGGCTAATATTTTACCTGCGCCGCGGGACGAAAATGTTGACTGAGGCCGCCGAGTCCCACGGGAAACGCTCATTCAACGTCGAATGAGGCCTCGATTCGATCTTCCTCGATTCCTCAATGTGATACTCGACTATCGAAAGAATGACGGTCAATTGTGTGAAAAGTGCCTAGACGAGATTTGCGGTTGAAGCTTTTCAGAGCTGCGGTCTTTCCTTTCGATACACATACCTCGATGGTATCGATAGTATTTGAGGGCAATAAGAGGACTCTCAAAAAGCAGTTGGAAGTTACTATAAAGGAAGCAGATCGGCTATTTTTGCTGAGGAATTATAGCAAAATTTCCTGCAAGTACGTAATATTAACGAATAGTGTTGTTTCGGTTACAGCAATAAGGATTTTTAGGGTTCCACGTGATTCAATCCTGCGGAATCTGTTTTTCTTCTTCATAAAGCAAATCTTTAATCTTTGATGCCAGAGATTCTCAAAGCAAAATAGTAGCTTCGTTGCTTCGTACCAAAGTAGCACTTTTTAAATGCTTCGTGTAGCAACTAATTACGTCTAGTTTGCTTGTGTGAAGCTTTCTACTACTCTGTCGCTTTACACTTTCTAAGTTAACAGTAATGAATCTCAACACTCTACCTAGTACACCAGAAAGGACTCCAAAATTGTAATGCTTATCCCATGCTTGCAGAAGTCCAAAACGCTTGCTACCCTAGCATTAATAACAACTGAACTCTGTCACCAACATTTTGGCGGGAAAACGATCATGACTGCGCAGTGCACTCGGTACTAATCTGCGCAGCCGCAAATGTATTTGCATTTGCTGGCTAACAACTATCGAGGTAACAAGATCACCGTCCCTTCTACTGTCCTCCAACATCTAACCAATCAGGTACTCGCCAGTTGCAAATTGTATGCACGCTTGTGCACTTGCAGCTTGTGACACGTTGCATGTGTGTGTGACATGCTGCAAGCGCGCGGCAAACAGCGAGGCGGTCGATCCGACAATCTGATCTAAATACGGCTCCAGAGGACCTCGAATTTATCTCCAATATCGAATTTGATCCCTTCCTTTGTGTCTAAATATGAGCGACATGAAAATAGAGCGAAAATGACGGTCTCCTTCCTGTTTGCGCACTTTTGGAATTTTATCACACCTCGAGGCGCTGGATGTTCCATGTACGAAGTTCCTGTTCTGTCGTTTCAACTCTCAGGAAGGTTTCCATGGACTCCAAAAGAGGAGATATTAGATCCAGCAATATTTAGTTTGTGGCCATATTTAGAACCAGCAATACTCGTGAATCGAGGTTCTGTGATCTCGTTCTGCCCTGCTACGTCATTATTTGTTAAACAGCTGAAAACTTGGAGGGATAGTTCGCTCAGGGGGTTTGGAACAACAAACCGAGGCGAGTTTGGATAGCTCCAGCGAGCAAACGCTACCTTGTCTGTTTTCTCAACACCCCGACCGCGGCCATCGAACATTCTGGGAACCTTGATTGTGGGAGACATTGTGTGTGAGAAGATAGACGAATTTTGGAACGACCCACTTCGATGAGGAACTAGGTAGGTGAGATATTTGCTGGTTTGAGCTTTGGAAACATTTGGAGCCTGGGAGTCGAAGGACCAAGCATTCCATATTTATGACTCGAATTTTATTATATTCTTCCACTGTAGGGGTGCAATTTTTATTATCCTGAGATGATCAGAGAGATCGAGTTTCCTAGACACGAGGATAATAGAAAGTAAGTCAGAAATAAAAGAAAAGAGAAATATGTAAAGAATAGAGTGATTGAAAGAATTTGATACTAGAGGACACTCTGAAGCAAACCAAACATCCCAAAACTAACAGGCGCAGAGAGTTTGAACGTGAGACTTGAAAGTGTAGTTTTGCCTCTGTTTAAACGAACTACTTGCTGCATCCGTGTCGCTTATAACATCGAAAGCAATATTTAACAAATTGCTTTCGTTCCTATTGTCAGGCTTCCCTTCCTTTGCGCGGTTGCTCTGTGGGGATTAAGTCGACGCTGGCAATGCGATCGCGTTCGGGCTTCATTTGATGAACCGAGAGACAATGGGATACTTTGTCAGGAAATCTAGCGAATCTTACCAAAGAACACTGATAAAAGTACCTGCTATTTCACTGAGTAATCTCATTAAGAGAATAATCTTATTGAGAGAGTATCTTATTTAACCAAACTTTAGTTCGAAAAACTAACGAACTTCTGAAACCTTTTACTGTGTGTAAACAATATAAATAACTAATTGTATATATACAATAGAAATATATACTAATAAATAAACACCTATATGCACAATAATAAGTAAAATTTACTCTAAATATGGAAATTTTTACTTCCTTCTACTCACACAGTGCAGTGACTGTAGTATTTGCTTTGTAGATCTTTGCTATACAAAAGTAGCTTTCAATTAAAAACTTTGTTCAAGAAGATATTATATAACATTCTCTGGGATATTTAAAAAAATACGAAACTTCGACCTTTTTCACAAGCTTTCGAAGTTTTTTCAACGATATATTTAACTAAAAAGTTTCTAACAAAAGTTAACATGGATACCATTCTTCGAAAAACTTCGTGGAATACTAAATTTTGACTCCTTTTTTAAATCGCAGCGAGTTTAAATACAGCTTTAGGAATAATCTGCCGATAACAAGAGTAAAACGCCGTTATAAGCTCATTTGAAATGTCATATACCCTTATCTGTCTCATTTTTATGCTGAGATACTTCGCCTGTTATCAACTGGCGAAGCATGACAGTATTATCTAGGAGGAGTGATTGAAAGTACAATAAGCGCTTGAATTAATAATTTACGGTGCCAAGATAAATATTCACAATAGCTATGCGCATACACATTAACGACTATTGAAAAATGTTTACAACAATCCGGGACTATCGACAAACGTATATGTCTAACATAGGTGTACATAACATATATGTTTTTTGCTAAATGAGGTTTGAAGCATGAAGTTGTGCTTCGTTTTTTTAACGCAATATGCAAATCTCATCTTCACGCATTGCTAATGCCACGTGTGTTAAGCCATTAGCTAATAGTCAGAAGGAGATATTTATAGTGAGATGTATTGTACGATGCATTTTTTAGTGAGAAAGTAATCGACCTGAAAATGGCAGAATTGCCCACATACCTATTTTAAGTACAGTTAAAGTCCTTACAATTAGTATTTCAGCGTCAAAACTTTGTAATTTTGAGTACTTTGAATTAATCATTTACTTTTCTCAAGTTTGAAAATACTATAAGCTCACGAACTCAAAAATGGTATAAAAACGAAGCCAGTAAAAAACTATGGATAGAGAATGAATTTATTAGAATCGCAAAAGACAAACTCAATTCAAAGTTGAAAACAAGCTTTTCTAATAACTATGCTTTAAATAATATATGAATAATAAAACTTCTGTGACCAGCAGTATTATATTTCTTCTCGTATTTGACCTAAATAAAACAGCAGAGATACCAAGAAACCTAAACCTACGTACACTATTCCTGAAAAAAGGCAAAAAGTAAATTTCGAAAATCACGAATTCGCAAATCGGTTCTCAAATGTGGCGTATTCAACGAGGTAGGGTGCTTGAAGAAACAGGAAACAGCTTTCGTGAGAACAGAAACTTTATTCAACTTCCAGAGAGCTCCGTGCTCCAAGAGATATGTCGATATTTGTGTTAAAAAACGGCTTTTGATTACGAGTAACTACAACACTCGCGATACATAGATAGGTACATATACATACATACAGAGGGGCGCGGAGAACGTCATCGAAACGATACACGAACGATAATAAAGGGTGGTCTATGTTAAACGATTTATACACTTTGAACAGGCGACGTTTCAGTCTGATGCAATGCCCTATCGGACTCCTAAATGGGCAGGTGTACGAAATTCTCTCGGTTCCTTTCCTATTTACACGAACCTATAGCGGGTAGAATCCGACGATGACCTCGATGACGTCGATCCCTCGAGGCATTGACTTATATCACGCTCTCGCTATAAGACATTATCGCTATTTTTGACACTTTTGTTTAAAATCGATCTGCATAGCCTCACTTGGACTGGACCAAGTGTTCGACGCAAAACAAGTCAATTGGAGGGAACTGAGACCGTTTTTTTTTTTATAAAACCAGTGTCTAAAACGAGAATTCGAGTGGCTCTACTTAAGTAAGTATATTATAGCGATATAACACGTTATAAGAGCACAGGCGAGTCTATGGTTCCACAGCGCAGTGAGTGGAGCTAGCAACAATCGGTTTACAAAAATTACCCCTGAAAAACTGAGCTGCAGCTGGGAACTAGAGGCTCGCGAACGTGTTTCTGTTATAACGAGTTAGTGTTATGGATCTCCTATAGTAGCCATCCAAAGTTCGACTATTCTATTTCTCGCGAAAGATTGTGGCAAAATTTTCTGTCAATTTGAGCTGTTAACGAGGATTGGTGTAATAGCAATACTCAATAATAGCAATTTCTGAGAGTTTTATATGGCTCAAGACTCTGAAACCTACTTTGCTTCCTCGGTAAAATGAAAGATTCTCAAAGCAAAATTGTGATTTTGCTATCTGACGCTAAGGTAATCATTTCTTCGTGTCTCGTTTGTTACTAAGCTTTGAAACCTTTATTTCTTCACCGACGGAGAGATGATATCTGCTACTAAAATCGTGGACCAAAGAAGCTTGCCAGATTTTTTAAGTATGCTTTTATTAACATTGGAAAACTTGAAAACTAAAATTTTAAATCTTAAGTACTTAAAACCTTGAAAATTTTCAGACTCGACCTGTCGGAAATTTGAAAATTTTCAGACTTGAACTGTTGAAAGCTTGAAAATTTTAAAAATTGAAAAATTCGATAACTTAAAGCTTCAAACTTTGAAAGTTTTACAATTTGTGAACTTCGAAACTTGAATTTTTTACACACAACCAGATTATAGCTTTGTTATCAAATATCACAGTAGCAATTTTCAAGTATTTCATGCACCCCAACTCTTTGAAACTTTCTTTGCTTTTCTGCGACGCGAGAGATTCTCAAAGAGAGCTGGATGCTTTATTAGCTTCCAAAGTTGTAGACAGAAGCTTGCGAGATGTAAGAAAGTTTCATCGAGAAGCGACGGTAGACTGTGCAATCAATTAACAAATTTCAGAAAAATTGTAGAAGATAGAATCGTAGTTTCCATTACTGTGGTATACATAAACCTTAAAATTCTATACTTAAAATACTATAACAATCCTAGATGATCCCTCACTTATTTTTTAAATTTGACGCCTGGAGAACGTTTCAACAATTAAACATTGCATTGCTAAATCTCTATTTCGAGACTCTTCTTCTCCATAAATTTGAAATAAATCAAATTTATTTTTTGTCCGAAGTCAGTCTTTGCTCGAAAATTTTGCCACAACCCTTCATCAGAGGCACTGAACATTGAAACCTAAATAAGTACTGGTACAAGTTCTGGAAAGAGCTTACGATCTTTCATCGATGGTACATTGAGAGGAAGTGGTTCTACCCCTAAGTCCCCAAATATTCTCTTACACACTTATTCGTATAGTACACATATATTCCCCCTAAGGTGGTGCTTGGGTCCAAATACAGGTCCATCTGACCCGGAAGCAACGGGAACACCGACAGGAACTTGAGGCTGCCATAGAACGAGCGAGAAATCATATTGCACCACATAGGCTCGGCGGAAGTTAGGCTCGGTAGCCCTCGAAGGGGTGTATATGCTCAAGGTTATACACAATTAGACTAACATTCAGCCTCAAGGTGATTGGCCTACAGAGGAACCCAAGTCTCCATTTGGCACGACTAGTTAGCACCAGCTAGACCCCAAGTAGTCTCTAGGACTCGTAGCTATGACAGATGTTCCTAGGAGGACAGGAAACCGAGAACCGTCGCTGGGAATTATCACCTTCACTCAGCCAATCCCACTTCACAATTAGACTCCCGACCCCGAGGTAGCTGGCACGTAGTAACTCCTAGCCTGCAGCCCATGCATGTGCAGGCCAGGCTGTAGATTGGTCTGCACGTTCTGGCTGGTCCAGTGGTCGCCTGAGGAAACGACTTTGGAGTCGGGACTAGGTGTGCCAGGCGAAGGAAGAACATTCGTTTCAGCGACGACATCAATATCCACGTCCTCTTCGTCCTGGAGGTCATGTAGCTCGTCCTCGCTACAGCTGAACCTCCTCGACTTCGCAGGTCTCAGGTCAGGTTCTATCTGCTGGTCATCAGGCGCGAGTAAAGAGGCCACGTCGAACTGTCTCTTCCTGGAGGGCTGGAAGAGCGAGGCTTGCCGCAGGGTCTGGTTCTGGAAGCCCTGCTGCTGATGAGGACTCCAAATCCCAGGCACAGCCTGTGACACAGGTGGTCCAAGCGTCGCTGGCGGCGGCGGCGTAGCTGGCAGCGGTGGAGGACTAGGACTATCAGGCTCTTCATCCACTGCCAAGCCCATGTGTCTGCGGACCTTCCTCTGAGCCTTGCGTCGGCGGAAGTCCCCTCGCCTGAAATCCTCGAGATTCGCAGGATGAATGGCCCAATAGTGGCCCTTGCCATTGGCACTTCTTCCAGACTTCACGAAGCAGTCGTTCAGTGACAAATTGTGTCTGATGGAGTTCCTCCAGCCTGGTCCACGAGTTCTGAAGTAGGGGTAGTGTTCCAGGATGTGTTGATAGATGTCCGAGAGCACGAGCTTCTTCTCTGGCGAGGAGAGGATTGCCATGGCGATGAGGCCAATGTAGCTGTGCTGAGGCTTGGGCTCCTCTGGGATCCTCTGATGATGGGGATGGAGGAGGGCCATGGACAAGGCTAGTCTACTAGGGTATCCTGCTGCCGCTGGGTACAGAGGCAGCGGGGCAGGGAAGCCTGGGCCCATGCCCAGGTGCGGTGCGCTGGTTGGAGGCACACTGGAGTGTTGAGGGTGCAGCTGCTGGGCCAGCCTGAGTCTCTCTGCCATGGCATAGTGGTAGAGTTGTAAACGGTAGTGTTCTAGGCCAGGCAGGAAGCCTGTCATAGGGTTCCCCAGGCCCAGGGGCTCCTTGCTCGGCGGAGGACTTTCGTTGCTGCACATGATTGAGTTTTGGGTCTTATTTAGGTCTCACATGAACTTCACTGGAATCCTAACTGAACCACTGACGCGTTTGTCAACCTGTTTGCCGAGCGACTGGTCATGATTTACGACTCGACTGTCCGCCAGGGCCCCTGTGTCCCCTCTTACTGTCGCTGGCTCCGCCCGCTCCCCAGACGGGTTAGATCTGCCAGCCTGAACCCTGTGGCGGGTCTCCGACCAATAAGCACTGGAGGGCGGCCGAAGATGGAACCCCTCGCCACACCTACCACTATGGATATTGATCCTGGACTCCGTAAGCCACCACCGGGGGCGGTGGTGAGGATCGACTGATGTCGTTGTCTTTTATTCGGACAGCTGCGAACCTTAGCCGAGCGTTACTTTCGAATCTGCGATATGAAGAGTTTGGAGGACGCAGGATGTCGCATAATAGGGGTGTGGAGATAGATGACTGTGGTTCCTTGTTTCGTTATGAATGACAGTGGCTAGGGGAGGCAGAATCGGGGATAATATAATAGAATAATTTCGAAAGAGTCATATGTGATCGTTTGAGAATAGTTTGAGGAGAGTTTGAGAAGTCCTGTGTGACTGGGTAACCTTGTGTATAGGGGAGTGTTTGGGAGTTGATCAAGAGAGATTGGGTGAAATGTACCCTCTGTGGGACTGGTGTTGAGTAGGCGAACATTGATGCATATCAGTGTAGATATTTATTTAATTAAGTAGTAGTATTTACTTCGTAATCGTGTAGTTATTTGCTTTATTATGAGGTATTTAATGGGTTGCGTGCAAAGGAGTCTTGACTGAGCATGTTCGTAGAATGTATGAAGATTTTGATTGTAATTGCTATTGTGGGATATGTGTGTACTTAAATTTTATTTTAAAGAGATTTCAAATCTATATGACATTTTCAAAATTTGTTTTCTTTATAGTAGAATTTTAGTTTTTATGTTTGTTGAAATGCTGATACTTATTTCAGACTTAGAATGTAGAGATAGAGTTTTCCAATATTTTTCCAATATCAGCAATTTCAAGTTTTCAAGTTCTCTAATTTCAAAATCTTCAAATTTCCAAATATTAAGAGTAAAATTCTCTAATTCTTAAAGTATTTAAAGTTCAAATCTTCAATTAGTTATGTTTCCAATTATTCAAAGCTTTCAAAGGGTTAAATCTACCACTTTTCAAATATTTATAAAACAAACCTTCAATTCAACAAATTTTTAAATGAACATCCCAATACTCAAAGCTTTCAAATATTCAAAACTTTAAATTTTCAGGTATTTGAAGTATAAATCTCTAATTTCTCAATCTTCCCAAGTTTTAATTTTCAAATATTCAACACTTTTGGGACCTTTTACTTTCCTGCTCCTATTTCTGACTTCCAACTCGTGAAACTTTGTACGTATTTAAAGTACAATTAAAGAGATATTGTGTTAGTGTGATAAGGGGTAGCATGGCAGGTCTATTTAAGGGATGATTCTCCACGATTTTTGCCTTATATTTTCGCTGAATTTCTGATTCAAAAGTATGACCCTTATTACTAGCGATAATACCTACATTTCTTTCTAATAATTCTACGAAGCTTGTATAGCTTCCCTGAATCCAAAAATATATCAATATCTTTCTGATGAACTATGAATATGTTTCATCAGAAATTTAAACAATAAATTTCAATAAATACATCATTTCAACAATCCCTCAAATTTATAAGTACACGTTTAGACCAAATTTTGGAAACTGGAAAACAGACCAGTAATACAGTGTATTACATATTTAAATCGCTTCTAATAAAAATATGCAAACCCATAACAAACGCACTTCGAATTGAAAAGATATTAACAGCGATAGATACGATTTCAATTACACAGAATAATTCAGAACGCTACTCAGATTTCAGCAATTACGTTATGCATAATCAAACATATCTAATTATACAAAAAGACAATCATAATTTGTCCAAAGACAAAAATCAAAAGCAAACACAATCACATTTAACCTTGCCTTAGGCAATTATAACCCTCTAACTTAAACTCTCAATACTCAAATTTCGAAACTCGAAGATACGTATTTAAATCCAGACCGCATGAATTGAAAAAATTAATCTCTGGGTCATTCGAGTAGCTTCATAGTCAGAGGAACGGGGGATGGAAGGGGAGGGGAGGGAGGACCCTATGCGGTTCTTCCCTCGCAGGGACGAGCCTCTTTCACAGAATCCTTTCCGACCCTGGCTCACAAAAGAAAGGAGACCGCGCATTTATATAGAGGTACCGCCCTGCAACTATTTGTAAGCATCCGCCATGCTGGTTTCATATCTGCCGTTTCAGCTCGCACAAAAACACTATTTTTCCAGACCGGTCCAGCTGCAACATGGCGTTTACAGACGTGCACCGACTCTGATTGCAATTGTTGCGTTCCGCAAATAACCGCCTCGCGTCCCTCTGCCCCTCGCCGACCGCCACGCACGATGTCGAGGTCCTCGTTCGTGCAGACCGTCCGCGGAAATACAACCTCGTATCAATCGAGGCATGTGCGTCGAATGCAATTACGATAGCCCCGTCACTGGATACCGTTTCACGCGATCACAACGACGGGAATCGTTTCCTAGTTTTTTGGGGCTGCGCGAACACAACGGCTTATTTTTGGTATGTTTTGGAGCGGGGGATCGGCCGAAGGAGGGAGGAGGAAGAGACTATGAGGACGGAGCATGGGACAGTCGTTTTTTCAAGTTTCCACGTTTCGCTGTCATCGAATCCTTCGGGTATGTGAAGGGCTTATGAGCTTTCGAATTTTCGATGTTCGCGAATATTTCGAATCTTTGAATCTCTGAGTCATCAAAGTTTTTACTCGCAGCTTGGGAATATTCGAATATTTAAAGGTAATTTGAAGAATTGAACGTTTGAAGATTTTGAGATTTAATGACTCAAAGAGGGTGATAGTTTGAAAATGAGAATATTTGAGAGTCTAAAATTTGAAAGATACAGTAATTTAAAATTCTGAATTTTCAAACTGGAAAGCTTCAGATTTTCGGATATTTAAAATGCAAACTTTCAAAGTTTCCAATTGCACAAATCTATTTCCTACATTTTCAAATTTTCGAAGACCTAATGTAAGAATAAAATAATTCGAAAGATTAAAAGTATCTATGTATTTAGATTTAGAAATTTTTTAGTTATCTAACTTCCAAGTATTTAAAATTCAAAATTTTCCTACTTTCAAATTTTCAAATTCAAAGTCAAAGATACGACATTAAAGAAATAAATAAATTTAAAAAAATTTTCAATTTCTTGAAGTTTCAAGTTTTCCCATTTTTGGGACCACCGATATGATAAAAATAATCCCTCTTAACGAAATGATCGCAAATCATTTTAACAACCCTTAAGTTGTCACAAACCAAGCCTCCATTCTAAACAAAACTTAAGTATACGTGTACCTAAATACATAGATATATACTTCTATCTGATACGCTTTAAAAACGTAGACCCTGAAAAATTGGAGTCCCCAGAAATCACATCTGGAGGACGCATCCGTCGATCTATTTACTCTATGCGAACCAGTAACTCTATATTTGTACCGATCAGATACGCCTGCTCCCTGACGCGTATAATAGGGTACGCAAGGTGTCGAAGGTGTCCACAGGACAATCTCGTTCATAGATAAGATCGGTCTAGTAGCTATCGCGTATTCTAGGAGGAAAGTGATGGTGGTCGCAGGAAACCGGACACGAGGCTGCCAAAACACAATAAAGCGCGATGAAAAAGAGGATCAGTGATCAATTTTGGTCGTGGATGTTACCTCTGCGTCCACGTGTACGTGTACATAGTCACAGAGCGTGTATGTAGACATGGGCTAGGTGTATATAGATATCGGTCCATTGTGCGGCGTCACTAAAATGCTCTCGCGTCCGAATAATGGCGATAATTGTGACGAAATGGAGCGTCATTGTGGGGAAAAAAGGTACAGTAACGATCGAGGACGGTGCGAAGAGTAAGTGGCAGATGCATGGCGCTCGATTGACAGCTTCTCTGATTTCTTCCTTCGCACTTCAACCAACCCTGCCTCTGCTACCATCGTTCCGCGTGAAAACGTGTTTTCTATATTGTTGGACGATTAGGATTGAGCTTATTTTTAGAGGGGGAATTTTTCAGAATTTTTCGTTACTCATTTGGGACTCGTCTATTGGTTGTGAGAAAGTGTAGATTAATTGTTATATGTAGAGATTGTGTTATCAAATTTTCAAATTTACAAGCTTTAAAATACTTTAATTTTCAAACTTTCAGTCTTCCAAATACTTGAATTTTCAAATTTTTAAGTAATCAGTGTTTTAAACTTTTAAAACTTTTAAATCTTCAATCTTCTGAATCATCGAATTTTTAAATTTTCAAGCTTCCAGATTCTCAAATAAGTATTCTAGCTATTAATGTTTCAAATTTTCAAACCTTCATGTTCACAAATATTCTAATTTTAAAAACTCTCGATATATCAAATAATGTAATTTTCAAATTCTTAAACATTCTAATTATCAAACTTTCAACTTAAGTATATCTAAACTTGGAAGCTTGAAAATTTTCAGCCAATTATTTACATATACGTACATACAAACTTCTTTCCAATACACATTACATCTAATCAGCAACCTTACCTCTCAATATCCCTCCTCTTTTATCCCCTTTCCTTCATTACCTTCATTATTACTATACATAAGTAACTATACCACCCCAACCCACACATTAGTATATATACCACAATATTTCCAAAATTTCATTGTTCACTCGCCTGACAAGGGCTTCCAAACCTTAAATACGGAAAGCAGAGTCAGCCAGGGGCAATAGCGGCATGGAGCACGTCAATTATGCACATTAAGCAGAGGCCTCGTAGAGTCGCGGACATATTTTTCTGCAAGAGGGAGTTCGCGTAAAAGGAATGCTTAGGAAACAGGACGGTACACGCGACAGAAACTGGGGCAGCTCTTTGAGAGTAGCGTCAAAGCTAATGGACCTTCCCTCTTCGGCCATGCCTTTGCGTTCCATCGTGTTTCTCGTCTCCTCTCTTCCTTCACCCTCCACCACGCTCTCCCTCTTCTTGTCTTCTCACCCTCTTGATCGTTGCAAAGAGACCATTCTCGGAAGACTTGCGAAACTTTAATACCAGTTGGTTACAAGCTCGTTAGAAGTTTGTTCAATGCTGTTCGTCGTTGCAAGAGCCTATTGGGTGCATGTAGAACATAGACCCAATTCACTATATCCCTGTGACTATAGAAAGGCTAGTTTGGTCGCTTTTGGCAAGTGCCTCGATACGTGGATAGTCGCCGAGCTGGCTGACGTGCATGTAATGAAGCAAGGTGGAGACTCTGTTGTAGGGAGACATGGATCGTATGGGTATCTACTTAATTTACTTCTATTAGACGTAGTATGTAATTAGATTGTAGATTTTTTACTTGTGATTGATTTCACTGCTTCATGTTAGCTTGTGCGTGGATGTAAGTTTCCCAGAGATATATTATTGCACAATCTCCAGTTCGAGCTATGTGCCCCGGTGCGAAATCTTGAAGTTTGGTTTATCGGATTGCATGCCCACGCGTGGAGGAGAGTTTGAAAACCGATTAGCTATGTATTTGGAAGCATCAAACTCAGCTGGGCTTCAAAGTTTACTGGGGTACTCGCCACAACATTTATTTGTTAATATAATTGTCAGAGTTCAGGCTATACGTTTTGATCACAGATTACTGTTCAGAATGTTCAGTAAATCGAGATTGTTGGGTGAACCAGTTGGAAGAAATTAATTGAATAATTTCGAATTAAAATAAACAAATTTTAAGTTCTCATTCCTCAAATCCTCAATTTCTCAAGTCTTCAATTCCTCAAGTCTTCAATTCCTCAAGGCTTCAATTCCTCAAGCCTTCAATTCCTCAAGCCTTCAATTCCTCAAGCTTTCAATTCCTCAAGTCTTCAATTCCTCAAGTCCTTAATTCCTCAATGCCTCAAGTCCTCAATGCCTCAAGTCCTCAACGCCTCAAGTCCTCAACGCCTCAAGTCCTCAACGCCTCAAGTCCTCAATTCCTCAACGCCTCAATTCCTCAAGTCCTCAAGTCCTCAAGTACCCAAACATTCAGATCCCATGATCCTCAAGTCCTGTAGTTTTCAAGTTTTCAAGCTTCCAACTATCCATGTTTTCATGTTTTCAAGATTGGAAATTTTCAAGTTTTCAAATTTTCAAATGATCAAAGTAACAAATTATTGAATTATCAAATTATCAAATTTTCAAGTGTTGAAAATACAAATGATACACGGATATCCTAAAATGTAGACACCTTAAGTAAAGATTTTCTCATTCATTCATACAGTCATCTATTTACAGTCACAGTCTCTCCCCAGCTGCTCTCATGCTCTCATCGAACCGAGCGAGTGCGGCAAATTCGAGAGTCAGTGGAGTGCGTGTAGCAAATTAAGTACCGGACGCAGGGAGCCTTTGTCAATGGAAAGCGTACTAAAAAGGCCAGAGCGTGACAAGAAGGTAGCCAGTTCCCTTTCACAGTGAGACTCCACGCCCATCGCTTCACACGACAATGGTTACCATTCGGCGACAAAGGCTAAACACCCAAAATATTGGCGAAAATCCTCCTGTTCCGCGCGGAGAGGGGCAGAAATGGTTGAGCTAAGTATCTCGAATTTAATCTATCCCCTTCTAATCCTGTTACACGACCAAATGGTCACGTTTCAGCCGCAGCGACCGCAACCGGAATCAAGAAGGTACTCTTCAACCTCCTGAGGACTTCCGCTCCGATTCTCGCGCGCCCACGAGCCTTCGACAATTATTTTCAATCTCGTTTCGGCCTTCTGAAGGATCACAGCGGGACGATATTCACGAGAGAGGTGAGAACGCACGAAAAATTTGTCACGGTTGGTTAAGTTTCGAGGGTTGGTGGTGTAAACACAAATGGCATCCCGCCGAGGGCCCTCGCGAGCACTCGAATGCTGAATAGTTATTTTGTCGTTACACGAGTCAGCGTCTTGTCGAGAGCCTTTCGAGTCGAGCACTAACATCTTGCTGGACTGGAAAACGCTAATCGATGATAAATGTGCTTAGGGGAGTTTTCGAGGATCTAATAGGGGCCTTTGGAAAAGCTAAGACGGGGGAGGTAAAGAAGTTATGTTGATGATGGCACTGTGGGGTGAGTGAAGCTCGATTGTGGTTACTTCGAGGGGAAGATGAATCTTAGTTCCCCAGAATTCTCAGATATTTCAATTTTTGCCTCTAGGTTTCAATCGATCAAATTTTTATATTTTTGAAATATTCAATTCTCAAATATTCTTACTTCAAAACTACTAATTTGGCACTTGCCCATATTTCTGTCTCTATACCTAATCCTGCACCTTCAGATTAAAATCATTTATAAAAAAAGAACTCTTATACATAAACTAGGAATTATTTTTTCTATTCAAGTTTACTCATCAACATGTAAGACTAAATAAAAAGAATTACACTTTCAATAAAAATTCTTTTTTTAAAAATGATTCTAAAATAGGTACAGACACAGAAATATGGATAAGTACCCTAGTTAGCAAGACAGCACATAAGGACTGTATTATAATATTGACGATCGGTTTTTTCGTTACGTCCTCAGAGATCGCCGATTAAAAATACCAGATCAAAGCCTCCGATATCATCATGGTTAGCGTCCAAATGTCGCCAACGACGGTAAAGTTTGGGATGAATATTTCAGCGTAACTACTGTCGATGGGATCCCGTTGATGCTGCAACCCCCTTTCGCTCCCTCCCGCTGCCATCCCTCCTATGTTATTCCCGCAAAGAGCATTTGTGTAATATATCAGTGCGTCCGGTATTTTCGGGGATGAAACCCTTTTGTTGCTTGCGTGAGGCGCTTAAGGGGCTGGTTAAGTTACAAATGGGGTGCAACAACGTGTGTAAATCGCCATTGCCATCGAATCTCATTGAAAGATATTGAAAACTTGAAATTTATTCAACACTAACACTATCGAGGCTAACGTAAATATATCTTTTTTGTCAGGGTACCAAAATTTGAGATCTGTGCTAAAATACACAGGGTATCCAAGCTGAAGCAGGCCACCTATATGTCTCCTCTGTTTTTAATAACACAAAATTTTTAAAAAAATTAACAAAAATGATCCTACACAAAAGATTGTTCTTCTATCATATTTCTTCTTCGAAGCCACTCGAATTATGATATGTACGATCTTCGTGTTACACAAAAATAGAGAAGATGTTTAAGTGACTTCTTTTAACGTGAACACCCTGTATAATTTATAGAAACAATGGTCAGTTATATATTTCTCTAATTTTATTCCATGGACCTATGGACCACGACCATTTGACTGGTCTGGTAGTTTTAATGTTAAAATTAATTCGAGAATAATTGGAATTCTTTTTGAAACCCAGGAAGATCGAATAGAAGTTGTCCTGACAATATTGTTATTTTCCTAGTGTTAGGACCAATACCGCTCAGTAACTCAAACTTCTCTGTAGCCCGTATTTAGAGAACCTACGAAAACACTTGATCTGTTGCCACAGCCGTTCACAACCGTGTCCTCTGTTTCAGATTGTCCTGGAACTATTGTGCTCTCGTGTCAGTCCGTTAAGAGCAACGTATATGATTCACATTATTATTCGGACATGGCATTATTTTCCAATGTATTGCTTTGTATACAAAAGGATAATTTGAATACTGCATTCAGGATTTAATATATATGTAGGAAAGTGACAATTAAATTGAAATTAGTTTCTATGATTATTATTTCTAGTTATCTGTGAAACTATCGGCCTGATATCAGAAACATTAAAAATTAAATTGAAACTAGTTTCTACGATTAACTAATGCCCTCATTACTTCTAAGTCTGTGAGATTTAATATCTAAAATATTAAAAATTAGATTGCAGTAATCAAGACAAGCTATAGCAGAGTAATTTCTACAGTCAACTGATTCGTTTACTTGAGAATCTGCCAGATTACAGATAGATGCTAGATTGAAAATTAGTCGAAAAGAATGCAGGGACATATATCGCAACTAGAAACGCCCAAAGCAGAATAGTTGTGTAACTGAGGGCACAGGCTTTTGGTTCCTGCTTTCATACCGAATCTTAGAAACCGTGGTTTATGGTATGCAAATTGGGTTCGACCTGCTTCGCCCTCCGCCAAATCCTAATCCAATCCGCTTGTACGTGGAGCTTACCCACGCTTCTCTCCAAAACACTAGCTTTAGGAAATTTAAGCATCTTACGCGAAAAGTTTCCTTAACCTCCTTCGAAGCACACAAATTTTCGAACACTCCTTGATGAGCAAATACACACACGAACCATCTATATGTATACCCATGCACCTTACGCTAATTGCAAGAAACGGAGAGGTCGAAGTGGGACCCAAAAATCGAGTTAAAGGAAACTTCAAATATATTTATGAGAGAAACGGTTGAATAGGCTTGTATTCTTGTGTGTGTGCTCGTCTTTTCATCGATATGAGTCCATTAAACGAGATCGTTTAATCATCGAATACCATAAGCCACACTCGATTTCTATTACAAAGAGCACTGTCAGCTTATATGTGCATATTTTATGTCACATCGCGGTTCGGGGACCCCTTTCATTTTCCACTGTGAAGAATAATTGCCAAGACGGGGTGTGTGCCTTTGTTGGAGACTCGAAACAGGAGACAGATGTTAGATAACATCAAGATACTTTGATACGCCGTTTAGTCTGTTACGTCAACCCTCATTGTTTCTTCCTGAGTTTTTTTTATAGTGATAGTAATGAACTTCTTGTAGCTATCGTGGTGGACAGAAAAATTTGAAACATAATCCAGTGTCTGAATTTTCAGATTCTCAAGTTTCCAAGATCAGTCTCCAAAGTCTAATTTTCAAATTTTTAAACTTCACTTCAGTTACTCAATGACTTTTCGAAAAAGCTATTAATCGAAGAGAAGAACACAATCATCGTCAGAATTACTCTCTTCCAACTAAAGTAAAACCTATACTATGGAGTCGAGGGTATGCAGCAAGGACCCAAGATGGCAATTATTTGTCAAACGCAACGCCTCGAGGGACGTGGACAGCCAAGTCGAAGAATACAAGAACAGATGTACGAACATGTGTTTCGACGTGTTAAATACGCGGTAACACTCGATGGGTTTACTCGGTCTGTCACCAGATCCATCCTGCCATGAAACTGCACGCTTATTTCTCGTATTACACCCACGTACTATTGGGTAATCACCGTATAATAGCCGAATAATAATTTCTGCCCTAGGAGGGTCGCCGCGACAGTAGTCGGATAAATAAGAAAAGAGCCCTACGGGTTAGAGGCGAGGGGAGGCCAATATAGTCACGCTAAACGAGGAGCTACAACCCCCTCTAACCCCATTGCGATGTTTATTATTCACTTAGGATGCTCACGTTCTATTTGATGCCTGCTGAGCTAGCTTCAAAGATCAATTTACCCCTTCGATGGACGTATCGAAGACAAGTGTTGTTCAGATACTATATTCTCTGGTATATAGATATAATAGTCATTTTTATTACTGATTTATGGATCGATGAAAGACTTTTTAGTTGGGGATTAAACTTCAATTTTGAACATAGAAACCTCAGAATTTGTAAACTTCAGAATTTGAAACGGTGAAAATTTGAAAATTTGGAAGATTGATAAATTGATAATTCCTGATATTTTATAGACTTAAAAACTTGACATTTTAAAGATTTGAAACATTCGATCACTTGAATTTGGAAAATTTGCAAAAATGGCAAAATTAAAACAAATTTCTAAATTTGATCTTCGAATTTCAATTAATTATATGTTTTTCTCAAAACTATCGTTTAAAAAGTTAGTGACTTCATTTTGTAAACAGTTTCACGTGGTACTACTCGTTGCAGCGTTCAACACACAATTTGACACAATTTCCTTTTATGTCGCTTAGTTACAGTCACATATACTATTTTTGTAAAGAATTTTTACGCAAGTTTTAAGTGATCCTAACTCGAAAAACGCTCGTTTCTCAGGAAAAATAATGAGCAAAAAAGTTATTTGGAGCTACACTGAACATAATCTCGCGTAACTAGTTATGGTAGCTGTTATTTCGTTAAGAGTTCGCAAAATTCCACAAAATGGAGTATAACCGTGAACCATGTCCCTGGAGGATAATGGATGATTGTGGAGGTGCTTTCACGATGGGCACAGTGTGTGGATCACTTTTTCAAGTATGCTCACATTTATGCAAATTAAGCACCTCAAGAGAATATTCAAATTTTACGATCGTAATTCCTGAATTAAGGATACTAAATAATTAGAAAATGCTAAAGTAATACAGATCTAAAGAATTCTGACTGAAAATATTATCAAATTTGAAAATTTTTGTAAGTTTTTAATTTTTCAAAACTTCAATATTCTAAGTTTTCAAGTGTTCAAGATACCAAATTTTCAAATTATCAGATTTTTATATTTGAAAACCAAGATTTCAAATTTTCAAAATTGTAAGTTTTGAAAACTTAAAATTTAACATTTATCAAGTCTCAAAGATTCCAAATTTTCTATTGTATAAGTCTCTAAGTTCTCATATAATCGCTCTTCAAAATTAAGTATTTTGAACTTCTCAATTTTCCAACTGTTTAATCTTTGAAATTTCCAAATTATTAGATAATGTTAAAGTTCCAGATTTAAGAATCGTTAAGTTTTCAAATTCTTAATTTTTTCAGTGCTACTCAAATCGTGAAGTTTTGAGGTTCTGAATGTCTAGATTCTCAAATTCCCAAATTCTGCAGTCATTCATCCCACCCAAATACCATCCCATATCCCTCATAAACATTCATCACAACCATTTAAATGTGCCTGTAGAGTGCAACCGGATTCCGCAACGCGCCCTCAGGTCTCCAGAGGCGCTTGATCGGTGGCATAACAGCAGTAAAGAACCGAGTGCCTCAAATCGCAGGGAACTTCGCCGTCTGGGGCGGCCTTTTCTCCGCAATCGAGTGCACACTGATACGCTGTCGATCCAAAGACGATCCGTGGAACTCGATTCTAAGCGGGGCCCTGACTGGAGGCGTTTTGGCCGCGAGGACGGGGATCCCCTCGATGATAGGGAGCGCCACAGTCGGGGGCATCTTCTTGGCCCTCTTCGAAGGCTTTGGAATAATGGCCACGCGACTCCACGCCGACTCGTTTGCACAGCATATGCAGATGTACGAGATGGAGAACCTGCCAGAGTTCCAAGGACTCTCTGGGAAGACTAGGATTGGATTCAGTGGCGCTCCCGTGAGCAGCGACGCGCCGAAGCAGATGGGACCACCTGGTGGTATAGATGTCGATAGGATCGGGAAAGGGAGATGAGTTCAAGTCAATTGAAGTGTTTACGACTCCTACACATCCGTAAATTTTTCTCCTGTTTTAATATTTGGCTGATATGACACTGCTGTAGCTGGTAGTTTGAGAAAGTTTATCGAGAACGATGATGGTTCTATGTAGAGTATGAGGGTTAACTGTATTTGGGACTAGATGATTTATAGGTATAATATTGTGCTATGGAGTAATTTTTGTAATTTAATTCTGACGTCCTTTTTGTAGAGACACGTGTACTGTATTTTTCGATCTCAATAAATGATTCCTTTGAAGTAACTGTGATGCTTTACTCTAGTATCTCAATTTTCCAAATATTTCATTTTCTAGGTATTCATGTTTTACAGTTTCGAAGTTTCTAAGTCTTCACCTCTACACATGGTTATAATCCTCATGGATTCCAATAAATTATTCATTTAAAGGAATCTATTGGACTACTTCAGAAGAAACTCTGCATCTTTCTATTTACTATTCCTATATACTATATTTTACCATATACTATATTCCTATTACATATACTCCCTATATACTATTCCTCTAGACTTAGAAAACACGTTGCGATAATCCACAAGAAAAGACTGTGTCTACCATTGACCACTACCGCCTTTCATTCTCCTGGAGCAGAGGCACAGATCAGACTTCCGATAGCTTCTGCGTCATTTACTGCAAGGTGGTAATGACTGTTTTGACGGCAGCCCGCGTTTAGCCAAGGTGGACAGTCCCGAGCCTGCCTCCAGCCCAGGCCCCATTGTTGCCGACACCAGATTGGAATCAATATTTACACTCGAGCCCGTGGTAAGCTGCAGATTACCGATCCTTCCAACCCTTTCCCGATTGAGTCAGTAGTCACTGGCCTCTTGAAAGATTTCGGTGAAAAGGATCCCCTCATAATCACTTGTACTTCCCTCGTTCGAAGGTACTAAAGATATTAACAACGTGCTACGGGAGGAGCACTTTTTGAATGAAATGCTCGACGGTTCTGGGGACGATGGACAGAATTTTTAAATACTACTAATACTACTACCACTTCAACATTCATAATACTATAACCACAGTGACTCCCAATATTCCGACACTAATAATATAATTTTAAACTTTAGACATGTATTAAACGAACGATATAACACATTATTATTACTTTCAACGATAATACCTTTTTAAATTATCCAATTTCTAAATTTTTATATTTTCATGTTCTGTAATTTCTAAATTTTTTAATTTTTCAAATTTTGAAATATTCGAGTTATCTAATTTTAAAATTTAAAATTCAAATTTTCGAATTTTCCATCCTTCAAATTACCAAATATCAATGTCTCCTAATTTTCATATTGAACAATATTCAAATTCTCAAATTAGAAAATGTGTGAGTGAAGCATCTATCGAACTCCCTATTTATATTCGATTTTCAAACTTTGCTAATGTTACAAGTAACAATATTTTTTCCTTCATTAACTTTTATGAAGGTCATTATTCAAAACAAAGTAAGAGACTAAGAACGCGGCAAACGAAGATGGCGCTCGAAAACTAGTGACTTTTCAGAAATTCGGCATTTTGGAACGCGAAACATAAAATGATTTACGAAAAGTTACACGAGATGTCATCTCTATCCTCTAACACCAACTGAAGGATACCGAAAGTCGATACAGTCTGAAATCTACTTGTATTGACGGCAGTAAACCCCAAATACTTCTCAAATCACCAATAGAATACGTAGAGCTCTACAATCATTTAATCGGTAAAACAGTTCACTGCTTTACAACTCGTTGATAATATAATTTCTATTTTATTGACATTGCTCAATAAAATGTTATAAAATAACGAGTGTTATTTTATATGGAATTTTTAAAAAACGACTAATATAAAGTTCTAGAACTTCAATTTAAAGAGCTAAGTCAAAAAAACTGTAGTCAAAATAACAATGTTTACTCAAAGAAAAACGTTCAGTGTTCAATCAAGGAAAACAATACAACCAGTCACTCGTGTCGTTTCGAAGCTTTCAGTCGAACTACGACATGGTTGAGTGACCAGAGGAACCATAAACATAACTAACCTTAACACCCACGGGATGAAGGCAGCTCGACGAATTACCCAGGGGGTGTCTGCTGGGCCTGAAATAAAAAAGAACACGAAACATTAGAAAATCAGTTTTCACAGCTTCCAATTTCTAAAATTTAACATTTATAAAATTTTAAGTCTGTTCAAAATGCAAGCCCTCAGAATTGTAAATTTTTAGAATTTCAAGTTTTAAACTCTAACCTTAAATTTTTTATTTCTAAATTCTATTCGAAATTCCAATAAAATAAAATAACACTTACATTATTCTTCACGTTCCGGCGCCTGAATTCGCCAACTCTCGAGCTCACTTTCATGACTCTACATATCGATATATCGCCACTTCTAACCAATAAAAAAAAGATAAAAATAAAAGACTACTAACGCGACCGAAATTAATTACCCGGCGAACAACACTGACTCTACAATATATCTACTTTGTGGTAAGTATTATTCTTATTTTTTAATCACAAATTCAACTTCTACGAACACTCCACGAAAATGCGTTTGAATCGAATGTTAACTGTCATGGCGTCATGTCAGCCTCGCTTTGGCGCTAATTTTCTCGCTTTGATCCGAATAAGATATACCTGCAACAGGAAAGAAACACGAATTTAAACCAAATATACTTTAATCAATACAAGTACATTGCTATTAACCAACAAATAGCCCCGAAATATATCGAAGAAAATAATAGTTCTATAAAAAACTGTAAAATAAATTGAGATAGAGAGCAGAGAAAAGACGAGAAATCTGCTTAAACTTTTCTTAAATTATTGACAAATTTTTAACCAAAAGTTTAATTACATTAGGTAGATATAGTATTAGAAGGTAGAAGAGAATACTAATTATCTTTGAAAGCAGTTATACGTCGATAAGTAAATGATACGTACCTTAATATATATGGAGTTTCCAAACGGGCCGAACGTCCGAACTCGTCAACTACCACCGACCGAATGACATCACTCATTTCATCACGAGACTAGCGAACATGACTGACAGATGGCGGGAAGTGCGCAAACTAGCGGCTAATAGAATAACTCGTAGAAATGATTAACATTTATATGTTAATATAAATGTTTTCGTTATTTTATAATTCATTTCGTTAATTTATAATTAATAAAATATTAGAATAAATTGTTTGTAAAGAATTATAAAGAATAAATGCTAGTTAACAGAATAGTAAGAAATTTGTAAGAATTGCAAAATTAGTCAAACGAAGAATAATTCGTGGAAAGTTAATTTCCACAATCATTAATTAACAATTTGTTATGAATGTTAATAATTTAAAGAAGTCGCTATGTACGATTGTTATACACAATATGAGTACTAGAAATTGTTGCTCTGAAGATTATCGTACGAAAAATACCAAGTTTTCACAGAATATTAATAGTTACATCAATCTCAAAATTCCTACCACCTGAAGGACTTTTCTGATTGGTCTCCCATCTTTCCTGAGACAGCATAAATACCCCTGTAAGAGACAGAAGTGTTTTACTCACCGCGGTTCCTCCAGCGGGTGCGGATCATCCTGGAGATACACTGAAGGACCCTTGGACCCTTGGACCCTTGGACCCTTGGACCCTTGGACACTTGGACACTTGGGCACTTGGGCACTTGGACACTTGGCAACTTGGACACTTGGACACTTGGACACTCGGACACTTGGACACTTGGACCCTTGGACCCTTGGACCCTTGGGCACTTGGACCCTTGGACCCTTGGACCCTTGGGCACTTGGGCACTTGGACACCTGGACACTTGGACACTTGGGCACTTGGGCACTCGGGCACTTGGGCACTTGGACACTTGGACCCTTGGACCCTTGGGCACTTAGACCCTTGGACACTTGGGCACTCGGGCACTTGGGCACTCGGGCACTTGGGCACTTGGACACTTGGACCCTTGGACCCTTGGGCACTTGGACCCTTGGACCCTTGGGCACTTGGACACTTGGACCCTTGGACCCTTGGGCACTTGAACACTTGGACACTTGGACCCTTGGACCCTTGGGCACTTGGACCCTTGGGCACTTGGACCCTTGGACCTTTGGGCACTTGGGCACTTGGGCACTTGGACACTTGGACACTTGGACACTTGGACCCTTGGGCACTTGGACACTTGGATACTTGGACACTTGGGCACTTGGACCCTTGGACCTTTGGGCACTTGGGCACTTGGGCACTTGGACACTTGGACACTTGGGCACTTGGGCACTTGGGCACTTGGACACTTGGACCCTTGGGCACTTGGACACTTGGACACTTGGACACTTGGACACTTGGACACTTGGACACTTGGACACTTGGACACTTGGACACCCCTGACCACCGGGAAGGTTTCACTCGATTTTTACATTTATTTTTTCTGTTGCCTCTATTTTGTAATCATCTTGCCCTACCTTCTGTTTTCCCTATTTAGCATGTGGTATGTACCCTGCCCCATCTCTGACCCCAATATTACGCTTTCTCTCTTTATTACCGTCAATTAATTAATATTTCTACTTACACTTACTTGTTTTAGCGTGGAATATTCAGATCGCTTCAGCACCGACAAGCAGTAACTCAAAAAAAAAATTCGGAACCTATAATGTGGCGTCATCTGTCTTAGTCTATTCACAATTTTAATAGGAATCTACTGTATTAACAAATTCGTAATCAATAAGATAGCAAGAAACAATCATTGACATTTCTCAATGAAATGAGAATTTATTAAAAAAGATAATGTTAAGAAAATAATTGCCATGAAATATAATGAAATATTTTCCAATTATATCTTCAAATTTACACATTTCCAAGTGATTAAGTTTATGTTTTCAAACTTTCGATTATTATTATTAACTTTTTTCAAATTTGTACATACCTTAAGTCCTTGGATACTCAATCTCATGAACAACAAATTTGTCACAATTGTATGTGAATAATGGTCCTCCTTTCTTCTTCCTTTTTACAATAAATTGATATTTTTAATTCACAGCAAATGCGCTAATTTTCAAAAAGCTTTGCACCTAGAGGTATAGTATAGAAAAAATGATTACCATGAAATATAGAACATAATGTATTTCCCATCTGCTTATGGCAAATGATTCCAAAAACGAGCGCATAATAAAGCCATTATTGAGACGTTTATGTCCAGCATCTCGTTCGACACATTTCGAGATGATATCGAAGGTGAGTTGAACAAAAGCTTAGGCCGACCTCTTTATAGTTATGCCGCGGCACGTGTCCCACATAATTTACCGCCGATAGTTATATTCCATTGTAGTTGGCGCCTATTATGGCTTCTACGACCGAACAAAACCTTGAAACGGCAAGTGCCCGCCCCGATTGTGGCTAAAACTGTTTTCCCAAAGTCTGCGTTCAGCCTCGTTTAAACGTCATTAAAGCTTACAGAAACTAGTAGGTATTAAACAAATTTATTGGCAATATAATTACTTATTTCATGATGATATATTATTCTTCTGTGCTTTTGACAAAGAAATATAAATTAAGACTTCACTCTGGTGAAGTTCATATACCTCAGTATGTTTTTTCTCCAAGCTTTGCCACTTTCATTTCTATCTCCTAATTGTTAAGTCCTAAGAAGCTACAAGATCCTCAATTAAATTTTAAATTGATTTTACTATTAATTATGCTTAAGTAAGTTTAATCGCGTAATTCGAGAGTATCGTTTCATGCCTATTGAAAGGTGTATAGGAGAATTGGGGGAAGCAACCCTCCGTTACGTGTTAACTGGGCCAACAAACCCTGCTCCTTTCGCAACCCCTTACAGCGTGGCAAAATACATGATGACCCTTTCCACCCTATGTACACTCGAACCTGAAGAGAGTCCAGCTCTCGAGGAATCGTAAACAAACTCCTGATCTTGTTTTAAACGTTCCCTATGCTTTCAAATAAATCGTCCATTATCGATCCGCGTAAACAGTTTGTCTTTCTTTCTCAGCTAAAGAAACCAATTTCCCTTACTCTTCTAACTAATAAAAACAGTTTAATATTTATGGCTTAGACGAATCATTAATTACTGCTAGAAATACAATTACTGTAATTATTATATACTTAGTTTTAAGATATAATAGAAATACAAAACAAAAGTAAAGAATATATATCAGTTACTACAAAAAAATCTGTAGTTTTCTTAATATGTGACACTATTGGAATACTTATGAGCAGTATTGTATGTATAACAAAACTCTTTTTCGTTGTAAAAGAAGTCCTTACAGAAAACCCATAAATTAAAACATTTATAATTAATTGTTTCCTTATTTCTATCAGTTTTCTATAAATTCACCAAGCTAATTCATCGTCATATTATTCCATTACGCCAATATTCCATGGATATTTAGTAAAACGGAAGATCAAAAGCAGTAAACCACAGCAGAAAAATGAAAGCTAGTGGTTTTCTGTCGTAATTGAGAAAATTCGCCAGATGAAATTGTAAAAGGTTATAAATATTGCGGAAATCAAACTGCAATCTACAAAATTTATTCGTTTAACAGATAGAAGAATTTTATAAAATATTCAAACGCTCTTTCACATGCTTCATATTCTCTGAGCTAATGAAATTCAAAAATTTTCGAAAACTACCAATTCTGTTGCTGTCCTCATGATTAGATGACTTATGAACTTACGCATATTAGAATGCAAAATTCCAAGTCATCTAGCCGATTACTATTTATTTTTACAAGGACTTACGAAATGAGGGACGTCCCCCAGCGCAGAGGGTCGAAACGTAGAAATAATTGAAAATCAATTTGATGAAGAGTGCTGACCGCGACAATACCTCCTACGATTGCTTCGGAATTGTTTCAGATTGCTATTCGAGTGGTAAACACGTTCAGTTGGGGCGGGTTTGGTTTTCAGCTGGAAGGGTGGCTTCATTGGCAAGAAACGAAACGGAGGGGGTTATAATCTGTATTATCCCTCGACTATTAGTGTCGAGAGGATCGGGGGCCGTACGGATTACACTTATTATGGTAGATACGTCGAGTAACATTATGCGTAACGCTTTGCTCACACCGACGCTAAACGTGCTCTCCCTTTTGATTAAAATCTCGATTCAGGTAAGACGTCCAGTGACTCTTGTCAATAATTGGACGCTCTTACAAATCTAACTTCTCAGCTTCACGTTTTGAGTAGTGCAACGAGCAACAAAAATATATTGCAACACATTACGATATAATATATGCGTGAGTAAACGAAACAAAAAATACTGTTCACTTATTGTTCACATATTAATGTTTAAATATTAGATATTAGGTAACATTAGCATTTCTTTGATTACTATTCTAAAATTTGAACAGCTATATGTAATAAACGAGCAATTTCTTTTATTCATGGTGTCTATATTGTATAAGTGTACTTTCAGCAATTAAATGTGGCTATAGGAGGATTAAATATGGTACCACACTGCAATTTCTATTAAACTAGAGTAATGTACAGGGTCTACTTATTCTAAGCCAAAAGTTGTGTGGTTTTTTAATGTTGTAGTTGACTAATTTTCGATTAATATAAAATGTGAATGTTTGGTTGTTATTGTAGACTAAGTTTTGGGTAACATGAAATTTGAATTTTTGGTAATTATCGTGGACCAGTTTTCATTTTTTAAAATTGACACTTTTGTTATGATAGGTTTCAGAAAGCCACAGTAATCTGGATAATCGATTAACGACAGCAGCGATGCAAGTCTCGGTTCTGACTCGTTTGTTCGGAGGCGACGATGCGTGAGTAATTTCGACGGGGTAAATCGAGACTTACATATGGGAAACACACGTTAGTGTGAACACGACTTTAGACATACTACGCAGTCAATTAGTTTAATAGGCTAACAGTTGTTGTCCACCAGTAACAGGAAGGAAGGGTGTCACGCCCTTCAAAGCCGCCACCGTCGATTTATCGATTCACGAGTTACATTCAAGTAGAATCCAGTGATTTCTACTTTCTTTTATAGATCACACGGAAAAAGGGTTGAAAAATAAACACTTTCCATTCTCCATAGTTTCTCAAATTTTCAAATTCTGAGCTTTCAAATATTCATAGTTTTCAAATTTTCAAATAATCTATTTATCAAATATTTAAAATACGAATCTTCAATTTCTCAAATTTTCCAATTTCAAACTTTCAAGTATTCGATAGTTTCAAATTTTCAAATTTCTGAAGCTTGTTTTATGTAAACAGATATTTATTCCACTCGTGGAGCTCTGTATTTGAGTATATCGTTGGCACGATAAGTGTCAGCTACTAAAATCACTAAATAGATAGTTCTACTTTCTGCGCAAGATTGAGAATCAAAAATTGTTGACGCGATATGCATCTTCCTTTACCAGTAGTCACGGTTCCCCCCAACGAAACATCGTTTAACGAACCGCAAAGAGGCTGGTGCACTTTATACCCCAGTTGGCTATTACGATCTCTGCCACCCCTACATATGTAATAAATATTGTTGCGGCCCCCTGCCAATTATGCCACCCTTTGTCCTTCCTTTTTTCGCTCCACGCCTCGCGTTGGGACACAATATAACATAAGGTTGCATCTCCGTTTCATCCCCTCCCCTTTTCACCCTTCTTACATCCGTGTGTCCTGAAATCCGTGACTGCATTATTTCCTTCGCGTCAACGATCACTGTCAGCACCCCTACGTTTGCGCACCCTCGTCTACACTCAGACTCAAAACACAACATCAAAAATACTATCGTTATTAAATAATTTCTATTGTTACTTGCAATTTTTTGATGCACAGGTTTGGTGAACTTCAGTACTTTGTATATTTAAGTATTTTGTATATACAGGGTGATTTAAGAAGAATTGATATAATAATTGGTAATTTGTTATCTGTTAATTGTAAGAAGAAATATTTAAAATAAATATATTACATAAATAGGCTTGGATGCATGTATCTTTGCTAAAATGTACCTAATATGGTACTTGTCCCTATTTTTGTGCCTTTGGATTTGAATGATTTGTAATAAAAAGCAACTTTTATCAAAAGTGTAATACTTTTTTCCAATCTTACCTGTTAATAAGTAAACTGAAGTAAAGAAAATAATTCCTCACTTTACGTATAAAAATTCTCTTTCTATAAATAATTTTAACTCGAATACGCAAAAATAAAGATAAGTAAGTACCTTATATATAGGGTGGTTCAATAAAGTCTGACTCACATCGCTACCTTGTGTTTTAAATGCCCAATTAAGGGGCGCATTCCCAGCTGATCACGATCGATAAAATCGAGACTAACTTTATCCCTCTGCAGGATCGTTAAACGGGCAGTAAGGAACCATGGGTAACCACAAACTGGATCCCCAACAAAAGACGATGAAGCGTTTAAGTGTGGCCCGAATGGGCTCTCGATGAAAGGATCGCTTTGATGAGGACGCGTGTTAGGTATTAAGCTGCCTCCCAAGCTAAACATATGACCGGTTTACTTGAAAATTGGGGTTCCTTGATGCTGATTAAATCTGCCACGATAACGAACGCTGATCGCTAATTAGTAATCACAATGCTGAAGGACGAAGTGCGAGTTATTATTGAGCGAACACAATTTCTATGGAAATTTCGAATTTGGCGCGTTATTCACAAAATTAATTTGTGCAATGACATATAACTCAAAAACCATAATTTTTCGAGAAATGAGAATGTAACTTCATTTCTTGTAAAAAGTGTGTTTTTTATACAAGTAACTTCAAAACAGTTATTTTTTTTAATTATGTAATTATTGTTCCAAATTGACGATTATGCTGAAAAAAAATTGAACACAAATAGGATTTACTTAAATATAAGTCTAAATATTGATAAGTGCTCAACATAGAGTCTCTCTATAGCAACAAACTCAATCGTCCTAAAATTAACCACCAGTTATCTCCATTCAAGAATCTCCATGCGAACAGAGTGTGTAAATACAGGCTGTTCGACGACAGCCATAAAAAATTGTAAAGAGTGATTGTACATGCTAAAATAAAATGAAAATTACGTCTACGGCATTATTTTTAAGTTATTAATTATTAAACAGACGCCTAAAATACGCGTAAAATATGTCTGCCTCGGAGCATATTCTACTCATTTCATTGTGTTTTGCTACTGTACGCCAGCAGTAGAACAAGTTCCCTAGCCAGACATACTTCATTATTTTAGATCTTCTAACGATTTATAACTCAAAAATGAAGCCTCAAAAACAATTTCGTCTATCTTCATTTTTATCTTATTTCAGCATTTAAATCCACTTAAAATTTCTGTCACCCGCTATCGAACACCCTGTACAATTTAAATTATTTATAAGCGCCCAAGAAAGAGTCCCTTCGCATCAACAAACCATCCAAAAACGATCCTCCAATACTCACAAAATTAACCACCCGATATACACACAAAAAGGACCTGCTGGCGCGCAATCTGCATTATTAACATCGCCTCGAAACTTCATAGCGCCGTCAGAAATTAATCTTAGAGAACGTTCCGCTTGAGCGACGCACGGGGCATTTCCGTTTGTATTCGTCCCATCTCATACACGAGGCACAAAGCAGCCCTGTGTGCGTGCCTCGACATGATCGTAACGTTCGGTAAGTACGTGTTTGTAGTTACCCCTGAGGCGAGCCACCCCTAGAGCCTCGCTCCCTCGGCTCCGCCCCCACCCCGACACGTCGCCGCGGGATTGGCTGCCGCGGCGTTGACTGACTCCGTGGGCGGAGCGTCGCGATCTCGTGTCCCTTCTCCCTCCCACCCGCGGCGGGTACGAGCGCGAGCAGAGGGTACGAGGGAAGGGTGGTGGTGGCTCACGAAGCGTTTCGAAGCTGCAAGATATGGACAGTCGCTTGTTGCCACCCTTAACACGTCTCTTGGTCCTCGCGTATTCGCTGCGCTCTGTCTGAGTGTCCACGGTCGGTCAATTTGAGAAGGACTAAGCGCGATGGAACTCGTGATCGGTTTGTGAACGACGGAGGAGGGTTTTGAGACTGACAGGACTCGATCAGGTACGTGTTAATTCTCGGGGTTTTGTAGTTGTCTACACGTGGAGGAAACGAGATTTTGGAGGAGCTTGGTGACGTAATAATGGCAACCGTAAAAGTGAAGTTAAGTATTTGTGTTCGAAATTTCTTTTAGGGTAGATACACTCCACTCGAAAAGTTTTGAGAAATTATACGCTTGCTTTAGGAATTTCTTTTTGTATTTGGATTTTCATTGGACTGTAATTTATTGTTTTTCGTTGACTTGTTATATGTTTGCTTCTCTTCGTTTGAGTTAACTTTGCCAGTGAAGCTTAAGGAAGATACAGGCAAATAATTCTTGTGTTTAATGTGGGCAGATACTCTGACCTTTAGTCTCTTTGAAGTGTCTTTGACACGTTTAGTAAGGTACATCATACTGCGTGTATGATGCTTTAAGACATCACAGAATAAAAGAGAACAAAGGAAAAAAAGATTCCTGTACGTAGAGTAAAACTCTCGAAAACGTCTCGTACTGAACGTGTTATGTAAATTGTTCAATATTTAAGAAGAATAACTAAACTACTTTGTATAGTCTTGCTAAAAAAATATAACAGCAATTTTAGAAAATATTATACAAAGTTAACAGTGGCTAAAGTAGAAAGATAAAAAGCACTAATAACGAACTAAAAGTTTCACAGCAAGAGTACCCTAAAATAGTAGCAATATCAAATAATTCTTTAGTTGAAAAGGTTTCGTTGCATTCTTCAAATTACTTGACTAACAAGTACCATACATAGAGATCACGCTTATTATAACATTTAACAATTTTACTTCAACACTTTACAGAGATAGATTATCAAATACATACATTGGAATAAACATATAAAATTACTTTGAAAAATTACAAATTTAAAAACTTTGAGTATTTCAAAGTCTGAAAACTCGAGATTAGAATCTTGTTTTGAAATATTCAAAAATATGTAAATTCGAAAGGTTTCAATATTTGAAAGTTCAGAGCTGTAAGTTTTAAGAAATTAAAGGTTTGTGTGTCAAACATTCGTAAATTTGAAAGTTTGAAATACATGTGGTAGCAAATGTTCTACTGTCTGACTACAGCGTTACTTGTACTACTTACTTTCAAGTAGTAAGCGCCGCCGTGCTGTCACAGCGTTCTAACATGAGGTACTAAGTAGTAGAAACATGTGTATGGTCAGCCAACACAATCATCAACTTCTTTCAATCACAATGATTTCGTGAAATCAAAATTTAATTTCCCAATACCAAAATGATTTGAAGATTGCATCACAGAATACTTACTAAACATGTTTTTCTTTATTTCCATAAATATGACTCAGTATTTAGGTTTCAAAAGTTAAACTACCATCATAAATAAGAGTTACATGAATGGAATGGTAGCTTTTCAAAACTGCAAATGTTTATAAAAAGTACTTCTTTATGGGTAACCTATAATCCTACTTGAAAGCATTCAACATTTTTATCTGCGATTTAAAAATGATAGCGGGGACCATCGAACCTAATAAAGCCATTTCAGTTCAGAAAATAACTTTCAAATTTATACAATATCTCTGTTATCTTATTTTTCTCGAGTTTCAAGTAGAACAAAATTTACTACACTTTTCTTCAATTTTCAAATTTAACATTTTGCTCAGTACATACTTCTCAATTTTTCAAGCTAAAATTTTCTTACTTTTCTTTAATTTTCAAAGTTGAAATTTGTTCACCATAACTACGACACATTACGTGTAAAAGCAGATCTGAAATCCCTCTCCATAGGAATAAAGTTGATCGTCCGTAAGTAGCCAACCGAAAAATTACTCGGAACTGGCAAACTTAAGTAATTCGTGAAATTGCTTTCAGATGTTCGAAGCTAAACTTTTTCCAGGGGTTCACCTGAGCCCTGAGGCAAGCTTATTAATCGTTCTAAACAGAACAGGTTGTTGTTTTCAAGGTTCTTCGCAAGTGAAACCCCAAGCACGGCTAATCTCTGGGCAAACAGTTTATGGTGTTTGCCTGTACGTATACCGAGCGATCCCCCTTGGCGAATCTATCCCCATGGGATCAGTTTGCTACAAGACTCGTGAATTGACTATCAATTTATCTCACTCCCTTTACTCGGACTTTGCAACGCGAATTCTTTCACGAAACTTCCAAACGCAATGTTTGAATACTGACAGAAAATAACTATTCTGCTGGTCACGTTAGGTTAAGCTACATTTGGTTAGTAAGATTCTTTAGGATGAAGGCTTAAAACTTTACTTGCCAGATAAGAAACTTTGGAGAGAAGACAACACTTGCTAATAGAAAAAAAAGATGCTTCAAAATTATGAACTTCTTCGGGAAAAACTAATAAGAAAGTAAATAATTTTTTAGAGAGAAGTAAAGAGGTCGTAGGTTCAGCACAATTGAAAGAAGTATATTTTAAAGATTCAACCCCTCAATGGCGCTTAACATAGTGAATACAGTAAATGATTCTTTAGTTGAAAAATTCTTTCCATTTTTTAACTCTTTAAAAATATTTTTTTACTCTCTCTAAAAATATTTTTCACTCTTGGTTAACTTATTTTCTGGATGCCATCGAATGAGGAACGTGTATTTAAATAGCTAGACGTCATGAAAGAGGAGGTATAGCGGAAGTTGTGACGTAGAGGGAAAAGCTGGAGGGTCGAAGCAGGGAATGATGGGGAAAGAGCGTGAAATAAGAGCACAATGTAGTCATAATGGAGGCGCAGAGATTTAACAACGTTACAATGAACGAGCAAGTGTTCCCTGACCCATTCCTAGGCCCCCAACCACGACCGAGGATCGCAGATTGAATTGTAAAACAACCGAGAGGGGAACAATACTCGCTACAACATTGTGTTTGCATTTAAATAATCCGCGAGCTCGAGAGCACGCTCATCCTCATGCCCTCTGCATGCAACTTGTATCTTGCAGATTTCTTTTCACCATGATTCTGCTTCATTACTATATCCAAATAGGAAAAGTAAATTTTCAAATTTGTGTGCTTTGTTGGTTCGCGTAGGAACTTTATTCCAGCACTTTTATACACCGTCGCAAATCCTCCTGGTGAATATTAAGCATGCACAATTCTATTTTTATGCAACTTCGATTTAATCCTTGGATACCACCACTAGTCAGGGACCTCAGTACTATTTCTTCGAGATACAAATCTTCAGTTTCTCAAACTTTCATATTACGACCAAGTAAAAATAGTTCATTCCAAGCACTGTAGTAAACATCTACATCTAGAGTACTAATTCTAGTATCTTCCAGTATCCACTGATATCCTAGTCCACACATCTCCCTCACTCCAAGTCTCTCAAAGGAGGCTTCTCAGACCCAATCAATGACATCAAAACACAGAATCTATCCCTAAAATTTCTCTTTATCCACCAAACTCCATCACACCTCAATTATCCAATAAATCCCTTCCTACCTCACGCATTCTTCACCCACTAATTCCTCAGCCCATCTGTCCTCCTCAACCCAATTCCCCCAAAGAAATCTATCCCAAAACATCGTCACCTCGCATCACTCCGCGCTCTACCCGAGTCCATCCACCATAATCTTTCAGAATCCTCCAGCGCCGAAGCGCAAATACCTTCCTCGGGCCAGCTATCTCAAAGAATCCTCCCCTGCCCACTCGAAACGCCACCTCGCTACGCCGTCCACCCCTTCGCCCTCCCTCTGCCCATCTTGCTCCACGTCGCGTCTCAATTAGCTAATGAACCCCGCGCAAGTAGCCGAACAAACACCGGCTCATTAGTGGGCCGCGTGCGGCCATTTCTAGTTTGCACTAATTGTAAGTAGCAAGTAATTAATGCGGTCGATTCGAGTCCGATCTGTCGAACCGCTGACCACCGGAATCCAGTAACAGCCGAAGGGGTAGTTATCGGAGGAGTGGTGTGCGTGGGAGTAGAGTGCTGGAGGAGGGAGGGGGGAGGAAGGGAGGAAGGGAGGGAGGGCAGGTAGAAAACGGTCGAGGGACGGTTGCGATCGACGGATGGGACGTCGACGAACGAGGGGGAGGGGGTTGGTGGGGGTTGTTCCGGCTGGGGCACGGCATTGTTTCACGGTGGATGAGAATTTAATTTGCGCGACGAAGCGAGCACCGAGCACGGTCAGCTCGGGGATGGGGGCGTGGGGGGAATGAGGGGGTGGTGGTGGAGGAGGAAGAGGAGGAGGAGGAGGGAAGGGTGAAAGTGGAGGGTCGGATGGGTGCTGCCTTGTTTAAGCGTGGGTGGGGGGTGTCAAATTGAATTACCCCCTGGCTCCCCGGGGACGTTTGCTGGCGCTCTCTGTGCTCCACGAAGCTACAGTGGCTCGCAGATGAGTTTTATCTATGTACCTCTGCACGTACACCCATACACGGGCAAGGTGTACCTTCATGGAGGCGTTTTCAATTAAAATCAACACCGAGGGCTGCCTCCACATTCCTCGTCTCCCCCCCTCGCGAACCGACCTCCACCCCCTCTCTCTTATACCTGCGCAAAATCGGATTTCTCTGTACCCCCCTCCCTCTCTGTCTCGCTCTGACACAGATACGCAGACACTATCGCTCTGTCTCTCTGTATCCGTGTATCCCTGTCTAGGGTTTTTATTTCTCCGCTCTTCTTTCTTGCCGACGCTCGCTCATGAAAAATTCACTGCTTCGACGAAATCTTCCGCCGTGCGTTAAGTTAATGGGAAGTTGGCACTCGCGCACTGGCTAATACCTCGGCAGCCATTTTCTAACGGCTCGCGTCGAGGAAGACAATAACGAGCTCGCTTAACCCGCTCCTTTATCGTTGGTCTTCGGTTTGGTACCGCTCTGCCTTCTTTGGGGGACCGTTCGATTGGAAACGTCGAGACAATCGAGATTGTTAGTTTTAAGTTGGGTTCTTGATGCACGATTCAATTGAACGGGATCTTTTATCGGGATACAGTGAGGTCTGAATTAATCAGACGTTGATTATCTACATTCTGTTATTCAATCTTCTCATTACTCAGTGTATTAACCATGAGGGTAGGACTGAAAACTTGAGCCATGCTTTGATAACAGTCTGACATTTTGAAAAGTCATCTATAATTTCCAGTTTTATCTGAGACTGCATCCTTTGCATTTCGCAGTTTTGTTTAAGGTGATACTCTTATTGATTAATTTCTAAGGTAAAGAACCTACTTCCTTTCATTCTTGGATCAATTAAAAAGACAGACTCTGATCAGCAGTACTTAATTCTATCAGCTAACGTCGCGCGACGTCTCAAATTTAGTTAATCCTCAGAACCATCAGGGGTGATTAAAAATGGCGTCTGGTAGGACCATAGTGGAACTCAACTTATGACGTTTGACTGATATAAACTCATTGGCGAGTTTATAGCGCGAGGAACGTTTTCGAAGTTAGCTCCTGCTCATGATGTCCCTCTTTGGTCTCGTCTAATAAAACTCCTCCACTCTAAATAATATCAAACTATAGTAAATGTAACGAGGCCATCATGAAGAAATACTGTAATCACATTTGAAATCTCGCACTACCGCCCTATTGCCAAAAGTTGATCACTCCGACGCGAATCAATTTCGATCGTGCTTAATTGACCGCAAATGAGTGAGTGTCTGCAAAAAAGTGGATGCTACGATTTAATCGAACTAAATGCAGCGGGACGTTTAATAGCCGACGGCGAGCAATCGATAAAATGTAATAAATATAATTACAAGGAACGCGGAAGCGAGAAGACGAATCAATAAACGCTTTTTTATCGTGCTACACGTTATCAGAGAATCAAATTTAAATTGATTGATACGTTAGAAGAGTGCATTAATATTTTTAAACATATTTTCAGAAATATCTAAATTTTTCAGAGCAAGTGAAACTACTGAAAGTGTTTGTTTATTTGCAAATTTTTGGCCCTCGCATAGATTTTTTAAAATATCAGATTTTCTAATTATTAAATTATTAAACATATTAATATTCAAAAACCTTTATCCAAAAATGTTCAGACTTTCAACTTCTCAAGTGATTGAACATTCAACTTCCGAATTTTCATTTTTTGATTTTTTCAAATATTAATTCACATAAAATATTTCATAGTTCTGAAATGTAATTCTAAATAATAATCAATCTTAAATATCATATTATAATTTCTATAACGAAATTCGAATGAAAACAGAAAATTATTTGTTCCAGGATGGACGGGCCAGCGGTGTTATCAAGGCCTCCGATAACAGCGTCCCAAAATTCAGCACAGTCGCCACAGCCACAGTCACACTCAAAATCTAATCAGGTACTGTATGTCCTACCACAAGATTTTTCTCAACTGTGATGGATTAAACCCTGAGCCTGTCCCCTCCAAAGAAAATGAACGAGAAAGCCGAAAGATAATTAATCTTATCTTTACGATGATCATTAGAAATTAGGTACTGTAGCATGGAAAGGGTTTAAAGATAGGTCTCAAATCGCCACCCGAATTTGAAAGGACCACGTCGCGAACCTAAATCCACAGGAGTTGCAGGTGGGCACAGTTTCCCTTTACGGGATCCATATCGTCTCCTTGGTGATCGAGGGTCAAGAGAGACTCTGCTTGGCGCAGATCAGCAACACGTTGCTAAAGCAATTCAGCTACAACGAGATCCACAACCGCAGGGTCGCGTTGGGCATCACTTGCGTGCAATGTACACCTGTCCAGTTAGAGATCCTGCGACGCGCAGGCGCCATGCCAGTGTCTTCTAGAAGGTGCGGCATGATCACGCGAAGAGAAGCTGAGCGACTCTGCAAGTCGTTCCTTGGTGACAATGCACCGCCCAGGTTGGTCACTTTCAGATTAAGTTTAATAGAAATTACTATTTGAATGCATAGAATCGAGTTTGAACGCTGTTAGAGGCACAAGACCCCTTGGATTGAATTGATAGAGGGTAGAACTGAGTTCTTGCGATCTAAAGTATTGCTTAGAGCTCAGAAGATAGTCCCTGGAACCTATGGAATCTACAGTATTTCCAGGGACCATCTCCTGAACTCTGAACAGTACCTATTGTGCTTCACTGACAAGAAGCTAATATAGGATCTTGGTACCCACAAGCAAACACAATTTATCAGTATAAATAGGAAGGAGATTCAAACTGAACTTCTGCAATCTTAAATTCCTCAGATTTTGTCTTGCCACCTCATGTCACACTTATCCATAGTGTTCTAAGCTAGGATCCACTTGCAACACATCCTTTCACTACATTTAATAGCTTGGTACCCCAATCAACCTCAGTAGCTACTATTATGTTGATGTATCAGTTGGTCTCATATCACTTCTCTCTTTCTCGTTCGTGGAATTGTTAATATTTTACTTATTATAACACATATGCTATAATTACAAGTAGAATCAAGAAGCTACAGCCATTTTATAGCATAAAAGAGCATATTCCTCATGTATGAAAGAAAGGAAAAAATGATGCAGAATTTATACATCAACCCAATACATCCTTGTCACTATCACTGCCCAAACCCTGAAGACTGTATTTCTCCCGAAAGATTGCCCGAGGACTTCGCCTTCTCAGTGCACCACGAGTGCGCCTGGGGCTGCAGCGGGGCCTTCCTGCCCGCCCGCTACAACAGCTCCCGCGCGAAGTGCATAAAGTGCGCCTACTGCGGCCTGTTCTTCTCCCCCAACAAGTTCATCTTCCATTCTCACCGTATCGGCCCGTCGGACAAGTACGTCCAGCCGGACGCAGCGAACTTCAACTCGTGGCGACGTCACATGAAGCTGTCGGGCAGCCCACCTGACGAGGTGGTGCACGCGTGGGAGGACGTGAAAGCGATGTTCAACGGCGGGACTAGGAAGCGGTTGCTTAATAATCCGACATCAAGGGAGTCGCCCAGCCCCGCGAAGCAGTCGAGATCATCCCCCACGGGGCAGATTCCAGCCCTCGTCTCCACTACAGCGCATCCGAGGGTGCCACCGTTCCCCGAGCTGCCTCTGCCCCTGTCCAGAAGCCTCGTCATGGACTACGTGTGGCACCAGCACCAGCAGGCCGCCGCCGTCGCCGCGGCCAAAACGCCTGGGTTCCCGTTCTCGCCCTACGCGCTGCCTTGGCTCGCTAAGAGAGGACCTGTGCTGTTTCCTGGTGAGTTCCAGGGGTTTTTGGTCTGACGATAAGTTTTTGGGGGTCGGAGTAGAGAAGGTGGGACATTGATAGAAAAGTGAAAGTGTGTCTGTGATGACTAGGGAATGCTTGTTTGTATTTCCTATATGTGTGTACCTGGAATTTAAAAAATTCTAAAATTTTTTAATTAAAAAATTTGAAATCCAGAGACTTCACAATTTCCAGATTCATTAAAAATTGAATTAGCACACTTGATTATCTCTCTTCGTTATTTTCATGTCGCATAAATTCCACTATTTTAAAGCAAGAAAAAATTGAAACAGGAGAAATGGTACATTTCGCTATATTCCTTCTGTTCAACCCACGCAAATTGCGGGGATTACGTCGATCTGCAAAGTTCACGGGAGTAATTACACGGCAAACAGGAAAGCCAAAAATTAGAATGAAAATGATTAATCATTACAGCGTCAATGATCGTAGCGAAATATAATGTAATGGCGTTTAGCAATAATTATTAATACTCAATGATACGTCCATGTATTACTGATTGATATCACTATTCCGTATAAACGCTTGCGGTTGATATTAATCAACTGAAATTATTACTTAACTAATAGCGAACGAAGTTCCGCATCTGTGGCTATTAATTCGAGTGGCGTGCAAAAGTTACTCCTGATGGTAACAAGTTTTAGCCGCGAATGTACGAGCTATTTAGAGGATTAGCTTAACCGTGGCTCACAACAAGTGTCGTTAGTTAATGTTTCATGCTCGTTGCAAGTAAGGTTATCGAAATAATCCATAATTCTGCAGGCATACGTTTCTAAACAGTATACGTTTACAATCTATGATAAAAATATTATTTGCACTTCAGTTGTTACGCTAACTAATAGTTAGCATCGTTACTATGTGAGTCATAGTAACATTATACTACTTGAAGAATTCAAGTACACGCATTTTTAAACGTGTTTTCTCCGCAAAATATAAAGACTAAAAAATTTAAGAAACTTTACATACTTTGTAATTTAAGAATTGTGGAAATTGAAAATTTAGGTATTTGAAAATCCTTCAATATGAGTATTACTTATAATATTTAATTTCAAAATTGAAAATTTGAAACTTTGAATAAGTATCTGGAAATAGAAAAATGTTCAATGAATTTGAAAATTTAAAAACTGTAGCGGGTAGTGATACATCTAATAATTGAAGGATTAAAAAATTTGAAAATTTATTCATTTATATAGTCGAGTTCTTTTCTTGAATAATAAGCTTGAGGATAATATGTAACTTTAATAAAAAGCCTCATTCTTACAAAAAAGTCACAACAATCACTGTTTTATTATCTAGGGCCTCTTCCCCCACCAATAAGCGGTTCGAGTCCCACGGAGCCCCTGATGCCCGCAGTGAGTCCCTCCTTACATCAGTCTGCCTTTCGTCCAGTCATCCGTGGGCCCCCCATCGTGGAGTCAGTGGCCCCAGAACAGCCCCCAGACAGTTCAGTGACAAATAACGAGGGCAGCTCCGACGACGAGGTGGACATCGAAACAACAGAAGATGACCCAGTGACGCCTCTCAACGTGGCTCCTCAGAATCTTCATTCGATCCCAAAATCCTCCACCAGCAGTCACAGTGGACGCAATTCTCCTCAGTGCTGGAGTCCTCCTCGGGAAACGGTGAGCAACTTTTCATTTACACAAAAATTCACTTTTCTAGATAGTTAAATCACCTGGTGACTATCTGTATATTGTGTCACTAAAAGTGCCTTAAAATAGTTGCACTTCAGAGAACGATTTGCACCTTTTAAAAGTGGTTTAGTGTTAGTAGGAATCCTCAGATGTAAAACACTACTCTGAGTTCATCACTATTTTCTACAAAATTTCTCGGTATGTCTCCTCAAGAGTAAGACAGTATCATGGGTTTTATTAAAGACCTCTACTGTTTGTGAGCCATGAAGTGATTCAGTGTCTGTGTCTAGCTACACATTTTGGTGCACCCTGATCAGAATGCCCACTCAAATCGCGCAATTATCGCGAGCTATTAACGTGTGTTTGGCAATTCGATACAGTCTTGAAACTCTCTCAGTGGCAAGTGTTTGCGAAATTCTTAGCTCTGATAGTGCGTCACGGTGCCTTTGAAGGACCCATGCAAATTAAAGCCGCGACAATAGTCACGTGCCGACGGGAGACTACTTTGTCGCGATGTGGACACGTTTTTGAGCCTCGTGGCGGCAATCGAGCTATTAGGGTCTCGATTAAGCGATAAGATACTTGAATGAAAAATTTATGAGGCGAAAACAAGGTTTGAGGGACGTGTATCTGGTAGAACTTATTTTTGAAGGATTCTAAGAACACCTGCCTGTTTAACAAATTTTCAGAGACTGAATATTACATAATACTATTAATTAATTCGTTAAAAAACTTTAGTAATTGATACACAGCAGATATTAGTATATCTATTTAAACAGGTTGAACATAAATTAATTTTGTGGACAAAAAAGTAGATCAAGTGTTCAGTAGATCAAATTGAAAATAGTGAAGAAGGTATCATTGAAAACGAAGATTAGAATTAAAATTGTCTTTGATTTGCTGTACATTAATATTGAATTTTGTGAGAACTGGCATCGAATCAGCAAACAAAACTATATATACTGAGCGTTTAATAATGAAGTGTATTTACCTATAAGGAAAGAAAAGTAGCCCTTCCCTTCTGCAAACGATTGACGTGGAAACTTTGAGCCACACGATACTGATCAAACAGTTTTACTTCTGGTTAATCGAATTAACGGAGCTGTAGCCGTCAATCCACGACACTAGTCCCCTTTTTCGAAGTGACATAATTTTTATTCTTAAGTCGTTTGGAATTTTTCTATACTCTTATTTGAAGAAACAAAAAATTCTTATTCAGGGGATTTTGTGCAAGTTAAATTCCAAGAACAGCTAGTGGCTGTATTTTGTCTATTGCAGTAATAGCTATTCGTGTTTATTTAGTTATTTTTATAGGAAGCTATTTGACTGAAGAATACATTAATATCATATTTTCCAGTACATAGTTTAAGTCTTCATTCAGATAGTTCTCATGAAGATACTTTTAAGATAGCTCAAGCCAGATTTAAGCCATATACAGAGTGTCCTCTTTAAACCAACACACGAGAGTATTGTACGTATAGTGATGTGCAGATACTAAATGATTTCGCTCGGAGGTCGTTACATCGACGTTATTGAACATTATGGTAGATTCTCGTGAAACCTAGAGGCTAGAAATTAACAGAAGGGTGAGGGACTCCTAACACTACTCGTCTCTAGAATTGACTTTGCGGTCGTGCTGCTCGTATAGCTGGCCTCATCAATTGTGATAATTATTGTGTCAGTAAATACCCCGCAACCGCACAAACTAATGGGCGCACGTGATCGACTGGACATAACACACTCGCAGGCACACTTACTCTATCCAATATAATTAAACGAACGAGCACGGTAGTTAGATCAGCGATGTGCATCGTGCACATCGAAATCGTGTCACTATCAAAAACGCTTATTCTGTATAAAAGGTACAATCCAATTAGGTTTCGATAATTAAATGCATTACTATACAGGGTCTTTGGCTACAGAAGAGACGAAGTTTAAGAATTGCTTCTAGACTTCAAAATACATAAAATGAAAATTAAGAATAACAGAATTATGCTTGAACCTTCGTTTGTTAATTATAAACGCTTAAAAGATGCAGTGACTTGAGAGTAGCCTTTCAATATAGCCAAAAACTCTCAAGTAAAAAACTACGGTCACACCTTTAATACTTCATAATATAAACAGCTACTGTCCAAAGTTAATAATATTTTTAAGGTGACGCTAGCAGTCTAGTCTCTCAATTGTGAGAGCTCTTGTTTAATGCAGCTGAAGATTGAAAGAGGTATAATTACTATGTACCAAGAGGTGAATGAGAAGTTGAAGGAGGTCATTGGGAGAGGGGAAAATACAGAGTGGAGAGGATTAGGCTGGGATAAGCTGCTCGGATTGCCAGGCAGATTTTCAATTTCTCCCTTGTTGGTGAGCGCGTTGAGTGGAGGACATCCACGCTTTGGGAAGGGAGCCGACAACTCTCTTATCTTAACAGGGCCGAACATGTGTACACGTCGCGCGAGACGCAGACAAGGGTGAACATATCAATACGAGAAAGTCCCTCGACATTATTCGTAATTATTTTTCGCTTCATCGAAGTGACTGGTAAAGGAAAACAGGGGAGTGATGGCTTTTATCTAGTCAACCACTTGTTCCGTCTGTGTAATCATTTTTACTAGAAGACCAACTCGATATCGACTTGAAACGTACGTTGATCATCCTTTTTTGGATATCCAACTTTACTTCCACAAATAATGGTTTTCTATGTCTAGTATCTTACTAGGAACTAGGAATTAGTCTAGTCACTTTTAGAGGACATATTTTGAGAAGACAGTAAGGGGGGTCAAGGGTCACGTTGCCCCTTTCAGTCTCTTGGTATCAATCAAGGGGATAGAGAAGACACAAAGTACTAAGGAATTAAGAGAGGAAGAAGAAATTATTAGAAGCTAAAAATCACTAAATAGTCCATAGTCTCTCTACATATCTCGTTAGTAAAGGCTGTATAAATTAAGGAAAAAAACGATAAGCAGGTTGGAGAATAGATTGGGAATAAAACCCTTCAGTGGTTACAGCATACTTGACCTAGGACCTCTGGAGACCCCTAGAACATGGTCAGGGATAAGAGGTCAGAGGTCAAACATCTTACGATTCTTGAAAAGTTGGAAAGGAAGCAAGGTTCTTATCTGAATCTCCAGGAGATCAGAAGAGATACTCATGGCCCCTAAGGAGGTCATCAGAATATTAAAAACCCCGTTTCTGAGATCAGTTTATCACTGAAAACTTGAATTTTATCTTAAGCTTAATGTAAAAAATAATTCCAAGCAAATATGCGTATACCATCGAGCTTATATCGAGACAACACTGTATTTTCCACTTCAAATTCACTACATCGCGACTTTAACTAAAAAACGAGGGACTAGGAACTACTTTAATCAGTTGCCATAAACTAGGAACAAAGAACTAATTTAGTCAATCATTATAAACTAGGGATTAATCTCCACTTAGTATAGAGTCACTTATGAGAGACTAGAGTTTAGTTTAATCACTTATTGGGTTCTAGAGATGAATCTAGTTTCTTACTAGATCACTATTCGCTTCATTTTAAACCTCAGTTGAAGTCTGATCGACATTATCAGCACAATAGCCTAAACTGAATTGAAACATTGTTGAATTCAACAAACTATTTCCTTTTAACCTCTTTCTCGAATCCCCAGGAACTCGCAGTCTCTCGAAAAGTGCCGGCCGCCATTGAGAAAGTAATGAGGGTCGAAATAAAGCAGAGACGCTTAACGTATTTGCCGAGCGCGAAATAAGAACGAGGCGATTATCGTTTGCGTCGTTCCTCTGGTCAATTAAGATCCTTTGGTCGATCATGATTAACGAATATTCCCTCGCGTCGGAGGGACACGAAGACACTCTCATCCGTCGCCCATTTAAATGCAATTAAACGCCGTCACGTAGCTGTAGGAGGAGTTGGGAACGTTTAAATCAAACTTCTGCTGGTTTAGTTAGTTTCGACCGCAACTTTTAATTGCGCTTCGTCTGAAGAGTCATTAGATTTCCGAAGGGACGCGTCTTTTATCGTCCCTCCCACGTAATTCCGACCTCCCTTTCACGTCCCTTCGAGCAGTTTTAAATTTCCTGTCCGACTCGCGCGTTAAACGCTCATTCGAGGACCTTTGCACCACGTGACCCGCATGAATCCCCACGTGTGAGTACCATGTGACTAAGCGCGATCTCCCGATGGCATTTAAGATCGAATGCATTCTACTATTTAGGAACCGAGGGCCTCAAGACAAATGTTAGCGGGTCAACAGTTTTTTCAGCAAATAAACCCTGGGTTGGTATTATCAGTCAATTTAATCACAAAGGGTTCAGAAGGGCTCGCGGGTAGAAGGTCAAACGCTGACATTTAGAACAGCCTGGAGTGAAGATTTAATGGTGCTCATCGGTTCTTAAAAATGGCGGCTGGGGGTGCTTAAGTAAGGACGTGAAAGAGGAGATAAACGTACAGACTATTCTTCAGTATTAATTTGCACTGCTTTTTCTTCCTTGATGCTTCTTTTTTTAGAATCGAGAACTTGATAGCTGTAGTAAAATAATAGATGCATATCTGGAAATGGTATTTAAGGCACAATACTAAACATTGCAGGTCTAGCATATTTCTGGAAAATCAAACTCATTTCTTTTTAGACATCTTAAATCGTCAGGAAACGAAACTGAGATTTGCTGTAGGAGTCATAGGTGTTGATTGTTGAATTAATTGTGATATTCTAGGTTGCATCTTCATAGCACCCTCTCCGAGACCTAACTCCTACATTTATTTCCATCCAGCATACATATCTAGCCCCTTCATCCCTTCGATAACATTTTGTCATATTTTTGATGATAGCATGTCTGCCTAATTTCTCGTTTCCGATGATTGACCCATATCCGGGATATTTTCACTGTTCCATCAGTATTTAAAGATTAACATCGAATGGAGCGTTGTCTAACGCAGCACCAACGATTTTTTCTAATTTTACATTTCACTAGGCTTCAATCAACTGCCGACGGACACTCGTGATGCGGCAATCGCTGGGTTGATACTCGAAAAGTGAATGAAGTGTTTGGATTGCCGACGGGAGAGCGGCGAAATTTTGGCAAATGAAACTCGTTAACTCTGCTACTGTGTTCACAGTGTAGCTCGATAAACGAAAGAGTTTGAGTAAAAATTATTTTATAATTCGAGCCCTATTAACGATTTTTCAATTAATACTACGCTACTGTGATTCCATTGGCTCTCATTGACATTTATATCTCACTACACAATGTTTTTAAATTCACCATTTTGTACAGAGTATAACACACCTATTAATTATTAATTAATTTAAATTCTCAGAAATTAACTTAATAGCTTAAAAACTTAATATAGCTTCACATGTACACTTGTCTAATAATAAATAAACAAAATGACTCGAGCAGTCTCTTTGTTTAACTCATTATTGAATACAAGAGAAAGAAAAATACTACAATACTTAAATTTTTGATTTAAATATACTTAGGTTTAGGTAAATATATTTAGGTTTAAGTTCCAAATTAAGCTTGAATGTACAAGGAAAATTATTGTGCTCCAAAACTGAGCAAAAATTCCTCAAAGCACACAGAGGCATCATGGCCGTTATAATTGATTCTTCGGCATAATTCCACAACGCGAATTTGGTCAAGATCGGCGAACCAGAAGCGATTTGACTAACACGATTGCGTAGTAACTTTGCACTCGACGAGTGGCTTGCATCCCCTGATCGGAATTTGTGCAAAGCTTATATTCGACCCTCGCGATATTGATTTTTGCGCATGAATTTGCGGATTCTTATTCAGCATTTCCGCCATCGAAACATAGTACAATACGAGGATTGATTCTGTCTGAATTTATTCATATAACAAACACTGAAAGATACTTGTCTATCAGACAAGACTTGTGACTGTCAATTAAAGTCTCAAGATAGAATATGTACTTGAATTAAAGAAAATTTTCCCTTAAAACCAAGAGTATAATAAAACACAAGTCCATAACACAGAATATAGGTTTAAAACTTTGAACTAGTTTCTTGAAAGTACAAACATACATGTAAATTTTAAGTATTTGTAAGCTCAAAATTTTTTAATTTTAAATTTTGCACCTCTGAAAAATTAAAAGTCTGTGAAACCTTTGAAAATTTGAAAATTGAAAGTTTCAAACTTTTGAAACGTTTGAAAATTTGAACATTTGAAAATTTGAATATTTAAAAATTTGAAAATTTGAACATTTAAAAATTTGAAAATTTGAAAATTTGAATTTGAAATATATACAAACTCAAAGATTTGTAACTTTGGAAAATTGAAAGCACTGAATATTCGGGAGTTCGAGAGTTCACAGCTTGAAACTTTGAAGATTTAAATATTAAATATTCAGGAAACCTGCAGACTCTGAAATTCAGAATCCCTCGTTTTAAGTAAACATATCTAAATAATACCAAGATCGCTGGCTTAAAACTTTGACCAAGACCACAAAAAATGCAGTAAGCCAGGAAGATAGCGTCTAGAAGAATGAATCGGCAAATTTTTGCCCTAAACAGATAAACAAGCAGACTACGGGGGTGGAAAGACAGGGCGAGGGGGGGACAGGGGTCCCCACTTGCGGATGAGTTCCGCGTTCTCCCATTTGTAACTCCGTTCACCCGGCAAAGTAGGTAGAAATCCTTTCCCGCCTCCATTATCGGAGCCCCCCTTCGTTCATCCACCCCCGCCTCCGCCCCCACCGCCAGCGGGGCTTCTGCGTGCGCGTGCACGCCGAGGAACAAGCTAACATCGGCGAACTGAAAACCCGACACACTCGTCTGGCCCATCCTCGCGTTATGGCTCGCTCAATTGTTTCAGCCCCGTTTATCCAATAAAGGATTACGGAGAAACAATCGCAGCGTGCAGCCCCACCCCACGCCCCATCCCCTTACTCTTTTCTGCCCCTATAGAACAGGTTTTGCATAAACACTGAAATCTGGCTTCGAACGTGGTGCGTTCTTTACTGCAGGTTCCTTTCTTTTAGGGGTTTTCGAGACTTTGTGTATGTTTAGGTGATATTGCGTCGATATAAGCTCGCGAGATGGAGTCAATTGAGAGGTCAGGGAATGTAAACCGAGAAATTGAATTTGTTTTCAAAGAGGGCCAAGTTGAATGGAAGAGTAGTTTCAAGATGACGTGGGTATTGTTTGTGAAACGGGTTAAAGTTTGCTTTTTTAGGTTTAGTTATTGTGTTTTTTGGATACTAGTTAAATAGGGGTAGTTTTTAGGAGCTATATCGAAGACTTTAAATTTTGTAATATTTTAAGTAGGAAGAAATGTAAACACAAGGTCACTGTGATCAGTAAGGGTGATTGTTTTGTAAAGATGTAATTATGAACAGTCGATTCTTCGAGACAGATTCTGTTGTCGTCTCTGTTTTCAATCAAATGGTATTACTAACATCACGTACGAGCAATATAACTGGATAACCGATTGAGACTCGTGGTTTTCTTTTCCTTCGCCCTAGCTCTCTTCTCCTCGTCCAGGATCTATCTTTCGCGTAATTTACCCATGGGGATACCTTGCAACGTCCAGAAGAGGGAAAAAGGACAAGACTACTGTCTAGGATATGCTACGACGCGCACGTGACCGCTACTTTTTCACAACGATGAAACGGAGTTATTTATCTCTCCTTACGTCATCGGCGTGCCAAGGGAAACCTTCTCACTTCTAAATCCACAAAACAAACGACACAATTCTGATTCTTAACCATAAATTGAATACTTGTGTCTTTAATAACTATAGAGGTATCTAACAATCCTACTAGTTACGAATATTTTATTAAATACTAATTCCTTGTGGGTATTAAAAATTCAGAGGTCTATTTTTTCGAAGACTCAGCATTTTATATAGAGAAAACAAAATCGAACCCCCAATTTATTTTTATAATTCTTTGATTAAAAATAAGATTCATTTTTCAATATCGGAAGATAATTTCAGTAGTTACTCAAGAACTAACATTTTTAGAATTCATCTTGCCACATTTTTGAAGTGACACTTAGAGTAATGGTTCTGATTAATTCTGAAACGAGCTATAATTCATAGTTAACCGTAGTAAATTGATCTGTCACGATGGTTACCAGTTAGAGTCAACTCGACATTCGTCCGAGGTTGCATGGGCATTATGGATATATACCATATGTGCCAATTGTGAGGATGCATACAAGCTCGAGGGGTATCTTTGAACATCGAACACCTGCTCACTAACAAACGCATTCCCAAACCAGCCTGACTGCCATCAATCATGATATTATCTAAATGTTCCGGTAGCTTTGCGCAAAGTACATCGATATGTTAAAGCTTCCTACTTGAAGACTGCTTCAGCTACTGCAAATTGCTCGAAAGCAATTTACTTACATTCAATTCTGTAAAAAGTATTTTTGAAATATAGAACCATAATGGGAAAAAATATTCGAAGTTTGTAAAGCTATCAAATTTTAAAACAGTTTTAATTTAAAAAAATTTGTAAATGTCTACAGTGTTAATTATTGAAATTTTTTATTTTCAAATCATTAAAATTTGTTCATGTATCTAATCTATTTATCCCCATTTCTAGTTTCCAACTCCTGACTGAGACCCACGAGTCAAAATATACTACAAGTGCCTAGTTTTCATAATTAACAAAGATTGTTAACTACATATGAATGAACCTAAGGTCACTGTACACACGAACTCTCATCTTCTTGCCTGATTTCATCCCTTAAAATGCCAGTAAATACGTAATTCTTTTAAATACTTTTAAAAGATTGTCTTCATCAATAAAAGTGCTCCACGTTTCATCGATCTCCCGATAAGATAGAATGATTACATCAATTCCCTGAAACCAACGCGTGACGGATGTTATTTAAAAATCTGCGTAAGCCTTCCGTGACGAAGGGCTCACGAAATGTAAGATTGCTAGGTGGACATGCAACGATGCATATTTAAATACTTTTAGATGTGTAATTTTCACACAGGTGGAGTCTTGTCCTATAAATGTTAACATTTTGGATGTTCCATGTACAATAACGTTAATATTACTTCATTTCACTCCTGAATTTTTATATTAATATGCAATACAAAAATTGTAAATTACTTTGGACGAAGTTTTGTAAGTTTGAACGACTACCAAACGCGAATAGTTAATTTTTATTCACATTTCAAATATTTAAATCGCAAAATTTTGAACTTTCAAACATTCAAACTTTCGAATTTTCAAATTTTCAATTTTTCAATAGTTCCAATACCTACTCAAATTTTCTCAAATAATATTAAATTGTTCGTAAAAGTACAATATATTACAGTAATGTATATAATACAAAATCCCACATTATGTTGAACAGTATTTTTAAGCTTCAGTTACTCATCAACATAAATAACTAACAATTCGTATTATTACTGCTAAAAAGGACACAGCAGGTAGTTGAGGATTAAAAACAGCTATTAAATAAAATTCATCAATCGTTGTGCCATTAACCTCTCAAACTAGCTCGATATCCATGCATACGTCAATATAACCTCATTATTTCTGATGGACACGTACAATCCAAATTTCAACCAGTTTTAATTCGTTTTAAATAAATATACCTATTATTGCAAAATTAAAATTTCACATTTCATTAATATACCCTCAAAATTTGAAGTAAATCGAACAAGTATTTTTCGTTCTATGTAGCTTTAAAAAAATCGCAACTAAAAGTACTGAACTCTCACAAACTAATTACCGCCTGAGCAAAGTGTAGCTACTTTCTACGAAATTACCAATTCGAAGGGTTAAAGTAACCTCTCTTCCTCTGAGAACTTTGGACCTCGCATAATACAAGAATAACTTTAAAACACATACCTCGACGTAACAATCGCGATGCACGATTCCAGATAGTCATAACGAACAGGTAAAGCCACCTGCAAGCGTGACGCCTCCACAAACTAAAATATTTATCCCGACGGGTCCCTCGGTGATTACGTAGTCACGTGACGCCACTCTAGAAGCGACACCGATTACATTTACTTTGTTATCCTTAAAAACTTGATCACCGTAGCTTGTTAATGACGCTCCTTTACTTGAAAATAGCTGACAGAATACATAATAAGACCTGAAATACAAAAAGATAGAGAAAGATACTTCAATCGTGAATAATTTAAGCGAATCGAATAATTTAATCGTGGGAGGCAAATTTTCAACTCGACTACTTTGTAGAGTAGTCGAACGATCACTATCGCTGGAAATATTAAACAAGGCATGTTCCACTACTGTGGTGGCGGAGTTAGGTTATATTTATGGGATTACTAGTTGAAATAGTAAGTGGCTACTGCTTACACCAGGAAAATTGAACATTTCTAATAGCATAACGAAAGAAGCATGTTTTAAGGGGTTAGTGCACAATCTTTGTTGAAATTTGAAGTTACTTACTGTAAAAACACTTTTGCAGTTGCCAGTTGAGGTGTAACAGTTGCTTGTCATTTTATTTATCAGGAACGAGAAGCTGAGAAAGTAGCAGAGGAGTCAGCAGTCATACGCGACGTGAAACTAGAACTTCAACCTGCAAGAAGTCCCGACAGCTGGCAAGGAAGCAGCTTCTATCGTCACGTGATAAAGGGTACGTAAATGTCACGTGATCAGTCGACCAATAATGTGGCAATACGATTATGTAACCGAGCATTGCACCCTCGGAAATTCGACCTTCTGAATCTCACGTAAACTTATATAAATACTTCGAGACACAGTAATTTATAAAAATCGTTACTTAATATTCTACTTACAGTGGTAGTCAATCGAACTGCCACATTGTTAAACTTAATCCAAATCAAATCCGATTCTTTATACTTTCGACTTCGGATAATGATTTTTTTTGTCCTATTGTGTTTTAAAAAATTCAAAATATTCTTGAATACATTTCCAAGTTGTCTATGGGTTCTAATGTTACCTATACTGCCAGATCCCACCTCTTTTTCATTTTAGAAAAAATTACAAAATAAGAATACTTCAGGTCGTAAACGACCTAGATTGCAGACAGAGGGTTAATGTAAAGATTAGAGATCAGAAAAACCTTTCAAAGAAAGAAGTAAGTAGATATTCATTAAAAGTAGGTTTCTCTTTTAAGTTTCACGTACGGAACGGGAGCAAGGTTTTTCAGAGTGTGCGTCAAGTGTTTGAGAGCGCGCAAGCGTTGGGAGGAAACGCCTCCTCACGAAGAGGAGTTGATTCGCAACCCCTTTTCCCAACCACTTCAACCCCCAAGCTTCCACGTCTGATATCGGGCCAGCCCTCCGTTTTCAGTTAACACTCCGGTCGCGACTAATTACTCTAATTAATTGAGACTCGTACCTTCTCGCAACCCCCCTCCCACACCGAATATTAATTACTAATATTAGAACGAAATGCAAACAGCTTAAACGTTGACTGAACGACCTTCGCTGTTTCCCTTGCGATCCAAATATGTAGTAATTATTTACTAGAAATTTGGTAAACAATCTCTCGTCTTTGAAGGTTGTTCAGCAAGCAAAATTGTATTCGGTTTATAGTCAAATATGAGAGGCACTAAAAATGAGCTAAAACTTTTTTTTAAACTTCATTATAAAAATAATACATAAGTACTGTATAAAAAAATAATCTTTCTTGGAGACATTAATTGAATCCGAGATCTTCAAAGCGTCGCCATTTTACTTTTCTCAGTTATTATAAGTCGATTCCAGTAAAAACTAGAGACTTATATAGATAATATAGGATTCATTTTCTTTTCTTCTTCAAGCGTTTATATTGTAAGCACAAGGAGACCGATCGATGTATCAAAATTCACTATTAGTGAAACACTAACACATTTAAAATATTGTGTGTATTCAATGTGGATGTCGCGTGTGTAGGCTGAGACTTCAATCGTACCAGAAACATGCTTAAGCCGAAAATAATGAGATAGCTGCGGTACCACTGAATGCCAACACAATCGACGATGAATAAAACGCTTTGACTAACATCAAAAAGAGATCCGATTTGAGTAAACAGTCGCTACTTTCAATAAACAATCTTATATGTTCACAAAAGTGATTCGAAAAATTCAACGTTTAGAAACATTCAGAAAATTCTTGGAGATACATAATAGAACAAACAACTTAATGTCTCGTGATATACATATAATATTTTTCATAAAATAATTACGTAAAACTTGCACAGAAGCGTAGGATCCTGTTTCAAGGTCCTTGTTAGTCACATCACCCAAAATGGTTTCCTCCAGACGCGGGAAATTCAAAAACACTCATCACTCTCGCTAGATTATCTCAAATAAATGAAATATTGCTAGTGTTCTGTTTTGCAATGATTGCAGGAAACGAACCCACGGAAAGGACAGCTTCAGATTGCTCAGCTTGCCATCCGCGAGGCATATTTTACGGGCAGATCCATAGTCCGTCTGCGTCCACTAATTAATCGGAAGAAAGATGGACGCTGATGAAACTAAAGTTGCGAATTAAAAATCCAAAATAGAGTAATTGAACATAAAACTGTAAATTAGGATCTCGATGCCATTTTACTATCCAGAGCTTGAAAGAAGTGTCACATGGACAAGAGAGGTGACTCCTCGATCGAATTAATATTTGTGACCACTTTCACTGCAAGTCAAAAAGTGAACCATTCCATTTTGACAAATTGGACACGTTGGTTCCACAGCACTTCCTTCCAGCTCTGTATTGTAATTCGAACGCCTTCTTGGCTCGAATAGTGGCTTCCATTAGTATTTGAAAACTCACAAAAATTTTGATTTTTAAATTCCATGCTTTGAATAACCACACAACGAGCAACAAAATAGCAGGTTTACATTTACATGTTCAAGGTGGACTTTAGAAATTGAAATTGCTTAGTGTTTGAGTATTAATGGGAGTCGCTGTAAATATGGAGGACTTCTTCAAATTATGATAGATATGTTACGAGCCGAAGACAAAGCGGCTGTGAAGCCGAGTTTCTTTTAGAATTTGTTAGTAAGCGGACATACCGAAGCCTGGTTAACACTGGGAGCTGCAGGACGTTGAAAATGTGGACTAACATAGGGTGCCACAGAAGGTGGGAAATATGGACTAGCCTGTGCCTGGTTAACACAGGGTGCCACAGGATTGTTAGTTGGGCCTCATAACTTATAAAACTCGATGCACTCTGAGTAGCTAGAGTGTATCTCACCGTGGATTCCTTTTTCTCAAAAAATTATGTAATATAGGGCTACAAGAAATTTAATAAGACTTTCTTTTATACAAAAGGAACAAAAATTACAATTATATTGTGAACTTATTAAGGACCTTACACAAGTGTCGCAATGTAGTTCCTATCAGGAAACTCTTTCTAATACTAATTTTCAAAAATTTCAAATTTTCTTATTGTTAGTTTTTATGCACCGAGAAATGCGGGAGCTATTGAACTGCAATGACCTAACAGTGGACACCTACTGGAAACGTTTAATCGATGCTTGAAGGGGACTCGTACCCGATCTTGCTCAGAACTGTTCTCTAGCTCAGACTGATTCCAAAAACCCAAAGGGTCTGCTAAAACTAGTCCTTATATAGCCCAAAACTAAGAATAAAACTGGCGAGGATATAGGCAACATGACTTATTCTTCTAGAAAATTCTTCTAGGAAACTCTCATCCCCATACCTCTGCAGCTGTCGTGATCCAGACTAAACAAAGGGTGCTCCAGCTCAAAGAAAGGGCTGTCGAAAATTTGGAAAGAGTTCGACTGTGACAGATAAAAATAGTTTTGCACTGTGCAAGAGATTGACTCCTGCGGGCTGATGCTATCGTGCAATATAACTTTATAATAATTATATGACCTGTTCAGGTACACGTGGAGAACAGTTGTCAAGATGGCGTCTCGTGAAAGAATCGCCAGTGCAGATCGCAAGCACATCCCGCATTGTTGCTTCTGAGACCTCTATTATATTATTTTAATCCGGTTGCCAATGCAAACACGAATATTGCAAATTGAAAATGTATACACATCTGCTTTTTAATGTAGAATCGTGTATGAGCACAGCTGTAAGAAACGCCGAGTAGATTGTTGTAAACAGACTTGGGCAAATTTTATCTGAAATGAAGATAGAAGATAATTCTTTGGAATATTATTTAATATTGATATTTTTACTTATGTTATTGGAGTAACAACAATTTTGCATGGTGAAATACAAAAGTTCATTATTGTGACTATTTGAAATAACGTTTAGGTATTTTTAACGACAAGTTTGGTGTTAGAGATTTGAAGCTTTCACGGTCAGCAGCAGTATACACTTCTCACTGTTGAAGACGAAATAAAACACTTGAAATAATGTTTCAAATAATGTTGTTTCAAATGTGCCCAGGTCTGTATAAATTCCCTACATCAGCGAAAGTAACGTAGTTGACATCATATGAAAATGCTATGTGTAATTCGATTAACAATAAAAGTCTTGATCACTGATAATAATATTAATATTATGAGATAGTCACTTTTTATTCCACGTTGTTAAATTTCTTTTTCTGCCGTGTTGGAACCAAGCATAATTTAATCAATTTTTTTTAATATTAAATGCAAAATCTGCATTATTATTTACAAGAGTTTAACGAAGTGACAAACGAAGAAATGATTTAAACAAAACCACTACTATAAAAAGGCGTAAGTAAACACAAAGTTGGTACCTCAAACACAAACTAATAAAATAATTCATATTTTAGTGTTTTCTTGATCATAAATTGAATAAAAGAGTTAAACACAGCTCAGACCATCGTACAATGGATTATTTAGAAGAGGTTCTTTTCAATCCCTGAAGAAACTACACAGTAGAACGCGTGTAATCTCAGTCGTTGGATATATATCCCTGTGAAATCCTTGGGGAGCTCTCCCATCTAATACATGAGGACGCTCCAATGAGCAGAAACCCTTAATAGAGCTGTATGGTCCCCGAACGACCGTCACCAAAATTCTAGATTTCGACCACACATGGCTCTCTTTTCGCAAGCAGGAGCTTGTGCCTTTGCGACACCTAATCTGCATATTCTTAAGCAGACTTTCTCTCTCAGACTGACTAAGAAAGATTATATACATAATTAGTCTAATAATATAACTTACAATTGGCTCCATATTTCTCTTCTATGGTCACGATCAAAATCCCATTTACCATAGAGCGCATTAGTCCCAAGATAAGGTCTCATTCTCTATGGACCCCTAAAAATAAAACACAAATACCACCCTGGTCAGAATTGGTCCAATTGCATCTCAAGTCATGTTCTCTATTTTGTTTCGATATAAGCTCACAGTCTTAAAGTTAATGGTTAGCAAAACTTAGAAAATTCGTTTTTGAGACCATGAAACAGTGAAGTGGAGGAACTGTATATATCGAGACTTACATCAAGATATATCGAAGCTTATATGAAGACAACACTATACTCGATTACGATAGAATAGTTTAAACAAATTTCATCCAAAGCAGTGTACACAAGATCTGTCTGCGAAAACAAAGTATAATAAAATGAGGGAAAGGAAACTGTTATCGATTCTAGTCGATCGTGAAGAGGCTGTGTCAATAATAGGCACCCTAGAAGAGACATCAGCCGCGGCTAATGTTCTGGCAAATTGACTTCGCGAACGTAGTTGTCTCTCGGGAGGAATCTGCAAGTACGAGTGGGTATTTCATGCCGATTTTTTCCGTAACTACCTCACGTCCGACGATACACACTCACGTGCAACCTAAAGGGCCAACTTGTCTCTAAAAATACGGGTATTTGTAGAAGACTCTGGTTTATTAAGTTTGAGCTACAAGTTTTCGGTTTCTCAAATGTTCCAATTGAATTTTTACGCTTTTGAATTTGAATCTTCAAACCTTGCGAATGTTCACAATTTTTTATTTTGAATAGTTTCAAACACTTCCATTTTTTCCTACATCACTATCAAATACATATAGCATTTAAGAGGAGCTTTCTAAATAATCTTTTCATAAATGTAAAATGCATGTGAATCATGTTACTTAAAAAGCAAAAGCTTCCAAATTATACAAATTTTATTTTTCTTTATGTAGAGCTTGTATAAGTAAAAATATTCAAGTTTTCAAATTTTCAAATCTCTTAATTTTTAGTTTTCCGAGCTTTACCATTTTGAACTTTCAAACGTTCGTTTTTTCAAATTTTCAAATTTAACACTCCCAAAAATACTATACATATATACAGAAAAAGAAATGGTTTTGAATTTACCTTCCCCTAATGGCAGATATAACCTATTCGTATAACGAACAAGGATTTAAACACAACTTTCAGTCGTCTACAATAACATCCTCAAGCTGGGTATTTAAAGGAACATTTTAATTGCAGAAAGTAAGCCGCTTACACGCCCCCCTCTTCTGCATTAATAAAAACGACCCTCCTGTTATGGGACGCAAACGAGCGATGGGTATTGTATCTGCGAGAAAGTAATTCGACTCCGATGGAAAAAAGACTTGTCATCCAGTTCTAAATGCAAAGGCTACAATGGAAGTCATCTTGTATAACTATTGACAAATGAATTAAAATTGTCGCAAATTATTCTTACACCCCTTTTAACTTTATTTCACTTCTCTTATATAGATAGTTTTGCTACATCTACAAACACAAATGTTGTTTAACGTGATCTAAAGATTTTCTAAGTATTTTACTAGGCCTTTTTAGACCTTAGTTTTAAAAAATTTAATGTTGATGTCTGAAGCAACAACATTGTCTCCCTAATTGGAGACCGAAAAATAGTATAAATTTTTGTAAAATGTTATTACCTCAAATGCTCTTTTATAATTTTCTTGAAATGGAGATTATCATCATCACTGTATTTGAGGAATTGTGAAGGCAGAATAAATTGGGTCACATGTGTCCATTTTCGAGATATTGATGTTCGAAGTTGTGAATCTTAATTCCATCAGATACACGTACATTTAATAATTTTATTCCTTTGGAATATATAGAATATATTTATGTATGTGTATGCATAAACATACTGGATACGAAGTAATGTGTAACATTAAATCGATGCAGCGTGGACAGAGGCTCTATCTCGCGGCGTAAGAAAATAACTTGAGAGCGACACCAAGCGAGGGTTGCTTTATGGCTTCCCCTGAGTTGATGATATGCCTTGTTACCGGGAAGAACCGAGCTCCCTCGGGTAATATCGTATACAATTATGTCCACAGAAGGGAAGATATGCATTATGGATGCTGGCCATGTCTGCTAAATCATGTCATAGGGTTGGTTAACTCTGCAAATGATCTGCTGAATCACCCCTTCCTATACATATTTCTCTGAATAACTTTCTATGGAAATAAATAAAAAACTGTTCCTAAAAAAATCAAGAAAATATTCAGTACTTTATATACACAAAACACAATTACAATTTCTTTCAAATAATACTCTGTCTTCACACATTTTTAAAAAATTGGCTTCAAACTTCAGTGCACAGAATGCATCAAAGTATCTCAATCTTCAGACATTAAATATTAAACAGCCTCATTCTACATATGTGCATAATTGTAGCTTCTTTCACAAGTTTAGAAAAAAGTTGACTTATAATTCAGTGCATGAAACACAGTAAAATATAAATGAGTAAAAAATACAAAATTCATTATGCTTTGATCACAAATATATTTCATTCTCACAGAAAATTGACATTTCAAATGTACAGAATCCTAGAAAACAATTGGATGGGTAGATTCACTGTGAAACCATGTAGCATGACATAGAGCACACTTTATTTCTTAATTAGTGATAATTATTTAGCACTGACCGAAATCGAGTACATGTCGTATATTTCTTTTCAATTGAAGTTTAATATTCATAATAGATTAATTTATTAATACAAGTGTAATTAATTGTTAATGTATTGTCTGAAAGTATCACTGCATCCACGGGGTTTGCCACCTTTACTCTTTTCCCATCAACAAAAGGTCAGGGGGTCAAAATGAGGGACTTAACATGGAGCAGTTAACACATAAAGGGAACACCCTCTTCTATGGTTCTCAGGAATCTTGAACATTCTGAAGCTTACAAAATATAAGTGAACAAGAGCCTTGAGAAACAAGGAAGAAGCCAATTTAAGAAGGGGATGAACACAGTAAACTGGATACTGATTGACATATAAATGGAGAAAAAAGAAAAAGGACGTCAGTAATTCAATTTCCCACGCTAAGGATGCTCAGTGACTTTGAGGGGAGCATTAGATTTAATGTCTGCTCGAACCCCAAATAGTAGATTACAATTAAAATGCAAAGAGCTTATCCCTTCGAGCAAAACTCATGCCTTTAAAAATACTCGTCTCCAAATTCTGTAATGCTTGAACTTCTTAAGTACTTTATTGTGTGGATATACAAAGAAATAAAACTACAAGAGTATAATATAGACTCATAGAGCTTCATTATACTTCCACTAAAATTTACTTAAGGCATGTACAAGTGTAGACAGATATACTCCTCACAAGTACTTAAGAAGTCAAGTATTAAAAATGATTTAAGAAATAATCCATTTCTATAAGAAATATCTATGATACAAATTATCTGTAAAAGCTCGCTGGTCTAAAACAGAAAGACGAAATCAGGTAATTTAAAGAATACCGCGAAATTCGAAGCGGATTGTTCGAAGAAGAACAAGCCCTTCGCAGAACAATATTCAACATTTAACAATAGCCAACATTTATAGAGTGAGATACCGATTTAATATTCATAGATCATTCATCTTTTTGTCTTTTTTCATTTTTTCTCTTTTTTTAGTTTCCCCTTGGGGCCATGGACCACCTAAAAAAGTCTCCAGGCACCACAAGAGCGAAAAATGCGGACTTAACACGAGAACGAATATCACGCGATAAATTAATTTCCCACGACTCCCTCATCGTTCCTCATCCAGCACAATGTTTCTCGAGTCATTTAATGATATGTCTCTCGTTCTAGGAAAATATCTCCGATTCTACATCGCTACCTTTTAAGTGTGGACGCAAGTTACAATACTATTCTATCTCTTCCAACAACTTTTTCTCGTTTCTGTCCTCACTGTTTCGACTATTCTTATTAATTGACAAAATTCCTCATGGATATCCTCGTTCAAAGGAACATAAAATCATTATATGACTACGATGGAATCGACACTACTCTCACAAGTTATTAAACTCGTATGGCACTTATTTGCTAACAACTGCTTTCGCCGAGGACAAAATCGAAAGAACGAGAGTCCATTAATGGTAAGAAAAAACAGGCAGATCCCATCAGCGACCTGATAGAACCTTCCTCCTATTAGTTTATGGATCCTCCTAAGGCTCTTCATGGAAACTTCGAGAAACACTGAGCCAGCGATCGCGACAAAACGTGGTATTAAACTTTAATATTGCACAACATCGATAACACTTCGAATTTTCAAGGGAAAAGAAGTCTGTTTCGATTACCATAGATAAAATTATTCATGTCTTTTCTTCCGCAATGACTGATGGTATAGATATCAACGAATTCGTAATACTTCATAACAACCTAACGTTTAGTTCGTTCTGATAATTTGAGCGGCCATTAGAACAACGTTCCAATTCGAATACTATAACTCTTACAGGAAACCATAATGCAATTGAGTGTTAAAAAGTACTTGCTATGGATTACACGCACTAATAATGAGTAAAACTAGTTTAATATCGATCGATCGCATATTATTACCGGTAATCTTCGCTATCAACTACCCTCTGCTTCTGATGTAACACAGTAGTACTGAAACACTGTTCGAACTGCCGCGAAATTTATTAAATTACGCGAATTACAGTAAAATCTCGTTATATGTTCATCCTTCGGGACTGGGCAGACACGCGATACATGTTCCTAATAATAATCACGTTTCACGTTTGGCCCTTCCGAGAAGTCCATCCTTGCAAGTGGTGGGGACAGCAATGAACATGTAATGAATAAAATCTGTCGGGCATATAACGAGAATTGACTGTACACGGAATGATTTAGAACGCGAGGATAAGGCCAAGAACGTTTCATAATATTCACAGTAATGGAAAAATACGCGGGTATTAATAATCATAATGGTAATAATAATAATAATGCCATCGTCGTAGTCATCACTGTTGCCGCTGGTAATCGACAACATGTATATACTCTAACATTATAATATGCTTAGCAAATATTTGTTGAAGATTGCCTAATATTCGTGTGGCAACAAATAGTCAAGTTTCTTAATTACTTTCATTGTTCTGGCGGTTTAACTCTCATACAAAGTCAAGTGGAAGAAACTAAATATCTGCAATGCGAAGACATATTACGAGAACTCTAACTTAATATTGTAAGAATCTCAATACCTTTGCTAGCAATTAAAATTCTGAAGTTCACAAGTCTTAAGTTCAAGCTAATACAATGCTATACAAAGAGATCTCTGAACGATGAACTTAAAATGGGGGATGTATATGTACAATTTGTTTCCTCATCAAAGCAATTTAACACCGGAAAATACGAATGAAATTGCACAGATTGCATCATTAATCGATCGATGACTTCGTGAAAGAGATTCGCCGCCATTTTGAAGGTCGCTTAAACTAAACTCTAATCTCTATCCCGTGTCACCAGCAGAATCTAAATGATCAGGAAACAAATCGAGGAATCACACATCGCTGTAGAATGCACGAGTTATTTACCTTGTAAACCAAATTTTCTGCGAAAACCGCGAATCTACAAACACACAAATGCATTAAAAATAATTATACAACACAAAATCCATGTATCACAATTCGTAAACCTAAATTATCCAACGTAACTCTAAGACCGATACTCATCTCGAAATACACGAAACTGAAACATACCCATCGATTGAGTAACTTAAAATACTTAACAGAAAATTATTCGGGAATTCTCCTCGAATTTTGCAGTCTCGACATTCTAACTTTGTGCAGTCAAACTTCGCTGAGAAACTAAAAAGAATGTAAAAGAATGTAGGTGTACGCGCGCACATGTATGTTTACATTTAACTGTGCAGTCGTGTGTGTGTGCGCGCGCGCGCACGCGGAGGTCCTTACTTCGATAAAAGACTATAACGTTATATATATATACATTAACATGCGTATATAGCTATTCTGGGGCAACAAAAAAAATGGGAAACTAGGAGTCGATCTTGAGAAGCTTTTTAACTTAAGCGACAAGAGAAGTCTTTCAGAGAGATTTAGGCTAATAAGACAATGTGGTAGACGTCGGTGAATATAGCAGGTTCTTTGGTTTTGTGATGCGTAACATCTTTTTAGGGTAATGGCACTATGACTTGTACGTATGTCACTGGGAAGTAGCCAGTACGACCATTCAGGCTGCCTTCGAACCAATTCTCGTCTATCTTCCGTATCAGATTGATCGTGTCGTTTTCCTGGAAAATATAACAAATTGTTAAGTTCACTATTCTAAACAAATAATTCAGTGACTGCATTATGCTTACTTTGAATCCAAGCTCTCCAGGATTTTCTGCTTCGAAGTCGTACAAAGCTGTGCAACAAGGCTGTCTGTTCATCGGAGTCCTCGCTGGGGATTTGCTTGGAGATGGCAGAGGAGAGGCTGGAAATGGTGGAATTCTCATTAGCTTCATAGGAAACAGATATTATAGGAAAACCTTAAGACTTGTCAAAATTTCTAAATAACAATCTTTGAAAGTTCTAATCAGTTTCTATGTAGCATTTGATAGGGATTATTGTATCTGATGATATAGCATAAAAGCTAAATTCTCTTCTAAGAATAAGATTTGTTTAGAATAACTCCGATCACACTGCTAACTATAATCCTATACATACTTATAACTTGGTACACACTGGAAAACTTAATATTGCTTAATACTATGTTATCAGAGACAACTGTACTCCCACTGTTATCAGTCACTACAGAAAGAAGTCTTTAGTCTCTCTCAGGACATTGCAAGATATGCTAGACTAAAGCTATTCAAAACAATATATATTCTTAAATTTACTCAATAATTTCAACCTCATTTTAAAAATAATACTGAACACATAACACAAAATTAAATGAACAACACAGTGTACAGAAGAAACACTCATATTCATCAGATACCAGGATATCACAGAAACAATATGAATTCTTGGAATATTTTAGATAAAACGGAGGGAATTTTCTGTGTAAAATGTAGAAAAAGAAGGTACAGCTACTCAACAAACATACATGCGATTAAATGTGGTTGGTGGTTAAGGATTAATGGAGGTACAAGGCTCTAGTTCTCATTCTAGGTGCAAGAAAAGCGATAAAACTGAAAATGAATAATTGAATCCTACAAAAGCCCCATGAGAAATTTACCATTGGCAGATTGTGGCGGATTTCCAGCCGGAAATAGCTCGAGCTGTGAGCGCTTCCCGTCATGGACCGGAGACCCGGCTCGACTTGCCCCTATATCGTGTCAGAAGGATAGACATTCAAGTATGCCAGAATATTCAGAGTATCCCATTACATACAATTATCTCTCGAACTATTCGTTATCCTAAAACATATTTCAGGTAGAACTTACCTACCACTGAAGAAGACATATCACTTCATATCTGATCGAAATGGTCGTGTTTTGGAAACTTCAAAGTGACCTTTGTTTTTTAAGTGGAATTATAAATTTTCCTAAATAAAAAAAATAGTATCACTTGAGAAAGTGAAAATCACCTTGAAATCTCCGAGGCACATTCACTTAGATAAAATTAATAAAAAAACATAAGACGTCCTCTTCAAAGCAAAACAAGTTCTATGTGAAACTTTTTTTGAAACAATAAATAGCTCAGGAGATAATTGTGTGTGAAGATTCAAATGAGACACCCTGTATACATAAAACATTGGGAATGTGTAATAGGAGTGTGTAAATGTCTGAAATTTCTAGTGTGATTGATACACTGGGTAGGAGAACTGTAGCGAACCCATAATTGTAGAACGAGACTAGGGGAAGATGGCAGTACAGTTATATTTCAGAAACCAAGAATATGAAACTTAATTTTGTATAGTTCTTTGATCCTAATATAATAACTGTACACTCACTCTCCATATTCTCATACATTAATCAATTAGTTTACATGTCACTAATTAGACCGCAGACGTTTATGCATTTATAGAAAATTGAACAATATCAAAAATAAAATACACATTATAATATTTAAAGGCTAAAACAAATTTTTACTTCCTTTTATTATTCTAACAATGTTCATGAAAATTTGAAATTTGCATCTGCAGTCTATTAATAAGTAATTAATACATGTGACATTGACCTTTGACCTTTCCGTGAGTTTAAACTTCACATTTTCATTAGTTGTAATGTAAAAGTGTTTAGTAAACGACAAGTATATCCACTGTAAAGGAATAAGTGTCAAAAGGACAAGAAAAGTTAAGGTACAGATGACAATCAAAGAGACAATTAAAGAGATTCACTTGGCAGAAGGTAGCAAGTATAGTCAGAGTATAGTTACAGAACATAGTAGGATACTTGCAATACAGAGGTAACAAAGAACAGGCAGTCCACCCGAATATTTTCTTGTATGTGTATGTGTAAAATGTGTTTTACCGTGAAGAGAGAAGTTCCCACCGTTCATTGCATCCGATGTGGGTATTGCATCCACGTGAAGATCAGCCAGTGTTTTTGGTACGAACTCCAATTTTGGTTTATTCGCTGCTTCATCTTTTCTATAATGGAAATAAACAACATTGTAATATTAATCAGTTGATCAATATGGAAAAACAAATCTATATTTCCCTCATCGTTATAAAATCCTTCTGATACTAGAACAATAGCTACTAAATAATAAAATAAATTCTTCTAGTTCAGTGTCTTAATCTTACTCACAAAATCTGGGTGCTCTTAATCTAGGATCTCAAAGAAATACATACTTCTCTAAAAGTATTTCTGTTAGTGTTCTTAAAATTTCAGTACACTGCTGATGGTAATCCAGGAGTGCTTCGCTGAATGTTGCGAGCTGAGCTACTTGTTCCACCTTAAAAAACATGAAAACTGTTACTCTGAATGTCTGTATAGTTTTTTCTATGTTTATTCAGAAAGTATAGTAAATCATAGTATAAATTTTAGTTATTGCTATATTATAGTGAATTCTTTTATAAAACTTACATCATTCTCCAACAAATTAAACATGCCCAATTGAGCCAAGTGAAGACTCTCGGCGAATTTCTCTTCAGCTTGACGAATCTCGTCGTCTGAAACGTGAGAACCTGCTCGCAAAATTTGCGTCAACAAAACATTAAAAATTGCACTACTAAGTTGCTTCTATGCCTAAGTTTCATACATAAGATATTTATAAAGAAGACACATATGAACTTTTATCAATTTCTAGATAAACATAATATACAGATACACAGAATGATTTATAAACATGTTCCAATATTTTAGAAGTATATCAATTAATTTGTGGAAAAGCTGCCATTCAAATCCATAAAGAAGCAACTTTTCGACAAGTTAATCCGATATATCTACACATTAAACTAAAAGAGAAACATAACAAATATGATTAACATGAGTACACTTATTAATCTTTAATAATTCATCAACTAATAACAGATTATTAGTATTAGTGAAAAATAGCTTCAAGCATTAGAACTTTGCAACACACAATGATTTATGAATACATTTAGAAGAAAAAGCCTCATCTACTACTACCCTAAATATTGACATAGATTCACAAATCATCCTGTATGAAACACAAAATCGTATGAATTCAAAAGTGAAAGCAATAAACTCAAAAATCTCAGCTAAACAAGTCACATACCAGTATACGGTGAAGACGATTTTACTGGGCTTCCAAAATGTGGACTTGCAGATCTTTTTCCAGCAGCTAATAATTAAAGCGTTGAAGGAAACGAAAAAGAAAAGATAGCTTCGCCTTCAGAAAAGGCAAATGAGTTTGAAATTTTTGCAAAGAAACATTCAATTGATATTAAGAACAAAAATTAAAGAAGCAAAAAGGCTGCTGCGAATATTTTGTGAACATTAATTTTAAAAAAGTTGAATTAGAAAAATATCACACAGTCCAGAAGGAACCTAATAAATTTGAGTATTTGTCTAATAAAATTTGTATTAAGATTTTTAAAGTTAAGAGTTTTGAACTGAATAATGTTTATTATAACTAGTTCTTAAAAGACTTTATATATGGAATTATTAACACTGATTTTAGTCTTCTACTCTATATTAAAAGCTTTCAAAAACATTGCAAACTATTACTTTTTAAATGAAGATATCACAGTATGATATGAACAGCTAGTAATTACAACGTGCACATGCAAGGAGAAAATGTAAGGTACATCCATTTCTAGGATATTATTTGATTGTTTGTGTAAAAGTAGTACCATTTGTCCATTGTTAAAAAATTTCCTAGAAATTCGTAGAAAAATTCATTCATGCAAATAGAAATAAGAGAAGTAATAAATAACAGATTTATGTAAAAAGTTTGATTGACTTTTTCCATTTTACACAAAGAATCAATCCGTCCCTAGTTTGCACCATAAATTACTCCCCCATTCTCAATAATTGCAAACAGCGATAAATTTCACGTCGTAAGAACGTACACACACCCAAGTTGCGCATAAATAAATCAATAGAGATGCAAAGAGATAAGGGCTGCTCGTAAATAACTCTACCTTTCGCTTGACGTCTTCGCTTGCAATCGAAGTCCAACCTTCGTCCCTGAAGCTTTTTCCTATGATGCTGAAACAAAAGGAACATGAGTTTCGCAATCTCTATTCGATATAAGTGGAAACCGAACAGCAGAGCTCAAGAACTTTTTCAATAAACCCACCATAACTTCTTTGAGATCCTTGGTCTGCAAGTGGTGCAGAGGCTCCAGGAAGTTCTGCTTAATATTATCGTCCAAGGAATACTTCACGTCCGCCATCTGTTTCATGGCCTCCCCCATTTCGACAAGAGCCTGAGCTGAGAAAATTAGGAGAAGTCAATACGTGTATCTCTAGATTCACACGGTGAATTTTAAGTGATGATTGTGTTGTATAGGATAAATAGAAATTGAATTTGCATACCGAAAATGCTATCATCTCCAAGCTTTTTGCCATACATTAGCATACAATCGCCCAAGACACCTTCTGGTTGAGGGTAAGTGGAGGCCTTTGCTTGGCCACTGAGTTTGCTGATGCCCTTAACAGCTGCCATCTTAGCTCTTGCTGTTGGATTTGGCTGAAGAAACTCTTTCGTTTTGATCTGTAACTCCTCCACTAATTCGTAGGTGACGTCCGTTTTCTGCAATCAAGTTTTCATTAGTCTTTACTATATCTATAAAGTGATATTAAGAAATGAAATCTGTTATAAATACATACCCTCTCCATGTCCATAAAGTCCACATCCAGCTTGGTTCCTTCTGCTCCTCCCATCTTCTCCGTCATATACTTTAAACCAAAATTGATTAGTTGTAATAATATTATAATTACATGGAAAAATATACAAAATATCGAAAATTGCGTATGAAAATAGGAATTTGCATAAACATCCGCAATTTAGTGATTAAAAATAAAACCTGAAGGAATTCAGTAAGTGCAGAAAAGGACTTAACACGGTGTCCCAGCCTACTAAAAGAATACTAATTTATCTCTAAATTCAGGAAATCGATACAAGTTTCACAGAATTCTTAGAAATACCAAATGAAAGAAGAGTGTTCCAGAGTGAAGACAATGTATCGTTATCTATGAGATCTACACATTTTTTTATCAGAAATTTAAGAAAAATCTGAGGGAGACTGTGATGGATCATCGTTTAAATTGTCCTAACAATATGTCCGTCATAGGACTGTCATACTGTCAATTTGTTAACAAAGCAGCCTTCCCTGAATTAACTTTGAACTCTCGCAAACGGAGATTCTCAAATTGTCCTTAGATACGATTGAAGCAATAATATGTCTGTAATCCTTGAAAAGTGTAAAAGCAGAACAACGTGATTATTTGACAAAGCTCCAACGCGACCGTGACCTATATTAAAGGGAGACCTACTTATACGCTACTCCACGTACTGGAACATAGCATTCCATTGCTGATTAAACTTCGTTCTAGAGTAAATCTGACCTACAATGACCCCCACTAAATATCATTTTTTTTCAAACTTTTTTGTAACATCAAAATTCATTACTCTTTAATTTCATTTTTTTCTAATGTGATGTATTATCTATATTTTTATTGCTTCTTTTATATTTGTCTAAAAAGCAAAATTTAGAGATTAAATTGTATACTACTTGCTATGCGCACAACTCGATGATGATTATACATAAGAAGTATTGTATCTGTGTCTTATGTAATTATCGAAGAGAAAATAAATTGATCACAACGCGATAATAAGTGACGCGGTTGCATTTAACATTTTCTTAAAGTCTGAAGCCTTAAAATCATGTACCTGCGATATTATAATTCATTAGAATTCCTATTTCGACGGTCTAAACCATCATCAAAGCACTAAAAGCTGCTAAGCACTTTCAATTTAAATTTGTATCAACATTTCAACTGTTTGGGCAATGCTCTCGCCCAAGAATCGAGGCCCCATTCGCCTCAATGCGACTTGAGTGGGACAATTAATTCTTATTTAAGCCAGCGCTTATTAAATTCTAGCCGTGAAATGTGTTGTGTTTGGAGACCCTTTGGAGACAGTGAAAATGATGTAGAACGTATTCAATGATTACACTTTCCATTTCAGGATGGATAAGATTCCTCCTTTAGAAAAGTGAAGCTATAATAAAGCCGTGATTGTTTATAAATGCTTGACTAAATTGTGGTGAAAGTGCCCACAAAAAGTGCTAAGAGGCCTTGCTACTAAGAGTTTGCTACTTTTATTGCAAAAGTAAATTACAACTTTCAGTCTATATATTTGAATGCAAAAAATTGCTTTTTACAGGAAAAATCTTCATAAAACTTATAATCATACTTTATAATACTTATTTTCTATGTATCTAAAGACATTCTGTATAATAAATTGTGATTAATAAATTGTTGTACGAGTGACTACTTTTCATTTTTCATGTTTAGGAATCTGTATCGAGACATGAAAGCAAATTAATTCAAATTGAAGTGTAGAGAATATATTTTAGTACACTTGAGGAATTCTATTACTCTGTCTAAGCAGAGACTGATGAGGAGAGACTATAATTGAGGCCCCCTGCTGCGAATCCAGATGGGGGCCTCAGACTGAGAATTTTGGGCGTAAGACCAATTTCGGCACGCAACACCTTGCAGAACTCATTGACCATAACATGTTTAAGAACACTTGTCGAACTTTAGATTCCTGAAAATTTTAGAAAAATTCTATTGCCGTATTGCCATGACACAATGGTTTGATTGAAATTAACTAAGGTAGAGTGAAGTAGTTGAATATTGAATATATAACTAATAAATATATAAAACAATATATACATATCCAAGATAAAAAAATTGTTAATTTATTGCATAATCCCTAATAGCCAAACTAATTCTGAGGAAAATTATATAAAAATGATTGTGATTTAATGATAGAGTATAATATTATTTTAATTTTAATAGTAGATGTATTATTTATTTAACATTAATACATCAATAATATAATGTTCTAGAAATTAGTAACATCAAATTAAGAAAAGGGTCGACATAAAATCAGGTATATTAATTAACATAACAAGTACCATGTTAATACACCAGTACCTTCGCAATTTCAAAGGTCAAGCTATTTCCAGCTGGAGGAGCTGTAACCCTTTGAGGGACACTAATTTGTCTCTTAAATTACGTAAACAGTTCTAGCTCAAATATTTTCCAGATACATTGGACCCATAATTAACCATAAAGTACGTAATTAATAAAAAACTCACCTGGTTGGCTTTGTTGATCTGTTTCTTCAATCCCGCGAACGCCATGGTGGATTATTATCTTTCCAGAACTCTGTAATAGAAATTTGAACCAGATTGCAAAGTGGTAAAAAAAGATCTTTAATAAAAAAAAGAAAGATTTGAATTCGTGCCCAGGCTTGGTTGTTTGCCAAAACCAATCATCCAAGTATGGATGATTTTCAATGTTATCGATCGACCACATTTCCAACATGACTCGTTTCTGATGTAACACTTAAACACATATACACAAGGGTAATCCCCTTTAAGCGACACAATTACGCACGTTACAAAGAAAAACTTTAATTTCCTTGAAACAACTGTAACCGATAACGTCGAAACAGCCATTTTGTCGCAAAAATTACACTACAATTTGATCTATCTTAAGAAAGAAGTTCCATGCTTGAAGAGAGATTCAAATATCGAGGTAAATTCTCAGCAAATGTGGAGGAGAAAGAAGAGAATTCTTATACGAGGGATGAAGAAAGTTTCAGTCCCTGTGAATAGAACTTAAGTCTACTTTTAAATGAAAAATTAGAAATAAAAAGAGTTTCACATTTTAAGTATGGAAATGTTCTACATGAACGAGGAACACTAGAGACAAGGTACCAAGGCAGAAATCGAAGAGAAGTCGCCGATGAAGAACGCTGTAATGAGTAACAGACAGACTCTAGCAAAATCTGTAAGTTCTTCAGATTATTAAAGATCCTATCGCTCAAGAAGACCTAGCTTGAGAATAAAACTTCAATTTTGTGTCTCTAGATGTCCGACATAGATTAAAACCAGTAGAAAAAGGAGGCTCAAGTTAGGGAGAAGTTAGAACACTGATAACAAGTGATAGAGAGACTCTAACAAGAACTCCAGATTCTTCAAATTCTCCAGATTCTTCATTAGAGACTCTATTACGAGTTTAGAAGGAACCAGAGTTTTGAGTCTCGAGATGTCCTATATGGATTAAAACTAGTAGAAGAAGGCTCAGGGGCTCCAGTTGGGGAGAAGTTGCCGAGAAACACTGATAGCGAGTGATAGCCAGGCTCTAACAAGGACTCCAGATTCTTCAGATTCTCCAGATCCTTTATTAGATACTCTATTAAGAGTTTAAAAGGAACCAGAGAGTTTCGAGTCTCTAGTTGTCCTATATGATCAAGGAATAGTGGAGACTGATTCAAAAGGGCTCGAGTCGTCAACGAACACTGGTAATGAGTGATCTCTCACCTCACACAATTAAATAACCTGCCCTGATGGCACAGATCACGAGCGTGGAGCAAGCAGAGCTACGAACGCGTGGATCACGAACACCACGAGCACCATCGACTCGAACGCGTTTGCTTTTGCACACTGCGACTCGAAGGGTAGTTTTCTGGCTGGCGATCGATACCTACGAGTCGTTCTCCATCCCCTCTCCTAATTCTACCTCCCTCTCCTTTCTCTCTCGTCGCTTTTCTTACTATAACTCTATCCTTTTACACTTTCGATATCTTCTTCTGCCTCTCTACTTTAAGTCTTCTGCCTCTCTACTTTAAGTCTTTTGCTTTTCTTATATTCATAAACGCCCCTTATCCTCGCGATTCGATTTCCTCGTTATAAACTCGAGTTACAACAGCGAAAACTTGAAATTAGAGCGAGGGCCTTACATGTGTAGTCAGACTGTGAAATCGGTCAGGCGTTGAAGTATAACAAGTATTGTGAATGAATTTTTCCATTCCATAATAATGACCATTAGTGACATCATTCATTTATTACGCGGAACTCTAAAATAGACAATGCATTTATATGAGAAAAGCTTGAGAGTTTCATTTATGATTCATATGATTGATCAGTAATATGTAAGTGTAAGTGAAACTCAAAATTTCAATTCCAAAATTGAGTGCCTCGCTTTATAAAGTTTATACTCGTAAGTGGATATGAGCCTATACCGAGAAAATATTGTATCTTTTTCTCAGCGATTTTTGGAAGTGTCCCTAGATCATCTTTTATGATCTATTATTGTTTTCTCTGTTTATACTTTTACATTTTGATTCTCTTTTCTACTAGTTTTGTAGCTTTAAGAATAACTTTGGACACTCTGTGTTTTTTGTTCTGAATCTCTCTTGCTTTCTAGTAGAGAAAATTCTCTATCTGATCGGAGACCACGGACGGAATAAAATAGAATTTTTTGTAACCAGGTCAGAAGATGTAGAATGGAGCAAGTGGGTCAGTATATTATTTTTTTAACCGTAACAAAGACTGGAAAATCAATTACTTAAACTAACAAAGTGGGACATATGCTGCTTGGGTGATCGAACAATTGTATCTGCATGTGAGGAAAGACGAGAGATGTAATATTGTTTCGATATTTGGTGTTTTAGCGGACCTTGACATATGCTAATACGGGGACCAATCTGTACACAATTTTCGAAACTTAAGATACTCTTAAATCCTAGTATTCAAACTAAATTTAAAATCAAATCAGTGCTTCACTTATCTCTTTCAAATCTTACCTCTTTCGAAATCAAATTTACATATATATACGCTTACTAAAGTTGTATTATAAGTATTATAAATTGAAAGTAAACGCTGAATATCTTTATTTCTCAGGTAAAAACATAATCCACATCTTTTTATTTTCGTAAACTTAACGTTCGAAGTTTTGATTTAACTGTCAATTCTTAATCATGGCTTTGTGTTTTGTTATATATTATTATTTACTCGTTATAAGCTCCCCATTATAATAGTCAAGTACTGCAAGTATTTTCTGTTTATCTAAATACTAAATAATATATGTATGTACATTATAGCGACAAATACTGTACAATGTCTCGAGACTTGACACTTGGCAGAGGGTCAACTATCGAGGCAATGCTACATTTTAAAATCGATTGTCTTTCTTCACACGATATGTATGCAGTAATTCGGTAATAAGATAATATCTTCCGCATCCACTACAGAAAATCGGGACCCTTTGGAAATATACTTATTATGTTCGCTTTTGAAGATTTTTAAATACTCATCCTTAAATATGATTGGGTCGCGATGCCCTTATCATTCGATATAATTTTATCATTTTCTACGCCCCCATGTCTCTGACTGTACATCCGTAGATGAAACCACGCCCACGTCTCGTATAAATGATTTAAAAATCAAATATAAATTCGTCAGCAACCAATACAAAGCCGAAACGGAGAGTGCTTCACTTTTAATTCTTTCCACTTTCTATTTATACGGAACACAAAATGTTTGGAGGATATTTTTTAGGATATCTTTCTTCACTTCAATCTATAGATAAACGAACGATGAAGACACATTAGTCTATTTTTATTAATAGAGTAACTAATGTGTTGAAATATTACTTCAGATTTTTTATAATTATTTCTAAACTAATCTTGAAATCAAATTTTCAAATGTGTGTTAGTTTAAACATAGTATCAGAAGTAAAGAAGAATTTTAATAGCAAGAAATTTTTAAGAAAAATATCAATTCTATTACCAATACCAATTAATCATCAATTACGATTGTTAGTAGACTGTATGAAGAAAAGTGAAAGAATACAAAGATAAAATAATCAAACAGTTTTGAGAGGAAATAGGTAATAAATGGGAAGAAAAAGGAGTCAAATGGAAGATAGAAAGAATATGATAACAGAGAGGAAGAAGAATTAGTACAGAATACAGACAGACAGAAGTAGATAGATACAGGAACAATCTGAAAAAATGAAGAATAAAAGATATAACAAAAGATGCAATACGATAAGCGAGAGCACAAGACTGCTATACTTATCAGCAAGAAATGATGGAAGAAACCAGATCATAGTACCAAGATTCAGATCGAAAAAGAGAAAAAAAGGAATAAATACTTGAAGTTGAAAGAAGAAAACATGTGTAAGATATGTAAGAAAAAATTATGTACATATCTGACAAAAAGGTTAAAGCATTTAATAGAAAAATGCTAGATCGCTGGTAGAGAAAATGACAGTATAAATATTGGAAAACTATTAAGACACAACGGAAAAGGAACGCACTAGATGCAACAAATTTTGGACGCAAAGTAAATAAATGAGAACACAAACCAATTACACATAGATCTTAGTGGATAAATATAATATGAAATAAATTGTTTTAGACTGTATGTTAATTCATATAAGCAATATAATGAATTCATGTATGTACATATTTTTCAAAGCCGGAAAGCAATGAAATAAATGTTTACCATTACTATTAGTATTGAAATACACTGTGTACTTATAATAGTTACAATTATGTGACGCTTTCAACTCTAATGTATTTAATATTGTAATAAATATAAAATTGAAATAAAATCACAACACGTTAGTCAAGGTTGCTAATCCAACATATTTACATTCCATTCATTCGTTCAGTAAATAAATAATCTTCTATACTTTTTTATGTTAGTATTAAAAAATCAAATCAGATAAGTTCATAAATATAATTTGTATTAATACACTTACCAAGCTTGATTTAAGGAAACAGCACCCTAAAACAGGAACCGAATTACTTGCCTCGATTTGACACGAACAGCTACGAACAGCTGTTTGGAGTTTCCAGCGATGACGCTAGATCGCTCTGTCCTTGATCTTTTCGAGACCCGCGAAATGAGATAGAATTTGAAGTTAGAGTAACAGACAAATGTATTTCTCGTATAGATAATACTAATACAGATTAATTGTAGATATTAAAAATTGAATAATTCGTGCTTAATGACTTATTTATTAAATTTTTAATTACAAATCATGCGATCTCCCTTCATACTTAAAAAACAATCGTATGTAGAATAAAATTGAAATGACATGGGTTCCTCTTTTATTATCAACATTCGTACAATGAAACAGCTATTATTATACAATAAAATAGAGCCGTTTTACAATAGAACGAAGCTTTTTTTACATATAATATAGCGTTTGAATAGTACTTTTTCTTAATTTGATTCGCTTCTTTCATAGAGATACATAGTGTTTAAGCTGTTTATCGGTTTCAGAATCGAGAGTTAGCATCAATTGGTTAAATTGATTATCTCCCATTAATCTTCTCAATGTAATTAACTGAAAGAAAAGTGTTTATTCTTAGTACAGTGAGATCATTAATTCTTATTAATAAGATTATCAAAGAACTCGAATTTTACCTGATTTTGTAAAGTGTCTTTTAACGACACACAATTTACAGGATCATTGAAAGCAAGTCGCTTTTCCTGGTCGAGTTTGATTCCATATTCGTCATCCTCGTACTCTGATGAACTAGATTGTTCACTAGTCAATAAAGAGCGAAATATAGGACTATTTTAATCTACAGATCTGTATAGAAATGTTGGCAGAAGACACTTACCTAAACGTATACTCTATGTTATCAATTTTTGTTATATCGTTTAAGGTTTCCACAATATTAGACATTATGTCTGGGAAATGTTCCAGAACACTGGGTGGACTATTTGCTTCGAGAAGTGAACACAGTGCAAGAGCTAATAATTTCCTTCTTTCTAACTGAGTAATAAATGGCATGTGATCAACCCATTCGTTTATTATTTGACCAAGCACGACTTCTTCCCTTGCTTCGTCTTTGTTCATTATTCTGGTTATTTCACTTATTATCTACGCAATAATTTGTATATTAAAAGAAGAATATGAAGCTTGAGAATGATAATAGAATCTTAGTACCTGTATAAAAATATCTTTATAAAACCATAGAACTCTAGCCACAATAGATAAATACATAGTCATCTCTGCTAAACGACCCTCTCCTTTACATACATTCCTAAAAGATTAATGTCATATATAACTTAATACGTATAACTCATCTTTACAATACAATATTTTTATACTCACTTGAATACATTTATTAAAATAGGTTTGATCAGCTCTGCCCCTTGCCTAGAAGCACATAAGCATGTTTCAAATACAATCATAGTTGTTACTATTTCCTCGCATCTCAAATCTCCCATGATGGATCTAAGAATTTCAATGATTGCTGCTCCCCTTTGATTAAAAAATTCTAGTGGGCTTAATATTATATATGCTTGAATTATGTCCAAACATAGTTCTAAATTATGAGACGATTGCTCTGGAAAAATCAAACTTATTTAGTCTTCAGAAAGTGAAATATTTGTTGCAAGAATATGAAATTAACTAACCTAATAGTGCCGGCATGTTTCGAGCTAAGTCCATGATGGCTGGCGTTGGCGCAGCTGTGTTTTCCAGTAAAGCTAGCCATAATTGTAATCCATCTTCCATTAAATAAACATGACTCTCTTGATTAACATCACAACTTAGAGCAATAACACCTACTACCACTGGCTCTAAAATGACACTTTTTGAGCCTAAGGCCTATTTTGAATCAAAATATTTAGTAATTATTCTTAGTCTTACACACATTTAATAATTAAGTAAATAACATCTACCTTCTGTAGGTGTGTGAGCGTTGAAATTATAGCACATCTTAACATATTGTGTCCTTCAGATTCCTGCCACAGAACTGGCAGGTAAGAACTGAGAACCCCAACGTGTGGATTTATTTCACTACCCACACGTTCGATCATAAATGATAAAACGTATAAAACACGCATCTAGAAAGAACAAAAACATACTGTATTCAAAAGAGAGCATAATCGAAAAAATAATATAGCTGCGTACCCTCGTATCACACTCTTTCACTTCTTTCAAAAGAGAGAATAATAAAAAAAAAGTTCGCTCTAAATAAGGAGAAAATTCTTCTGGATTGAACTGAAAATCGTCTATTACAAGTTTCAGAGCATCGCTTGCTGCCAATCGAACACCTAAATCCTCTTCAGGGCTCAAAACTTCGACCATGAGTTCATACAGTTCTGGTCTTAACTCTGCACTTAACTTTACACCTACAATTTTAGTATAATGCTTAAATCATAATATAAGTAATGATTACTCAACAGTAAAATCCATTAGTTTTATGCAGAAAGAGTTTTCTTTGATTCACTTACTCGTCCATCGACCAATAAGCCAACACACACGTCTTCTAATAATTCTGTAATTATTACTCCGAATCTTCAATTCTTCTTTTAGAGTAGTTGAGAACCATTGATCAAAGTTCACCTATTATATGATAAACATAACTGAATTAATTGTTTACAATGATTTCTTCTTAATTTCTTGCTCTTACCTCGTCATATAACTCAAAAGCAGCCAAACCAACTGCGTTATATACTGCATCTTTTAATAAAATAGCATGTAAATTATTTGGGTCTACAGGTTGGTGATATCTTTGCATCAAATCTACTAAGACAGATGCAAAAACCTCTCTAAAATGATGGAAAATTCCTGTAAATACAGACTCTGCGCAAGGCTAAAATATTAATTATAAAACAAGTGAATATTTAATGTTACAAATACATAGTAAGCATAATTAATGTCTGAAATATTTACCCTCAAACTGTATTTCCATGATTCTCCGCCATCATCAACAACTGAAATTAATTACATACTATATATATAGTATTACTGATAATTACATACATTTTCATAATCAGGATTAATACTTACAAAAATTTTCTGGATCCATATCCCACAATTCCAAATCATTAGGAGTTAAAAGAAAATAGTGTGTAACGAGTTTTGAACAGATTTCTGTCAATGTTTCTGGCGTAAAAAATTCTTGTTTTATCGCGCTCATTTTCAATTCATATCTGTCAAGTTGATCTCGCTCTTCTGTAACAATGCATTCTCAAATTTAACTATTTATATTCTATATATAAATTTACAAATAATGAATAAAAGTTTATACCTTCCCTATTCTTCGATATATAAGGTCTGGAATATACACAGGATAATGTACATTTGATTAAATTTAAACACTGAATAATAAACCTCTCAAAAGCTAAATTGTGACCAGCTTCTGTGAAGCAGTAGAAAACAGAAAATTCTAAAAACGTTGGTATCAATTCAATACAGCAAAGATGGTGCATTTGTAACATTCCTATCAATACTTTGATCAAGTGAATTATAAACTTGTCACACACAAACAGTTGTATGTCTCTTGAGAGTAACGTTTTCCCTAAAATTATTTAAAATACACATTATTTAAAATAATAAATACTTAACACAGTTCAAATTATTGATTTGAAATACTAACGACATTCAAGACAGGTCCTTGCACGTTCACAAACAATTTCTAAAAATAGCATAGCATCCTGAGATTCTGAAGGCTTATAAAATCCAAACATAATTAGTTTTCTAAGTATCTTCAATAAAAGTAATGCTTTCTCCAGAGCTTCTTGTGTTTGATTCGTGTCTGCTCCATTTGATGCCATTATAAGAAAAGATTCTGTGTATGTGTTCCATAAATTCAGAACAAAATTAAACATATTAATCGTTAATTCTTCGAAGAGTCGTTTATCTGCATTCAAACGTTTAGATGCTAAAGATTTAACAACATGATATAACGTTAACAGCGCTCTATGCTGAGCCAAAGGATTCTGTCCCCTAATGACATCCAATAAGGTAGGAATTAACGAACCCCATTCTCTAGGACAATCATATCTAAATAACACACATTTTTCTGATTAATTATTTTATGTGTTAAAATAAAAATAACATACTTGATAATTAATTATTACCTGGCAATTTTAGCAATAACTGCTGCCAACTGTACAGCCAATTGATTTACAGGTTCTTCAAAGTTTACAATTAAACGCTGTCTAAGAAACTCCTTCTCATCATCTGCCATTGCACTGAAATAAGAACAAATGTTATTTAGGGGTGATTATTTGATACATAAATGCTTATGCACACTATGTTTATGAACAAAACATTACTAAAGGTCATATGAAATAAAGTAAAATACAATGACTGAATTTTAATATTCATTTTGATTTTTTCATTTTTTAAATACTTACTTTGGAGCATTTTTTCTCCAATATCTATCAACGCCATTTTTGAAACATAAAATAGCCATCCATCTAATATTGACACTCAAGGAATGATTGGAAAATACATTCTGGAATAATTGATACACATTAAATTATTATTGTTCTTATTTCGTAATAGATTTTAAAGTATCTATTTATAAAACTTACATATAACGCAATATAGAATCCTCTTTCAGTTTCCCACTGCTTCAGAGTTTGCTCAGCTGGTTTTAAAATATTAGGATCTTGACTACCAGCTTGTTGAAGTATTTCTATTACTGCAGTATCCATATCTCTACTAAATGAATTCTTCTTTAGAATACTTATTCTAATTATTTACACACTTATACTAATTAGAAAATATGATTATATTGTACTTCTTTCTCAGAAAAATTTAAACCACTTGTATCAAATAATGTACTAATAACTAATACAATCAATATATTTAACAGAACTAGTATGACTAATGTATTTTAATTAACATAACTAGTACAACTAACATAACTATTATATTTGGTATAACTAACACAACTAGTAAAAATAACACAAAATACTAATAACTATCACTCCAAATAGTCATCCATAAAATTAACAATGAACATGTGTTAAGGCTACTCTTGTTTGCAAACTTATCATAAACATAAAGAATTCTTATGATTTTTTGCAATGTTAAGAGAAAATTGCCACACAAAATTAAATATATCCTCTTGTTACATTATCATCGTCAAACAAATAATCATTTCTCCCGTTCCGGGTGAAAAGTCCCTAACCTATAAAAAATAAACCCTACCCATTTGACTATCACCTGTCTTACACGGGGCCTGTAGAACTATTCTCGATAGACTTCATTTATCACAAGTATCTATGTATTTAATCGATACATAACAAAACTTCATCAGAGACGCATAACAACAAAATGTCACACACGCCCGCAAGACGACATTTCAAAATGTTGCCACCTTTTACTCTTCGTTTTTTCAGTACGATACCCCGGTGACAGTTACTGCCATAATGTGTGGACAATTTTATTACGCGTGAAGCAGGAGCGAGAGAACTGATTCGTTCCACACTAGGAAAACCAGCGGCGGGGAAGATTTCCCCTTCCTAATTAAAACTAACTTCAGACGATACGCGGGAAAACTGCGCGTGGAAGCAGCACTTTAAATTACTTGAAATCGCCGCGCGAAATTTAAATCAGAGGGAATGTATACTGATAGGATTTCATTACTGTCTCATGTCCGAAACTTTTTTAACATTATCCCGTTGCATTTTGTACTCTGCTATAGATATATTATAACTACTTCGATCCGTACCATTGAGCGGCTAAGGCAATAATGACGCCACGCGCATCCTTACTGCGCAGCTCCAGGAATGGCTCAAGGTGGGGAGGGGAAACTTCTCCGCTGTTTCTTTTGCCTAGGGTGAAATGAATTAGTTATATTAAGTATATTACAAGGTAACAAATCCTTCGTTTTCTTAATTTATTTACAAACAAACCTTTCTTTGCATAATATAGTTTTTATTTAATAATGCTTACAATTTTTATTTGTATACTTATTTTAAGCAAAATTATTGTCCCCTTTTCGAAGAACATTGTCAAGTGTAGCGAATTTTTTCCATTAAAATTATATACTTCTGTAAATAATAATTGATAGAAATAATTAAATGATTTTATACAAAGATAAAATAATGATTTAAAATTTTCAAGTATTTACAATTTTAGAACATTTTGATTTAATAGACTTTTTTTAAATTAAAATTTCAATAATTACTGATATATATTCAGGTATTAATATGAATTTCTTTGAATATCATTTCTATAGCAATTTTAAATTTCGTTACATTTGGAGCGGATATCCGGTTTGCGTACCGAACCTTAACGACAACTTGAGGTTAAGCTTTCTTTCGATTCGTAGCTGGTGCCTGTGGTTCACGCCCGTTACGATGAAGGTACGAATCTAGAAATATCTCAAGAATCCAACAATAATTGTAAACTATCGATAATTATACTTAACTAATAACAGCTTATAAACAATCTTTTTATCAAATGTTTCTTTAACTACGTAACTTTAATTCTAGATATGTTTTCTAACCTTACTAATGAAACTTGAATATTGTCACTAAAAACCACTTACTTAAATTGACAATTTGGGTAATTTTATTTATATAATTCTTAGCAGCATTAAAATTAACTGAGGACAGTAATATTCCATGAATATAGTTCTTTTAATATAACAGAAAAACAAATATTGTAATTGTTGTACATGAATCGTATTTTACAAAATAATCATTATTTTTATTCTGTGTTTTTAGTTGAACGTATCCTACCCGGCGACAGGATGTCAGAAGCTGTTCGAAATCTCAGATGAGCTAAAGCTCAGAATGTTTTTTGAAAAGCGTATGGGTGCTGAAGTAGAAGCCGATGCCTTGGGTAATGAATGGAAAGGATACGTTGTCCGTATCTCAGGTGGTAACGACAAACAAGGATTCCCCATGAAACAGGGTGTTTTGACAAATGGTATAGTAATAAATGTCCATTATTTTGATATTTCATTCATATTTTGTTAATAACTGAAACTATAAGAGGAAATACAATGTTGAATCTCTCTTGATCAATAGAGTCTAAAGAATCAAACTTAAGTTCTAAAGGAGTGTAATAATATATCATTAATTATGAATTTGTTAAATTTTTGGCAAAAAAGTTCTACTTACCTGTTACAGACTAATACTTTAAATGAATTCTAAATATCCTAAGTTAAACAATTAAGTTTCTTTAAAGTAATTACATTGTATTCTTTATGTTGAAACTGATTATTGTAATGGTGTATCATAAATGAATTTTAATTTATGTTATAGGTCGTGTTCGTTTACTGCTCTCGAAAGATCATTCATGCTACAGGCCTAGACGGGATGGAGAGCGTAAACGTAAATCTGTTCGTGGATGCATCGTTGACTCCAACTTGTCTGTACTAGCTCTTGTTATAGTCAAGAAAGGAGAGAAGGTATAAAATATAATTTAATGTACTTTACTAACCATGTTAGTTAGAATGTATTGTGGATCTAAAAATGTCTTACAATGCTATTGTAAACATGGAAAAGCAAAAAAAATCGTTTTCTGATTTGAGGAATAGTATTGCTCAGCTTGTACATTTTCTCAGTGTACGAACGATACATTTATACATCTTTACATAAAATTTTCGTTCATTGTTGTTCTTTTTTCTTTTTCCTAATTCTTGTTCTTTTTTCTTTTTGTAGGAAATTCCAGGTTTAACTGATACCAGCGTTCCACGACGCTTGGGACCCAAAAGAGCTAGCAAAATTCGCAAGCTCTTTAATCTGTCTAAAGAGGACGATGTGCGTCAATTTGTTGTGAAACGACCCGTTCAGAAAGAAGGCAAGAAAGAACGCTTTAAGGCTCCCAAAATCCAACGTCTCATTACTCCGCTTACTCTACAGGTATGTTAAGTTTTCATACCATTTTATCAAACAAAATAGAATACTATTTATTGTTTACTATTCTATTAAAAATTTGAAACCGATACTACATGTACAATTAATAAAAATCACTTCTTTCCAGCGTAAAAGACATAGACTAGCCCTGAAGAAAAGGCGTAGCCTGGCTCGCAAGCAGCAAGCAGCAGATTATGCAAAATTGCTAGCGCAAAGACAAAAGGAAGCGAAAAACAGGCGTCAAGAGGAATTGAAGCGAAGGCGCAGCGCTTCCATGCGAGACTCTAAATCATCCAGTCAGTCGGCACCTACAGCGCAAAAGTAAATGACTGATTGATGTATTTACAATTTAATAAAAATACTTTCAATTATTTGTATTGTTTTCAATTCCTTTTATTTAGCGTTATATAGGACGTTCTGTAGTATATGATACAGTTATCTAACTGAAATAGTGGATTTAGCACACAAAAATGTAAAGAATTTTCTGTGAATGTAAATTTTATATAAAACATTTATTACATTAAATTAAAATAACAATACCACGCATTATTATTCAAATTATGGCAGAGATTACATATAGATGGTGCACTAGTCATTCAAAAATATCACAAACGCGACACTAGCGCTTCTACGGTATGCGGTGTAAAGTCTAACTCGGACGCTATTTTTTCTGGTGGTCAACAAGCACGTGTTGCAGATGCACTAACCAATTTATCAAAACATTAAAGAAGAAATTAAATATATGTTTGTATAACTTATTATTTTTGCAAGTGAATGAGGATTAATTAAGGAAACATCTATAATATATAACTGCTTAAGTAAACAAGGTAATAACTTGTCCAGTTTTAGTTTTCACAATATGACAAACATAATTGAATTCTTTTTACTAATTTAAGAATACTAATTTAACTTTAATAATAATATTTAAAAATGTTTACTTAAAATCTTTATTTATTATCCATTAAATCAAAATGTAAAATTATGTTTTTATTCCTCCAGACAAAATGGCAAAATCTCGTGCCACAAATAAACCTCCTCGTAAGGAGGGATTTAATCGTTCAGGTCACAGTATGAATCCTGAACGTCCCACAGAAGGTTTAAAAGGAGTAGCCAAAGTGAGATCTAAAGCAACGATCAAAAGATTGCAAATGTATCGTAATCAAAAGCCAAAACGTGATAGAACAGGTAAAATAATTAGTCCTGCACCATTTCAAGGGTGGCATGCATCTGGAACTATGTCTCGCATAGAACCCTCGCAGAGATGGTTTGGTAACTCAAGAGTTATTTCTCAAAATGCTTTACAAAAGTTTCAAGATGAATTAGGAAAAGCTATGAAGGATCCTTATAATGTTGTTATGAAACCCACACAATTACCAGTGACTATGCTTCAGCAGAAAGCTCTAAATGCAAGAGTACATTTATTAGATACAGAAAGTTTTGAGAGTGTTTTTGGACCAAAGAAGGTCAGAAAAAAACCAAATTTAACAATATCATCCTATGATGAATTACAAAAATTAGCAGAAGAAAAAGAGGAAGTATATAACAAAGAGAAAGATTCTAAAGATGTTGATCTCGTACGTCCTGATACTGGTACAAGAGATGCTCAAAGGGACTGGGTAATGTCTGCAGGACAGAGCAAAAGAATTTGGAATGAATTATATAAAGTTATAGATTCTTCTGACGTTGTCCTACAAGTATTAGATGCCAGAGATCCCTTAGGTACCCGATCTCCTCCCATAGAAAAGTATCTTAAAACAGAGAAACCTCATAAACACTTAATGTTCATTTTAAATAAAGTGGATCTTGTTCCAACATGGGTTACACAAAGGTGGGTTGCAATTTTAAGCAAAGAGTATCCAACAGTGGCCTTTCATGCTTCCATGACCCATCCTTTTGGCAAAGGTTCACTAATAAACTTGTTACGGCAGTTTGCAAAACTGCATATAGATAAAACACAAATCAGTGTAGGTTTCATAGGGTATCCCAACACAGGAAAAAGTTCCATTATAAATACTCTAAGATCAAAGAAAGTGTGCAGTGTTGCACCAATAGCAGGTGAAACAAAAGTGTGGCAGTACATTACTTTAATGCGCAGGATTTATTTAATTGACTGCCCAGGTGTGGTTTATCCATCTGCAGAAACTGATACAGAAAAAGTATTGAAAGGAGTAGTAAGAGTAGAACTTGTTCAAAATCCTGATGATTATGTTTCAGAAGTACTGAGGCGAGTAAAGCCAGAGTATATAGCCAAGACTTATAAAATTACAGAATGGGATGACCACATTGATTTTCTGGAAAAATTGGCACGAAAAAGTGGAAAATTGTTGAAAAAAGGAGAGCCGGATGTTACGACTGTTTCAAAGATGATTTTGAACGATTGGCAGCGAGGGAAATTACCTTTTTATGTCCCTCCTCCCACTTTTGAAGAACCATTATCAAAGATAGCAATGACTAATGAATCTGCCTCTGATAATAAACTAGAAGAAAATAATGATAACAATGTAGAACAAGCTGAAAACACAGAGGAGAGAAAAGCAGTAAATCCTCAACTAACTGTGATACAGGATTTCCGAAAGATAAGAGTTGGTTTAACATATCTAAATGATGATATTAAAAAAGATTGGAACAATGAATACAATCAGTCTGTGAATAGTGTAATAAGTAACGAAGATAAGACTATAAGTGAATGTAATTCAATTTCGTCGGATTTAGATGATAATTCTATTGATGAAACACAAAATGAAGACAAAATAGAAAGCATAGAAGATAAAGAGTATAATAAATGTGATGATTCTCCTCAAAATGAAAATGATGAAAACGAAGATTTTGATAATGAGATTAGTATTCCATTAGAAAAAGACACGTTACTACAAAGTGCCTACGACGTTGTAGAAGAAGAATATGATTCGAGTGATAGTGAAATGTTCAACAAGAATACTGCATCAAGTAGTGGTGCATTTAAAGTTTCATCTTTGTCTAATGAATCAGTGCAGATGAAGAAAAAGTTGACAAGTAAACAACAAAGAGCTATAGAAAGAGCAAGCAAGAGAAAGAAAGTTGGTAGTAACTTTTATGAAGTTACGAATGTGAAGAATAGAAATAGGAATAGAAAAGTTCCTAAAATAAGGAAAAAATAAGAAGAAATGGAGAAACTTGTATGCAAATATAGTAAATTAATTAAAGAATAAGCTGTATTAGAACATAAAATTTGTACATTAACTGTATTTATACATGCATGTTACGTAATTAAATGATTTCAGATAAGATAATAAAATAATAAGTAACTATTACGGTATTGCACATTCCCTTTATAACCATACAATTTTTATTCAAGATATTTTTTTATGTCACAAACAATTTAAAGTAATATGATCAAATGACTCACTTTATATAAGAAGATGATACTAATAATAAACAGTACGTTTATATTTAAAAATAAGTTTTCAAAGTTAAGAATAAGGGCAAAAGAAAGGTGTATAAGATTTTCTGAATTTAAATAGCCCGCTTTTCCCCCACCCCATTTAAATAATAAAAGTCAAGTAAAAACTGTAAGGTTATGTTGATTATTTAGTTGTTGGTTGTTGTCACAACTTAGATCTGTTACTATTTATTTTCGAAAAAATTCTATTATTAAAAAAATATCAATGGAAATACCTTACAACATTTTTCTATATATACGTAGACATAAACTTTTATCCCTCAATGCTAACTAAATAATGTAATGACACAAAACCAATTATTTTTATCAATGTATAGAAAATGACTCTAGAAGTTTATGTAGCAGAGTTAGAGAAGATTCGCCAATTTGCACGTGAAAATGGAATATCTGAATCTGACATTGATAAAGCATTACAAAACTCCTTTCAAATTCTTGAAAAGAAAAAGAAAAGATGCTGTACATCTTTTTGCACAAAATTTGTGCTCTTAATTTTATTTTTGATAATTATATGTTTTGTTTCCCTTGATCGGCGATTCTTGACTGCTATGATAATGAGGAATCTGCAAAACTCTATTTATCCAGGATTAAAGGTACTTCGAAAAGTAGCTGTTCCCATAATTCAGCATTACCCTTCTTTATCGGGTATGTTTTATTGTAATTTTTTGTTAGGTAGCAAAAAGTTTCTTGATTTTATTCAGAAATGAGTATATATTCTTTTCTACTTTTCTACTAAAATAAAATTACAAAAGTTATATTATTTTTGAATCCTCTTTATTACAAATCTCACATTTACTTTTTAGATACTGTCACTAATCCTTTTTGTTTATATTCTTATGTTTTAGAATTTTATGATGAGTGGTGTATATTAGAAAATCCATATTTCTATGTAAATGATATTGACTGTTGGCCTTGTAGTGTTGTACATTTTGTACCTGACTTAACTGGCCACCATATATCCAGATCTTTTAATCCTGGAATTCCTTACACCAAAACAGAAGATCTTTCAGAAGTTTCTATGGAACATATTCGAGATTTATATTGGGAAAATTTTGAAGTATTTGAGAAAGATGCTATGAAAGTACATTCCAATAATTTAACATACAGGTACTCTATATAGAAAGTAATAAGATTTCTTTATAATTTCTTTTTATGTCAAAAAATACAAATTTTCAGAAATATTCGTGATGTTATGGAGAGTAAAATAGATTTAAATCCTTCAGAAAATTTGAACAGTCACATTTTGTGGAGAATTAATCGCATGACTGCAGGTAGAATTTTGAGAAAATTGTTTCCAAAACCTGTGGATACTCCAGCTTGGTGGGAACAGAGTACAGAGAAATTTGTTCTATTTGATGAAGAAAGATCTCCACCTTATTCTCTGGTCAGAAATTATATTTTTATATTTATAACATTTTTATGAATCAAAAATGTTTCTTTTTTGTTGATAGAACCTAGTTGTCATATAGTTTAGTAGTTATTCTATTTTATAATTCGTAAAATTAAGCTTGTTAAATAAAATTCATTTTGTATAGTAAATTATGTTCCCAAAATTATAGCCAAATACTGAATGCAGTAATGTTGTAATAAGATGTACAAGTGGAACAAGACTTATAAAACTGGTAGCAAGTTCAGAGTGTTCTGGGTCTTGCGAATCTTTCACAGTATTATTAAAAATTGGAGAAAGTTGTAAGTATAATAATTTATAATTTAAATCTATATAAACTATTTGTTTTTACTCTTGTTTATTTATTTTCTAAATGAATCAACCTTTTTTCAGTGTGGTATAACTGGTGGTACTGGCGACCAATCAGCCTTCCAGCTTTAAATTCAACTAATGTTTCAATAAATTACATGACTTCATTTTGCTAAATTAGTTTTTAAAGATATTGGTATGGCACAAAAGTAATCTGTTGTCTATGATGGATTACTGTAAATTGTAAAATGCATATTTTCTCTAAAAATATTTAAGATTAGGGTTAATGGAAACAATTTATTTATTGTACAGAAAATAAAATTTGTTAATTCAAGTATATTCTTTGCAAATGTTTACATACATCTGCATTTAAATGTCCTGAATAGAAGTTCACATGATCGTCCATTTGAGTAAGGTTAGAAACTTTAAGTTTGCCCGCCTTGTGCCTAGTATACCTATAGGTATCAATAGATATTATCTATATACGTAACATATGTACATATGTATATACATATATTAGATTTAACACTCCTTGCTCCTTGCATATGATTGGTTAAATAAATCTGTATACATTAATAGTTGTTCTACAAATGAGCCAAGTTTACAAACACAAATACAAAATTCTTAGTCTTCTCAATAATATAGAGGTCCATTGTGTTTGACATTCGTTTCACATTGTATATTAAGTGTACGTGTGTTTTTTTTTTCAATTTTCATAAATATTCAAAAATGTGCGTACATCGAATTTCTACATTTTTTACGTGATATGTATTTACGTAGAAACATAGTTATTAACAATTAAATAAAACTGTCAAGTCACTGTAAAAATCCCATAAAAAAATAATCAAACCTAACCTCCAGGTAGTAGACTAAATACCACAACAAATCTTTCAAAATTTAATCACACTTGGTTTCGTAAAATTAAAATTATTAATATTTCCAGGATCAACCTTAACGTTTTCCAAATGCGGAGCCGCAGCAATTCTGGAGTCCGTTTGGACTATTACCAACGAATCGTTCACAAAATCATTATGAAACATCAAAATGCAGTTACAGGGCTCTTCCCAGCAAGTCCAGAAAATGATCACGCATGGGTCCGTGATAATGTCTATTGCATTCTTGCTGTATGGGGTCTCTCAATGGCCTATAAAAAAATAGCAGATGCAGATGAAGATAGGGCCAAGACCTACGAACTAGAACAAAGCTGCGTAAAACTAATGAGAGGATTGTTAATGGCAATGATGCAACAGAAAGACAAAGTTGAACGATTCAAATCCAGTCAGAATCCTCTGGATGCCTTGCATGCCAAGTACAGTTCCGTTAATGGACAATCAGTTGTGGGAGACACAGAATGGGGTCATTTACAAATAGATGCTATCTCCCTTTATTTACTAATTCTGGCACAAATGACTGCTTCTGGCTTGCAGATTGTTTTCAATTTGGATGAAGTAAATATATAATATTTTCTTGTTTTTATAAATATAGGAAAAGAAAAAGCAAAACTGACTATCAATAATATAATAATAAACATAGTATATCTAACACATAATATATTTAACATAATTACTAATTCAAATAATCTTCCAGGTTGCTTTTATTCAAAATTTAGTATTTTACATTGAGTCTGCTTATTGTACCCCAGATTATGGGATCTGGGAAAGAGGTGATAAGACAAATCATGGATTGCCAGAGTTAAATGCTAGCAGTATTGGAATGGCCAAAGCTGCAATGGAGGCAATGAATGAGTTAGATCTGTTTGGAGCAAGAGGAGGACCCACTTCAGTGATTCATGTATTAGCAGATGAGGCACAGAAGTGTCAAGCAGTTTTACAGTCCATGTTGCCTCGCGAATCTAATTCAAAGGAGTTAGACAGTGGATTATTGTCTGTCATAAGTTTTCCAGCATTTGCTGTTGATGAACCTAACGTGATTCAATTGACAAGAGATGCTATTACTAAAAAATTGCAGGGTTCTTATGGGTGTAAAAGGTTTTTAAGAGATGGATATAAGACACCAAAGGAGGATCCCAACAGGTGAAAAACAATAATATAATAAAGCTCCTGTAGTAAAAATTTTGAGAGCTTAACCGAATGCTCTTATTGCAGTTCTCTCTTTAGATCATTTTTTTTTAAGTTCAAAATTATACTTCTAAGTTAAGAATTTTATAAGAAATTTACTATATAGAAGTAAAGAAGAATTTTTTTTCTACTAGACTTTATTATGAACCATGGGAACTACGCATGTTCGAAAATATAGAATGTGAATGGCCTCTCTTTTTCTGCTATTTAATTGTAGACTACTGTTTCCAAGGAAACAAAGAAGCAGTAGCAGAATATACAAACCAATTAGAAGAAATAATGATTAAAGCAGACGATGGAATAAAATTAGTACCTGAATTGTATTCTGTGGAACCCATGAATGTGTCAGCAGAATATGCTGATCCAGGTAGTCAAAAGCGAATTGCATTAGGCAGATGCCCATTTATGTGGGCCCAATCCCTTTACATATTAGGAAAATTATTACAAGAAGTAAGTATACAAATATATCATAAAAATGGGAATCAAAATTACTAATGTTTTTTTTCTATAATAGGGTTTTCTTGCTGTGGGAGAATTAGACCCACTAAATAGACGTCTGTGTAGTGAAAAGAAACCAGATGTTGTAGTGCAAGTTGTTATCCTAGCTGAAGATGCTGAAATTAGAGAGAAAATAGCTCAACATGACATTCATGTACAAACGATTGCTGAAGTTGCTCCAATAGAAGTGCAACCAGCGAAAGTACTCAGTCATTTATACACATATTTAGGTATGTTTTAATTACATAATCCTTATACAGAATTATGTGAGATATAATATACATATAGAAAATCTAAATTAAAATTACTATTGTAAGAGATTTGTTGTTATAGACTCCTTAAATAAACACTTAATTTACAGGTAGAAATAAAAAATTAGGATTATCTGGTAGAAAATCAAGAGACGTGGGAATTTTGAGCACCAGTAAATTATATTCCTTAAACGATAGAATATTTGCGTTCACGCCACAGGTAAGTATTCTAATATTTCAAATTCTCTGCTTCACCTTTACTTTTTTTTTCTGATATTCCCTCTTCTCGTATCAAACGTTAGTTGACAGACATGACCCGCTTCTACATCGCATCGGACTATGAGCTCATGATTGACATATTCAAAGGCGAAATTAATTTCTTGAAGTCTAGCTGGCAGAACATGTTAGGCCGTCCTCTTGTGGTCATGCCCCTCAAGAACATTCATCTAGGTATAGTAATCTAATGTTTAAAAACCATAATTTTTACCTGTGTTACCTCCTCTTGAATGTACGTAACAAATTGTGACAATGGAATGTTAATATTTGCTTAAAGTAACAGAGATAAAACATGTGGTTTTTATATACATATGTACAAACTTAAAAAGTTGTTATTGAAATTTTATTCGTTATCCAAAGAACATCTAACATGTCTGCCTGCATGCGTGCATTTGTTTTTTCTACATTTTTCTTGCAAGGGGAAGTTATGACTTGAATGAAATTTTTCAGATGTGTAAAAATTAATGAGTATGAATGAATAATGGAATAATAATCACTAATGATTAATTGTGTAAAGATTCTTTTAAGTGATAAAATTTCGCTGTTATTGAATTAATATAATTCTTTTTCTTTTATTTATTAATTTGGAACCTGTGTTTTTATCATTGGAAACCTTTTTCGTTAACAATGGTTTAACATTAATGGCTAGTATTCTAACAAAGGAACATTCTCAGTGGTTCAGTCTATCAAGTAAATATTGGTATTACTAAAAGTTTTATTTTTAATATCAATATTTACTCCCTCTATCAACTTTGTTTTACTATTGGCAATGTTCTTTCATTGGATTCCTTTATACTCGACTACTATGTTCTAGATAAATTTCATCCGCGAGACACTTGTCTGAGTCATAATTTCCTCTTGTTAGTGGCTCGTGGAAGGTCTCTATTCGATAAAAATATTAGCTGACAGTAATATTCCGTTTAGTTATTGCATATTATCATGTGGTACTGAAAAATAAATATTATTTTCATCATGAGCAAAATTAATCAATAAATAAAATTGAGAAAATTTTTTGTGGGAAACTTTCTCAGTTTCTCTTCAGTATATAATTTAATGTTGTAAAGAAACAGCTTATGTGTGCGGTGGTGTGCGCGTTTGTTGCATGTCTTAGAACTTTGATGCGGAGGAGTACTACACGACAAACGATGCAGCCCTCCTTGCCAACACTTTCACGACCAACTTGGCCTTCCTCACCATCAACTGGAAGCAAATGCTCGGCAGGCCAACAGTAACCCTTGTTGCCACTCATAATCATCTAGGTATGCCATAGGCATCTTTAGATTATCATTCAGAATGAAAACTTAATCTAAACATATTCAAAAAGTAGAATTTTTAGAAATCCGATACGCATAGAACACACATTGCTTCTCTTGTTCATATAAACATGCAAAGCTAATTTTTGTTATTCTGTATGTATGCAATTATCATTACAGATCAGGGGAAAATACCTTTGGCAATGATAACTACTATGAAAAAATTGAAAAGCGGCTACATCAATGGTACACGTGTTTCTTTGGGAAACCTGAATGATTTTCTGAGCACTTCCTGTATTACAAATTTGAGCTTTTTGGGAAGTTCTGAAGATGGTAGACCAGATAAGCTAAATCCTCAGGTAAATACAGTTTCAGTTATAAAGTGAAATGTAAAATTATCTTATATGTTTTATGTTGTATTTTAATCAGGTTCAACAATATCTAGAAGAACATTTGATGCGAGCATTTCCCCATCGCACGGGTCTTCTTAATAGACCAGTGGTTCGAAGTACTAAAAATCTAAGGCGTAAAATGTCCGTGAAAGGTGCTATAAAAAAAACTAGGTCCATCGCAGTGGAACGTAAGTTTCCTTTTGATTTCAATACTTGATACTCCCATTGCATGTTACTTACGAAAAATAATATACAATATATAATATGTGTACATTATAGCCATAGCCATTTTCCTACCATCCTTGAAGAATGTAAGTGTACTAACAAATGATAGCTAATTTCTAAATTATAGTAATTAATACATATAACAGAGAAAATTAACATCCACGTTGAAAAGTAACGAATAATTTTTTGAAATAATGAATGTTTATCCCATTATTTCTTATATTTTATATTCTATTAACATGTCATAGATATCAGTCTTCCTATTTTTGGGTAAATTAAAAAACCAACTAATTTAACGAATTACAAAAAATTTGTAGCCGAAATTCTTGGGATGGCAGGAGAGGAACGAAGACCATCAACAATTTTAAATACAAATCCATTTATAGAAGTGACGGATACAACTCTAGCTTCCAATGTTGCACAACCAACCCATATTGATCGCACCCCATCTCCCACAGATGAAATATTGTCTTGGACAAATTGTGTTAAATTGCCTAGACACAGAGCTGTAGGCGAAACTCAATACGCAGATACTGAAGTTGAGGAGTTATTAACAATGCTTAGAGAGACTGAAAGTTTGGAGGAACAAGGAGATATTTTACAATATCTCGTGAGTTGTATTTTATTAGGTCTATAGAAAAACAGAGTTCTATCCGCTTTCTGAATGTTGTAATAATACATAGAGTGCTTCTATGAGTGCACAGTTACATCAAAATTCAATTTCTTTTAAACTGAAATTGTTTCTGAATCGACATTCAAATTAGAACTTCATACTTGTACGTAATATATGATGAAAGTTTCTTAAAATTTTAAACCATATCTTTAGGTTGATTCCCAAGGCCTATATTTTAATACTGGCATGCTAGAAGATGGTCATCCAGTTTTAATTAAAGATCTGCTAAAAGATCTGTACGAGAAAGCTTGCCAACAAAAAATGTGGGGCATTGTAAGACACACAGCTGGTATGCTAGGAAAACGAGTTGAAGATTTAGCAAAAGCAGTCACAGATTTATTGGTTCGTCAGAAACAAGTAACAGTTGGGATGCCACCAACTAATGAACACACAATTGTTGCACCATTGCCAGAAAATGAGCTACGAGCATTAATCCATCAAGCTTATGGAGACGACGAATCAACTGCCATGTTAACACAGGAGTTGCTTGTTTATTTAGCGATGTTTATTAGGACAGAGCCACAATTGTTCCACGAAATGCTTCGACTCAGAGTGGGCTTAATTATCCAAGTAATGGCTACTGAGTTATCAAGGACTCTGATATGCACTGGAGAAGAAGCTTCTGAACATTTGCTTAACTTGTCGCCATTCGAAATGAAGAATCTTTTACACCACATTATGAGTGGAAAAGAGTTTGCTATTAGTAGTGGTATGTTCTTTTTTTACTTATTGTAGACAAACACCTAATTGAATTATATAAATAATTATTTTTCTGTTTTTAGTGGGTCGAGGTAATTTTTCAGTCATCAGCTGCAAATCAAGCAGAGTCAGCAAGGTAAGTCCTCGCTGTCTTTAAAAATATCGCAAATTTTCTTTACTTATTTATCATACAATTCCAGAAATCACAAATTGGAGGATTTTTAAGTCCTGATCAAACTGATGCTAGCGAAGCAGAACCTGACAGACAAGGTCAGTGGTTACGACGAAGAAGATTAGATGGTGCTCTAAATCGAGTTCCAAGAGATTTTTACCCTCGAGTGTGGCAAGTTCTTGAAAGGGTAACTATATCATATTCACAGATGCATTTACATAACATTCCTCCATTAATATTTGTATTTTTTATAGTGCCAAGGTTTGGCAATCGAAGGTAGAGTTTTACCCCAAAATCTTACACAAGAAATGACTCCTGGAGAACTAAAATTTGCATTGGCGGTAGAAACTGTTTTAAATACTATACCGCAACCAGAGTACCGTCAATTAGTGGTGGAAGCTTTGATGGTATTAACATTGGTAACTGAATATAATGTAGTGGCATCTCTTGGTGGACTTATCACTGTAGAACAACTAGTTCATAAAGCGAATGCCATTTTTTTAGATGATCAGGTTTGTATGATGTTATTCACTAGAAACTATGTAACATAATTATTAAATATGTCTTAAATGATTAGATGAAGATTGACGGCGATGCTACTCTGTGTTGTGCTAAACCAAAAGAACAGCGTGAGACAACTGCAATGGGAAATCTTCTCTGTGGAGGAGCAGCCTATGTTTGTCAACATTTTTATGATAGCGCACCAAGTGGCAGTTATGGAACCATGACATATATTACAAGGGCAATAGCTTCATCATTAAATTGCTTACCAAAGGATGGTGATCTAGAGTGTTCAATATCATAATTATTTATTTTTCAAGTATTAGAAACTTTTAGTTAATTATGCAGAATGCTTTGTAACTTAGTGTAGGGGAAATATTGGTGATTCTACATAAAAAAAATTAGTTGTCAGTTTAAAAGAAGATTCTTATGTTCTTTTGAAAAAATTGAATTTGATTTGTAAGCAGTTATGAATGTCCCAAATGTAGGATCCTAAAGACTAGAAACAGGTATTTTACATTTTTAACTTTTTTTTCCATGTAAAATTATCACGTTTTTGCTTGCCCCACCAACACCAAAACATTCTGCATATAGGAATCTTTTTGCACGTTATTTAGAAGCCAATAAATATTTAGGTTTCATGTAAAGTACAGTGTTCCATGTAACAAAGATAAACCATATTTTTAAAAAGCTTGTAGATAGAAAAGAATGTCATGAGGTAAAGTTAACTGGTTCATAAACAATTCAACTGCTCTTATTTAACTTCGCCTTGTAATATTTTTTTCTATTTACAAGCTTTTTAAAAATATAGTTTGTTTTCATTGCATGAAGCACCCTGTATAAGTAACACAGATTTGTCAGAAGTTTATTGCATTCTGATCATTGATACTATTTATTAATTGTGAAATACCAACACGTTGAAACTTCTATTTTTATAAGAGTATTGGTCAAAACTTACGAAAGAATTAGATCATGTTACAATAATTCAGAATTGTTTTCCTTAACAGATCAACAATTATAACATTCAAGCAACTTGTATCTGTTAATCAAGAATTTTATGTTAATAATAATTACCTGACATCTGTATTGACAATTTTAATTTTGTATATTAAAATATCAGTTTTTGTAACATATTCAATAAAAGAGGAACGAGAAAACTATTTTGTATGTAATTTATTTTTCTCTTTGTCATTTCAAACATAATATACTCTGTTTATTTAGTGTTCGAAGTTTTGGTAAAAGGATTGAGTTTCGATATCCAGGATGAATGCCTATAAAAATAATTTTTTTTTGTATTATTGTACTGTAAATTATAGTATTGTGTTAATTATATTTGCATACTTCTCTTCTGATGAAACATCCATATTTTCTGCTTTTTCATTTTTTTCTTTGAGCTTGGCAATTAATTCAGACCTATATTGGAATTTTAAAGGCTCTACTTTAGTCGATTCGGATTTGTTGTTTATCCATTTTTTACAAGCCTCTGGGTAAGTTAAACCATACCATTCAATTTCTTCTCGTGTATACTAAAAATAAATTTACGATGATTATTATTTTTGTGTCCATAAACAATGTACATATATTTTATGGTATTAGTAATACTTTACTGCTGTCAAATATTCTTTGTACTTATTATAAACTTCTTCTCTTTTGACTGGATCATCTGGATATAAAGTTTTATCCGCTAGTGCTATAAGTATTTGACGCTTTAGTTTTAGTGCTAGTTCAGATTTCAGGTCACAGGCAGGAGTCTTCAAGTAATTAACAAGTTTTAGTGTTAAAAGCTAATAGTTAAGAATGTTTTATAATTAATGTATGTACCTTTAATAAATAATGATCAAACCCATAATGTTCATGAATTAAATTAATAGTCCTATTGGTAACAACAACACTCATGTATGCATCTAAAATTTCACTATAAACTACAGACTTCTTGAGTTGAGGAAACCAATAATGAGGATATTTGCGAGTATACTGATTTTTCTTTCGAAAACCTTGTATCAATGCTTCTCCACCCAAAATACATTGGTTAAATTCTTTGGGATATTTTAATGGTATTGGTCTATTCTGAACTGGATGCCTATATTAACAAAAATAATTTAATTGGATGTCAACTGCAAGTTTAAACATTTATGGTAGTCTTCATAGTGTAAATGTATAATACGTAATGATATAACGTATATATAAATATGTAAAAATGTAAACATAAATTAATCCAAAAATCTATTTTAAAGGCAATAATTACTTGTTACCTACACTACTTCTGTTTCCTCATCTCTTACATAGGTGCCTTCTTGTTTTATGTAATGGACAGCCGTTGGCTCTTGTATTTTCCATTCTCTCCAAAACTTTTTATATTCTGCTGGTAATTCTGCGCCAATACCTTTCGACCATCGTGTTATTTTTGGTATATAGTATAAACGCTAGAATTTTATAATAAATAGTAACACTACTCATTTTAGGTTAGGTATTGCAACAAATTATCTTTCAATATCAGACATTACCTGACCAAAGTGTTTTACTGACATGTTTGTATGGGTTCTCAAATGGTTAATAAAATTTGTATAAAATAATTTTATTCATACGTTAAATTTAAACGCTTACACATTGAGAAACAATCGTTTCAGTTAACGTTGACGCTACGCTACTCCTCGTTGCCTATTGTTTTCAATATTCCACACTTTCAGTTATATGTATATGCATACCATACACATGCGTATGGAGTACCTAACCTCTAAAAATAAGAAACGATGAAGAATAAAATCGTTTTGTCTTAAAATGTGATTTTTGTATTTATTGTTTTCAAATATTATGTCGAATATGGAATTGTTTGTGGAATTAAACTGTAAGGTTATAGTTTTAAATAGCTATTAAATAATAAGTAAGTAAATAACTTTAACTGGTGTACATAGATTGCTGTAGATTACAGAATTGCTATCTATAGTTAAATAATATTTGTTTATCTTTTTACTTTCTCTTCATATTTCACTAGCCTTCTCTTAAAACTAGTGTATTATACATAATATTTTCCTTCTATAGCTTTCTCTATTGAATTACTCTGAATGTAATTATTAACATTGTAACAGATCATTATGAAAATGAAGAAAGTTATATATCATGTATGGTATACTCAGAGAAATTACAACTATTTTCAACTGTGTACTTCTATATTTAATAGGTCAGTATCTATTATTATAATATAGTAGTTTATCTCCTGAATACTTTGTATATTTAACATTGTTCTTTAAAATATTTTAAAATATGTATTCTTTTATGTAGTGTCACTTTACATAATACAAATCTTTATTTTAGGGAACATTCATGTATCCTGAAAAAACATTACTGTACAAAGCAAAATCCACAAACTATTAACAAAGAACATGAAATAGAAGTAGAAAATATTCGTAATTTTAGCATCATAGCGCATGTTGATCATGGTAAAAGTACTCTTGCAGACAGATTCTTAGAATTAACAGGTGCAATAAAAGCAAACTCAGGAAAACAAGTGTTAGATAATCTACAAGTCGAAAAGGAACGAGGAATTACAGTTAAAGCTCAAACTGCTTCTTTAAATTACACATATAAAGGAACTGAATATCTACTTAATTTAATAGACACACCTGGCCACGTGGATTTCTCAGCTGAAGTCCATCGTTCTTTAGCTCCCTGCCAAGGAGTACTCTTGGTGATAGATGCAAATGATGGCGTACAGGCACAAACTGTGGCTAATTATTACTTAGCAATTAAAAAAGAATTGATCATAATACCAATAATTAATAAAATAGATTTAAAAAATGCTAATCCTGCTAAAGTAATTGAACAATTAAAATCATTATTTGACATAAAGGAAGCAGATGTTTTAAAGATATCTGCCAAATTAGGTACAGGAGTACATAATGTTTTGGATGCTATTGTCGAAAGAATTCCACCACCTGATGCATTCAGAGATAAACCATTCAGAGCCTTAATATTTGATAGCTGGTATGATAAGTACAAAGGAGCCATTTCTTTAATATATGTTAAAGAAGGATCTCTATCACTAGGGGAGTATATCACATCCACCTACACCAAAAAGTGCTATGAAATTAAAACACTAGCATTATTGAAACCCAATGAAAAACCTGTAAACAAGTTGCAAGTATTATTCCTTATTCTTCACAACTTTATAAAATTTAATAGAAAATAGATTAGCATGTAATAATTTACATTTCAGACTTGCAGGTCAAGTAGGATGTATTTCTTGCAATATGAGATCTTCTAAAGAAGCATTTATTGGTGATACATTATATTTGAAAAATCAACCTGTTGAACCTTTATTAGGATTTAAAGCACCCAAAGCAATGGTATTTTCGGGAGTATATCCACTCGATCAGTCACAATTTAATACTATGCGCACTGCCATTGAAAAATTAACATTAAATGATAGTGGAGTTTCTGTAGTAACAGATACCAGGTAATTCGCAATATTATTCTACGTTTAGTAACTTAAATAATAAAATCTGTATATTGTAGCCTAGCTCTCGGACAAGGATGGAGAATTGGATTTTTAGGATTGTTACATATGGAGGTTTTTATGCAGCGTCTTGAACAAGAATATGGTGCACAACCAATTGTCACTGTGCCTAATGTTACATATAAAGCAAAAATTTTCGGCAGCAAAAATATTAAAAAATACGGCAGCGATATCGTTATATTCAACAATCCTGCCCACTTTCCTGATCCTCAAATTGTATCAGAATTCTATGAGCCTATTATATTAGGAACTATCATAGCACCAGGTAAATTTAATAATTCTTAAATAATATAAATACATTTCACATCTCTAAAGTAAGTTTTGACTAAAATCAGCTGAATATACTGGTGTTATAATGGCATTATGCCTTGAAAAACGTGGAACAGAGCAATTGACAAAAGATATTGGTAACAATAGAATAATGTTCCAATTTTTATTACCGCTGAACGAAATTATTGTTGACTTTCATGATTTGCTGAAAAATGTAACTTCAGGATATGCCAGCTTCGATTACGAAGAATATGACTACGTATCTTCGAATCTAGTAAAGGTAATTACTAACTTTAGCTTACTCTTAACATCTGTATATTAATATCGCTAATTATTTGTCACAGTTAAATATCAGTTTAAATGGAATCATAGTAGAAGAATTGAGCACTGTTGTACATATAAGCAAAGCTGTTTTCACAGGAAAAAAATTATGTGAAAAATTATTGGACGTTATTCCGCGTCAATTATTTGAAATTGCAATACAAGCTCTAATTAATAGTAAAGTTGTTGCCAGAGAAACGTTAAAGCCACTTAAGAAAGATGTGACTGCAAAACTGGTAAGACTTCTGATTCTACGTATTTATATATATTAATTACAAGATTTTTTAATTTTAGTATGGCGGAGATGTCACGAGACGAATGAAATTACTGGCAAGACAATCGGAAGGAAAAAAGAGAATGAGAATGATTGGGCGCATTGCTTTACCACGTGATACGTTCATCAAAGTTCTTAAAAGATAAAATAGAATACACAAAATTCTTTTTATCAGTGTACATAATTTACTTTCAAATACAAAATACATACAATGAGACTTAGAAAACTTATTTAAATATTTCAAGACTACCATAATATACACATTTTAAATTAATAAAGGAACTGAAACTATTTAACAAGTCTTTTTATCATCCAAATATTCTAATGTAATATCAAAATTTGAATATTATATCATAATAAATATTGAAGGAATATTCATAAGACCTAAGTACTCAAAAAATATCCGAATACTAAATTATTTGAACTTCAGCTTTAGTTCTTAATGTCATATCACTTCAGATAAAATTATTATAAGAATATATCATTGATTTATAGAGGTCGGTGAAGGATCAGACAATTGATGCACATTATTTGAAGGCACTGTGCTCACAGAATTCATATTTTCTTGTTTGAAAGTAGGATTAGTAGACAGATTAATGTTAACTACGGATGAAGATGCACGATCTTGCATGTCAAGTTGACTTTGAGCAATGTCTTGCAGAGCAGCTTGAATTCTTTGCAAGAGTGCTTCTCCTTGTTTTACAATTTCTTCTAGTTGTTCTCCTGCTTCTTGATTTTCTTGTTCAAGGCGAGTAAGACTCGCGACTTGTAACTCCTGAGATGATTCTTCGCTTGGTAAACTTTCTATTAAAGTATCAATATCTTTGGCACATCGGGCTATTAAAGTTGCAAACAGAGCTGCATAATCTAAAATTATAAATCAAAATTAAAGGCACCATAAAAAATTATGATTAAAAATTATTAAAAATAAATAAAAATAATTTTATCTTCAAATACCTTCTTGAGGTTGATGAGGTTGTGGCGTCCCAACACGATCAAAACCAGGAAACTTACTGGGTGTAGAATATTGTTGTAATATACCCACACTATTGCAAAAGTGTTCGGCTTGCTGAAATAATATACATGCAGTTAAGCTACGACGAATGTTTTAATATAAATTTATAATAACTAATGAAAACTTGTTATACCTGATTTATAGTATCTTGCAATTGTGTTAGACGATCCGCCATATTCCCAAAATATAATTTAAAAATAGTACACGATAACTTTTTCGAGTTTATTATTTTTTCAATATTTATTCTCTACATATGCATACATACACATACACACAAAATAACCGGTAAATCGGCACTACCAAATTTTGTATTAAGTCCAAAATTATTTAAACGTTGACATTAAAACACATTTACTATTTCAATTTTGTCCAGAATTTGATTAAACAGTTCTCAGATTATTTTATTAAAATTATTCTTTATTAAAAATTGATAAATAATTCAATAGATATGCCATCGACGCAACTAATCACATACATACGTCTCGAACGCCATATTTCATACTTACCATGTATAGTCCATTGTCATTTTGCGCATGTGCAATGTACACAAATTTTCCCGCTGTTACTTCAAAAATTTACGATAAATTCACTCATATTTCGATTCAAAATACTTTCTTGTAGAACGAAAATTGATTTAGAAGCTAGTAAATCATCATTTTTATATGCTTATAAAATGTGTACCATATATATAATATATGTATATATAAATGTGTGTTTTATATATACATATGTTATATATCATACACATATAGACGTCAACGTAACTCCAACGATGCAAACAATCGTAAACTATAAATGTTATAACGTCTTTTTTTAATTTACTGAAGCGTTTAACATATTATTTTCATATATGGGAAGAAAGACAAAGAAAAGGAGCACATATTAACATAATTTAGCATTTTCCATTGCATTTTATAAAATGTTTACATGGGGAAATATTTACAAAAATATGAGTAGGGTATGATGAAATGTAGTAGACAGAACAAAGGGATGAACAATATAGTTTTATGAACGATTCAATTCAGAGTACCCCGACACTGAGGAGCTCCACATAGGCAAGGGATTTTGTCATCCTCCAATGGAAATTTGTAATCGTATGTAATTTCTTCGTTAACTCCTATCGGTTGCTTGCTATAGATTACTATTTTCTTTTGGCTCTCGATTGTAATTACCTTCGCGTAACAATTTGGCTGAAATAAGAAGAAAGTAAATAGCTTCGTAAACATAGTCGCTGAAAATATAAATATCGTTACAATACTCACATTGCAGCTATGATTAATGAAACGTGCTAAATTGCCACACTTTGTTGCATCAATAATTGTATCTAGATCAATACGAAATAGATAAGAACTACCAATCCCGGTAGCTTCGTATTGAGACTCTCTTAAGTCAGCAACAACTGGTCTAACCATTTGACCAACATATTCAATAACCATTTCGTCAGCTGCAATTGGTTCCATGGCGAACAGACCCCAATCGTGTATGCCAGATTTGGCAAATTTCAATTGTTTCTTCCTAAACTGTATACAAATAATGAAACATATTAGAAAAGTTCAACATACTGTAACATTGTGAAATAAATAGAATAATGTGAATCGTACTTTCAACTGATTAAACTTAAGGAGATCACTATCGGTATCAATACCGAAAGCTGTTAACAGACGTCGTTGGTTGCTTCGAGCTTCACGAGACAAAGCTTGCATTTTACCAGTTAAAGCTTTAGTATTGTTCTTTGGACCATTTATCGTTCCATCACCTCCAGCATAAGGACCATTACTATCTTCAATGTCGTTACTACGGTGTATACTTTGCGCATAGTGATGCTGTATAAAAAAAAAATAGAATTTATTAATGCTTTTTCTTATCGTAGGAAAAGATTTAATTTAGTTAAATATTACCATACCTTATGTTTGGCTTTTTCCCGAATATCGACTTTATAATATCCTTCTGTTCTTGCGCTACCACTTGTATGCAATCTGAGCTCATCTCTTTTCCTTCGTTTCGCGGGACTCGGAATATCCGTCGGAGGATGATCAACCCAATGAGTATCATTTAACCAATAACCTTGATTATCATCAGCCAGTAAAGCTTCGTAACTTTGTCTTAAATATTCCACATCTTCTGCATCTATTCCCCTAGTTAAAAATTCATACAAAATAGCCATTTCTGACATGAGATCACGTTCTTTGTACGTCACCGTTGGTTCCTGGAATTTCTTCGGATATTTTTCATAAACAAATTCATTCTGAATATTTTCCTTTTCTCCTTCATGATTCTCGCGATTATGTATTTTCGTGTACTTATTGAACTTTCGTTTCTCCACTTTGTGAGTCTTGTCTTTGCTCTTGCTTATTTTCATAATCTTCGACGGTTTCATTTTTACAGGTTTTATCGGCGCAGACGATATACGGTTTAGAGATTCCATAATTTCTGTTTGGGCTGGCGGCAGCGAATATGAATGCTCCATGAACACTTGCGAAGCTTGAGATCCTGGTGAACTTGGGCTTTGTTGACCATTCAGCCGAAGATCAGCCTCAGCTTGGTACCTAACCAATAAAATACAATATTAGTCGTGTGAGTGTACAAAAATTACACGAGATTACAAACCTTAATCTCCTAATTTCTAAGCTTTCTTCCTCTGAGTCTGTAGTCGGTATTTCACTAAACATTTCAATTTTTTCTGATTCTTTCAATATAGGTTCGTCATTAATGTATTTAGCAGACATAGTTTGAAGAGCTCTAATAATATTTGGCTGTACAGGTCCTGGACTTGTGTGCCTTATAATATTATCTTGTCCTGCTAATGTTATTAAAGCTTCTGCCGCAGAGTTTTCCATCTTTTGCATATCACGAGGCTCTTGCTTTCCTAGCACTATAGACGCAACATGTGAACTCTTCATTTGTGTTTCATCTTCCATATTTTTCACTTCTATGTCCTTGTTAACCGTCTTAATCTTTTCAAGATGTTCTTCATCAACTAATCTATCGTTTACGTCTTCAATTTTCTCTTTATCTGTTTCATATCTTAATGGAGACGGTACAGGGCTAGCTTCATTATCAAATTGTGGGAATTCATTTGAGTTTACGTCCTTTATTTTAATATTTGGTACTGGGGTTTCTCTACCCGTTGGAGTTGGACAATCCAGTGATCTCTGAATTGCAAGTTCTGTTAAAATATCAGGATCTTCACTATTACAAGCCAAGGGGCGACGATCTGACATACGGCTGTCCGTGTCTTGCTGAAAATAAAATATTATTTTTATATTCTATTACGCGAGAAATCTCCGACACGATATTTATACTTTATCCTCGAAGTTTTTAAAACATACTTCTTCGTCAGAGCTGTCGTTCGAACTGCTAGATGATTCACTGGAACTCATTTCGTCACTAGTGCTTTCGCTCGGCGATGATGAGGATGACGACGAAGAAGACGAAGAAGATGAAGAAGCGCTTGGAAGAGAAGTAACTGGCCTTTTAACTTTCTGTACTGATGTTAAATCAAGATCACTATCGCTTTCTATAATTTCAGTATCACCATGATCAGACTGACGACTATCTTCATCTTGTGGTAACGGGCTTGGAGCTTTAATTTTGCGCTATTATAGAAGTAATGAATATTGTGTAATCATATCAGTGAAAATAAAAATATAAAATGGAAATAAATATTTTACCCTGAAAGAAGGCATCTTTGGCATACTAGCTCTAATGCCCAAACCAAATCCATCATAATTAAAGCCAAGTGGTGTTCCCTGTTCTAAAAGCAATGATATTCCTTGAGATTTTGGAACTTCCTCTTTATTACTGTTATTAACAATAGCACTATCTCCTTGATTTTGATTTTTCTCAGATTTCTTTTCATCCCACCATACTTCGAATAATTTGAATGCAGTGTTCTCGATCATTTTCTTATTAAAATCCTTTTTTAAAATTTGTTTTAATTCATTCACAACTCTGTTTAATACTCCATTGATGGTAGGGCCCTAAATAATTAGTAATTAGGTTTTATATTCATACATAATTATTGAATTATATAAAATTTATACAACGTAGTACATACATTACGATTATTTAAAATATAGTTATGAATAGTTTAAAAAAAAAATTTTTGTATTTGAACTTTGTACACATAAAAACATACAATATAGATACCTGTGGACTGTCTTTTGTAATATTATGATTTGCCATGGCATGAAGACGTGATTGGAACGATGGATAATAATTTGCTCCTTGATGATTTCCTACTGCTCCAGAGAATGATGTGGTATTAGGTTGATAATGACTCTGTAAATATGTTGTCCCATAAGGATATGGATATTGTGCTGGTCGCGGCCAATGGTATACATCATTAGTAGGATAATGAGTTAAATGTCCAGGATAACCAGCTCCTGGGTACAACTGACTCGTAGGTTCCGTTTGAGCTATGACCTGTGCATTTTAATTTTAATTTAATATGACAATTACTATTTCTTGATATGTTTCATAGAATAATTACCTCTTCGATTTTCTCATCCCCTGAACTTAATGGACTCAATGACATCCTATCATCGTCAGGTGGAGGTGGAGGTGGCGGCTCTTTCGGTGGTTCCGGTTCAATGTCATCTGGTGCAGGACTGTAACTTCCTAATAATGCTTCATCTTCGCTGGAACTGATGACGCTTCCTAAATCTTCATCGACCGAAAACTGATTAATGTTATTCTCATGTACTTTCCACCGTTCTTTATTCCTTTCCCTCATTTTCTCAAAGCACGATTTGTATGTTTCATGAGATAGAAAAGGACTTGGTGGCTCCGAAAGCATTTCATTCTCTGCATCAACAGATTTTTTCTCATCTTCAGAGTCACTACCAAATTGTAAAAAAGGTGGTGCCATTCCTCCAGCCTTATCTTTTAACAACATAGCAATTCTTGTATCTAAATCTAGCGTTTTGCGAGTCTCTATTGGTGAATCCCGCGATGAATTTTTCGTAACAGTTTGATTTTCTTTCTCTTTCTTGGGAGTGTGATGAGTCTTTGCATTCGAAACCTTGGCAACTGGAACTGTACTAGAATTGGGATTATCTAAATTTGTTCCATGTTGGACAGACCACATAGAAGATGAAGGATAACCTGTTGGTCCTGTATTGTTTCCCCACCACATACCAGAATTTTGTTGCATCGAAAGATTTTGAGACACATTCTGGGGTATATTTGTTAAATAATTATTTGGAGGTTGATGGTGGTAACTACCATAATAGAAATCATAATTCGTGGCTGGAGTAGAATTTTGAGAATAATTGCTAGAATAATTAAGTTCACTAGGTGCAGTACCATATCCTAAATCACTTCCTGTACTACCACTAGGAGTAGGATAATCTCTATACTTGTATCTTGAGTTTTCCATGTATGTATCTCTGGGTTTTTCTATATTTGACACCACTTTTTTATTACTCCTGAAATCTTCCCTTTCCTCATTAATAATTTTTTCAATAGGTGTTTGCTTCCCTTGATCATTCTCAGGTTTGATTTCTTTCTCAAGTTTCTTTTCTGGCTTTTTCTCTGTAGTTAACTCATCGTAGATCTTTTTACACTCCTCTCCAAATGCATCAAGGAACACTTTTAAAACTTTGCCCATCACAGATGTGTTATTTAATTTCTCTACACACGCTTTGGAAGCTTTTGTGCTTTCAAATACCACTCTCGCAATTCCCAGGTGTTTATTAGTTATAGGATGATAGTAAACAGTGAGTTCTTCTACTGCTCCAAATTTCTGAACCATATCCGTTAAAAAAGTCTTATCAATATTGTCATTTAAATGGCAAAATGTTACTTCAAGAGGGGGTGGTTCACCACAATAATTAGAGTCAATTTTAAATCTAGGTACAGGTAAATCAAGTTGTTCTAAACGAGTCCAAATCCTTGTTAACTGAGACCTTGGATCTCTGGGTTGAACTTCTGGATAAGTTGGATCACCTGGTACCATGCCATCGTATCTGTACAACTTTGTTGCACCTTTTACCAAAAATGGATCAACCAATAACTTATAATTTCTTGGCTTCTGAGACGTTTGTACAGCAGATGCATCTTTCTGTGAATGCATCACATGTGTGTGGCTATGTTTGGACGATTGATTTGAATTCTGAGATGTGCTTTGTGAATTCCCATGTGAATGACGATGACGATGCGAGTGTGCATGCGAATGTCCATGTCCATGCCCATGTCTCTCCATCCCGTTCATTGCCTCCAAGCATCATCCATTCATGCAAGCTGCTATAACAGACACAAATAAAATTTGGTAGTAAAATAATATTGCCCTTAAGTACGTTCAATTCTCATAGATTATTATAAAAAATACCATAAACTTAAGTACTTGAAAATATTTTTTATTAAATTATTAAAATGATACATAGTGTAACTGTATAGTATAAATATTGCGTTAGTTACAATTTAATATGCATACAAAATAAAATTGTCACATTAGTACAATAGATCAAAATTTTACATTATAGATTCTTACAAATTATATCAGATCTACAAATATACAAAATACTTAAGTTACAAAGAAATAAACAGGAAAATAAATTCAACAAATATGCAGTATGTTTCCAAAACAAATAAGACCAGAAGTGATAGAATCTTTTTATCAATTTCATAGAATTATAATAAGAAATATCATACATAATAATGTAAAGGTTTATCTCTGTTTTAACTTACATCCAGTTTGCTTTTGTTTCCCTTATAACTTGCTTCACTTGTTAAGGCAAAGATTTAAGTTTTAATGAAACATAACCTCAAACATCTCGAGGTTCTTAAGTTGAAATTCCACACAGAGAAGTAATGCAATAGTCATCTCTTAAAAAGGATCCCTTATACACTTTCTGTATTTATTTTCTTGTGTAAATTTCAGTAGGAGTACTTTCTTATGAAAAACACAGCCTTTAAGTTTTATGTAAATACGTTCCGGTTTTTTCCACAAACCTGCAATTTTTCAACTCGTTTCTGTAATATTGAACGTCATTTGAATATGATTACAATTTGATTCCTTTTTATTCTCTGTTAACAATTCCTCGTGAAAAATATAGAGGTTTATTGTTACTACCTTTTCGACACCAGCGCAAAACTGCCTCAATGTTTGATTATGAGCACAACGCACTGCGCCCTGATTTTTCGAATTTTCGTGTGGTATAAGTCAGCAGTACGAGCAACGTTGCGTCAATGAATTAATTGAACAGAACGTGTTTCACTTCGATTCGGTACGTAGAATATACGCTTACTGTATCCCGACGAGCTCATAGCTTCGATAAAACTACGCGAACACTTTCGGATGACGCCATTCTTGTTATAAAGACCATGACGGTTCCGACTACTTTATTAAATAAATAGTATAAACATGTTAGATTAAAAATGAGCATTTTTCTTGCTCCTCAAGCAATATTCATCGTTTCTGAGTAACATCGTTACGCTAAAAAATACACTGAATGAAAATCCAGATAGGTGACTGAGCCAAGAATTTAACATTTTTTTTCGTCGCCTAATCTGTCTCGATTCACAGATTTTCATTACGTTGTAATAATAGTTCAGAATTTCGTTTCTTATTAACATTCTGTGTATCTATCGATAATCTACAAAGTTAATTAAAGTCCAAGATATCGCAAAATAATTGCTGAAAATCTCATACAATGAGCGGCATTCAATCTACACATTGGTCAACTTCGGTCTAAGAGAATTTTCGTGCGACCTGTTGGCAAATCAACTTTCTGCTTTTGAAGAAAATTGCGCATTATCGTGTGCACATGTACAGTATCAACAAAAGTTTTGTATGTATAATTTTGTAATTATTTTATGTTGAACTGATAATATAATGTCATATCAAATTAGAAAATATACTTTAATAGAATACGTTGCGTATGCTACTACAGCTGTACTCGTTTTTGACAGAATTTACTACGTTGCATAGACGAGTTGTCAAGTTTGCATGACAGGCATATTTTATACTACTTGTTATAAATACATATGTACATGTGTACTTTGCCACGTAACTTAGCAAAATCCAGTATAGGTGTTACATAGGCGACTTTGCCAAGATTGTATGGTCCACATATATATATATTCTATTCATTGCAAATACATATTATGATTATTACATACTATAAATATTTGTATTATACAATTTGCCAGAATATATTATGCAGAGTTGGAAAAAAGCCCCACGAAAGAAATACGGATCTAATTGGTTAGAGTTAAATAGGCCACGCCTCGTCTCATACGTTTTAACGTATTATTGGCCGAAACAGTCATATATACTAATTTAATGAAAATTCCTATTGTTTCTATGTTATCTCTCGAGACCTTTTTTACGCAAAAGATATGTTTAAATACATATTAATATTATTTTTATTCCATTCTTGAGAACTATAAATTGTATACTGTATGTATGTATGAATAGTCGAAGGTCCAACAATCGAAAATCGATTATCGATATTTCTTCACTAAATTATTAATTTTTTTATTTGAATCGCGTTCAACGCCTCTAGTGATTGTATTTTTTACTAAATATAAAAACAATAATTTATATCGATAATTTCGATAATTTCGAGTTGATGTTTTGTACGTAAGTTCAGGTTAGACTCGTCAATACAATTGCCATTACGTATAGTATATTCACAAGGCAGACAACTCAACGAACATTTTCATTTCTGTGGTATTGCATGGGGAACTCGAAGACTTGAAATTAATTTAGGAGATCTGTGACAAATCAACAGAAGAATCGTCTACAAAAATGTCTCTTCTCCAAAATTTCTTTAAACGTTGCATCCCAGTCGTAAAAGCGGAAGACGATGAAATAGTTGATCCTCAAAAAGTACTTCGTGTAAGTCAAAATTGTTATATAATACTCTTATTTCAGTATTTCCAGTTTTGAAATAATGAAAATGTTCAATTAAATATCATAATTTGCGTTTATGTTTGAAGTTATGAACGTAGAAAATTAATAGACATAATTAACTAAGTAGGTTACTTTGTCTTTTTATTATAGAATTCTTTTATATTATCAAATTTTTAATAGAATTTTAATGCTGAATTTGTTGTATCTTTTTTTTTATTAATGACAAGAGTTAAAATATTTTTTCAGGAAAAATGTTCAATGCGACCTAAATGTTCTAATATGCAAGAACGACTGAACACATGTACTGATCGTGTTAATTCAAGGAAACATACAGAAGAAACATGCCTTGAAGAATTAATAGATTATGTAGAATGTGTAGACCATTGTGTGGCAGAAACACTTTTCAGTAGACTAAAATAAGATCATCATACATTAACTACAAATGTGTGATCTTTGTTATAAAATCTTATGAATTATCTTAATATATTGTAGATGTACGATCATTATTAGGAATAAATAATTCACCAGACTATTAATTTCTGTTAATCTTTCTTTATCTGTATTTAAAATTCAATAACTATAAATGTAACAAATTTTCAACAAGAATACTTATATAATATAGTAAAGTATATATGTTGTGTGCTTACATAGAAATGGACAAACATTCAATACACTTTTCATGAGAAATGCACATGGAACAAGTATTTTATTTACATGTGAATATTTTTTCTTACTTAAACATGTTTTCTCATTCAGCACCTACTTGTAATACATCAAAACATACTGCACACACGCGTACTGGTTTATTCAATCCAAATTTCACAATTGGAACATCTTGTCCAGAACATTTATTGCACAAAATTCGACCACAGTGACGGCTAAAATGAAAAATTAATTTTATGTAGTTAATTTTGTGAAAAGTTAATATTCATTAAAAATAGTTTTATATAATTATTGCATAGTTTTATACCAGTGATGTTTTCGCATTGTCAGAGAAAATTTTGTACCACATTCCAAACAAAGATCCTTATCAGCCCATGGTGCTTCTTGAGTCAGAGAGTCTAGCAATCTATATAGTAATTGTTTTGTTGCTACTTGATAATTAAAAATCGTAATGCCTTCTTTATTCATTGATCCTAAACATGCTCCAGCCTTTACTAAGGTTCGGCAAAGTTGTCCATTGCCTTTCATGTATGCAATCAACAGTGGTGTATTACCATCTAAATCTTAAACCAAATATTATAACTTGTATAAAGGTATAAAACAGATCCCTGTTATCAATATTTACATTTATAATATGCAATATACAAAATATAGTAATAATTATATTTTTATAGAGTTATACTTTCTTTAAATATTATAAAAAGATAGAAAATATATGAACAAGATTACCTGCATTATTTACTGGGTACTGTGACATACATTCCAAGAAAAGTTCGCATATCGTTGCAGCATTATCTTTTCCACATCTAGCTAATTCATGCAGGGGATTTCTTCCCTTAAGATTTACAGCTTCCGCATCTAGTTCACACTCTGTTAAAAGTGTTCTTACTACAGGCACATGACCTTCCCTTACAGCTACATGCAATGCATTATCACCATCTGCATTTACTGCATCGAAATTAATATTATTCTATAAAAGAGAAAGCAAATGATTCAGTATTATATTAAGAGCAAACTTACACATATAAATATTTACTATGTACTACCTGCAATAAAGCTGACACAACTGCAGCATGACCTGCTTTTGCTGCAGCATGTAACGCCGTATTTCTGTTTGCATCTGTATCATTGACACGTGCTCCAGCTAAAATTAAGCTTCGTACTAACATTTCATTTCCAGACACTGCAGCAAGATGTAAAGGTGGAGTTTGTGTAACATCATGTACTCTCGAATTCACATCTACCTGGAATACGATAATTATCTTGTTTACTATATATTTTTTAATCAAAATTTTCAAAAATATTCACCTGTATAGACAAAAGAAACAAAATGCTCTCCATGTCATTCTTTTGAATAGCAGTGTGCAAAAAGTTTCTGCCTTTATTATCATACTGTTCGGCTGCCTTGGGAAGTCGTTCCAATATCGCTTGTGCAGCTTTGTTATTTCGGAATGTTAAAGCTGTAGCAAAGGGCGTCAAACCTTTCTTATCTCGCTTAGTTAGGTCGATACTAGGATGATAAAGCAAGAGGGAAATAATTTGTGGATGTTGATTTTGTATAGCAACGTGGACTGGAGTTTTGCCTTCTGAATCTCGAGCGTTTACATCGGCACCATGCTCGATAAGCGTTTGAACGACTTGTTCCAAGCCCCATTGACAGCATAAATGCAATGGAGTACATTCATCCCGCGCTTCGTCACCTCCTGTGCCATTTGGGCCAGGTCTCCTCGAAGCATTTAAATCACAGCCACTTCTAATAAGAAATTGTGCTATATCCTCTTTGTTATCATCGATCGCTCTATGCAACAGCGTCTGTTGGCAACCATCTGGACCTGGGCCCCAACAATCGGTATCAGCTCCGTATTTAACTAAAATAGACGCTATATCCTCTTGATCTGAATCTAATGCATCCCACAATGGACATCCTACAGAAGTGTCTACGCCTGTTTTACAAAGAGCCTCCACAACTTCGCTCAGTCTGCAGTGTACAGAGAGTTGTAACGGAGTCTCTCCGTTTGAGGTTCTATATTAAACAATATATTAGTAATTATATGATTGGAATTTACATTGTATGTAATAACATTTACCTGGCATTCATATCTGCGCCATTTTCTAATAAAAAGATAGCAGTTGCCGAATCCTCCTTTAATATAGCTTGATGTAGTAATGTCAAACCTTCTTCGTTACACTGATTAATATTTGCCCCAGCTTTTATTAAAGCCAGGACAATATCTTTACCTTTTTTAAGTGGAGTTTTTATAGCTAAGCTCAGTGGGGTTTCGTTTTCGTTGTTTTTTAAATTTAATTGCGATGTCGAATTAGAAGCATTTAATAATTCTAATACAATATCAAAATATAAATTTGAAACGGCAAAATGTATAGGTGCATCACCGGTAGAGGTAACGTCGTCTACCGAGAAACCGTGTTCTAACAAAGCTCGAGTTAAATTTTTCAAGCCAATTTTACAAGCTTCATGTAAAACTGAACACCCCTCTAAATTTTTTTTCATGAAATTATCCTTACAGTAATTAATTAAAAATAATGCTGCTTCTTCTTTACATTCTTTGGTCAAAATGTGTAATAAAGTATTTCCTGTACTTTTGTAAATGGGATTAGGAGTTGCACCTTTAGCTAAAAGTTTCTCAGCAAAAGATTGGCTAAATGGATCTCTTCTCATCGCGATACATAATGGAGTATCATCATCGTTGGTACTTTTATCTAAATCTATGCTTTGACATTCTAATAAAATATCGAAAAGTGGTTCATTTGTCTCCCAAATGCAGCTATGTAAGGCAGTCCTATGAAAGTAAAAAATAATCATATTTAAAAACTGCGGGAACAGCGAAATAAAAATAATAAATCAGAGTCATACCATCCTTTATGATTTTGTAAATTAGGATCAATACCAGCTCGAAGTAACTTAGATCCAATTGCTAACATATTTTCCGATTTGTGTTTTGTTACCAAGTGTAACACTGTACATCCTTCAAGTTCTTCTGAATATTTTCCTTCATGTGCATTCCTTATGCTTACAGACTCGCATAACTGCTGAGTATCACCTCTACTTTCCAGTTGGTCTATTATAAATTCTGCTGTATAAAAATCTCCTTGAAAAACAGCGGCTTGAAGTAAAGAAAGGCCCTTCAAATCTTTTGCATTCAAATCAGCTCCATGTTGAACTAAAATACGGGCTAATGATGGTTGACGACTCTTTAAAGCAACCTCCAGAGGTAGTTCTCCTTTATGATCAAGAGAATTAACAGCCTTCGGTAACTGTAAGAAGAAAATATGAGGAACTTAATACAAAATTGTAAATTATGTCTTCTAAATCAACAAACACAAAAAAAAGCTAGCTACAAAATTATTTCATTTTCAATAATTTTGAATATTTTGATAAATTAATAATTAAACTTTTCCAACAGTTCTTTAAAACATTTTGTACTAAATAAAATATCATTTAAATCAAGATTTTTTGTGTTAAAGGATTTTTTATTGAAAAACAACTGAGATTTAGATCTCTTATGCAACAAAAATAGAATTGGGAAAAACAGCTAAAGTGGCTAGGTTTTTTAATAAAAAAAAAAGCTAGAAATAGTTTAGAAGACTCTAGTTCGAATTTCGCTGCGTTCATTCCCCTTTTTCTCATCCCGGATCCTACAATAAGATTATAAACTCTTGTGTGAGAATATGTGCACGCATTTAAACGCGAGTGTGTGTGTGATATCGAATACATATGTGTAGGTGAGATATTTATACATATGTTGCTGTCAGATTCAAGAATGCAGACACGTGTTGGTGCGAGAAAAAGGAAACGGAAAAGAATGTGATGATGATTATGCTCCGATGTATCGGAAAGTGTGGTTCGTACGAGATACGAAGGACATGACGTGGTAGTACATGTAATATGATTCAGTCATCTAACCACACCACAGTTTTTGGTCGGAGAAATGTATTTTGTAAGAGAACGGCGAAAGATTAGTTCTGACATTATCATGTGATATTATTTGAATATGTAAATATTAAGTGTTATTTATACTAAATATTAGTTAACACGCATATTTTATACAGCATTTGATTGTGATGTGTGCGCGCGCGCGCGTGTATGGTGTGTGTATGCGCGTATATTATATATATTTATGTATATATAAATTTTTAATAATTTAATTATTCTTATTTAACTTTAAAAACAAAATTTCAATATTTGGTTAAAGCTTGAAGCTCATGTGAGTTATGTGTGTAAGTTCTTCCCCTTATCTAAAGCAAATATTTTGTCTTGTAAACATTTGTTTAATAAATTAAGAGCACTTGCATTCATAAGATTTTCTTCCCTCTGTCAACTTAACGTTTATATAATTTCTATTTAAAGTTGCTTTAATTATAAATAATATACAAATAACAATATTAATATTAAAGAACAATATTAAATTTATGGACTAATTTGTATTTGGAAAGTTTGTAACAATTTCTATATGTTAGTAGGATACACATAATTATTTAAAAAGTTAGATGGGTTCATCTTCAATTTTCTTATTTTAAAATTTAATAAATTCGTTAAAAGTGCCTGAACCCATTTTAAAATTTGAAGTATTTAAGATAATTTGTTAGATAAAATAAAAATTCTTTCCACAAAAATTGAGTAATCACTTTCAACGAATATTAATTGATATAAATATGGTTTACATAAGATGGATAGTAACAAAAATGTTAACACATTGACTGTTATGAGAATAGTTGGTGACTGAAGTATTTTGGAGTGATTACATGTTTAACAAATATTAATATCTAATAAAGCTATTTGAACAATAACATAGGATAATAAACAGACATCTTTACAATGTTTCTGCATAATAATATTATATATTTGCATAAGCAAAAGAGGACAAAGATCATGGAAAAGTTGCATGACAGTAAATGTGTTAATAATATATTTTCTTTATGTCAATAGTATATCTTTTGTAAATAGTAATGATAATTTTATTTTTAATTCATTAAATTGTTTCAGGTTTATGTAGTAATGAAAATGAAACAAACTTTAATTTAATAGCACAGAAAAGTTTAAAAAACACATATAATAATAGAAGTTCTGTAATAGGAATAAATACAGTTAAAAAAATATATTTTTCTTTTGGAATATAAATATTTTTTTTGATTATTAACTTTAATTAAAGACCATATGAGATGACATTCCAAATAAAGCTGTATAGAATTATAATAATTGCTGCAATATTTCTGTGTATGTATATGTTTACTTTAATATTTGACACAAAATTTTTTAATTATTAAAACGTTGAACTTTTTTAGATGTAATAATACCAATAAGTGCAAGTGGTATTTCATGTTTTAAATGTTCTGCATCACAGTCAGGAAATGAAAAAAACGATTTATTATGTTCGCACTTTAATGGAAGTGCTCAATTTCAAGTGTATTGTCCATCATCAACACTTTGTAGAAAGAAAACTATTTACTCTAAGTTTCAATGTGAGTTCATTTTTATTTCATTATAGATAATGCATTAAAATGTTAGTTGTTTGAAATATATATCATTAATACATTGTTTTTTACAGCGTCTGTAATTACAGCTGTAGAAAGAGATTGTGCACCTCAAAAACGCATAATTCATATTTATAATCCTGTAGATAACGTATGGAACAATAAAGAAGAAATTGTAGAAACAGCCTATGAAGAAGGTTGTTTTATTGGAGAAGACAGAGGAGCACCAGTAGGTCCACCAGAATATTGTTTTTGCAGTTTTCATTTGTGTAATTCATCACACTCAATTACAACAATGAATATATGTCAAAGTTTTGTATTAATAGTAATATTACTATTCACAAAACAAATGTAAACTTTCGTTCAATTATGTATCTATTATCGTATAAACATTCATTTTCTTCAAGACTTTATAATTTAAGAGTCTTTAAAACTATTATAAAAATTTTTCTTTAGTAAATTACTTTTTCTATTAATGAATACTCAACATTAACAGTCATATTGTGAATAAAAAATATAATAAATATGTAATAAAATAAATATATATATTTTTCTCCATAAATTGTAAGAGAATTGAATTAGTGTTTTACTAATTTTATGGTGCATAAACAATAGAACGGAAAAACATCAAAATGCAATCATTTTTTTTATATCAAATAGAGGCACACTGTGTTTTCAAGCAAAATTTACTAATACTTACAAAAATATATAATTGATGTAAATAACAACCAGTGACTTACCTGAGAATTATTTTCTACCAAATATAGGAACACTACATCCTCCCTCATTAATCGAACAGCAGCATGCAAAGGATGTTTACTTTTTGTCTGCAGTAATTTATACAACAATGAACCAGGCATTTCTTTGAAGTCTTCTCCAGTTAAATCTTCCTAAATGCATAAAACTTTTATGTACTCATATTGTAATTTACATTTTAGAGACAACAAATATTTTTTCTTACCCAATGTGTTGAAATTAATGAACTACAATGTTCTTTTAATTTTAGAGCACCTAATTCTTCAGCAGCTGCATACAATTGTACACAGTCTTTGAGTCCCACTATTCCAATTAAATATTTTTCACATTGCTCAACTAATTCCAACAACTGGAAATTGGATGCTGCTTTCATTAAATCTAATGTTAAATTATCTTGAGTTACTTTTCCCGTATAAATCCATTTCAATAACACTAATCCGACATCAGAATTCAAAAATGTCCAATCTATAAATAAATGTATATTTAGCTTTTGAGACACACAGTTTAAGATTAATCAAAATAACAAAATTCCTTTTTGTTTACGTATAACACAACATATAACACATATAGTGTTAAAACTTATGGCAATTGAACATTTCACATGTTCCTCTTTTGTTAATAATTACTGCTTTAAATTAATATTAACATAATGATAAAAACATACTTATATTAACTTCTATAATTCCAGAATAAAATTAGAATTGAAATTGATATGAACTCTTTAATTCCTTACCTAAAGTAGTCATTTCATTGAGTACTGAGTCATTGAAAAAATCAGTCCTAGCAGAGAGCACAAATTTATGTGCAGGCATTTCTTGATCTATTAATTTAATAGTGACATCACTATAAATTAAACAATTAATGAAACAACAATTAACATTGAATCCTTTCTTAAAAATTACAACAAATGTCAAGAAATTGTGTATCAATTTCTTCAAATACTTGAATAAATGTTATAAGTATACTTTGCTAAGGAATAAGAAAGCATCATAAGACAAACCTATAACGATGTTGACCATACAATGATGCTATAACTGTCAAAAGTCTTTTAATAAATCCAGATTCCTGTTTATCTGCAATAGCAACAGCATATTGACGCTGTAGCTCTGTATTCGCATTATACAAATTAACATACTGTTCTCGCAACAAAGATAAATGTTGTTGCCATTTCTTTGCTTCCATGGAATCATCTGAAATATTTTAAATATAAATATCTCTGTTAATAATAAATACCTTTAACACGTGCATAACCACTTTCGACTCACCCATAATTATAGCAGTAATTGTATCAACTCTTCAATTTTACAGTAAATATTATTGCATAGTTTTCTCTACCCACTAGCCCGTATTTATCTCGAATAATTTAACCTACACAAAAATAAATAAAAGTAAAAATTTCAAACATAACGTTAACATTCCATTCACATTTTAAAAACAAATTAACAGAGTTCTATCATATAAGTCATACGCCCACATACATGGTTTACTGCATCTGTCATACGCGACATACATAGATATCTTCATTTCAGAGAAAGATATAATTGCATTATCAAAGAATCAAAGCAATCTCTATGCACCTTAAATAATGATGGTAATGTTTTGTTAATTCTAATAACAACTTATGGTAATAGGTAATTCGTACTTTTAGTAAGTATATGTATGCATATATGTGTATACAATTTACACTTTGAGCCGCATTTAATTCACGAATTTATAGCACACACATGTATGCGTGCATGGATGTAAATATCTACACATACACACATTCGCAATACTCTTTTATGTATTCAAATCTCTGGAACTTTAGATATTCTATAGATTTATACTCGAATATTTAAATGCAATTGTAATGTAATTATAGTATTCGAATTTTATCCATAAATATTTAAATTACACCGCTGAGCAAAATACTTATCCTCCCCCTCTCTTACCTACTGAGGGACGCTATGGAAAAGCGCATTCCCATCTATGATATCATTTATGATTCTAATATTATTAATATTATAAAAGCAACAATTTTATCGTAATCGTTGCCTTTGAAATTATGATTAAAACAATGATTAATGATTAGTCATCGTGGTAGCTAAATGTTCATAAATATTAATGAATAAGAGCCCATTAAAGTGAACTCAGCTAGGGTAAGGTTAGGAAAGTCTGTCAAGTTGTGTGGTCCTACTTACGCGCTATGCAACACTCTTTACACTTTACACACATTAACGAATAAAATGTACTTGTACATAGGTGTGTATGGACACTGTACATGCACATACACGTATGACACATTATATGTATGTACATTTATGAATAATTATTCAAACTAAAATTTCATAGGATTTGTTTAATCCATAATACCGAAGCATGTATATATGTATGTTTATAAATGATTAAAAACAGTTTTTCAAATTTAGGAGATATTTATTGAAAATTTATAAAATGAATAAATTTAGAAATAGGTGCTATTGTTTTGTCAATATTGTGACTTCAAACGCTTGATTTTCAAGAGGTAAATTTTCACGTTGCAATTAAAACTACTTTGCATATCCATTTCAAATACTTGTGCACATATATGTTTATAAATGTAATAAGAATATTTATATCCAAAAAGTATTTACATTTAAAGAGACCAAGTAATCCAAATAATTTTACTTTTAGTTGTACATGTCAAGCACAACACGTATTTTGGTTCAAGAAAAATGGAAATAAATGAAATTAGTAACTTCTCTGTGAAAAGAAGTAGGAACAAGTTATTGGAAGCTTGTACGTCAACACCTAAAGAAGGTATGTAAAGATTATCTTACATAATTCCAATGCTGTACTTCTACATTTGTTAATTTTAGTCTTTTTCTAATTTCTACTCTTTTTACCCAAAAAATTAATATAAATGATATAAAATGTTTAGAATTCTCAGAAATACTCCGCAAACTCCAAGATTGTGAGCATTCAAAGTTGCCAATTGGATTGTTTTTTGAATTCATGAAAATTGCATATCAGGTCAATGATAATTGCAAAAATTTAAATACCATGCTATCTGCAGACAATAAACTTGACTGGAATGAGTTAGCTAAAATTAATCTAGACTTTGAAGCACATAATAATAGAAAAATCAGTGATCAATGTGTTATTAGCGATCAAAACCAAGAGGATGAAACTTCAGATTCAAAAGAGAAAGAATTGCTTGAAACATATGATACTGATAATTCGACACATCCTACAATATCATCAGACACAGATTTCCAAAAGAAACACAATTCTGATCAGAATCTAGTAGCCAATGCTGAAAACAGTAATCAGATTATAAGAAATTTGTTACACACAGAGCAGGTAAAAAGTTCAGAATTCAAAGATACAGAAAATTTCTTGATGACATTAGTGAAGACAAATCTTAGTGGTATATTACATGAAGGTTTATTAGATTCAGTATTACCATATATGATTCCAAAACCTGCCTTATCACAGCCTGTTATTAAGAAATACACTACAAATACTGACCTGAAAAAAGTTAGTTCATTGAGCAATAATATTGAAACAAAAGCAGTTGCAAGTATTGTACATAAAGAGAAAGATAAAGATAAAAGTAAATCGAATAAAAAGTCAATGGAGTAAGTATATTAATCCAGTAAGAAGAGATAATGAAGAGATAATCATTTTTCGGGTATACTAATAAATTTATTTTCTTTATATGCAGAAACGAAGTGGAAATCCATGTCTATGATGAAGAAAAAAATATTAAAAAGAATTTTCACTGTCCTCAAAAGCTTCTCATTCAAAAAATGCGTTATTTTGCTGATGTAACAACAGGTCAGAAGTTAGAAGAAATAGATATTTCAGTCCACTGTGATGTAGTAATTTTTGATTGGCTAATGAGATGGGTGAAAAAAGATATCATCAAAAAATCAGAGTGGCCAGTTCTGGAAGCAAATAATGCTATACCAATAATGGTTTCAGCATCCTTTTTACAAATGGAACCGCTTTTAGAAAACTGTCTACAATATTGTCGAGAAAACATGTCTGATATATTAAAGACATCAACTATTTTAACTTGTTTAGATGACAATCTTCTTACAAGGTATATTAAGAAAAATGTATCGTTTCTAACAAATAAAGGAAGGTATTCATCAATAACAAAATTTGAATTTATTATTCGTTTCAGATTAATAGAGGGATTCACGAATGAAGATGTAGAATCTTTGAAAGATAAAAAGGACAAAATCCAAAGTAAACTATTTTGTAAATTAATCATGTCCCTTGCTGATGTAATGCCAGACAATAAGAAAGGTCATTACAGTTCATTAGCTACATTATTTAAATGTAGTAAATGTGGGAAAAGTATTACACAGTCAGTCTCTAATTATGTACCATGTATCCCAAATGCAATGAAAATTGATAGCCATGGAAATGTTCACAGCAAACATGTAAGGTATAATTCTAAAATTCTAAAATATTCATTGTTTATCAATTGTAACTTCAATAATACGTATGTTATGTAAAGATTTTATGTTATTTAGAGACTTAACGTGGACATTAAATGATTACATTGTTACTCTCCGTACAGAGTTACGCTCTTGGCGTAAAGTCTACTGGAGATTGTGGGGCGATTGTCATTTTCTATTTTGTACGCAGTGTCATACATATTTCCCGATTCATCAGATGAACTGGTGTTGTTGTCATACAAAATTACCACAATTTTTTATTAATAAGAACCAGAGGCCTATGCCGTTTCCTATTGGCAGATATCCTTGTTGCAGTCAAAGAGCACATAGATTTGAAGTATTGACAAATAGTCAAGAAGGCTGCAGATACAAGGTTGGATTATTAGATATTTAACGCACTTTTATATTCTTTGTTTATAGTATAAAAGACCTTTGTATATTTTGTATTGAGTTTTCTCAATTTTGATAGTGGTAGAAATATTTTAATTGTCACAAAACGAATAGAACATAGATGAAATTAGTCTCCTATACTTAATTTTCAAAAAATATGGTCTTAATTATCTGTATATGGAAATGGCAATCAACTACAATTGTTTCACATATGTATTCATACATACGTATATGTGTATACTTTTACATAGGAACATATCCCAGACATTAGAACAGAAAAGGACATAAGCGTATTAAATATCTTTACAGTACACCGAGAAATAATAGCATTGGAACCACCACAGCTATTTTTTCCTGAGAAAGTTACTAGATTAGTAGCTCGTGATACATCTCTTCAGCCGGGAAAATTAATATGTAAAGATACAATGTGGTGGGATGGAATTCAATTTGCCCCACAACCATCAAAACTTGGACTTCTAGGTACGCGAATGCTTTCGTATTTTCATTTATTATTTACGCCTCATCATGCAACTTCTTACTTTGTATTTGTATTAATTTTTTAGGAAAAATATGGAGTGGTTCAGGATTCCGACGATCATTTCATATGGTACAAGATGTGCAAAAGTCATTGCATAAGATTCATCGACAGATTTCAGTCATAACTGATAGTTCATCAGTCGTGTCTTCAGTCACAGAGAGCGATGAAGATGGTACCGTTACAGCCTATGAAGACAGCAGTATTGAAGAAGATTCATATTTTAGTGAAGAGTCTAATGCACAGATTACGATGAGAACGAAGAGTGAAATGGAGAGAAAATTAAAGAATCAAATTACATGGAGGTAAACACACTAAAAAGTTCACGTATTCATAATTTTTTTTTTTTTTTTTAAATTAAATTTTTCATGATTATTCACCTGACATTTTATTATTATTATTTTTCTTTTTTTTTTTAGAAATAATGGTAGATCCTGGAGTGATGATTTAAATGTGAGATATAATCAAGATAATCAAAGAGACTTTGAAGAGAAAGCAGTCTTGCAAATGACAGCATTACTAACTAAAAGAATATCTGCAGATTTTTCTTTATCAATCAAAATTTTGAATAAACATAATCGAAAGAAGAATCAATTAAATGGTACTTTTTACGTACTATTTTATAAATCTACAATGTTTTAATATATATGAAACTTTTTATGGTGAATGTTCAAAATAGGTGGAACTTATACCAAATTAGAAGCAGAATTTCGCGACCAGTTAAATCAGTTTTATAAACATAAAAATATGACTGGTAAATATCTGTTACGTGCGAAATCAAGCAAATGAGACGTATAAGATACTCAAGAAACTGTTTACAAGCAATAGAAGTGTTCTACACACCAATCAAAGGTATTGTTCACCTTCTTAGTTTTCATTCTCCAAGATGCAGAGATTGGAAACACACACTCATACAAAGTTATGATTCATTTGAACACATATTTTATTACAAAATTGAAATTCAACAGTAATATACTGAATGGTACAAAAATAAATATTATGTAATACCAAAAAATGTATTAAAATTAAAATTAAAATAATACTTTCTCTTACGATGTAAACCTATTCAGGAACAGTATTTAAGGCTCCTCTGGAGTCATATCACTTCTATCCAGTAGCTTGTTGAGCTCATCTTCTGTGAACGCTGTATTAATACGAAAATAAAATATTAGAAACGTTAACTTTTCATTGTATCAAAAACTATTGGAAGATTTACCTTCGTTTTTGGATACAACCACTTGACAGTCCGATTTCAATTGCTTCTGCAGTTCCAACAATGTTTCTTTATTCTTAATATTAAGCATTTGGGTCTTTTTAGAAATGACCATCTTCTCTAGAACACGTTTGGCATCTGCACAAGTTATAATGTTTTCATCGATAGTTCCTTTGGTACATAATCTATATATCATTACTGGACGCGTTTGGCCTATTCTGTGGCAACGTGCCATAGCTTGAATATCTGCTTGAGGATTCTATAAATATTGTTCGTTATATTTATTAACTATATTTTATTATCATAAAACACAAAAATCACGTACCCAGTCACTATCATATATAATAACAGTATCTGCGGCGGCAAGATTTAATCCAACACCACCTGCTCTTGTGGATATAAGAAATATAAATATATCAGGATTTTCGTTGAAAGCTTTAATAACTTCTTTTCGCTCCTCCAGCTTAATTCCACCATCTAATCTAACAGAAGTATAATTACGTAAAGACAAATAATCTTGTATCATATCCAATATCGTCACCATGGTGGAGAATAACAAAATTTTGTGTCCCCTTTCTTTGAGCTTTGGAAGCAACGCATCTAATACTAAAAGTTTGCCAGAAGATTTCACTAAGTTTTCATCTATCTTTGGTAAACCATAGGTATCTAAAGGACAACAGACTAGAAATGGATGATTCACAATCTTCTTGTACATAGAAACTAAAACGATAAAAATAAATGTGATTAAATTTTGAATAGGTATACGACATTTAGGTATAGACATTTTTGAAGAGTAGCATTTAAATATGAAAACACATTTCATGTATACATATCATCTGAAACGCATAATTTTTTAGTTATACGCTATTTTGTATTAGGGCGCGACCATGGATCTTAAAAGGAGCATCAACTTTTTTCAGTGTCTTTATATTTAGAATCTACTCTTCTAGTAGTATTAACTTACGTCTATTTTGCATAGTGATATTGAGAAAGAACTGCACATTATAATCATTGATATCTGCATATTGTTTCCAGATCATTAGTTCATTTTTAACTTTAGGCCTCATTCCTTTCCAGCTTTCTTGATCCAAACTGTCGTCACTTTGAATGAAATCAGATGATACATCTTCATCAACATCCTTATTTATCGTATAATGCATGTTCCTTAGAGTGCATTTTCTCTTAGGTCTCTTGCCATCTTCTGTATATGTTATCTCACTCGAATCATCTGTAGCTTTTGTTAATCTATCTATATCGCGATTTAAAACAGCAAGGTATAAGTCATGCTGCAGTTTTGTAAGAGGAGCATATACGATTACTTCTTTTTTGGGTGGAATATCTATACAGACATCCGCTTTTTCACGTCTTAGCATGAATGGTTGCAATATTTCTCGCAGAGATGATAATACGTGTTTCTCTTCTTCTAATTGCAGAAATTTCTTTGTTCCTTCATCGTACTGAAGTTCCTTTGCATTGAACCAGGACTCAAACACAGCTAAGTCATCAAAGATTTCCGGTAATAGAAAATTCAGTAATGACCATAATTCTGCTAAGTTATTCTGCAATGGAGTGCCTGTCAGCAAAAGTCTATTCATCGATTTACAAGTCTTCAGAAGACTGAAATGAAATAATTTCACAAGTAATTAAAATCAAATTAAGTTTTTAGAATCAGTTGGTTATTTTTATTTGAAGGACTTTGAGAAACCTACTTCAATAGTATACATTCGTGGTTTTTGATCCTGTGCCCCTCATCAATTATTATGTACCTCCAGTGTAGAGATTGAAAGATATATTTTTCCATTAGTGGCATTTCAAAACTAGTGAGAACAATAGGAAGTGTATTATATGAATCTAGGACTTTATATTTCTGCCTCATTTGTTTCCGTAACATTAATCTTTCATCTCGGTTGCCATGGAACACAACTACTGGTAGATGCGGAGCAAATCTTTCAAATTCAATCATCCAATTCGGTATAGTTGAAAGAGGAGCAATTATTAAGTAAGGACCATCTTGCTGTTTCTCAATCAGATGACATAACAAAGCTATGACTTGTACCGTTTTTCCAAGTCCCATTTCATCAGCTAGAATTCCATTTATACCATTTTCATAGAGAACTTTCAACCACTGGAATCCTTCTCTTTGATATTCTCGTAGTTCTCCATTAAAATATTTTGGTATTTCAATATCACTGTCACCTTTTGTTATTTCATTCTCAGAATTTCGAACTAATTCCATCTCTATCTCTTCTGTACTTAAATTCATTTTATTTTTTTCAGTTGAATTAATTTTCTGTTGTACCTACAAAAAATGGATGATAAAAAAGAGGAAGATTAAAATAAACCACAAAAAATTTTAGTATTCTTTGTTTACATTTGTGGGTATATAGTCTCGTATGTCATAGTTTTGACCAACTCTTTTCTTCCTTTTTTCCTGTGGTGGTATATTTTCATCTGTTACAGTAGTTTTCTTTACACTAGATTTGCTAATTTTACGGCTATCCTTCTCTTCTTTACCATTAATTTTATCAACAATATACGAAGCATAAAATTTGCTTCTATTCAATAAATGCATTAATCGTTTGTATTGTTTCTCCTGCAACTCTCGATTGTACTCTTCTTCCATTAATCGTTTAGTTTCTAACCGATGTTGTCGTTTTCTTTTCCTTTCTTGTTCTATATCTTCTTTTGCATCTATAACATATTAGGAGCAAATAATAAAACAATATGAAACTATTACATATGGGGATACAGAAAAACTAACTTTATTAAAGCTGAGACAAACTTAATACTTAGAACAAAAAATTCAAAAATAACTTTGAAAGGAGAATATGTTTTAATAGTTTAGTTAAAAGTATAATATTATAGACAGCACAAATATGAAGCTGAAAAAAGAAACAAAAGTTAAAGAAGACATTAGGCTTAAATTTTTCACAATTTTAAAAATATTTAAAACATACCAATATACTTATTAATGAAAAAAACAAAAAGAAAGAAGATAATTCACCAAATTTAAAAAATCCGTGTGAAAATGTTTGGGGAGCATTCATTTAATTCAAAAAAAATTTATAAATCTAGGTCTATCAGTTTGAATAAGCAATACTAACAAGTAATGATCATTTTTTATATAACAATAATGATCATTTTTTCATTGTTTCACTCAAATTTAAGATACTATTTTTAATAAAAATTTAATAAAAGGAGTACCTAAAAGTTTTCCATACAAATAAAATTAAGCAAAAAAGTACTAACCCTGAATATCCGAAAAAATAAAGCTAAGAAACCACGAAATCATTTAAAAAACTTTAAGAAAAGTTCAGTTGAAAAAATACTGGACAAATTTTTGTTACATAAATAGTAATAACTTTGTAAAAAGTTTTACATAAATAGCAAACGTTTCACCTGTAACTAAATTCGAGTCGATGGATTTAAGAATTTTTTCATCGGTCATTTTCGCTGAGCTATTATAGGCGATTTCACTTAACAAAAAATACAAAAAATAATAGATTAAACAAAGCGAATACGAAAAGAATAACGTCAAATAACGTTACGAACAATCATCTAAAATCTAACACATGGATGTGCCGTATGTCCCGCCAAATCGTGGTATTATGCCGAATATTCTATCGCGCATCTCATTCGCGCAGACTGTTGTCATTGGGCAAAGAGAGCCAATAGAATTTAAAAATTAGTCTAGCAAGCAAATTACATGTTTCCTATCTATGAATTTTATGATACCAGATTTTATGATGTCATCTAGTTTAAGGCGCATGCCCACACAAAATAAAATAATTTTCATTTCCATTTGTTTTTGGAACTTTCGAGAGTATTACAAATTTGAAACAGTTTTTTTTTACACATAGAATACTTAAATATTTCTCATTTCTATCTTCTTTGCTTCCATAACCTTTAAAACTGTCCGAAGTTTTAAACAAATTTTGTAAAGTATTTGTATACTTTGTGCAACTTTTTTATCAACTTTTAATTATGGCAATGAATAATAAGTATTTACAAGTGTTTTAAGACTGTTTTGGAAGTATTTTTTTTTTAATAATAATATTGAAGTTCTTCTTTGACATCTTGAGTATATTCGTCTGATTATAGTATTCCGTATTTATATTTAATAAATCATAAAAATGATGATACATTGTAATACTGAGAAAATATATGTATATTTCGGTTTATATCAATTATGATTACAAATCATCTGTTTAAAATCAACGTTCATCAACATTCATCATCCAATGTTAAATCCGGTTTTGGAGGCTTTTTAGCATCTTTGCAGTATGATACCAATGCATTATTAACTTTCAAGAGAGATCTGTAACTTTCGCTTATAGATTGCAGCGAATTGGATATATCTCCTAAAAGGTTACATTAAATTAACAGATACCCTTCTAATTTCTTAGTACTATATTACCTATTCTATAACCTCATTTTTATCAGTAACTTAAAAGTATAACATTTGAAATATAAACAACTTAAATATGGTAGAAGAATAGTTAACAATATAAAAATATAATTAAAAAATATTTAATTCGGTATAGAACACTGACTTACTAATAGAAGACGTAATGTCGTTAATAGTACTTTCTTTCGTCACTTTTACGCGTTTAAATGAATGTTCCATCGTAGCTATTTAGTTCTTACATTCAACTCAATATTTAAAAAAAGAAACAATTTAAATATAAAATAGTTTCACTTAAAGAAGTTCAAAATGCACGGAATAATTGTTAAATGACGCCAAAAATATTTTAGCATAATATACTTTCCGACTTAAAGATTGGCGGGAATATAAAATGGTTCCCCTTCCAAGCGTTTCTCTGATCTACTATAAGTCGTTTGTAGCGTTGAGCTTTCTTGACAGAGTGTTACAAGTTTGTTCTAATGAAAACGGGTGTGGGAGAACCATACAGGATTCGCGATATTTTTTTTGTTAATGTTATTACAATTGTGCATACAAAATTTGTTCATTTATTTGAAATAAAAAAAATTAGAATCCCAGCTTATATATAATTCACAATCATGAATCTTCATTATAGAAAATTCACTCACAGGACTTGATAAACCATAAAAAAATTATTGTACCTTTACAATATCTGTGCAATTAATTTTATAGTAGTATTTTATAATCAAAATATTTAAAAATTGATATCACAATACTATCATAAATATTTCATACAGATACATATACTATTTATTTAATAAATTGAATTTGTTCATTAACTGAAGTTTTCTTGTAACTAAAAATTTGTAACGAAGTAAAGTAATTAAGTATCAATTCTTAGGCACGGAGTATTCTTAATCATCATCAGAATCAGAGTTTGAAGAGTTACGTCCTCTGATAGTCTTGGGTTTTGAAACCTGTGACAACCATGGTTTTTTACTATTTTCCACAGAAAAACTCTCCTCAAATTTAATTACACCTGACAGAGAAATCCTATACTCTAATGTTTCTGTTGAAAAATCGTCACAGTTTCCTAAATCAGTAAATCCAACAATGTAATCTTTAGTTTTCCCATTTAGAATGAGAGCTACTGTGGGAATGATTTTGATTCTCAAACGTTCTGAAAATAAACATCACAGATTAATGTTGAAACAATTTAAAGAACTGTAGATAACTTTATGAATTACCTGTTAAAAATGGACACCTTTCCACATTTAATTTACAAAACTTAGCTTCTATGTGCTTCTTGGCCAAAATCTTGAGATGATGGTCCATTATCTTGGATCTTGGTGAATCATCTTTATAGAATAAACAAACAATGTTTTCAGACTTCTTTGACATTTCGAAAAAGTCTTTTTCATATGGTAATTCTGTGTATTCTCCATGACCCTAAAATTATACATAAAAATTAAGTAGTATATATACTAAGTATTTTTAGCTTGTGGATCTATTCAGATTCAAAGTATTAAAAAAAAGGAGAAACAAGAAATATTAATAAAATCAATGTGACATAAAGAATCAAATGAATGTAAATTACCAATGATAACCAGTTTTGCTGTTTTTGTTGAAGCAATTTTAATTTTTTCAGTCGAGCCTCGCGTAACTTTTCAAAATCACTAATATCCAAATTATCCAATTTTTCTAACTCAGCATCTAGTTGTTTTTCAACACATTGTGTCGCTTCGATTACCTTTTGTTGCAAAACGGCCTCCATTTTTCAACAAACCTAAAATTCGTACTGTTTTTGTACATGTATACATGATCCATAACAAGTTTTATATAAAATGAGTAAGTTTGATATTTGAATATTGATTACCATTAAATATACTGCTTACTTTGTGTTTAGTGAATATCTTGCAAAATTGAGACAATTTATACTATTATACAACATTTATTGTAGTACATTTCAATTCGTTAAACGTTTGTCAACGTGACAGATTTGTCCAAACAATTTGCTCCAAGTTTAACCATATAAGGAATTAGTTTAAGAACAGTCACATAGTAAAAACATATTGATGTTACTTCTACATGGAAAAATATAATTTCTTATTTTCTATATAATCATCGTTTTTTAAAGGAAATTTGTGGATGATCAGTTTTCAGAAATTGTGTATTGTAATTTATAATACAATCTATGAATTAAAATAATTTAAAAACAAGATGATCGCTAAACAAAATTCATTAAAATGATCCATAAATCAAAGAGTATATAGATTATAGATACATGCCTGCCCTACGAGAGCATTACAAGAAATAGTATTCCCAACTATGAAATGATGTTCCATGGCGAAGTTTAAATTTCTGTCGTCTAATCACTTGTAATTTAACAAAATTTTTCAACCTTTAGTGGCTTTTAACACAGTTGTATACAAGTTGTTTAAAAAATGTTAAGAAACATTAAGCAAACATAATTTAGATACTCATACTCTTATAAAAATATGAATAAAATATTTAAAATGTAACTTCTCTACAAATTTACTTTTTGGTTTATATATATAAAATACATTGGACTCATTTATTTGTAGTATTTGTTGTTAGCAAACTAAATAATAAATTACTAAATTAATTCATACTAAATTAAAATTGTTGATCTGCAAATACATTAGCCATGGAACAATACTTTATCACATTTTTTTATTTTATACTAAATTTTGACACATATCATATGTACTGTACATTATCAGCATCTTTGAAGTTTAAATCGAATCTAAACTAAAATATAAGTAAAAATATACTTCAATATCAGTATTATAAATTTGCTACTTATATACATCTACAATTTCTTATACATATATACAAGAAGTTTGTTATGTAAAGTTTATGTTTGAGAAAATACATTGAATTTAGCAGAGAAATAAAATATTGTTTCTTATATTTATATAATTAATTTCTCATATTATAACTATGTAAGGTATCACAGAGGAATTCTTGCAACATTAAAATTTGTTATATGTACATGTGAAATAGGAATTGCATGTACACTATTAGTGTAATCTGCAAGTGTCTTTTACCAGTAATATATGTATACAGAAAAAAATGAATGAAAATAAACAAATCCTGAATTAACAAAAAATTTATAAAAAATGATATAAATTACATCATAATGCCCTGCTAATAAATCATGGTCAAACTGTATCAGTTTGTGAATATATTACACAATAATTAGAAATCCTTTTTACATGGAAGTGGAAAGTAAAAAATATATATATTCATTAATATGAAAAACATAAACAGTTATGTATATAAAATATAATGAATATTCCAAGTACAACTATTCAAATGAACATAATGTTTGATATAACAGTTTCATTTTATTCAAATTACTTTTTGAAAAGTAAATTTATCAAAAAGCAAAAATAAAAATTCATAGAATTTTTTAAACAAAAAATTATGTGTTCAATATTTCATTTTATAACTGCATATAATTCTTTTTATGTAAATTCAAACATGAATTTTTGTGAATTGAAGAGTTTATTACACGTAATACCTTGAGCTTGATATATTTATGATTTATATAAAAGAGAATAATATATAATAGATCAAAATATTGATTGCATTCTCGTTTATATAAGTTACGTGTGTATCGTATTAATACATCGTCAAACAATTCGAATAATTGTATATGTATAAATGTATGATTCCTAAATATTCATGATACTAAACAAAACTTAATTACACTTTGTACATATATTTTTGTTTCCTTTTAAATTAGAGTGCATAAAATATGAAAATTTGTTTTAACATATAAAGAGTAATTTTATATAGAGATATGATGTTATTTAAAATAACAAGGCGAACTCAGAGATACAAATAGTAAATAGAGCATTCGCTGTGCTATATATGTACTCTTTATCATTTTGTATACACAAATACAGCCTAAAATAATTAAGATTATTTGAACAATAGCAATATTCCTTCAAGAAAATGTAGGAAGATTACAATACAGTTTGAAAGTGACAAGTGTCACAGAAGTATCTTACTCTGATTTTTACATAGTTGAAGGTGTATCAACTACTCTAATTAGATTTGATAAGAGGTCGATGTCATATAACTAATTTTACAATTTTTCAAAATAAATTCGTTCAAATACTAATGTGAAGTTAAACTTTAATTTTTCTTTACATTTAATTTATATTAACTAAAAATTGAAAAGTGATTGAAAGATCATAATTAATATATTCACATGATTTTAACAACTTATACATTAATTTGTTTTCAATAATGAAAACAAATTTGACCAGCCAGTTTAAGTAGTGCATTACTCCAACTCACTATAAATATTTTAATCCCTGATAAAATCACAGAAGTAGATGCCTTCTACCTTTGATGCGATTCACTAAATTACAGATCTTCAGGGCTGGTCCAAGCTTTAATCCCATATATTTCATCATCATGTCTGAATTTAATAGTAATAAAGCTTTCCCATCAATTTCCTGAAAAGTATTTTTCATTACAGTCATTTGCGAACATGTCTTTCCGAAAATTGATTACCAATGAAATATTATTGAAATCTCCATGGAATGACTTACATGTTTTCTAAATAAATCTGCATGTTGTCCCAATGCAGGGTCTGCGACACCAATATAATGTATCACGTCTTCGATAGTCCATTCTGCTGGCTCGGTGGAAGGTGTACGATTGGTGGAACTCTCAGTCTGAGTAGTGGATGTTGCAGCTTCAAGTTCTGTATTCGAAAATAATACTTTTTAGTTCTCAATACATTATTAATACAACAATAAATTATATAATTATGCTAACCTGGAACAGACTTCCTAGGCTGTTTAGCGGGCGTTGGCGAAGACAACGCAGAATTATTTAAACTGGGTACAGAACTTTGCTGTATCGATTGCTGCTGAATACTCAAAGACAGATTTTGCTGACTCTGTGATGACCATCTTCTCTTTTCAGTAGTAATAGTATTATTAGTTGTAACACTACCAGTGTTGACTGCTTCTTCACTATTCGTAGACTGAGGTTGCTGAGTATTTGGACATTTATTACAAGTTTCTTTCCTCCTAAATAACATATTTTCACATGCACAAAGGTCTTCAAGTTGTCGCCTGATATATATGTAAAAATCCTCTTCTTCCATAAATATGGGCAACCTAACAGACGTAGGTTTACTTTCTAGAATTAAACTTATACTTTCTCCTTCGCCACGCTTTAGTAAACTTAACATTTGTCTGGGGCTCATTGCTGCCATTAGGAAAGCTTGGAATATGTCTCTCGTTACATTTAATATAGGACCTGTGCCAAATTGGGCTGGCATGGCTTTCACCTTACGAGGATCGAAGTAAGGGCCACACGTGCAACTATGATTTACATAAATTGTAACTGAAATAAAATAAAAGTAGAAGGTTAAAAATCAATAAGAAATAAGGAGGAATATATCTAATTATTACACTATATACCATTCTCTAAAGAATGCAGTTTGGTATTAGCTGTGCTGGTATCAGGTTCAGTAGCTGGTTGCGGAGGAGCACTGGATCCTGCAGGACTCACTAAAGCAACAGCTGGTTCTCCATTAGTACCTCCACCTGATACAGCCATTACAGGTAGAACATTACTAGTTCTTGACTTAAATCTATTAGGCCCTGTCGCTGCAAATATTCATTTAAATTAGTAATCGCAAATATGATTAGCTTTCCCACTATCATATCAAATCTTACATTTCTGTCTTGGAGGCTGCAGGGGATGACCACTTTTAAAGCACCAACCAGCAGGAAAAATATCTCTAGAATCGTACCGACACCAATAATCGAAAGCCCCTCTCCAGCCATCAAACGTAATATGAATCATGTCATCTTTAACAGCGCCAACAGTTGCTGTACAAATTAGTTGTGGATTCTTTTTATCTATTGCTTCCAGTTTATGTCCAACTTCGAACATGTTAGAGCGTGGAGTTTTCGGTTCACGTTTGAACACTTTTGCGGGTGCCATTTCTGCACCATTCAGGGTTTTTAAAAGAAACATGGGCCAACTGGAAGCATTCATTCGGAAGCCTAATGGAGGTTGCAGCATGCCACCAGACTTTTCGCAGTGACCAATTGGATGGATTTCGTTACTATCAACCAAGCGCCAGAAATCATTTTTATTATCCGAACCGTCCAATCTTAGTCTCAAACGTGGTCCAAGTACTCCCACAACAGTAGCAATACAAGTTGATGTTAAGTTACGAGGATCTAGAGCTTCCAATTTCATACCCATTTTGAATTCATTAATCGGTGGAACTTCATGCTGAAATTAAATTTAATTATTACAATGTACGTGCATTATAGTATAATCAAATTCTACTATGACTGTTTTAACATTAATGAGGTAGTTTACCTGTTTGAAACATTCAATTGGTGCAGCTTGACTATTTGTTTCTTTCAAATATAGATCCCAGTCAAAAGTTTGGTATGTTTCATACTGAAATGGACCAGTAGAGGTTGAAGGAGAGTGAGACACATGATTGCTAGTATTTGTGAAAGACTGAGTTGTAGAGGGAACATTGTTTCCACTAATTAATCCTGATGGTGCTAGAGATGGGGCAGGTGAAGACTGATCCCTGTTATCTACTTAGAAAAAGTTAATCATTTAAAGAACAATTTTTTAGAAATATTTTAGAGAGATGTAATAGTATACAATAGCAAATATTTAATTCTTGTTACTAACTTTTTTTCATGTCGATTTGTACTTCTTTTTTCTGGTGCTTATTCAAGCAAAATGAAGAACAGAAATCTTTTGTAGGTCCGTCTTTCTGTTCTAATCTCACAGGCGTACCTCTAATAACATTATCACATTGGACGCAAGCACCTCGCACATAAGCTTTACGGAACTCAGAGAGACAAGTTTCTGAACAAAACTCCTTTTTCCCATGTTGCGTTGGAAGAACATACTTCAAAGGCTGCTTAGTCTCTCCGCACCAAGTGCAAGAGTTTTTTGTTTTTGGTGGTCTTCCTGGACCTACATTTTTAAATGTAAGATCTCTCAAATATATACAATATAGATGTAACTAAAATAGTCAACATCTATCACAGAAAATGAGAAAGGGCCAAAAATGGTTAAAAGTAAAAGATTACTCTAAAAAGTAATATTCCTGTACCTCTCACTTTGTTTTGTGTAGATGACATGCTTCTTCATAGAAACTCGATGCTTGGTATTAGAACTTATTGCATAAGATCATTAGTTTCATTTAATAATTAAGATTATTTTTCTGCCCATTTGTGAATTTTGGAAGCACCACTTCTAAATTGAGAAAAGTTTACTACTTTCACTCAGTTCACGAATATGTTACACTAAATCTTGTGTTGCGCAAGATATGTCTTTATTAACTTTTGAAGAAATAATATTTCATTGGAATCCTGTGATGATTACTTCGTTACGATCAAAATAATTCCGTATCAAAAGTTATGTCAAGCCGCCATATTGCTTTGATTTGGCCGCGCGAATCCGTGGATAAAAAGGTGGTAGAGAGGATTCGCCAAACGAATATCGATATCTTGAGAGGTGTACATAACCTATAGTCTGTTGTGAAATTCGCGACAATAGCGTTTCGAAGAATATCAAATGCTTCATTTAGATAACTTAGTAATTTCTATTATATTTATACTGCGAAAATATTCATGATGAGTCATGCAAAGTTTTCGTTACGATTAAAGTAGTATATTCCATATCAAAAGTTATATTAAGCCGCCATATTACTTTAATTTAGCCGCGCAAATCCGTGAATAAAGAGCTGGTAGAAAGGATTCGCCAAACGTATATCAATATCTTTAGAGACGCACATAACCTCTAGACTTATTGCGAAATTTCTAATAATGGTATTTTAAAGCAATTTCCATTGCTTCATTTCAGCAATTTAATAATTTTACTGCATTTACATATCAAAAACAAATATTAGATGCTATGCAAATTTTTCATGTAAATAAGTTTTTTCATATAAATAGTTTCAGCTTTCATTAGAGAGAAGCTTTAGCTCCACTATCGTCAGAATTCCAGTTCAAGCAAATGGTATCTCACGAGTGGAGGTCGTTGCGTCAAATTTCACACATCATGAATGAATTTTAAGTTTTGTTGTATATTTTCTACAAACTCAGTACGTTGTTAATCCTAGTAAGTCCTTTATTCCCAGTTAACTAATTTTTATAAGCTTCTGTAATTCCAGGTCACAGAAAACCGCAGATTTTTGTCAAACGTTTCTGGTGTATGTAAACAAACATTGAATTACCAAATGTTGTCATATAATTTATAAGTTTAAACCAGGCTTGGGCAATATTTGAATAAAATATCTGAGAAATGATTATTTAAAGAATATATTATCTTATTTAGTTGAATGTAATTTTGAAATAACTACTTCATCATTTGGTTACTAAGTGAAATAATCTTTCACTTTGTTTAGTATTTTGTGTTTATATTGAGTAAATGTTTCCAAAAATAAGTTCTTATATATTTTTCCAAATTTTAATTCTATTATATTACATATGTTTTAAATGCAACACTATTAAAAAAATGATTGTTATGTTTTTCAGAAAAGGCGTAGAACTGTTTATGAGTTTAGAAGAAAGTTATATGCCAACCAAATAATATTGACAAAAATGATTAAATTATCCAATAAAAGTTATTTTATTTGCATAATTTATCTGAAGAATCTTATTATTTTCAATAAGTGAGTTTGTCGAAATTATTCAGTTAACATGTAGTTTAGGTTCTAAGAGTTTCTTCTGGATTTATATTTTTATTGAAAAAAGTTCTAAATTTTCAACTTAAAGAATAACTGTATGATGTGGTTAACACTTTGATAAGTATCTAAGAATTTTTTAAAAATTTTTAGAAAGTTTAGAACAATACACAAACTAGGTTTAGAATTGTTTGTTGTAAGAATAGTTTTGAGAGAAAACACATTATAAAAATTCCAGGACTCTAACTTGTTATGTTGAAATAGAAGTTATATAATTCTATGATAAACAAAATAAAAAATTCTAGCGGGACCACCTGTTATTTTATCTAAATAATTTAACTTAAGTAAAAGTTATTTTCTATATGTTATTTCTAAAATAAAAGTAATAAAATGATTTAAATGATTTATTATTTCAAAATGCTAGCTATTATTTTTATTTTGAAAAAATTTTGCCTAAGTGTAGTTTAAACTAACATTATGTATAAAATTATAAAAAATTCATAAAAGCCATTATATTTGTATTTACTCTATTTTTATGTATAATCTAATTAAAATAAAATGTAGTCACTTTTGAGGAGTGCAAATAGTTAACAAGGAACAACAAGTGTAAAATCTGCATTTTTAATTATTTTCAGAATTTAATAATAAGCTCTTTCGACAATTATAATTCTTTTATTTATATTATTTGTAGTAATAATTCTATCAAGTTATTAATAAATTTTTTTAATTGTTATGCAGCATAAATATTTCAACATATTATATTGAACAATGAATGAAGTAAGTGGAGGAAAACAGGAAATACCTAATGTTTCTACTTGGGAAACATTATCGGGACAATCTGCATCTTCGTTTTCTACTATGCATCATCATCAAACGATACAGCAAGACACAAGCCCAACAGTCGCACAAGTTATAGTTCCTACCCCTGTAAAATTACAAGCGTCTGTGCTGAGTACAACGCCAAGTATTGACCATTGTTCACAGCTTGGTCATATACAACAACCAGCTTTAATAACACAGGTAAACGATAATATCAATCTATTGTATATATGTTAGACCCATATACTTAAAAAACATAACCAGTAGAAGTGAAATGAAAGCATCAATTTAAATAAATTTTTTAATTTATATGATTCAAATGTTTGTAGGGTACACCACCAGGAACCTTCTCAGAGTCTGAACTTTCGCCTGAGCTTCAGCAGCAGGGTTGGAAGAAATTCTGGAGTAAGAGAGAAAATCGACCCTATTTTTGGAACAAATTAACAGGGGAATCATTATGGGTAGTACCACCTTTAAAGCCTCAGGTACTAAGATATTCAAATTATTTATAAACCATTAACAGTTTATGTATTTTAATTATATTTGTTTGTAAGTTTGATCCAATTACGGACCCACTTGGCATTTGTGGTGTACCATCTGTTCCTGGAAATGGAGCTATTGCCTCTGGAGGAACTGTTAAACGCAGAGCTTCGGAAGACAGTGTGGTTCCAGCTGCAAAGAAATTTATATTAGCGTAAGTTTACATAGTTACTTCATTCACTTTAAATATTTTTGAATATTTTGAAACGATTGTAATTTAATGACAGAGGTCCGTGGGATCTGGAAATCCCAACGAATGTTATAATCTATGAAAGAGCACCATCAAATTTGCCTCATATTCACCCTGAAGCAGAAGCATTGCGTTGCAGTTTACTTGCAAAACTGAGACAATGCTATCAAGAACTGTGTCATACTCGAGAGTCAATAGATGCTCCTAAAGATTCTTTCAATAGATGGCTAATGGAAAGAAAAGTTATAGATTGTGGCTCAGATCCTCTCTTACCAAGTCAATGTTTCCCTGAAATATCAATGTCTATGTACCGTGAGATTATGAATGACATCCCCATCAAATTAGTTCGACCAAAATTCACTGGAGACGCCCGAAAACAATTATCACGATACGCAGAAGCGGCAAAGAAGATGATAGAGTCAAGAGCAGCCTCATCGGAAAGTAGGAAAGTTGTTAAATGGAACGCGGAAGACACTTTTCAATGGTTGAGACGAACAGTCGGTGCCACGTTTGATGATTTCCAAGATCGCCTTGCGCATTTAAAGCGACAGTGTCAACCACACCTTACAGAGACTGTAAAAGCCAGCGTCGAGGGGATCTGTTTGAAAATTTATCATTTATCGACAGAGTACGCAAAGAAAGTAAAAGATAAAAACAATCAAATATTGAAAGATAATGGTTTAGGGAATATCATACCATCTGGAGGACCAGCTAGTATGCAAAGGAAAGTTTGGTGTTATCCTGTGCAATTTTCACTTCCAACTCCTCGCCTTCCACAAGTGGACTATCTTCCTGAACGAGAGCAAACTCTGCTGCGTTTCCATGGTGACACTGTGTGTATCAATAATATGCATCTCGCTAAATTAGAACATCTGTACAGATACAACTGTTTCGATGATAAGAAATTCGAAATGTTTCTGCCTCGTGTGTGGTGTATGTTGAAACGCTATCAAACATATCTTGGAATCAACGAGGGACAAGCAACACAAATGGCACTGCCCGTAACAGTCTTTGAATGTCTTCAAAGGTCATTTGGCGTTACCTTTGAGTGTTTCGCATCCCCTTTAAATTGCTATTTCAGACAATACTGTTCAGCGTTCGCTGATGTAGATTCTTATTTCGGATCGAGAGGACCATTCTTGGACTTCAGGCCTATTAGTGGATCGTTTCAAGCTAATCCACCATACTGTGAAGAGCTCATGGAAGCCATGGTTAATCACTTTGAACGCCTTTTGGCTGACTCAGCGGAACCTTTATCTTTTGTAGTATTTTTACCAGAGTGGCGAGATCCAGCTCCCAATGCTCTCATAAAATTAGAAAGTAGTCACTTTAAGCGCAAACAAGTAGTAGTACCTGCTATGGAGCACGAATATAGGCACGGGTTTCAGCACATATTGCCAAAGTACGTTCTCACGTATCACAGTTTTTGTATTAAGAAATTGTAAATATTATGTTAAGAAATTATAAAGTAATTGTAAATATTATTTTAGAGGCGAAGTTAATATCAGGGCAGCACATGGAACATTGGTTGTTTGGTTACAAAATGCAGCTGGTACTGCTCGTTGGGGACCTACAGAAGAGAGAGTTGAAGCATTATTGGAAGCATGGCGTCCAGGAAGAGAGAGAGAAAGGGATAGGCAAGAGCTTCTATCGCCACCAAGGCAAACACATCAACCACTACCCTCCACGCCTATTCCTGTATTGACAACGCCCACAACTCCGACAGTACCATTACAAACATTGTCCACGCATCCCATGTAATTATTATATAGCAGCATATAAGGACGGGATAAATCTTACGCTTTAATTTTAATTCTTTTCTCACACGAATTGGATCTTTTTACACGAAAGGTTTGATGTATAACGTATCAATTTATTAATCACAAATCATGTGACTGAGGTATATGAATAGTAAGATGGTTTTAAATGTCAGTTTTAAGTAGCTTAATTACGAATACATTAATAATGTTGTTAATGGTACTACATATAACATTGATTCATTTCATTTGAGAGTGATACATGTAATATGGATAAATGTGTACATATATACATACGAAGAGAACATCATTCATTGAGATCTTACAATATTTTATTATATCAGAAATTTTTCATTACAAATTGAAGGGTTTAGTATTTAAAGTGAAGGATTCTTTTGTGATGTTTATCATAGAGTGCAATTCCATTACCTATATCTATAGGGAATGTTAAAATATGTAAAATGGGACGATGAAGAATGTGTATTTATTATGTAGGTATAAAAAAAGATCATTCAATTATTAACACAAAATTAATTTGCGTGGAGTCTAATCTTTTTAATAGTGTTAATTGTTACTAATTAATAAGAGTAAGGTACTTGCCATGCAAGCATTGGTAATATCATGAGAAATTAAGAAACAGTAATGTTTGTGCGTGCGCGTGTGTGTATGTGTGCATATTCTCGTGCGTGTAAATAATGAAATATATATATATTATATTTACTTGTTTTTAGTTAGACAATTAGTTTATATGCGTATAATTTAAAATGATATTCCTTTTTATACCTTTTATCCATGACAATCTTTTATTTTAATATAAAATTACGAAAACGTACGAAAAAGCTGTTTTTTCTAACTGTATCTTCATCAGTGCAATATTTTATATAAATGTTTAAATGGAGTTTATAAAGAAAGATATCTATAGAAATATAATAATTTCCGCCATGAAAAACTTTCATCGTTTTTAATATTGATTTTCAAGTGTTTGAGAAATTCTAAATAAACTTATACCTATATCATCTGAAAGATTGAAATAAATTTAAACATGTTGTCTAGACTATTAAATCATTTGTGTGATAAACAAATAAAATATTATTTTCTTTTAAATCTAGTTATTAATTAGAATACAGTTCTATTGAGATAGACTAATTCCCAAAGTGATTATTTGTTTTATTGGAATAAAAGAAAATTTTGCAAATGAAAAATATCTACATAAAATATGGCACTACGTTTTAAAAATCGTACAATTGAAAATACTATTTCTGGTATCATTTTCGTCAAAAGAATATACACCTGGGTCTCTTTTTACAAAGTGAATCAGTACCATGTAAAAAAATTGTGTAAAAATTGATTTACAAATTTAAAGTTGCAACTTGTTCGACTTCTCGTTTAATTCATATCCTTGTCACCTTTGGCGCTGCAAATGATCCAACAAAATGGACGACACTTCCATCTATAAGGCAGCATTATTTATTTATGGTTAGTAAACACGATGTTGTTAGTCATTATGATGAGCACGTTCTAAATTGAATTAAAATTGTTAAAAGGGAACTAAAATATATTCAAATCTAGAAGACATGGAAAACGAGAAAGGAAAGTCTACGGAAAATGAATGCAGTTTTCAATTTCATGATTTTGTAATTAATGCTGGTGACTTGACAATTGCCTGTCACACGATTAAAATGGATAATTGTCTCTATTTGTGGGTGGGTGATCTCCATGACTATTCTATGAATGATCTATCTTTTGCAATTGAATCACGATTAACAAAAGAACCACTTGAAACGAAAATCATTGGACCAATTTCTAAAGACGTATCCAGCAACATCGCTAGAAGGCTTTCAAAGAAACTCTTGAAACCTGTTTATGTCAGCTTCAATGTTGAAGCAGATAATCTTTCATTACCTGTAATTGAAAGAAAGCTTCAAGATGAATTTAACAAACACCCTGAAGTTTTGTGATTCAACAATTTTAGACATACTTGATACATATTCTATATCAAATACAAATTAAATTTACTGTACAACTTTGTATTTTTTTATTTTGTAATATAACTTGAGTTTAATATTTGTATTTTATAGATTTAAATTTTATTTTATTAACAACATACATACAAGTAAATATTATGGTAGCACTAAAATTTATTAGCAGTATGTACATTCTTTCAAGACATGGTCAAAAAATTAATTTACCAGAGCAGACCTAATAATTGATTTCAAATATCTTTTACATTAGGAGGATGAAAAAGTGCTGTTGCTGGTAAAAATGTTTTTAAATTCATGTTCTCTTCTGTATTTTTAAGAGGCTCGTTTCTTGTAACAACAGCATTGAATCCATTGTGGTCATCTGCAGTGTAAGTTACTCTTCTAATTGAACCATCAGCTTCAACTATAGAGTATTCACCCTTCACAGTATCACCATCTCTTTCTTCCCATGCTGACTTTAAATCTCCTGTATATCCATCTAGGACACCATAGTTAAACGAGTACCTTGGGTATCCCTACACAAAAATATAACTACCTACAATTCTGCACACAGAGTGGTTGACTCTGTCCTGTTATCATAGTTGCAAATCAAAACTAAGATCAGTTAAAATTGAAAAATGGATTCCAAAACAATATTACTTTGAAAGGAATCTCAATTTTAAAGTTATGATGTTATGATGTTTCTACAAGACATTATTTTAATTAGGAAATTGCATAGCGATATTCCTTTAGAGCAAAGAATGCTTCCAAATCAATTAAATTCTGTAGAAATTACCATGTATTCCACTTGTTTCTCACTTCTTGTATCAGTGGCAATCACAGCAGATGCTGTTTTGAAAATTGGTGGAGCAATGTAGACCAAAGACGATGCTTTTGGCAAAAGTCTATACGAAATCGGCGAGGAGACTTTCACATAAGTCGGTAATGCTAGACCAGGCTTCCTTTGGATTGGTTTAAAGGCACAAGCCACGGGGACTACCACACCATCCACGGGGATATCGATTGAGGTACAAGGGTATCTACTGAAAGAAAAATAATCAGAAAATTAACGTTAATTATTCTCATAGATTCAACATAATTTTTTGAAAATATGCAAATATCTATAAGAACACCTGTTTTTTAATTTTCAGTTGTATATAATCTTCTAAAACTTATAGAAGTTAAAAAAGTACATTAAAATCTAAATTTACAGAAATAAAGTGTAATTCGTATAGTCTTACTGTTGAAGGACTCCAGCAATAGCCAGCTTCAGCAAACAGTATGAAACACAAATCTATAATAAAAAGAAATGAGACATGGAAAATTCATAATTTTCAAAAGTACGTTCAAAAAGCAAGTTTCCTTTTCTTTTAGCTTATTAAAGCAGTGGCAAAGTTAACATATTGACGGCCGGCGCTGCGCTATAAAACATATCGTGTGTAGCCACTGAAATTTTAAATACTATACTCATCTCTATAATTTTATCCTATTGGCTGAATAACGCCAATTTATATAAAACATAATTTCACTTTACCGGTTGCCAGTGTGTTAACGCGAGGATCAAGAGAATTCTGGATTTGAAAGGATTTACTGCGCATGAGTCAATGCGATTTGCGCAATGTATCTACTGGTAGAAGTAAGGAGTGCCCGCGTAAATTCTTAGCCAGCAATATACAGAGTGTACCAGATAAATTTTTCTAACTTCTATCTTCTGTTTGTAATGTTTCATGCTGTTGAAATTGACAATAGTAAACAATCCATCAACTCCTCAGTAAAAAAGACAAGAGAGCATTTCTTCATTATTCCGAAGAAATTAATTTTTCTAACGTTTGAAACACTTACTACACTTACTACGCTTACCCAGATCAAAGATTTAGAATCCTGTACCCACATTTTGGGACTGTAGAAATTTGAATTTAAAGTGCAGTCACAGCTAGTTATATAAAATATAGTATGATTAATGTATATAAAATCTAATGAATACAAAAATTGTTCACAGTTCTTTAAGAATCAAAAAATTGCTTTTTTAAATAAATAGAAGTTCTGTTAATTATTTGATCACAATCACATAGCTCAATACTTGCAACACATACAGGCATATACACTTATGAATGAAACTTAAGGACAAAGGTCCAACAAAACTTTCACGGCAGTCTTCTCGCGAATAAGATATTAACATCCAGCTCATCCTTATATACGACTTATACAGGGTACCTATAAAGAATAGGAAACTTTAAATTCGATTTATGCACTTGTGATTTAGTTTTGTCTTACTAGCAGCTCAGGTATAACAAAAGAGAACGAATATTTAACAAAAAGGATTGAGATAGTAACAAGCTTACAACGAGAAAATGATTTAATAGCTACATCTTTATATTGAATGTATCTTTTTCAAGTTTTAAATCGTCCTGTTACGTTATTATTACATATTACTCTGTTACTCTAAATGTGCTATAGAAACGTGTAATTTTTTGATTACTCTATACTCTATAGCATCGCTCATTTTTGAAAATTTGGAACTGTATTCTTACGAAGCAGAGTTAATAGCGTAGAAAATTAAAATTTGTGAAATGTAGATAAGTTTTAAATATGTTAAGTTCTTCCATTCTGAAATTATTTTGATCTGTAGATAAACGTTTTCGATATTTGTCACCCGGTATATATATGCAGAAGACGTTCACTCGCATTTTTTGGGCCTTCTTTAATACTAGAGATGCGCAACGCGCAACCGTGGGAACGTCATCGCCTACTGAAACTAATATATGTATGTATATGTATATATTTCAATACTTTAAGTATTACAAAATACTGTTACAAAAAAAGATTTAAAGTTTTATACAAACTTGTCAAAGTTAAATATAATTAAGGTCTATTTTTTGATAGATAATCTTTACTAGGACATCTCACAGAAAAATGAAGATGAACTCTTTATCTTCATTTTCTTTTCAATCGTTTACACAACTCATAGAAATATGGATATTGCATCAATTTGTATCAATATTGTCCAATTCATTCAGAAAAATTCTGAACCTGTATCTCATGTAGAAATTTCATAGCAATTGTATTATTTTTCTTATAGTATGTAACAGTCCTGACGAACTTACTTTAGGTAATTGCTTTACTCCATCCTGTAACAGTATATGTTTAAAATAAAAATGTGTTTGAAAGCTTAAACCATTTTTTATTCATACATTCATACTTAAAGGACTTTTTATTGAATGTACATGAAAAAATTGTTAAGAAATTGTTTTTAAATCCTTAACGATTAATCATTTCAATTACTGAAATTAATAAATTTAATTATTTATTATATTCTATGCTTACTAGTTGAGACAAGTGGAAAATATAACTGTATTAAGTTACAAACTTAATAAATAAATTGGTGTAAAAGATTACCCTCGTATTTCCATCACTATATTATTTCATAAAAACTGAAATATAGTAAAAAATTTGGTTTTTAATTCAATTATTAATCGTTTCTGTCTAATCTTGCGGGTTTGAGCTGTAGCCTCTGAATAACATATTCTGGCATACAGTATGTAGGGTTGATCTGTTTGATAGGGTAGTCAGCGTTTAATAGAGAAAGCGCAGTCAATCCGAACAGAGTGTGGAACGGATCAGCAACATCTCCTGGACGATCACTGAATCCTCCTGATTCTGAATCCTGACATGCTAACACGAATTTCACCTGTAGGTCATTAAGAACATTATTTATTTATTTACTGCTTCCTACAGATTAATCGCAGTTCAAATACAATTTTTGGATGTACACACCAAGCGATCCTTGTCAACCCAATGAAGTCGTCCGAGAATGGTAAGTGCAGAAAGAACCCACCAAGAATAACAAACATCAGGCAACTTTTCTGGTCTACCATTTAAACCTCCAGAAGAAAGTTGCCTTTCACAAAGCCACCAACTTAGTCGATCTGCATCTACTAAATTAAGGCAACCTACGAACATTATTTTCGTACAATAGCTTTATAACTCTCACATTCGTTTTTTACGTTTTTGGTTTTTTTTTTGTTCACTTTCTATGAACTGTAAACCCTGTAAAAGACTTGACTCTATTGTGAGGTGAGGTTGAATAATTCCTGGGAGATAATTAATATGAATAGGGTAATGATATGAATTTGAAATTGTGATTTTTGTGCTTTACATTTATATATTCTATTTTATTGATAGTTTTAAAGAAAATAGAAAGACTTACCAGTTATCGATAGGAGTCCAATACCACAGTAAATCATGCCAGCATGACTTTCACCTCCTGGTTTTGATCCAAAGCCACCATCAAAGTTCATACATTTCATTACAAATTCAACTGTCTTATCAACATCTATCTCATCTAGCCGATTCTGAAACAATAGTTTTGAAAGTAAAAGTAATAAATAGAGGAGAATCTATTCAATACTTATATAGTTCATAATTATTTTTTGTATTCCAAGTTTGTATTCTACATTTATATTTTCATATTCCAAAGTTATACTAACTAGAAGGGACAAAGTCGCCACAGCACAAAAGGAAAATCTAATATCAACTTCTCCCCAAATATCACCAGCAAAACTCCCATCTGGTTGTTGCCTTTCTTTCACATATTTCACTATCTTTTCCACATCAATAGTATCCAAAGCATCGTAAATACAAAGTATTTGTACTGCACTCAGGGTATAAAGAATATGTGCATCGTGATGTAAACTTGCAGCTATGCCTCCACTTTCAGTTTGGCATTGAGCTATGAACTCGAGGACTTCATTCCGATTAGTGTCTTCAAGCTTTCCCATAAGATCCAATGCTGTTAGACCCCAATATATGCCAGACATTCTCATGTGCTCCATCATACAATATATCTGCAATCATTACAATGTTTTTTTATAGTCTATAGAAAATATATTATTTGAATACTTACATATTCATCCTTATCAGTGCCATAGGAAAGTAGAAAGTTTGCATGTTTTTCCAATAGCAGATCAGGGATTGTAGTTGGAAGGTCAATGTCATGTTTTATCATTTGCTGAAAAATGAAAGAAAGGTTTAAATATTTTGTCGTTTCTATGAAACTTAATATAAAGCTGAAATAAATATAATTAATGATAATGTAGGAGTCGGAAATTAAAATATAGTATTTACAATAGATGGAAAGAAACAGTATTTTAATATTTATATCATTTTCTAAAATAGACAATACGTATTATCATTATTATGATGATAATAAGAATTATTTGCTTGGATATTAGTGGTAATATCAACACTACAGTATTAATAATTATATTTTAAAAATTATGTTCGTAAGGAACAATCCATAACCTCTAAGTGTTTTTATTGAAACACTATTTTACTCACCATATTATAATATTCGACTAAAATTAATATTAATCACGTTTCACCAAATTACATAGGTTTAATTAAATAATGAATGAAACACCACGCCTTTAGTGTCTCAACATAAATTCTTAAGTAACGCATGAAATATCATATGCATACCTAACCTCAACCTTTCAAGTAACACTTCCATAAATGAAAAGAACCCGCGAATATTCAAAGTACGATAGGTTATGAAAATTTTAGGTTATAGTTAAATAATTATAAAACACGGTAATTTTTAATATATTTTCATAGAAATAATAAAATTATTCACGCTCTTTTATAAATATCTATTACTGATTGTTACAGAGAAAATTATTTCTAGTAACTATAACAGAAAAAAAACAAATAGTAAAGAAAGGTAGAAGTTCTTGCTAAAATCACAATTTATGTAAATTGCATATTTTTTTAACCTAATCTAAACTAATTAAATATCCCATAGGCATTTCCTTCTATTCTTATGTTAATAAAACATTGATTTTTAAATTATAAATTAATAGCTTCATCAGTTTTAAATAGGAAGTGCATTTGAAGAAAAAAAGTATAAATATATGTAAACCTACCTACAAATTTAAGTAAGTGGAATATATATCAAATGATAATGGAAATGGACAGTTTATGTAGAAAAACTTCATTTATTTAACATTTCATATTTTCCTTTTTTTTCTGTGTTTATTATATCCAGGAATATGAATACTGAAACAAAAGATGACACAGAATCTTAGTAATCATTTATAAAAGAAGATAATGTGTTAGTTTGTTGATATTACATAGTCTGAAGTTTCACCTACATTTGTGTTTAACTGGATATAGATTTGTTATCTTCGTCAGAATTTGTACTTCTGACATCCTCATCTTGTTCTTCCTGATCATCTTCATCTCCTTGATTCGATATCTCATCCCAATGTTCATCAGATTCACTTTCAAGATCCTCATCTTCCATTCCACCATCTTCATCTGAAGAATCTGTATGAATTTCCCTTTTTTAAATCTCAGTTTCAAATAATCGATAAAAATTCGTAAGTATCGACAATCATTTTCATATTAAAGTGGGATTTCTTATATATATGTCTGTTGCTACGATTAACAAATGCAGTAGATCAGACTAACATTATAAAATAATGTGTGCTTTTCAATGTCTGGCCGCAGGCGTCAGACGCAAATAGGAAAAATCCCAGATTTATATGAGGGCAAGATTTTTATTGCAAACCTGAATCTTGATAAACAAGGCAATTTTCAGTAACATCCTTTTGTTGTTCTTCAACAGTTTGAGAAATTTGGCCAGTAACGAGAGAGACACGACCTTTAAGCTTTGCTACTTCCGACAGCAAAGCTAATTTAGCATCTATTAAATTCAAAATTGGACCAAACGATTCCATAAGATCTGCTTGTGATAAAAACTGACCCGCATGGGCCATCAATAATGCTTCCAACCATTTCACAGCAATTTTGCTTCTACAATTAGAAAATACTACAGTTACAAATAAATAAGCTAAATGTATATTTATGATTGTAGCTTTTAAATTAAACATAAGTAATTAATTAAAGGTAAGTAAAACTTAATTAATTTTGGAAAAATCTTACGTGTAGGTTTTGCCCTGAAGCAATATGGTCAACTCTTTCAGTAGTGGTCCAATAGCTTGTACTGGTAGTTTGATAATAGTGTTCCTAATAATGGACTCGTTCTTGGTAAGAAAAATATTACTCAAAATAGTCTTATCTTTACTATTCAAGCCTTGAATCAGAAGTTGTGCCCTATTGCTACCTGTGCCAGTAGTTTTCCCTTCAGAACTGGTTTCTGCATTTAAACTAAGGTTTTCCAATCTATCTTTTAATAACAACTGTGATCCAGAATTATTTCTACTCCTTTTTGGCGAGGTCGTGAGTAATCCTAAACACAACATTAAATAATTAAATTAAATTTTTTTAAATTTTTATGCAATTAATTAAATTTCAATTCTACATTAAATTAGTAAAGGAGAAATACCTGGTCCAAGATACTCAACGTTGTCTGCAATTACAGCGGTTTTCACTTTGGAAATTTCTTCTTTTTTATCTTTATTTCTTCTATTGTCTGAGCGTACCAAGCACTGTACTTTATCAGAAAAGTCTGGAATCACCCTTTCAAATATAGGGCTAATGTATGTACCATATACTAAAAGTAATTTTTGGTCATCTGTTAATTTTGCATTTAAAATAGAAATTTGTTGGACACTATCTTTTTGATTTATATCAGAAGCTACTGCAACATTTAAGCTTGGTTTCAAAGGTTTTGTATGGCCATTCGGTTGGTACTGAAATAACTGTGATTGTCCAGACCTAGTTACTACTAGTACAGTCACCTGAGAATCTTCTGATACATTTGTAGAAATGCTTATTGCATCATCTTGGAGAGTTAAATTTGTTACAGGAGTTCTCTCATTGCTGTGCTGAAAGTAGTTTTGAATATCAAAGCTAAACATATTAAATCTAATAATTTTAAATATATACTGAAGTTACCAATTGAGTTATTATTTAAATAAAGTTAAAAAACAAGCATAACTTACTTCATCTAAAGTCCATACACTAAGACAACCATCACCATAGGCTCCACTAATAGCATAATTATTTCCAGATGGCATATTAACAGTACAAAGACATGTTACTTGATTAGCATGACCAGTAAATGTCCTAATTAATTTTTTAGTAGCCAGATCCCACCACTTAACATTCCTCTCTCCTGACAACAAACTTTTTCCATCTGCTGTAATTGCTAAGGATGTTGTTTTCTTTTTCCCAGATTTCCATTTACATTTTACCCCATTTTCTTTGATGTTCCAATGAATTATGTGGTGGTCATCTGCTGCACTGAACAAACCAGCATTCTCAGACCAAGTTATTGCTGTAACTGTGCCAGAATGACCATCTAATTGTGTGGTAACTGAAGATGTTGTTGTGTCATAAAGTGCAATTTTTCCATTTGTGGAACCCATTGCAACAATGCCTTTGGGATTGGACTCTTCTGAAATAGACTTCTTTCTGCGCTTTTTCCATGGTGAAGGCTGAAAAAAGATATTCATTTTGTAATTACAATGATCTTTTATTACAGTTACTTAGGACAAAAAGGACAGAATGTTCTTAAAATAATCCAATTATCCTAACTTTCCATTAGTAAAATATTTTTCTGGAAACAGTTAATTTAATATTAGTTTCTACATAAATGTGGAAACTTCACAAATATCTCCTAACCTAAAATAAGTATTAAATAAAGACACTAAACAAACATTATTTTAGTAATTTTAAAAATGTTATTACGAAGCGTTCTATATTCAAAAAGTTATCATCATTTATTTCCATATAATAATCATTAAAAAGTATAAGCTGCATTGAAAACGTAACTTATAAAATTTAACCTTAAAAGTTTTTAATTAATCAGAAACATATAAATATTTCTTTTTAAAAGAGATGAATATGAATATAATTTTGAGATATTCTGTTTAAGAATATTATTGAAAATAAATTTATAATCCAATAAACAGAAAAATTTAAATCAAGATAAAAAAGCACATGGCTCACCGTCGCATTTGTTGACTGAGAATTGACATAAATCCAGGCCAAAGCGCAACACGGAAAAGAAAGATGGAAATTAGAAACATATTCCTGTTTTAGACGACCAGTCGCAGTGTCCCAAATTTTCAACTTTCCATCATTTCCACAATATGCAAAATATTCACTATCGGAAGAAAAAGCGTAACAACTAGCAGCAGTCGCCATGTTTGAACCAGTTTGAACTTGAACTGTGCATCGACGCTTCAAAACCACGTTATATCACAAATTTAGTAATGATTGTAGGTAAGCAAAATCAAGTGTTTTGTAAAGTGTACGATGTAGGTATGTAGATTATATGTATTTTAAGAATATTATTAGCAAATGGGAGTAACGTACAAGTTTAAAATTTCTTTAGAATGTATGTATGTGTTCAAAGCAATGGTACCTCTATTTTATCTTATTTTTTCAACATACGATGACTGATTTGCTTCTTGGACTTGGCAGCAACGTGTTAATCAGCAGTCAGTTCCATAATTATCTAGCAAAGGTGGTATAATTAGTTTATATATTTTTTTTAGATTTTATTGTATTATATTATCAAAGAGTTCCAAGTAACTTCATTTATATAATCGTATTTATTGTGGAAATAGTTAATTTAATAGTTAACTTTGTAGAAGTATACTTATTATACTATTAAAGTATATTTACTTTCATCTGCATGTATAATTTATATTTGTAGTCAGCTTTGGCATTGTAACTATAAATGCATTATGAATTTACCAACTTAATCAATCCTATGTAATAGAAAGAAATGTAGACTCTATTGTGGATATTTTTAATTTTGTGAATATTTGATAATCTATATTTATAATGTTTTGTAAACTGGTTTTGAAGAGAATGTAACAGAGTAAAGAAAAGGATAAATTTGAAAACACAGCAACATTTATTACAAGACTATATCATTACAGAAATAATTACAAAAGAAACAAGAAGGAAAAGAATTATTAATAAGGAATATTTGGATCAGATTCGTCTTTGTGATAAATGAGGATGTCTTTGAACATCATGTTAGGTCCATCATATGCAAAGTTAGGAATAGGCTTGTCTATAGGGAAACCATAGGATCTATTGTCCATCTTGTAATCACCCCATATTCTGGAGGAATATAGGAATTCAGAAGAAACTGGACTAACATATAAGAATAATTGGAATGGCATCCCATCTTTCCTGCCTTTTGGTAACAACAGTCTTTCTGGGAATCCAGCAACTCTTTCATTGTAAACAAGTGATTCACCACCATCTATGGCCTTTAATATTCTCTTATAGAATATTTCACTGGATTCTGAATCAGGTGTCAAAAAGAAGCAGTCTTTGCTGTTACGTACAATTTTGTTTAAGCCTGAATGCACTGTTGAAGATAAAATAAATTAATTGAGTACAAATGTGGATAAATATCATATAAAAGTAAAAGTACTTACAGTCAACAAGCCATTGGTCAATTTCATAGAAATACTTCAGACTTTCTGGAAGCTCCATCATCTTGTGATGAGAGTCATACTTTGGCCCAAGGAAAAGTCTGATGGCTGCTTTCATTGGTTTGTCAGCGACTACTGCGATGTGGTAGTAGAATGGTTTGTGGTTCAATCGGTATTGTCTGACTTTGATTAAAGAAGATTCAGCTTCTGCCTGATTTTCAACCATTAAACCATTACTGATTGATGCATCAAACTGATCAAAATATGTAATTAACTTATCAACAGCGAAAGATTCAAGCTTCAGGCTAGGATATATAATTTCATCCTTGCTGTATGGTTTCTGGAGCATCTTATACCTATAAACATTAAATAGTATTAATTGAAATGAAAATGCTAAAAGAAAGGATACATATACCTTTAAAAAATTGTTTCACATGATTACCTTTGATAGTAGTCAACTATTTTCTTATAGAGGCGATAGAATGCAGGGTCTCTCATGCAGATGCTGAAAGATTCCAAAGCACTAGGAATGATTTGGTAGTTGCTTGCAGGCTCCAAATTGTACCCAAGAATCTTTCTGCCAAGGATATCAATGCTGCTGTAAAATGCCTTGTTGCAAGAATCAGCATTGCCTTCAATTACATTTCCAAGCATGTTTAAACCTTCTTTATTGTAAATATTATGCCATTTACCATCGGCACTTAACATGAAACCAGAATCAATTGCAGCTGCTATTCTAGATTCTACATTGTTCATATCCTATAACAAATTAAACCAATTTAATGGATTAGATTAGGATTCTTGAAAAAAATCTAATATTACTCTTTTAAAAGCTAAAATACTAATTAAATTTCACTGAAAAATGCAATAATATTGTGTATAAGATTGTGTTTAATATGCAGTGTATATTTATGCAAAAAGTTAAAGAAGATATAGAATTCATAATATATAACTTATTAATATTTACCCTAATGTATTTGAATTTATAGTCAGGGAATGAGCTCCAGCAAGGTCTCTGAGGAAGTGGCAATCCATTGTGGTAGGTCATACTGGGATAATAGCCAATTGGGAATGGTTTCTGCCAATCAAAGTCTTCAATCCTAGGCAAGTCATTGGAAATTCTTTCTAGATTGTATCTGTTAAGTAATTGTTTGTGACCATAAAGATATTCTTCTCCACGATAACTAGGAAAACCATATTCCTTAGAATTCATCCAGAATGGATAGTCCTGGCGGAAGTAGAAGTAATAAGAGTTTAGCCCAATATCCTCTACGAAATAGTTCAGCTTGTTTTCCAAATCGTACTCTCGATTGAGGTACCAGCCAGAATAGTTTGCTGGGATTATATAGACTTCATATTCTCCAGACTTCTGTGCATCTAAAATTGTTAGTATTCAAGAAAATTTCTATTAATTTACAATATTTTTTTTGTTGAATTTTTGAAAGAAATTTGTATAAAGTTAACTATGAGGAAATATTAAATAATGGAATTACCTGACTGGCTGAACAGTTTTGCATGGTGTGCTTTCTCAAGAACCTCTGCATTGAAGAAACCATAAGGATACATTTCATATGGTGGTGGCAGTTGAATGTATTTAGTGTCTGGTCTCTTGAGAACTGCATTATATAAAGCAAAAATAAATTGGCCTTCATTAACATTAATTCTAGCCCAAAGAGCAGTCTTGTAGAAAATATCGAAGTCATTTGCTGCATAGAAAAGCTTGAAGAGAGCCTCCATCTCGTTCAATATTTTGGGGTAAAACATGGAAAATATATCTCCTCGGGCAAGCATTCCATGTTTGTACATGTCAAGAAACTCTTCAACAACAGCCTACAAGTTTTTTCATGATTAATTTAATTCATATGAACCATTTTTCATGTGAGTTAGAGTTACAAATTCATACATAATGTCAAATGTTTTAAGAGTCTTTGTCTTTGCTATTATACAAACAAGCAAATTTCAAGCTGTAAGCAATATTTTGTACATTAAAAATATAATGTTAAATATTGTTAATTGTGATTAATAAGGATTTCTGACAATAATTTTGGGTTCATAGAATTACTGACCCGAGAGCTGTAAGAGTCTATGTTGTTCTCGAGGTCCCATGCTCGGCCTTCATCCAACAGTGACGGGTTCACCACACTAGGTTGAGAAATGTGATACAGTAGATTGTAAATTTTCTTCTGTTTTTGTAGAAAATCCTTGTCGGCATTTTTCAAGTCGAAATACTCTGCCGTTACACAAGAAACGGCTACTAGTCCCAGTAGCCACAATCGCAACATATTTTTCTGCTTTAATAACTTTGGAGTCCTAAAGCGCGGATGCTCTGCTTGCAATCACTTTTATACTCTGTCATCCCCTCCTTTAATATTTATTATAGGCCAAACAGCTTGTTCAATAACGTAAACGAGTCAAATCTCAGATATCTTTTAATATAAGTATTTTAGCAGTATGTATGCATATAGAACATTGTATATACTAGTACATTTGAAGTTTGTCTTGATTAATAATTTGTAGAAGCAATTCTTTAAATTTTAGAATGAAAACAATCTAAACAACTTGCTTCCATTAATCAGTTTCGGTTGGTAAAATAAAATTTAATTTAATACATAAAGTGAAAATATTGAAGAAATTGCAAGGACAATATTAAAAGTATAGCGTGCTTTTAATTAAAAAATTCAGTTAATTTAGCAGTATCATGTGATACTTAATTTTTTGATGGGCCTTATCTTATTGTTCGGAATTACACTTGCATGATAGGGTGAATTTATTGTTGGTCGGATTGGAAAATTTGTTGCAATAATATTTTGTATTTTAAAATTGTCATTTACCTATCTGTTTACTCTTAAATATTGCAATTAATTTCTATTTTAATTTAATGAGTATAAGATTGCTTAAGTTTCTTAATTTTAATCAATTTCATGAACTCAAAGAAGAATTTTATTTATAATTCTTTATCTTCATTGTTATTACTTTCACTTTTTGTTTTTTACAACTTATTTTATTCTTATTTTCCTATGTTGTTACTTACCATTTTTTTTCAATAATATGTAAATAACAGTATATGTTAATATATCCTATCAAAAAATATAATATAATTTTCCTACTGCATTAAAATGATTTTTCTTATCACTATTTTGTTTACACGAATGTAAGAAATTTAAATCATGTAAATAGCTAATTATCTGGTCAGACTCGAAAATCACTTTGACATTTTAACATTGGGGGGCCATCTGATTTGCAAGGAATTTTTCGCAAGAATTAATTATTCTCTTTTTTTCAGATTGCTAATCTTCAACCGAATAAGACGCTTTGAGAACATACAATTACTGAAGTTTTAAAGAAATAAAGTTCTTCTTTTTTAAATTATGCACAAGATTTTACTATTGAAATTAGGAAGCAATGTGTACTTGTTTTTGTGTAAGTTCAAAGCCAAATTCAGTAATTTATATTATAGAGCAGGTAACAAAAGGGGTCATTTAAAAAGTTTTGTAAGGAACAATATACTATTTTGAAGCTTAGGTAAGAATTTGAAAATTCTTTGTATAATTTAAAATTATTTTTTATACAATTAGTTAAAGTAATTAGCTAAAGACTTAAAGTTTACTCCTACTTACAAAAACATTACTTCAATGAGTGTGTTTAAGTGTTTGTATACTTTTTTATGTTTTATTTACATTATACATAGAGCTACAGTTATTGTATAAAAACACGTTATCACATTGATAGTTCTTATCAAAGTACTTTCACTTTATAGCTTCTCTCTCCCTTATTAATTAATCTATAATTTACAAAGATTGTTTTGTCTGGGTGATAACTGGATGATTTATGCCGGAAATGTAGTCTTCTCTGAACAACTGGCACTATCACCTAAATGAATGTTATTGGTATTTATTACATTTTTTGCCGCTAGAGTTCACATACTTATCGCTATAAACTGTTTAGGAATCTATGATTAAATATTTTTATTGGTATGATAGTATTGTCATGTATTTTGTTTTAATACATGAATATTAATATGATAAAATACATATATCTATTAATAAAAAGAAGGCTGGTATATTTATGTATCGTACATAATTATCAATGTTCTTTGACCGTCTGCTGAAGGTAATTGTACTGCTTGTGGAAAGTCAGAATTTCTTTAAAAAAATCCGATAGCAGGAGATTTCAATAGCAACAATGATTTATACAGGGCATATCTGAAACTGTGGGATATGTTTTGGGGGGTAGGTCCAGGCACAAACACAATGAAAAAAGCTACAACTACAGCCCAGCATCATTTAGTTTTTTACTTATACATTATTTTGTATTGTGTACAGTATACTTTATTAATACTCTTTATTGTTGATAACCGCGCTCCAATCATTTAAAAAGTAATAAAAGACATCTCTGGATTCTTAAAAATAGAAATTTTTGGCGATTTCTCATTTTTAATCTTTTACTTTCTCTCAAAATAGTGGTTCTATTAAAGTGAAGCATCTTCAAATGAAACAAACTTAAAATTTCTCTATACAGTTCTATCTCTGTCACTAGCTTTGTACTGACGACAGTGTCATTTGCTCTGTCAAGTTTTTGGTTTATAGTTTCATTCTTCCTGAATCATCAGTTTCCACACTTTCCTCGGTGTAGTGATTCTCAGTCATTTAGGTAATGATGAATTGTGATTGTTGCATGCAATCAACAAGGTATGCTGATTAATTAGGACAGAATTTTTTTATTCATATATTAGAAATATATGTAAATGTGCAATACTTAGAATGGTGTAACATAGCTTTAATGTGATTTGCATAATTTTTTTAGCAGTACTCAAAGTGTCATATGACACTCCATATCCAGTAGGATTTTCCAAAGTAAAATATCAATACTTAATGACTATCCATGTTTCAGTTATTATAAGAAGAGTTTGAAAGCCCATCAGCAGTTTCTTTTTTGTGTTTAATACTTATCAACATAAATGCTAAGTATTAAATCTCTCACAGGATGTATGATAATGCTGAGACTCTCCAGGTAACATACAAATATAGTAGATTCTAGAAAATAGATACTTTATTTCAAGTAGATACTTAGAACTTCTTATATTTAGTAGAAGTAATAGAAGAGGAAAATTCCAAGGCATAAAAGAAGTATTTATATATTATATATGCATAAATAACAGTTGAACACATTAAACTGAGTTCTAGTATTACGATATTTCACAAAAGCAGTACATATATAAGCCTTAATATTCACACAACATTAATTTAACAGACGTAGGAATGAGATAAAAATAATGAAAACATAATCTTCAATCTACTTTATTCCATCAGTTTACACATTTGTCTCGTTCGTTTACTCTTTTCTATTCTTATAGAAAAACTATCAATAACTTAAAAGCAATGTTTACGGAGACTCAGCGGGGACGTTCAATTGTTCCACTTCCTTGTGGAAGATGACAACATCCTTGAGGAACATGTTAGGCGTCATAAAGTGCAGTGGATCAACAGGTCGGTCGAAGGGGAATCCCATGGGACGTCCATCGTGGAGCATGCGACCCCAGATAGGAGAATCCATATGTGCGGCCTTGGCTTCGTCAAATGGCGAAACTACGACGAACAGCTTGTAAGGCATACCCTCCTTCTTACCTTTGGGCAGGATGAGCCTGTCAGGGAAACCGTATGGTTGCATGGAGTAGCTGAAGGAGTCTGATCCTTCAATGCTGGCTAGGAGTTTCTTATAGAAGACATCGCTGGGAACTTCGTCTGGCATGACGAAAATAGATTCGTGGCTACTTCTCTCTATCTTGTTGGATCCCATTTTCACTAAAACAAAGAAAATCATTAATCGTTCCAGTGTGTCTTCAATAAATCTCTGTTTTAGCCGAAGTAACTATATTGAGTATACGTACGATCAACGACCCATTCATCCATTTCCATGAAATTCATATAGTTATTCGGGAGATCAAGTTCGTGTCCATGGACATCGTATTTAGGTCCAAGGAAGACTCGAATTATTGCCTTCATGTTCTTCTCACTGTTCACATCAATGTGGTAGGTGAATGGTTTGTGGTTCAGACGTTGTTGACGAGCTTTAATGAGGCTAGCTCTGGCTTCCTTCTGACTGCGAATGGATACTCCATTGTTCAACATGGAGTCGAAATCGTCGAAGTATGTCAGAAGCTTGTCTACGGTTACTGATTCAACTTTCACACCAGGGCAGAGCAGCTCCTCTTTCGAGTACTTTGGAGTATGTTCCTTGTACCTGAGAAAAGACGTTTAATAGAGTATTTTTTTATTCTATTTTTCTTATTCTGTTCTACTTTTTCAATGAACCAAGTCTTTTTTTATTTTATTCTACTCGTTAAATTTCTAAATTCACCTTTGGCTTTTTTGGATACTGTCTGTATTATGCCTAATGTGTTATATTTATAGATAGTGTGATCAAAAAAGATGTTAAATCTGAAGGAGGATAAAGTACAAACCTCATGTAGAAGGAGAGGATACCCTTGTACAAACTGTAGAAGACAGGATCTCTCATACTGGTGCTCAAAATTTGAAGAGCACTTGGTACAATTTGGTACTTGACATTGCTGTCCAAACCAAATCCGAAGATTTTCCTAGCTAGAGTGTCCAGTTGTCCATAAAATCTCTTGTTGATGCTGTCAGCGTTACCCTGCACGATGTTACCAATGATATTCAAACCGTTCTCTCCGTAAATGTCAACGTGATTGCCTTTAGTGTCCATAGCGAAGCCAATGTCAATTGCGTTGGAGATTCTAGAGCGTAGGTCCTGCAGAATCTGTGATGATTTTATGGATTAATATCTATGTCATAAGATACTTCATTTTGTGTCACATTAATAATAATGAAAAGTGAAGAGCTAGCATTAATTTCACGCACAAAGAAATGTAAAATTTTGCTTATTTTACTATCTGCAGATGGTTGAAATTAATGCTAAGATTTCAGTTATTTTAAAGAAGTCTCACCCAAATGTGTTTCTGCATGCGCAGTGGCACAACAGCATTGTTCTCTCTCTGAGGGAAGGGAAGTCCATTGCGGAAGTGCATCGAGGGATAGAATCCATTCGTAATAGGTTTCCATACGCTGAGAAGTTCAATTTCACCCATATCGTTTGCAAGTCTCTCCAAGTAGTACCTAGAACAGATTTTAATAATAATTTCCTGAATTTTTAGCAAGGATATCGTATAATATCACCAGTATAAGTCTCTACTATGTACCTTGCTAAGAGTTGCTTGTGAATGAAGAAGTAGTATTCACCACGAGTAAGGCTTTCCAGATTTTCGCCTTTACTAGGAACGAAGATTGGGTAGTTCTGGTTCATCAAGAAATAGAAGGCGTTTAGACCAACATCTTCAGTGAAATAACTCAACTTTTGTTCGGGGACGTTTTCTCTGGCCGGGAACCAGCCACTGTAATTTGCTGGGATTATGAAGTTGTCAACTCCACCCACGGTTTTCTTCATACCTGAACCTGAAAAATAAGTTCATATTCTCATATTCTCACTAGTTTCAATACTTATACATGATAAGAGAACTTTAGAGTGTCCATTTTAATAAAACTAACTAGTCTTCTTTAACACTAGGTCAGTCCTATGTTTTACACTTAGTGTGAGATTCTATGAGCAATCTCCTGTGATTGCTATTCCTCCTAAGTAAATATTACAGATCAAACTTAAGTATTATGCTTCACAACTTACCAACATCACCCATGGCAATATTGTAAGCCTTCTGCATAACATCCTCATTGAAGAAGAAGTGTGGAAGTATCTCTTGCAGTGGAGGCAGTTTGATAAATCTGGTGTCAGGACGGTGGATAACAGCAAGGCTCAAGGAATAGATGTACATCAATTCATTCAAGTTGAAACGAGCCCAGACAGCAACGTTGTAAAAGGTGTCGAAGTCCTGAGCGCTGTGCAGCACACGGAACAACACCACTGCTTGGTGGAGCATCTCAGGATCCATCGAGGTGAACGCTTGACCTCGTGGTAGCATTCCATGTTTCAAGAGGTCCACGAATTCGTTCACTGCTTCCTGTAATTAATTGTTATATTTCTTCTAAAATCAGAAACTACTATAAAGAGTTTTCTTTTTATTGGAAACTCGTGGGAAAACTTATAAGGAAGATTTCTGAAATAAGCTCATCTGGCGAGAGCCACATAGTTTCAGTTTATGCTAGAGTTTCGTTTGCTATATTGTTGTAAACCCCTATTTTCTCCTTATTACAAGAAAGCTAGATATGCTAATGTATAATTATGAGTGTTATAGAAAGTCAGTATACCTTGTCAGAGAAATGGTTGACATTCTCGAGGAGATTGAAAGAGCGAGCCTTCTGATAAAGCTCCGAATGGTAGAGAGTAGGCTGGTCTACGTGCCAAAAGAGTTCGTAAACAGCTTTCTGCTTCAGGAGATGGTTCTTGTCGGCGACCTGGGACTCGTGGTGTGACGCGTACGCCAGGACACACAGGCCAGCCAAAACACACAAAACGGACTTCATTTTCTCAACGTCTGAACCGGAGTTACCGCCTGGCATCATCTCTGAGTTTATATACCATGCTGAATGTCCGAAATGTCTCGATAATAGGTCGATAATGTATCAGGGTTGATTTAAAATAAGGTCGTTAGGGTAGCTAATCATCTTATCATCTCCTTGCTGCGTTTCGCAAGTGGATATTGATACTGGTAGCACAAAGTGTATTCCTCTTCAATCCCTGCATGGTATTGTTTGAATGAAACCTTTTGTACGAAGATAACCAGGAACCGCATCCTCAAATAACATATAATTTTCTTACATATCACGAGACTAAAGAACAAATATAGATTTTTACTACCAAAGGAAGATATTTCAAAGGAAGACATTTTACCCCCCGAATATTATAGTATATTCCATATTGAATATTTTATTAAATTATATTCCACTTTAGGTAGTTTGTAACAATAGAGAATCAAATTATGTTTATAATATCAAATTTCTTTATTCTGTGCTTGTATAGTCTACAATAATTTATAATCTTTATATTTTAATAATTTGAACAGACATATATTAGTAAACTTAAATAACAATAGAAGTAATTATAACTGTATATGTACATGGTAATTTGTTAAAAATTTTAAATACTGAATTTCATGGAATTTTTTGTTACTCTGTAAAAAACATAGTAAATATTTTTATTTATTGGGTTTACTCAATATCAGTGTTTGACAAGTGACTTCAATAAACAGATTTTTGTTCACCTTTGACACTAAAATCTACTCTGATCTTCAAGACATAAAAACTGCTTACTTTATCAGCAATATTTATCATGTAACTAAAGAAAAATTGTTTACATTGTTTTTTTTGTGAGCTAATATTCAAATCTCTATATCTATTTGTCATTCTCTTTGCAGCATGATCACTTTTGATCTCCACTTCGCAGGATGATCACCTTTGGCTTCCATCTCGCAGGATGATCACCTTAGACCTCCATCTCGCAGGGTGATCAATTTTGACCAAAATAATGTGAGGTAGTCAATGAAAAATTAGAAGAGATTTAAGCTATTACTCCGCTAAATTTCAAGTAGCGTACCCGAGTTTATTTATATTTATTAATCGTACCATTTTAACGAGAAACAATGTATATAAATGAAGATGACATCTGTTAAAATGTTTTTCAGGGTGTATTGCGTAATTGTTGCCACGATTTTTCGGGCATTTCCGATAGTGTGACGAAAAAATATTTTGAACAGAAGTTAGTCAGTTTTTAGTTGGCTACAAATTGTAATATAAATTGTTGTCGACGAAAATACAAGTTCAACAACCTACTACACTCAAAACTAATTAACTTTTGTTTAAAACATTTTTTTCGTCAGACTATCGGAAGTGCTTAAAATATTGTGGTGACAGATACGTGATACACTTTGCGTACTTGCGATTTAAATTAATCACTCGACTGACCGTGAATCGTGTTATCTACTGATTTTAGCATCAAGCATAATATCTACATGCATGTCAGCATTTGCTGATTAAATTTAAAAGTAAAAAGATAAATTTATGACTAATGATTAGAGCCGAAAATACTGTAACAGGATACTGGAGGAATAAAACCTTCCTTTTTCTCTTATCTTATCCATCATGAAAAACTAATGAATTTTCATTTTCTTCAAGGGTTTTCTTTATTAAAAATTTTTAATTCACGTGCAATTTATGTACTGTATGAATTGTTTTGTATGTATGTAATGTTTATTTATTTGAGTATAATAAAAATATAAAGCACAGAAAGCTGTTTTACTGAAAAAATTATATAAGGCTGAAAAGATAGCTAACTTTTTCATAATCAAAACTCATAAATTACATACAATTTTGTAGTTAAATTTATGAATTACTAAAAAGGTGATATATGTCTGAGCAAAAAAAAAGTTGAAAAATGTCAACACACATTGTTCTCCATTTTAAAAGATGGAAAAAATTGATTGTCTTATATATTTAAGATTTGTTTGACATGTTTCCAAGTTTTTCTTCATTTATTGCATTATTCGTTTAAAAGGTAATTAATATATTATTAAGTTATAGAATCTAAAAATATCTAAAATTGACTTTCTGTACTTTTTAATATCCAATATCTTTTTCACCTTTGGAAGTATTTTTAACCATGTTGAATTTAAGAAATTAGTATAAAATAATTAACTGCAATTGTAGTAAAGGATAATTATACAAAAAAGTATTAGTATAGACTAAAAATTAATGTAATATGAGGAACTGAATATTTGTGGAATATTTTAAAAATTTTCCTTTCACAGTATCTGTATCACACATATCTTTACAATATTTTTGCAAGGTATTATTTGTATGAGTGTATCAATAAGAGTTATCATCTTCAAGCAAAATATTTTTATTTCTTAGTAAAGCATTTCTGAATTTATGTACATAATATGTGTATAAAATTTTCTTCTCATTTCTATTCATAGAATATTTTTGTCAGTTTGATCATTGAGCTTGTAAATTATCGCATAGAATTTATTATTATTATATAGAAATAATACAGGATTTTTTATTATTTGAAATATTGTTGAAAAAAATTGTCTATTTTTAAGGTGAAGTACTAAAAATCAGCAGAAATGGATTCATTCCTAACAAATACAGATCTTTTAGTGTCAGTATCCCATTTGGCTAATTTAATGATGTTAATGAAATTAAAAATAGATAAATTGGAAGAAGATATACAGCTATATCAAAGTGAATATTTAAAGAAAATAAGTGATGTGAAAGTTAAAAATAACTTACAGGGAATTAATCTAGATGAAATAATGAAAGTATGGCTGCAGAATTTGAAAAAAGAATTGAAAAAGTTTGAATGTTTTGGTAGAGTACGTTATGTTTATTAAAACTATCTTTCTTAAAAATTTATTTATTATATGTTTAAAAAATAATATTTCTGTAAAAGTTACATCTATTAAACAACAACTTCCTGATACTTAATGTGTCTTTAATAGATTGCAACATTAAAAACATTCTTCTATCTCTGTAACTATGTACATTCCTTTCGATCTCCCATTATCAAAACTAAAAATCAATACAGATTGCAAGTACATAATATTATGTTCCCTAAGTCAGAAGAGAAATTACCTAATTTAACTTATAGACCAAAAAAATGTAAAAACATAATTAAAAAGAATATTGACCAATGTGGGTAATTAACTAAGTACAAAAAATTAATGAAAAGTTTGAGAAGCATTTAGTAGACTGTAATATTCATTAATTAAACTTACTATTAAATTTGTTGTAACTGTATGCATTTATAAGATTGTGAAACTATGTAATAAAAATAAAAAAAACGATATTTTCTATGATATTGAATTCATTGTTAAAAAATAATTTAGTTTACATGCATTTATCTATTCAGAAATTCAAATTAGAAAATCTTCTGTTTTTGTTTTGTAAATATTAAAGATCAAAAGTGCATGATCTAGTGATCTTATTATTTATTTATTTATTATTATTTATTAGTCTTCAGCAATGAGACTTCCTTCAGTCACTGAGAGTCGTCTAATATCGTAAGAAATTTAAATGGGTTCCACGTTTCCCGGTTTCTGTTTAGTACTGCACTATTTCACCTATGGCGCTGCGATTGACCTAGCAAAACCATCAAGTTACCTATCTGTAAAGTAATATCATTTATCTATGGTTATTAGCTGTATTGTATTAGGTTAGGATACAAAATTGTATTTATTTTTTGTGGACCACTGTAAGAAACAAAATGTGTGAAGACTTATTTGAGATAAATAGTTTGATAAAGCAATTTCTTTGTTGTACTCCAATAAATGTATTAGATTCAAAAGTAAGAAAAGTCATTATCCTCCCAAATAATTATGATATTATAGGTTATGCGTACGGTAATAACTAAATATAATTGTAAACATAAAATTGCTATAAAACTTCTTTATTAATTTTAGGTTTCAAAACAAATTAGTTATATTACTCTTGAGGAGCAAAAGAGGATATTAGAAAAGACAGTAAATAGTAACTTAATTAAAAAATATCCTATAAAATTATCTTATCAGATATCATTCCTAAAATGGTTTATAAACAAGGTATAAATATGAATGAACTCAAATTTATTGATTTACTAATTTGTATAACATGAGAAATAATTAATATTATTGTTCATTTTAGATTGAGAAAAGTAGTGGTGAAGTTCAGGATGATGTTTACACAATATATTGTAAGTTAATGTGTTCAAAACTAGATGAATCTATTCATTATCGACACTTTGTATTGGGAAATGAAGAATCAAATTACATCAGTATACAAGAAAGCACAAATATGATATCTAGAGGTACAACAGGATTATGTATTTGGCAGGTAGATTAATATGTATAACTGGCAATAGACAGAAATTTTTCTGCAGTCTTCATTCAATGTTTCTAATTTATGAATTTAATCATATGTTAATGGCTTAAGTCTATAAGAGATTTATATAGTATATTAAATTTATCAGAAGCAACTTTTTTGTGGACTTTCATTGATTTTGTTGGTATATATTTAGAAATTTGCTCCATCAGAGACTATGATTGCAATTTTGTTTACAAAGAGTGAAAATATAACAGAAATTTCTGTGTGTAAAGCCAGTTATCATTCATTAATCTTAGTTCCTTTACACAAAGTATTGTTTTTTACTTATAGGGTGCAGTTGAATTAGGACAATGGTGTATAGCAAATAAAAATGAATTTCATAACAAAGTTATTCTAGAACTCGGTTGTGGAGTTGGATTAACTGGATTGTACATTATTAAACAATGTTCCCCCAAACAATATATTTTTACAGATAGTCACAGAGCTGTTTTACAGATGGCTTCTAATAATGTAAAATATAATTTATCACAAATGAAAGAAATGTTAAATGATGAATCAAAGTCAAAAGATGATAGATTAGTATTCAAAACACAATACAATAATACAGATGTTGATGTAATGGAATTGAGATGGGAAGATATTAATGAATACATAAATGAACATTCTGTTGTACCAGATATAATAATTGGAGCTGATATTTTGTATGACTCGGATTCCTTTCATGCATTAGTAACAGGATTAAAAGCTTTTTTGTGTTTTGATAACAAATATGCTATTATTGCTGGAATGATACGCAATGAGGATACTATTTCAAGGTTTCTGCATGAACTAGGTATTATATTTAAATAGTATATAAATACTATAACAATGTATGTATGTATATTTGCAAATGAGCTTCATAAATTGAAATACTTTTTTTCTTTGTAGAATTTCATAATCTTATCTTCGAGGAGTGTACAGTACCAGAACAACTGTTACATATACAAATAACAAATTCACCTGTTAAAATATTAAAGATTTTTAAGAAAGATAACAAATTTAGTATACAGTAATGTAACATAATATTAAATTAATTCATTAAAAATTTACTTTATACTTATTTAAAATTCATTCTTGCTTTGTTATGAGTACTGTCCCACCTAAATAAATAATTTTTATATAAATGACATAATTAAATGCTTATACATTTCATAGAATTTTAGAACTATATTCAGATTCAAAGAACACATTAGGGATAAAACAGTATTACATACTAAAATAATATTTATTATAAGAGTATATATTTACTGAAATCACAGAATAATAATTTGCTGATCTAATTATTTTCTAATTCTTTTGCCTTCCTTTGTGCTGCTTCAATTTCTTCTTCAGTTACTGAAGGTTCCAAGCCTAATGCTTTTTCTTCCTTGAAAATAAATTGCAACTGTTTTGCTTTATTACGGTAGAATTCTTTTTGTTGTGCCATCAGTTCCATTTTATATGCATCCAGCTTATCTTGAATGACTTTATCACAGTATTGCTGTGTTAGAAGTCTTAACGAATCTTTTCTTGTCACCATACCAAGTTTCCTATAATTAATTATGAAATGAATGATACAAATAAATCATTATTTCTGCTATTCAATTAATTTCTACTAGTCCTTTTTTTATAATTGTGCATTATCTAGTTCTAATTATTACACAAATAATTTGGAAAGATTAAATGTGATGGGTCACACAGTATATCACATTATTTATCAAATATTATATATTCTTATGCATTCATTACCGTGGAACAGGTTTGTAGATAAGGTTCAAACGTTCAAGGATCCACTCAAATCGTCTATAGTCCCAATTACGCAAAAGCTTAAGAAACTTTTTTCGTTTGTCAATTAATTCTTTTAAACATACTTTCACAGTACTGTTTGTTGGATGTTCTTGCATATATTTCTGGTAGTACTGTATTTGGCTTGTCATTATTGCAACTAAAATGGTACATTATTTATACATGTATTCATCAATATTGTCAAAAGACATTTGCAATATTTTTGTGAAATAAAAATATTATCAATTAAAATATTATTATTTAATGCATAATATAAATGTATAATACAAAAGCTTTTAAATATAATAATGAATTTCTTTTATAAATATTTAAGAGAAATAAACTTACTTTGAGCTTCAACGGAACCATAATCATAAGTGTGTCTTCTCACAAGATTAATTATTTGTTCTCTTTTTGCACGTTTAATTGATTTCAATGGTTGAAATTTCAGACTAAACATCTTTTTTACAATTTCATTTGCACTGCATCATATTAAAAAGTAATTAAATATTTACATTTTACAACAAAAGGCATAATAAAAAGCGTAGAAATTGAGTACTTAATTGTACTTCTTATTTATAACTTTATGAATATATGAATATATTTACTCTTCCATTTCTTTGGAGTCTCGATAACCAACTTTGATTTCAGCTGGGTTTACATCTACACGTATTTCTACATCTCCACTTTGTTTAGGATCTATTTCAGGTATTCTGGCTGGTCGAACCCACTTAATTTTATGATCTTCTACTGAACTAGCATTTCTACTCACATAACCTCCAAATTGATAAATATTTATTTTCGTGCTCACTAATCTCAAACAGTTCGTTGCCAAGTTCATTTTAAATGAGATACTGGTTAGAAAAAGACTAATATAAATTGCGAACAATAGCAATAATTATATTAATAAATAAAAAATGCGGAACTATGACACTGAACTAATACGCCTCATAAACAAGCACATACGTATTACAGAAAGTTCACACGTAGCACTTGTTAGAGTCTATGGCCTATGATCTCCTTTTTTATTTCAATTAAATATCTATTAATTGTTATCACGGTTTCTGAAAGTAGAAAAGCTCTATAACTATTTGGAATTTGGGTTACTCCTCTTTTACCATAAACCGATAAACCTACTGTTGCATTGCTGTATGTGGTATTTTGGAATTGGATAGTACAACTGAATTGTCATCTTTGGATAACCATTGGAGTATTTATCACTTTGTTCAACATGGTGTTAACTTTAAAACGATTCTATTTCCGCAATTCAGAAATAAAAGATAATCATATGATAACAACATAACAATACCTATAAAAGAATTTTGAATTTCGCAGTATATCGAATATCGAACAAGCTATCTCGAAGCATAGGCAGTCACATTATAACATATATATGTAACCTAAAGGCGGGAATCGCAACACTATTTAAGTGCTTCAAATTTGAATAAAAACAAATGTGACGATATTTACGCTATAATTATATCAATTTTGAAAACTTTTGCATTCTACTCTTTCTTTTAATAAATTTTCAATCCCGTATTTAAGTATGGTGATTCATTTTTTAGGAACACTTTTTCGCCATAGAACCTACATAAGTATCATAGATGGGCATGCGTTTTATTGTTGATTGTCGACAAGAGTGAGGGAGGCCAAGTATTTTGGTTAATCGTGCTATGTGTATACGCGTATGAATGTGTGTATGTATTCGCATACATGCACACAAATTACTTAAATACACAGCAAAGGTTTTTGTTTATCAATTACTCCAGCAACGAAGGAAATTATGAGTGACGATGATCGTGACATCGACATTGAGAGTGATGTAAGTTTTTCAAAGTGTCCTTGCAACGAAACGCATTAATAAGGACATTTTTTAGGAAGGTGACGACTCCGACTCTAGGCAGAGACATTCCAGTAATACACAATATTATTCCCAAGTAAGCCTATTCTCTTGTACTACTATTCTTATGGTTACTATTATCGTCTCGTCTTTTTTTTTTGTTAGCTAATTGCTAATTCAAGAATGAGTCATTAGAAACTATGAAGTTTAAGTAATTTTAAGGTTAAGTAGACATTTTTGATAAACTACTGAAAGCTCAGTAGGGAGAAGAATCATTTTTCTATTATTTCTATAAATTATATGAAGTTTTTACGTATTTTTCAATTTTAGTATCTAGGTTTTAGGATATCTTATGCCATGATCACAATTTTGGTAAAATAAGCATTGTAAATAAATTTTTAGGCTGAGAAGCGTGCACATCATAATGCATTGGAACGCAAACGTAGAGACCACATCAAGGACAGCTTTTCCAGCCTTAGAGATTCTGTACCAGCATTGCAAGGAGAAAAAGTTGCAAGCAGAGCCCAGATTCTCAAAAAAGCTGCTGAATATATACAGTTCATGCGGCGTAAAAATACCTCTCACCAACAGGACATTGATGACTTGAAGCGTCAAAACAGTCTTTTGGAATCTCAAAGTAAATATTTTTTACATTATTCTAATTCTATTTAAATCGAATGTTTAGAACAAGCTTTATAAATTACACATAAGTGAAAATAAATATGAATTTATTGACAGTTCGAGCACTTGAGAAAGCAAAGATAACAGGCAACTTTGCAGCAGAGACATGTGAAGTAACAAAGTCAGAAGTACCCATGTCAGGATACAATGATACAGAATCTGAGTCTTCAGACAGTGAAGCTAGTCGGACTGTTCGTCAATCAAAGAAACTGAAAGTCGGAGGCCTCCATCACTGACCTATTGTTTGACTCGATCTTTGTTCTCATCAAACTTATTTCCACAATTGAACTCTATATAAATATTTATTTCCAAACAAGCAGGACATTTGCTCACTATGAGGCAAAAAAAAGGGGGGGAGGGGAGTGAGTTTTGAATGTCTTAGAGCCAGTGTACAAAAACGTACAAAAGATAGATAATGTTATTGCTTAATTCAGGGATAGATATGGAACAATATATTGTGGACATTTTCGAACGACCTTTTAAAACGTTCAATTTATAAATGTGTAGAAAATTTCTAAATCATTTTACCGTCGAAATAATGATTTAATGCGAGTTGATAGTATACACATAATGTTATTAGATATTATTAATTATTTTTAAAATCATATGGATAGAGTAATCAGTGAAATTAGTACTATTTGAAATTTTTAAGCAGATTCAGCTATGCTGGTTATACAAGGTATCTTGTAACCAATAGTACGAACGAAAAAATTCTAATTCCGTGTAAGCAAGTAATTCTACACTGTAGAATAAAATTGATATGTAATTTATTTACAAAAAAAATGAAATTTGGATTTTAATAGTGTACAGGTGCACTAAAATACAATTTTAGGAAGTTTAAAGCAAAAAAATAGTTTTTATTTTTTGTATTTCTTAAGTTTGTAAAAGTGTATAGTTGACAATGGAAAAAATTAAAAGCTGTAAAATACGCAAGACTATAAATGATAAATTCAGATTTTTAACTACATATTTAGTTATAGGGATAATTTTTTGTTGTGGGACTTATGATTATTCAAGTAAACAATCATGAAAATGATATATCTGTATCCAATTTCTATCCAAGCTTGGTTGTAAGAGAGATACAATTTTTTCATATCAGAATTAATGAGTTTACTAATTAAACAGCATTCCTGTTCTAATTAACAGCAAACATGCTGGATTAGATCAGTTTATTATAGGAAATAGATATGTACTTGTAGTTTACAATTCAAATGTAGCAGCAAATCATGTGTGAATTTAATAAGTTTGTTCTTATTTTATGGTAGTTTTATTTACAATTTTATAAAACTTTGATTATCATAGTTACTTTGTAATAAAGTTAACAGTATATAGTATCTTACATTATTGCATATAATGTTTATACTTGATATTGTTCTAATTTTTAGACATCCATAACTATTACAATAGCTTTAATTAACTCATTCTGAAAGTACCAGAAGTTTTCACTTAAACATGTGTGAACACTTCAAATATATTGACCAATTTGGTGGATGGCTAATTCCAGTTTTCATAATTCAAATATAATTAAAATATTAGGTAGTATTAGCTATTTGCAATTATGTTATATTGACAATATACATTGGTGCATTTGTAACAGAGAAAAATTTAAATCTCATTTTCTTGAAGTGAGGTATACCAAAATTCTATTTTCTAAGTTGAATTATTTTGTTTATGTAGAAACTATGCATTACCTTTTTTGCTATTGGTTACGAGAGACTTTATTATTTGTTACTTTTAATTGCAGATAAAATTTCTTGACTTTATAGTTACTCATATGATTAATCATTGTTTAACTATAAATTGACTGGAGATTGTCGAATTATTTTATTAATGGAGTAAAATTTAAGATTATTTTGTTATTTTGAACAAGAATTTAATTATATGAATGAAAATTTTAATATCAGGTAAATAATAAAATTCTAAAAAAATTCTGTGGACTAATTTATTTCAAAGCATACAGATATGTGTGTATGATTATATATTCCTAATATTTAGTTTATTTTTACGTTAATAATGAATATATGTAATTTATACTGTTGTAAACACGTTCTATATATAAAATTTTGTAATGTAATTACCACGCAGTTTTAAAAAGTTTGAATAAGATTTGAATCGAAATTTGTATTTATGCCGCGGTTTTCAGCCATCTTGTATAGCAAAACTGGAGCTGCCATCTACAATGTGTCGCAACAGGTAAAACGTAATTATCAAAAATTTTATATCATGTCGTATTCAGTGTATACAAACTTTCCTTTAAGTATATAAATCAGTGACAACAATTGGTAACAATATTTACAATTAATACAATTATAACAATTATGACTACAATTGGTAATAATATTTTAAAGTGAAAATCCTAGGGATCTTTCTTTTTAGAAGAAAGTCACACACGATAAGAGCCAACTTCGAAGCCGTCAAAAGCACGTGGTTACTTATGCACCGATTTCAACGTTTCTGTGAAGTGCACATGTGATTCAATTACTATTTTCTTAAACATGCTTCGACAAAGCATAACTTCTTTTATTGAAAGAAAAAATAGCTATGAACAAAAACTTGGATATTATGGAAAAGATAAGGTAAACTTAATTTAAAATGTACTCAAAAACTTTTATTTCTTAAAATATTGTTTGTTCTTATTTTGAGTTTTTTCAATTATTTCTTGTTATAAACTTTCATGTCATGAGTTTGTTTATTGCTTTGCATAAATTACTTATTTAGTGGTAGTTATTAAAGGTTGTTCTGTGTATTTAGGATTATAATAATATACTTTTTTAGTGCACTGATTTGTCTGTTGTGATACTCATTTTAATCACTATGAAATTTTTCAATTTATTTGGCAAAGAATTAAGATTTCTGTGTGAAGATTAGAATTTAAAGCATTTTGTTGCAGGTGTCTAAGCAGAATGATCACAGAAAAATATTAGATATTTTGAGTGAATTTTTGATGGAACCTGAATCCACAAAAGATGTTGCAGAATGTTTTCCACAACTTTTGCCTGCTTTAATTTCCATGAGTATTATCATGGATAAAGTTACTTCTGATGATGGTGATGCTGTTCATAAATTAAATTCTGTTGTGTTAGGGAAACTTGTTTCTATGAATCCTGACTTGTTAACGTAAGTATCTTGAATGCTTATTTGTTTATTGTTTAAAATAACGAAAATAATGTAAATGTTTAATTATAGATTTGTTGTACGTTATTTTGATATCAATCCAGCGCCATTTGAATCTATAGATGAGGACTACAGTCCTTCTTTAAAGAAACATAATAGAAGAAAAGTATCATCCTTGAAGGAAATTTCTGATTATGAACTAGTAATTGCTTGCTATGATATTCTGTGTAGCGCACCAATGCACTTTAAGTATGCATGGAATTGGTCAAAATTCTACAAGTATTTGTCAGCTATGGACGAAGCTGTTAGATGGTAAGTTTATGGTACAGCTTATATTAAAATACTGTAGTACTATTTCGTACATAAATTGATCAATACAGAAGCTAATTAAATGAGATTAATATTAAAAACAATTTATTATTATAAAATAAATAAACTATCATTGAAATTCATTATGAAAAAAGCAACTTAAATATGTTAAGGAACTAGGAATTTTATTAATTATCATTTTTTATGTTTTTTTAGGGTAGCAATGAATTGCATCACTATCGTATTAGGAATGTCAGAATCCTGTTATCTATCTCACGTAGATAATTTTACTCTGAAGAGCCAACAGTTCTCTACCGAACGTAAAATAGTTAATTACAATAGTGTAACATCCACAAAAAGTGAAGAAATGGAAATATTTAATGACCAAAAATCAGTAGTGTCTATAGCAGGAATTTTGCTTCCAATTTTCAAGAAATTTAAGCCTGAAAATGAATTTAATTTAGTTCCAGTACCATCGACGCGTAGAAATTTACAAAATCTAGCTCTGGCAGTATCTTCCAATAAGTGTGTATGTTTACAAGGCCCAGTAGGCTCTGGAAAAACTGCATTAGTCGATTTTCTAGCTAGGGCAACAGGTCATGATGTTCAAAACTTTGCCAAAGTGCAATTGGGTGATCAAACAGACTCTAAAATGTTGCTAGGAATGTATAGATGTACAGACATTCCTGGTGAATTTCTGTGGCAACCAGGAATTCTGACAGAAGCTGTATTATCTGGCAAGTGGTTGCTCCTTGAAGACATTGACTGTGCTGCAACAGATGTTATCAGTGTTATTGGACACCTTGTAAAGACTAAAACATTATCAGTCCCAGGATATAGAGACTGTATACGCGTGAAGAGTGGATTTCAGTTGTTCGTTACTATGAGATCAGCTTCTGAAGGCACGTCAAGACCTCTTCAAGTATCTGTTCCCTTTCAGAAACATTGGTCTTGCATTAATGTAGAACCATTATCCAAAGAAGAGCTTGTAACAGTTGTTCAAACTCTATATCCATTGCTGCATACAATAGCCACAAGAATCGTTGATGTGTTTCTATTGTTTTCTGCCGGCAATCATGACGATGTTGTGAGTAATGTGAGAAACACTAGACAAATTTCTACGAGGGACTTAATTAAATGGTGCTCAAGAGCTGTTGTTGATTTCGATGTATCTTCGCCTGTGTCTGCGCTGAAGATCTTTCAAGATGCGTTGGATGTTTTCTGCTATTCTGTTCCTAATCGTGGTATGTAAAATATTTACTAAATATATTTCTGATTCTATAAAAGATGTATTTATTTTTATTGCAGAGCAGAGACTAAATTTAGCAATTGCAGTAGCCCATAAGTTGGGTATTGTGAAGACAAAAGCGGAGTATTTTTGTACAATGCATAAGCCATCGATAAACTTTTACAAAGAGAGTCTTGTTATAGGAAGAGCGAAATTAGAGATTCATAAATCCAGTAAAGTAAAGGTGGAGTCCAGAAACTTAAACTTTTCTTATACCAGACCATCTGTATGTCTTCTAGAGAGAATAGCTAGTTGTATTATTCAAAAGGAGCCTGTTCTTCTTGTTGGAGAGACAGGAACAGGGAAAACAAGTTGCGTTCAATATCTCGCGCAAATAATTGGGCGTAAATTGATAGTGATTAACATGAACCAACAGAGCGAAAGCACAGACTTACTTGGTGGTTACAAACCAGTAGATCTGAAGCTTCTGATCTTCCCCATTCGTGAGGAATTTGAAATTTTATTTCGATCCTATTTCGCAATTGAACCGAATAAAAAGTTTCTGTCTCACGTAGGACGTTGTTTCGAAGAGAAAAGGTGGAAGACCTTGACTGGTTTAATGATTCACAGTACCAGCGCAGCGATAAAGAGACTAAAGATGTCCCCGGATAGCGAAGAAAAAGTAGAAGTTTTAAAAAAGTGGGAAAATATGGCGAAGAAGTTAGAGAAACTTCAGACTCAAGTACAAAGTCAGTACTCATTAGCATTTTCTTTCGTGGAGGGTGGTTTAGTAAAAGCGTTGAAAAATGGAGATTGGGTGTTATTGGATGAGATTAACTTAGCCAATGCAGAAACCTTAGAGTGTCTGTCTGGATTATTGGAGGGATCGTGTGGGTCATTATCTTTGCTGGAGCGTGGAGACAAGGAGCCAATCAAAAGGCATCCAGACTTTGCAATCTTTGCTTGCATGAATCCAGCTACAGATGTTGGAAAGAAAGACCTCCCCATAGGAATTAGAAACAGATTCACAGAATTCTTCATAGATGAAATCACAGAAAAACCAGATTTGCAGCTTCTAATAAGTTTCTACATGAAGGATTTGAATCTCTCACCAGAGAAAATTGATAGCATTGTTAAGTTCTACTTAAACGTTAGAAAAGAAGCTGAAACTAAACTTCTGGATGGAACTGGACACAAACCTCATTATAGTTTAAGAACCCTCTGTCGAGCACTAACTGTGGCTGCACAGAATCCTTGTGGAAATGTCTTGAGATCTCTGTACGAGGCATTTTGCTTGAGTTTTTTGACACAGTTGGATAGCAATTCTTATCCATTGATGCAAAGAATAATTGTGAAGACTGTTTTGGGCGATAAAAGTGTGAACGCAATTCTAGGGACTCCAATACCAAGGCCACACAATGGGTCTAATGAAAACTTTATCTGTTTCGAAGGGTATTGGATTCTCAGAGGCCATCTCGAGCCGCAGATTCCAGAGAACTATATACTCACAGAAACAGTCAAACAGAATTTGAAAGATTTAGTGCGAGTAGTGTCTATTGGTAAAATGCCCATACTATTACAAGGTGATACGTCCGTGGGAAAGACTAGTTTGATAACTTACTTGGCCAAGGCCTCAGGGAATATGTGTGTGAGAATTAACAATCACGAGCACACGGACCTTCAAGAGTATGTTGGCACTTATGTAGCCGATTGCACTGGAAAATTAGTCTTCAAAGAAGGCATTTTAGTAGATGCAATGCGGAGAGGATATTGGATAATTCTAGATGAGTTAAATTTAGCACCGAGTGATGTATTAGAAGCCTTGAATAGGGTCCTCGACGATAACAGGGAACTATACATTGCAGAAACTCAAGAAGTAGTCAAAGCTCATGAGAATTTCATGCTTTTTGCTACTCAAAATCCTCCAGGATTGTATGGTGGAAGGAAAATACTTTCGCGAGCCTTTAGAAATAGGTTTGTTGAACTGCATTTCGATGAGATTCCATCGAAAGAGCTTCAAGTAATATTGCACAAGAGATGTAAAATACCAGAATCATATTGCAAGCAAATAATTAGTGTAATGACAGATCTTCAAATTCGAAGAAAGAGCACTGCAACTTTTGCGGGGAAGAAAGGGTTCATTACTCTGAGAGATCTTTTCCGATGGGGTGAAAGATACCGTCTGGCACCAGACACTGGGAGAACCCTGTACGATTGGAGCCAGCATCTAGCTGATGAAGGATATTTAGTTCTGTCCTCGAAAGCCCGTCAACCAGAGGAGCATTCAGAAATCATACAGGTTTTGAAAAAGCATTTGAGAAGAGATGTCGATCCAGATTCTTTATTTTCACTATCTGAGAAAACTTCCACTGTTACTAGATCAATTTTGGAATCCCTTTTATCGAAAAAGGTTCCAGGATTTGAGCATATAGTTTGGACCTTCCAGATGCGTAAAATGGCAGTGCTTCTGACAAAAGCCTGTGACTTTAAAGAGCCAGTTCTTCTTATTGGTGAAACAGGAGGAGGCAAGACTACGGTTTGCCAACTGTTATCAGCTATTAGACAGCAAGAACTAAGTATTGTCAATTGTCATATGCATACAGAGGCTTCAGATTTTCTAGGGAACCTTCGACCAGTTAGAGACCACAGAGAAAGTCAGAAGTTGTTTGAATGGGTAGATGGTCCTTTAGTGAAAGCCATGAGAAATGGAGGCTTCTTTCTGGTAGACGAAATTTCATTAGCTGATGATAGTGTTCTTGAAAGATTGAATTCTCTCTTAGAACCGGAAAGGAATCTTCTGATTGCGGAGAAGCCTTCAACTGAAGAGAACGCGATTGTCAGTGCGCATGAAGATTTTATTTTTGTTGGTACAATGAATCCCAGTGGCGATTATGGAAAGAAAGAACTCTCGCCAGCCCTTAGAAATAGATTCACTGAAATCTGGTGTGAAGGTGTTGCTTCTTCAACTGATCTTAAATGTATAATGGTTCACAATTTACATGAAGAATTCAAGGAAAACGTTTCCACTGCAATAATAGAGTTTCTTCAGTGGCTACAAGGAACAGAAATAGGGAGGAAACTTGTTGTTAGTGTTAGAGACGTATTAACATGGGTCAACTTTGTTAACTCTTGTAAAGGATTGGAAATAGGAGATATCTTTTTCCATGGTGCAGCATTGAGCTACATTGATGGTCTTGGGTCAGGCCTGACAGCAAGTGAGAATCCAAAGAAGTTTAAAGATTTTAAGGACTCCTTGTTGAAATTTATTGAACATCAAGTCCAAAACACGTTGAAGTCAAAGTTGACATTAAACTGTGAGGAATCTAGCATTGAAAATGACGAAGACAAATTTGGAATTCATCCTTTCTACATAAAAAAAGGGAATGAGAAGATTCCTGAGAACATAAAATTCACTTTTGCTTGTCCAACGACTAAGAAGAATACTTTGAAAATCTTACGTGCTTTGCAACTGAAAAAGCCAATTTTATTGGAGGGAAGTCCAGGCGTCGGGAAAACTAGTCTAATCTCTGCGCTTGCTAGAGCATCTGGGCACAGGTTTCTTAGAATAAATCTCAGCGATCAAACAGTAAGTGTTTTTTGGTCATAATTATTATAATACTGTAATTATTAATTTTAAATTTCTCATAGGATATTTCTGATTTATTTGGAGCTGATTTGCCAGTAGAGGGAGGAAAACCTGGTGAATTCTCTTGGAGAGATGGCCCTTTTCTAAGAGCTCTCAAAAATGGGGATTGGATACTCCTTGATGAACTAAATTTGGCTTCTCAGTCAGTTCTTGAAGGATTGAATGCTTGTTTCGATCATCGTGGAGTAATATACATTCCAGAATTGGCAATGACTTTTAATGTAAAGCCAAGTACTCGGCTATTTGGTTGCCAGAATCCTTTCCGCCAAGGTGGAGCTAGAAGAGGCCTTCCAAAGTCTTTTCTAAATCGTTTTACACAAGTGAGTAAAAATAATATATAAGTAACTTTGGTAAATATTGCTCAATAAATTAATTTTCTGTTTTTCAGGTTTTTGTGGACATTCTTGAAAGAACAGACCTGCAATACATTCTGGAGACACAATTTCCAGAACTACCTGGTGATTTACTAAGTCAGATGATTACATTTAATGAAAAATTGAATTCTGAGGTGGGGATTCTCTGGGCTCACTCAGGGTCTCCCTGGGAGATGAACCTTAGAGACCTGACCAGGTGGTGTGAAGCGACAATGACTGATTATAAACAAAATCTGAAGAAATCCTTTAATCCTGGAAAGGGTGCTCAGTTACTTTACGTTGATAGAATGAGAACACTGAAAGACAAACAGAAGGTATTTATCATTTTATATTTATTATAATAAAGCACTGACTACTAACCATAATGTACTACTTAGAAGTTTGTTTAATTATAGGTAATACAGATATACCAGGAAATATTCTCACAGAATGAGTACTCTTTACCAGATACAGAATTTCCAATTCACTTGATGAAAGAAAAGATTCTCCTGGGAGATGAAATGCTGAGTCGAGGAGATGCCACAGTATATGAAGACAATGATTTGTTGCTCCTCAGGGACCAAAAAACTGCCCTTAGGAGTCTTGCTCAGTGTGTTAACATGAATTGGATGACAATCGTGGTAAGTGTCATTTAAAATAAATCTTTGTAAAGTTGCTTTAGTCTTATGATTCATTAGTTACATAGTTTTCATTGTATGGTACCTTTTTTATGATAGATTGGACCCTTTGGAAGTGGAAAAAGCAGTCTGGTTCATCTTCTTGCAAATCTGGCGGGTCAGAAGCTGAAAACAATTGCTGTGAATACTGCGATGGACATTGCGGATATTTTAGGAGGCTTCGAACAAGTGAGTCATTTTATAACAATTGTATTTTTTTTTGTTTCAATTCATCTGGGTTTTATAGTTTATTAACTTATCGCATGCTTAAAATTCATTTAAACGAAATTATATTTTTTAATCTGAAGAAAATTTAACATTTTATAAAAAAAAAGGATTGATATAATTCCTAAAAATATAAAGTATAGATAACATAGGATGGAGGAACAGATAGATGGAGAAGCTAGTAGACATAATCTATCTTTATTTACACATTTAAACATCCATTAGTTTTAACTTAAATAGTGCTTGTATAATTACAATACAAATATTGCAGTTATTCTTTCAAACAATTTCTATACACTTTACTAATTCATCAGGCACAATTAATGAAGTTGACTTAGTGTCCTTACACAATTCTTTGTCTAACATTTACTTGTTAATAATTAATAGTTAAACTTACTCGTAAAATTCTTTTTCTCTATTCCTATTAAAGTCTTTTGAGAAAAATTGACATTGTTTCAGGGATTTTTCAGACTTACTTTGACTTTGGCAAATGAATTTCAATTTAGTTTATTAATCTACTGGAATATCAATTTATTGCATACATCATTAATCAATTAAATTCATCTAGATCAATACACTTTGTTTAATTGACACAATAGTAAAAAGAATTAACAAATATTCTAAAATAGTCTTATTTTGTTACAAAAGATTAATAATAATAGCATTGTACATATTAGAAGATCTTATAACTTCAATTACTTTCAACCCTTTGCGGTTCTGTGCTATTATTTTAAGAATAGAAGTATATCCACTGTTTTGATTTGTTGAAACTAATGGAAAACCAGTTTCACAGAAACCATACAGTGGTTTATTGTGAACTATGTCGTTGAAGTATATTTATCTGCTTCAATAGAAAGTGTTTTTGAAACACATGGGATATTTTTGTGAGGACAGGTGCAGTCTAATGCATCATGCAGTCTCTGCTCATATTTGCTGTAATCTCAGAAATTGCATACAAAATCCTAGCTCATTTAATTCTCTGCAATTGTAAATGCAGTATTGGGGAAAGTAGTTGAAATAAAAATAAATAGTTGTAAATAAATAGATTTATTTCTTGAACTACTGTAGGATATTTCAGACAAAGTGTTATTTGAAATGTGATCTGCTTAAATTAGAAATATTGAAGTGTATATATATTTTAACAGTAACTTACTTATATAAATACAGTTTTGAAATAAGATAATATATTTTTTAAGTAAGTCGAAATAAATTGGATGTAACAAATACTAATCTGTTGAAAAGAGAGGACCGCAAAGGGTAAAGGCAATGTTTCCATTTATTTGTTTCAATTTTACTTTCATTGAAAACACAGTGCTCAGCAGTAGACAAGAGGCTCATAAATATATTCTTTCTTCATTGTCATTATTTTCTAGTGTTAAGCTACATCGATTAACGCAATTAACGATCTAAAATTTAAACGATGCTCGAACATAGAGATCACTAACAGAAGTAGGGCATTTCGATTTTATCTAGCTTTCAAAGAAGTAAATATGTAAAGCAAAAAATGAAGACATGGTACTAATAAATTCCAGAATATAAATTTCTAAGAAACTAGTTATACATTTACTCGCTATAAACTCACAAGAAACAAGCTTATAAGAAATAGTGAGTCGTTCTTTGGAGGCATTGTGCTTCTTCTTTTCTCTAAACTCTAAATAATTTTTTAGAATTATTCGCATTGATTTGACTTCCCAAACTATATACGTTATTTTTCTTCTTCTTTTTGCTAGCTCATAAGTTCTCTCAAAAAGATGTATATTCTCGTTGTACGCATAGAGTCGTAGACTTAGATCGAATAAACATTAATTTCTAATTTTCAAGTACCCTTTGCTCTTAAATTAGAATATTTGTTCAAAATAACATGTAATAAAGACAGTGTAAAAAAGAAGCTATACGATAACTCCTGCAAGGTTTGTGTTAGATGCCCCAGGGTTGAAGACAGAATCGACTTTGGCGTCTTTCCATCAGTTATCCTGATGGAGCTCCCCACTTGTTTCCTTGGTCAATAATTTGTACGTTCAGGATCCGATGCTAGATTCGCTAAAAACGAGTTTCAAATGGCTTTGATGGCTAGACATTGTGCAGTCAGGTTTTGCCAAAAGTGACCTCAATTTTAGATGAAGTTATGAACCCCTTTTCTACAGATTTTATATTGCTTTATGCATCCTTGAATTCAAGAAAAATTCTTATTAATTCTTTTCTAGGAGTTTTCTTCGCGTTTTCTTTCACAGGACTTAGTCCTCCCTAAAAAGACTTCGCTTTTTTGAAATTTTTTAGTCATCCTCAAGGGGATACTTAAAGATTAGAACTAATCTAGAAATTGGAAGTATCTTAGAAATTAGGACGATTAGAAAGTTCTTTGTTGATTATTAAAAAATTTTTTTGTTGAATTAATTCCAAAATTGATTTGGAATTTCTTCAAACAACTTCGCCGCTTTTACATAATACTTCTTTTCTGTCTTATCTGTGTTCTGTATAAATAGCATAAAATTAATAGTAAAATTTTGTCCACTGTGCAGAATTTACGTAAATACTTCTCACTTGCAAAAGAAAAAAATTAAATAATATCTTGGCGAAATGCCCAGTCTGAAAGTTGAAATTTATACAATGCATTTTAAATAGTTTAATGTGGATTTCTCTATAAAAAGAATTGTAATAAAGAATACGAGTCCGAAAATCCCTAAAGTTTCGAATAGAAAATATGTGTATATATATATATAGGTATGTATATATGTATATATTTGCATACATATACACGTACATAAGGATATTTTCATACTTTTTTCTCATATAAGATATTTAGGATATTTTGTACAATTATAAAGATAATAATCAATTTCTTAACATAGTACTATCAGCCACTTTATCCTATTACTATTAGTCAGTTCATTAAATAGACACTGTTCATTAAATAAGTAATAAAATATAAAATTTGCAAACTTAAATATGCGCTTTAATAATAAGCAGTTAATCGAAGTCAACACTGTTCAAAGGATTAAACAGAAGGAAAGTTATTTTTTATATCTTTTTTTCTGGTCATTTCTTTTCGAAATGACCTTATGTAATGTTTTTAAAAGAACTGATTACCTATGCACGAGAAATTAACTAATTATATTCATAATGTTATTCTCTTTCCTAACAAGTAGTTTTACTCAACGACTTCGTTGACCTAGCGCCCCATGTATGTGTATATGTATCTGTATGTATATATTCGTACAATAATTGTACAATGTTAATGATAATAGTAATAGTAAATACCATACTAACGATCGAGAGAAAACCTCGATTACTTGAGTCCCCATTTGAGTGGAAAGCTCATTTAAAGTGCAGATCAGCTATCGTACTTTCTACTTAACGAGTTAATTCCTAATTGGTGCATCTAATATTGTTTCGATTCACATTAAGGAACTATCTTTGTTAGTTTCATGCGCTCCTACGGTCGCTAGGCTCTTTGTCTATATACACTACCGTCCATTAGTATTTGTGCACTTGATCGAACCTGATTAAGACATTTATATCTTTATTTTAATGAAAATTTCCCCAATAGAGTTGTTATCACTGTATGCTATTAACATTCAGCAGAACAAATGCAAGTTATATATTGTACAATAAATATTATCCATTTATTAATTATATTAAGTGGTGTAAAAATGTCTAGAATTCGCGTGAAATCTGTCTGACTTGGCACTTATTCAAGTCAGACATCGCGAAATCAGTAGAATAGGTCAATAGAGTAAGACAAGTCAGACATACTTTACGTGCAGTTTTGGCGTTTTCTCAACGATTATTATGATTTAATATGATTTTTAACCGATAATTCGTATTAGTTTCTTTAGATATTAATTATATCCATTGATAATATTTATTTAGAGAGGCTTTCATTATAATAAAAATAGGAATGTTTTAAACAAGTTCCAAGTGTGAAGCGATTGTTTATATGGAAAAGTGCTGAATCTTGTCGATTAACGATCCTACGATCGTTTTTACGACTTATTTATGTATTTTGGCAAGTTTTGGCAATTTTGATCGTTCTGGCGTTATTACTTTTGCTAGAAGTGCTTCGCTTCTTTTATAGTAGGTATAATTTGTCTAAAGAGACATAAAAAGTAAAATTTAGATTAATTTTTTATAATCCTTGATACTTGAAATTTATGAGGATTACATTGAATTTTAGACAATTTTTCACAATTCTCTATAATAAAAACTTAATAGGGAGACTGAAATAAAATTATCTATAAATTGAAACTATTAGAACAAATGATCAATTCTAAAATTCCTTGGTTACTCTTGAGATAATTTGAGAACTTTGAAAACATATCTAGGTCGACAAATATTCTTGTATTTTTCTGAAAAGCTTCTTACTGTTAACAATTTCTGAAGAATGCTTTCATTTGTTTATAGGCATTTTTCACTTCGTTGTCATTTTCATGAGTGTCTTAAAGCAAAATTCAGGTAGCCAGTACAATTCATTTCGAAGTTTGTGGAGACTTTCCTTTTTCAAGGAAATTCTTCTAGTAATTAAAAATAAATACATAGAATTAAAGTAGTTGTCTTAGAACGACTATAAAATTTGTTCAATTAAATTATTCGTTGCTAGCTGGACTAGTGTTCACACTCGACTCGTTCACATTTGCTAACGAGAATAGCAAAATGCTCGATCTTCTGCTAATATCATCTTCTTCGTAAAAGCTGGACGTGCTTTTTGATCTCGTAACCAGGGCCCACGGATCCGACGGTATGATTGCGTCGTCCTGTACGTTTTAATTCCGCGATTAATTACGATTACTTAATCTTAAACAGAAATCGTGGAGAGAAACACCTTTATTAATGACACACGTTGATCGAATCCTTTATTGAATTAACTGCCATGCTTTCCATGCATTTTTTCCTCGTACCGAACGAAAAGTATAGCCATGATATTTAGAGCGTGAATTTTCATGCATAAATTGGAATTTCAAAGAAAAAAGAGAAAGAGAGAAGAGTAGTTGACAGGTTGCGGGAAGCGTAGATAAATTACTGGTCGATGAATGTTATTGCAATCTCGAGCAGCATCACATATAATAGCTGTTAAAAGTTTAAAACCACTAGACCGAAATATTGTCAATTCAAAAAACATTTTTTACTATTTTTTAGAGAAAACCCATATCCTCTTTCCCGCTCGTTTATTGATACGGAATCATCGAGAAAATTTAACTTGAAAATTTGAAAGTAGGAAGCTTACTCTTTAAAATGATCCTAGGGAAGTTGTTTTACGTCTTCTTTTCACGAAGTTACAGTAAATCAAAAATTAACAGTGTTTCAGCCTAGTGGTCTTAAACTTTTGGCTTGAAATATGTCTTTGACACACATGCATCTACTGGTTATTAGTAGGCTGCGGAAGTTTATGCAAATTCATCTTTTCATAAACTCGACTAAAGCAATGGGACCTTACTTTGGATACTTAACATATTTTTGCATATTAATTGCATTAATTGCTTCCTAATTCATTCAGATTTTCTATAAATGCATAAATATCCGCAGTCTAATTATTAGTTTTCTTTCGTCAAATATGAGAGTAGACGAGCACGATAGTATACAGTGTTACCTCGACCTCAGCTCGAAAGTACACTCTAAAAATTATCACCTATACAATATGTATTTCAAAACTGACACAATTCAAAAATTGTGGCTCTGAAGCACCTCTATTCGTCATAAAAATTCTACCTAACTACAAATTATTCGACAAAATCATTTACTACGAATAACGAGCATTCTTCTTTAAAAGAGATTATTCATTCTTCTTTAAAAGGTAGATGATTCTGTTCTTCTACATATTACTTTCTAAGAAATTTTTTCCAAGCTCAGAAATAGTTTCTCGCATTTCCTATAAAGCGCTTCTTTGATTTGTCTTTCGCTTTTGAAACACATGCGCGTTATGGGCACACTGTACTCCGAGCGTTAAGTGCTAAAATTGGAGCGTGTTGTCTACTTCTGGAAGCTGTAAAGTCCAGCGCTAGGCGAAAGGTCTCTAAACTATTTTCGTGAAAATATTTCCAATACCAGTAAGTGTTTGCCTGTGGGCGGAAGGGGTGGCTTCAGAAGGGCGACGTCCGTGAGGTCTGGACATGTATTAGGCTGCGGCATTGGCGGTTCCGGAGGTGAGGGCACTGCTTCAATGGGTTCCTCGTATCTCGGAGGTTGAACGCTTTCTACGGGGATGCTTGGGCCCAGAATCCAACTCGCGATGCTTTCGCAGCAGCCACAGAAAAACTCGGACAACCCCTGTCGCAAACCTCGATGAAGGCTCAAGAAGAGCACGGGGTTTACGAAGGCGTGGACGTAGGCGATATGTAGAGTCACCTGGAATTTTATTGCGCAGGCATCTCTTAACAGTTTAATGGCTGGTTGGTTAAAGCCTTGTTCAGATTAGTCGAGTTACTTGGATGCAAGTGTTTTGGGGCAATTTGACCAATGTGAATTTGTTATTTTAGGTGACCTCAAATGTCCCTTGAAGTTTCTATTTCGTCTAAGCACGTTCAGATTGGTCAAGTTACTTGAATTTAGGCCATTAAAATTCATGACTGATCTGATCGAAAGAAACTTTGTTTGTTGAATCGTATAAATGTAGTTGTATTTAAAATGTGACATATATAAATGTTATTTGTTTGGGTGCTGTCGGTGTTTCTCAATCAGTTGGATTTGTCGCATGTCGCACATCGAAGTAGGACATAGGGTAAGGGTAATTTTTATCGGAACAGCTGCGATCATATGAGGTCACAGTGGCGTCACTGGTCAAAGACAGTTGATCATTACGCGAGGCCACAGTGGCGTCACTGGTCGAAAACAGTTGATTATCGCGTGACGTCACAGTGGAGTCACTGGTCATTAAATTGTTAACATCTGATATATAAATTGAGACATTAAAATTTGATATACAGTGGGCGATCGAATAATTATGATCACGTGGAAGGAATTTATATATTTATGTATCATGACTTCGATAATAATGAAGTATATCCTTTCTTCTGCTTTTAACATGTGTATAGATACACAGTTTAATTACGTATAAAGCGTTTGATGTAGTGAGAGTGAACTCACTTTGGCGAAAGTGCTTGAAGTGTGTTTTCCTCTAAACATGCTTTCGGTGAGCTCGCTCTTACTACCCCAAATGCCTCATATTTTATTCAAGACTAGCATAGCATAAGCAACATCCGCATAACAAGGTATTCCTGTAACATGGTTTGACTCTAATACTGACCCTTATAAAATGGAGGAGTTACTTCGACTAAGCTCTCAGAACTGGATCATTTGAAAATGAAAAATTGAAGATACTTTAAAATTCGAAAATTTTAAAGCTTTATATGCGTGAAAGTTTGAATATTTAAAATTGGAGAGTTTGAAAAGATCAAGGTTTACCTCAAATATTTGAAAATTTGTGAAATTGGAGATTAATAGAGCAATAGCTAAATAAAAGAGTTAGATAAATGAGTGTCACAAAATATTCATGTCAATCTTTTTGCTATCATACAATTGTATCAATGGAACTCGAGCTTCGTCTATGTCTTTGTATCAAGCACCAGAATTTTCCTTAACACAGAAGGTTATTTGGAAAAGATTATACAGACACAAAGTAACTATGCGAACTAAACACTGTCAAAGAGATTTGAATTCGCATTGTGTATACGTCAGAAGGCAATGGCAACCTGAGCAGTGGGTGCATTCATGAATGGCTGTTACAAAGTTCAAAAGCCTTCTGAGGGCACAAAGAAGCTTACATGTGATGAGGAAGGCGACACGAGACTAGAAAGTCCTCTAAAGGGTCGATAATCCACTGCTTCTGTTTGTTGCCTTTTCAAAGACACACAATTTACACTAGAATCTCGATTAAGTGACTTAGAATGAGATTCACATTCAGAGCACTCTTTCGATGGCTGATTTTATTATTTCATTTGATTTGAATTGAAATCACTTGGTTTAAAGATTTGAAAGTTTCAGGAGTTGTGTTATTCCTAAGATTCACAACATGTAATTTACATCAGTTCTTTTATACATTCATGAGATTCATTGGGGAAGACTTTCATAAAAATGAAGATATAAACGTCTTAATCAGGCTCCATCGAGCGTATAAATATTTATGAACATCAGTGTTTGTGTATATTATTCCAAGTTTGATGTTTTGGGTGTTGTTATTTACCTCGTGACCAGTAGGGTTCCCTATGTAGGGATGGTCCACCAAGGTGACGAAGAACAGTGGTCCCCAGAAGATACCATATGCGGCTGTTATCACGAGAAACATTTTCACCCTCTGTATGCCCTCTCTCTCCATCCGCTTTAAGTAGTTCCTCATTTTACGGTGCTCCTCTGCCGCTCCGCTTCTCTGAAGCAACACTGTGTTTTTAGATTCTGGTATGTAGAAAGTTTGTTCGAGGAGGGTGTAATTTGGTGATGAGCTATTTCGGAGTACGAACCGAATTTTGAAAACCACAGTTATCGATATTAAATCAAATTGAAGAGTTTACAACGAATATTAATCACTGTTATAGTTTACGTCTGCTTTTATGAGACCAGCTTGTAGTGGTCAGAAACGATGTTAGTAATGTTAGTGATATGGAGTAACATAAATATATATTTGAGTACTTTTGTACCCTTTTGATAGATGATAAAAGTTAACAAGTATTTTTTTTTAAGAGACTCCATATATTTTTATGGACCTAGGAAAATGTGGAGCAGAAATAAGTGGTTTCAAATAGAAATAAAACTATTTTGGGACAATGCAAGGTTTTTATTGAAAATTTGGGAGAAAAGTGTGGGGATGTGAATAATCTATATTCTAAAATCAGTGGATAATTATAAAACCACTGTGTTTGTTACCTACTGTAATAAGTGCTGTTGACAGACATATATTTTTTCTTTTTTTATTTTTATATTCACAGTCAGTGATGAGTTTAAAATTTATCTGTCAAGTGAGTTTATATTGTTTTATGATTTAGCGATTTTTGTAGGTTCAGAAGTGAATGAAGTGGTCTATATTCTCATTTATTCTCATTATTTAAATTATTTTTTAATAGGATAATTGCACTGGTGAACAATGATATCATTTATTATTACCTTAGGAGTACCGCCATTGGTGGATGCAACAGGGTTATCAGGAACCCCATTCGTTTGTTGGTTTCCAGTTGTATTCACGAGAATCGTCAGTAAGGCTACTTTTACCTATTACAAAAATCGATTACATGGTTTGCTTATTATACGTGAAGAACTGTTCTTTTTCCTCTCACACGATTAAGTGGAAATAACCACTAGAATAAAATTTGTGTTTATTTAACTACGAGATAGTCGACGTGAAATTAAAGTTCTTTTTACTTACGGGTTAGAAAATAACAAAAATTAAAATATTAAACAGGTTTTGAATATTTGGCAGTTCAAAATTGGCAAATTTGAAAAATTGTAGGTTTTGTTCAGGCACCTAAAAATCTTGGAAAAAAAGTCTCCCAATTGCAAAATCGACTTGCCCAATAAATTCTCTTTTTTTTTTATCATAATCAAAGACTAAAAAATATACATTTTCGACATTAAAACTTTCGAAACGTATTTTCATTTCTCTTAAAACTTCTTTCCACCGCTCTACTCTATAAATATCATTGTTAAATGCATTCCATCGGAAATATTCCGGTCCTCGACCTTCTCAGCTCATTCATATTAATAAATGTCTCGATTCAGCAGTCCCGTAAATGGGCTAGCAAATTTGTACAACGAACCATTATGTACAATACAAAGAGTGAAGTAACATTGTGCAGAGAAAACCAATATCAATTACGGGGGAGCGTGAAACTTGTATTACTTGTTATAAATTGATCTGATTGGAAAATCCAGAGTTTATGGCAAACGTAACAGCGAAAAGTAAAATTGAATTCCCGAGTATCTGTAGGTGGATTTTCTTATATGGAGGTACTTTCTGTGGAAATGCGGGCTATGTCTACGAAAAGTTAATCTTGCATGAGATAGAAAGAAAATTGGAAAATATTTTTAGAACCAATTTCATGAATCAAATTTACGAAAAATACATGTATTCATTTTAAAGAATTATTTTTTTGTTGTACGTATACTGAACATAACATGTCATAATCAGTTGTAATTTACTTTTCGTTTCCTTTCAGTTTATTTCACATTTTGTTTCTTGATATTCATTTTTTGGAAATGAATACAGTGCAGTCGAAATTATGCCTACTTGGGAATTATTCAAAATGAGTAATAGTAGATTATAATAATTGACAGTTATTGAAACACATTCAAGCATTATCCAATCCTTGAAAATTGAAACTTGCTGGTATAGTAAAATGGATGTACATATGTAAATGTTGAGTTAAGACAGTAAAGACAGGAAAACAGAGAAAGATAAATTTAAAGGTGTAGGTGAACTAGAAATCAGATAATCAATACTTGTAGCAGGAATATCAAAACGTCTTATTCTTAACTTAGAAATCAGTCCACTTCCCTTTGTTTGACGATGCTCATTCAATTGGAAGAATGAACAGAAATTATTCTCGTTAGTCTAAATATCTCCTATAATTGCTAATTTATGTTATAATAAATATTTACATGTACACGTGTACATAATAAAGGAAGTGTTCAAATTTTCAAATCATTGAAATTTTAACTCTATTTGGTCAGTCATGTGCTATCCTTCGAGGAAGAATATTTCGAAATATTGCAGTTGTAGGAAGTTAAGATCTCGAATATTGTTTCTTGGAGTCTTGTAAACACGTACCGCTTCGACGTTAGCTTTGGTGAGGTCTTTGTGCAGTTTCCTGAGGTGAATGAGGGTGAGAGCCACGCAGATCATGTTGATGGCGATCCAAAGCGCGTTTAGGATGTAATGACGAAAGGGGCCATGCACGAGAGGACAGCTTGGAGCATTGTGTCCTGATTCTGTGTTCGCAGCAAGTGCACCACTGAGAAACGTGGGTCCCAGGTTGATGGTGATACTCGCGAACCATATCATGAATGTTCCGAATAAAACACACTGAAACAACAATTCTTACAATATTAGCTACATATTATTATTAATATACAATTATACAGGAGTTTGACAATAGGAAATCAATAGGTGATTCTACACTACTTATACAATTTTTTTTTGGTGTATTTTATATACTTCACTAATGTGAAAATGTCCAAATACCAAATGTCCATTCCAAAGAATGACAAAATTGCGTTTAAAAATTCCTTTCGCTGTTATTAATTGTCGAGAAAGCTTCTGAAATTCGCGGGAAATGTGTCTGACTTGTGACTCATTCTACTGGCTACGCTGTGTCTGACCTGAGTCGTGCAGGTCGACGTTAGAATAAGTCCTAAGTCAGAGGAATTTTAGGCGTTTCCTCAATAATAATTAATAATTATTCGAATACTTCTTATACAGTCAAGTTCGATGAACCACTTCTCTGGTGGTGGATTCTGCGCATGAAAATAATAAAAAAGGTCATATGTTTATATATACCATATCTAACCTTGTTTCGAGTTATAGCGAGTTCTGTAATATCCTTATTTTGAGGTCATACACTTATTTGAGGTCATTCTTGTTTGTCATACAAAACAGGACTTAATATCTGATGTTGAACCTCGTATTCTAATTCCATAAACACTTCCTCTTACATACTGCACTAGACGTGCCCATTAGGTGCATAGCTGTCATTTCTTGATTAGAGGAACTTCCCATTTTCACACAATGTATTTCAGCAATCTGATATCCAGCGCTTTAATGACTCATAAGTGAAATATTAAAAGAGGAAGTGTTCATGAAATTAGAATAGAGGATTCAACGTCAGACATTGAGTTCCATTTGTAAATCAATTAGATGGAATTAGTTCGAATATTTCTAGTTTTTAAAAGAATTATTCGAGCATGAAACTCGCCATGACTTGAGAATAAGGTCAAATGCGGCATATTTTTATGGAAACTTTTTTTACTGCCTTCGTGTGCAGAATTCAGTCTCTGAAACGGTTTCATAGTTTGCACAAATATAAAACAAGCAATAAAAATGTAATAAGTTATACTACTTCGAAAATTGTGGCTTTGAATATTTCTAAATTGAAGTGTTCGGGATACAATGCAATGATCTCTCCATAATTCTCGATTTTAATTCACTAGTTTAAACCCAGATAACGATAGCCATCCTGAAACCGTTAATATCAGCTTCGAAACTTGAAAATTCGAACAAATCAAACTACTGTTTTAAACAGAACTCCCCTCGTATCGAATATTTAATAGTTTGTTTAGCATGTATGTAGGTGTTGGTCGATCGACAGGGTGGGCCAAAATTGATAAAAGGACGCGACAAACAAACGGGACGTCACGATTAATTCTGTTTTAAAAGTACTGACATTCCGCTGCGGACAGTTTACAACCACGGTTTTTCACTATTCAGTGCGTCCTAACAATGCATGTGACACTTCCATTATATTCTCTTTCTCTTTCTCTCCCTTTGCTCTTTTAACCCCTTTCATTTCCGCTTCATAAAGGACAGAGGATCTATGGGGTGCACGTAACGCATCTAGCTGCAACACGCTTCAATTTACACCAGATCAGTTCAGATCTAGGAAGTATTTTAAATTTTCAAATTTTAAAAGTATAATTTTCAATTTCTCAAATTTTAAGGGTTTCAACTCTCAGATAATTAAAGTTTTCAAATTTTTAAATTTTCAGCTAGCCAGATTTTCGAATATTTCGTATACAAATCTTGAATTTCTCAAATTTTCTAATCTATGGATTTATCCCTAGATTTTCAACTATTTCAGTTAAGTACAAAAACTTTCAAATTTTCAAACGCCAAAACCTTCAGATCGGCAAGTATTGAATTATAAAAATCTTGAGTTTCCCCAACATTTCAATCTAGAAATTTCAGCTTCACAAATATTAAAAGCTTTCAAATACTAAAATCGTAAAATTTTCGAAACCTTCGTGTACATTTCTTTCAATTTCTGGATTGCAATTGCTGAAACTCTGTTCTGTGAGTGTTCCCTTGGTATCAAAAAGATGGCAATCAGTTACGAGCCCATAGAAATGAAAAGACGTGTTTGCTACCTAATTCCAAATCGCGATTTTCCATCAAAACAACACTGAAGATGTAGGAATTAATTAAACAGCCCACCCTGATATAAGCGCTATCTCTGTGACACTATTCATGTGAACTGGGTCTACAAACACATTTTTGTCCCACTTTTGGGCACATTCAATATGCAATCGTAACGCTCATCAAGGTTCTCTGTCATCGTACTGGAATCGTACGTATTATGTACCAGCTACATAAATATGTAGATGTCAAAGATAAATGGGTTAAGTGAATTCAATAGACGCAGAGTGGAAAAAGCGTAAATAAAGGGACGAACGACACTTGCCTGGGGTGAGTCCATCAGCAGAGGAGTCGTAAGGTCGGCCTCTTCATCAGTTTCCGGAAAAATCGGGCTGTCGTTCAATACTGTCGTCAGCATATTCACCGTTGAGACTGTCACCAGCAGGAGAAATGCTGTCTCCACCAGAGAACACTTAGTCATCGGCTGACAATTTAGTATGCTTGATCCGAGGGGTAATAAAATCGCGGCTCTCGCGCAGTCTACCATCGCCTGATGGAATAGTAGCCCCTGGGACCACCTAAAATAACAAATCGTAGCTTTCTTTTTAAACCAAAATTTTATAACAGTATGAGACACAGTAATAAGCTTCAAAAATGTTACATTAAAAATAAAGCAGGTAAATATGAACTTGTCGTCTTCAAAGTAGCTTCCTTATCGAAAGACTAAAATGAAAGATTCTCAAATCAAATCTCGTAGACTGACGTATTAAGTTTTTATAAAAGAAAATAAATTGTCAAGTAGTAGTTGAATTGAGAGAAGTAAATATCTTGTAAGTGGATTTTTCAATCGGAAAAGCTAGTTAATGGGATTTTCAATTTTGTTAAAGGGTGAAAAATTGTGAATTTACCTAGCTTATCTCTTCTTGGCCTTTTGTGTTCTTTTTTAAAAAAGCTACTTTTAGTTATCAAAGGAATGTATCTTTAGAAATTCTTAGTTCAAAATTACTGTATCTTGAATACCAGAAAGTGAGAAAAAAAGGGACCACTTTCAAGATACTCTGCCATTCACTGAAATAAAGTTTTCTTCAAGATTTTCCTGTTAACTATTGTCAGGCTTTTGCAGCAGTAAAATTAGCATGCCTTTGAGTAGTTGTGTTAAATATACAAATCGAAGCATTAAAGAGCTGTAAAGTGCAGCGTAGCCTTGAACGTCGATCGTTTGATTATCGTGTGATGAGTAGACCGATTCTCAAGAGGAGATAAAGTGTCATCAAAATTTGATAGCTCTAGTCCTTGACGAGAATAAGGGCAAGTATTTCTCTGTCAGTCATTAAAATTAGAATTCGTGTTCTCAAATAAGATTATATCTAACCTTCAAGACGTGTCATTAGAGACTTGCCAAAGATGCGATAAGAAGGAAACTGTTGCAGTAGCTCGTACCCTAGAAGCATAATTGCTCTGCTACTTTTACGAGTAGCATTTATGAACTGGATAGATTTTAATTTTTCTCTGAGCGTCGTCGCAAAATGCAATTTAAAAAGATTAAGGGATAAGGGGTTGCAAATTTAAGAAAGTGTTTATCACCCCTACGAACGTTTTCACCCCTAGCTCTACTTGAACTGCGTTTGCTCAAAGTTTCAAATTTATTTCAGTTTTCAAGTTCCTGAATCGTCCTTGATAGTGTTCACGAGATTCTCCAAATATATTTTCTGAAATATTGTAGTTTCTGAAGTCTATTTGGACTTTTAGGCCTGATTAATGACCTAGTCATTTAGATATGCTTGAAAGCTTGATACTGTGTCTTTGATCTTCACTTTACCTCGCCTGGTTGTTTTTTGAGATCAAAGACAGGGCGTTGGTGTTTTATTTTCTAAAAGTTACCTCCGCAGTTGTCGCCTGGTCAGGATAAGAGCCATGAGGACAAAGTTCGCTCCCATTCCGAGGGCGCCAAGGCTAAAGATTAACGTTGCTTCTGTGGCACCACCAGGATGACACTGGAAAACTTTCGTTGCGTTCGACGACACGTTACCCGATGCGCCGATTCCAAATCGCAGGTTGGCCCCTATCATCGCCGCCGATTCACCTATTTCAAAAATAATCAATTTCAACAATGAAAAAACGACGCAAAACTAGAGCCAGATGAATCGCGTGAAGTTTTACTAGTGAATCATCTGAACCAGAAAGAACGAAACAAACAAAGTGCTTTTTGGGAGTCTCTGTGATGACTAGAAAGAAAAATACAGTATTGTCTCGATAAAATCTCGCTAGTACGATATTTTTTATCAATATAAAATATTCAACAATTTGTTATCTCAAATAATAACGAATGTATTAGAAGAACTTTATCCTCTAAATGTTCATCTACCATCTATCTAAAAGGATTTAGACTACATAAAAAAATACTCTGCAGCTTCCAAAATAATATAACAAAATCTCGAATTCAAGTTCGATTTAAATTTCTTGATTGTAATAGTACTCGGAGGCATGTTTTTTGACTGTTTCAAGGGTCCTGTGAGTGTATCGTTCTCCAAACTACTTCGTTATGTCTTCATTTAGCGAGGTAAACTACTTCGTAGAAAATCGATGGGAATAATTAAAACTTTCGAGTGTTCTTAAACTCTGTAATTAGAATAAGATACTAAACTCAAAGCGACGGTAATTACGCGAAGGAGGCGAACAATTTCGATTCGCTTAAAATAACATTTTAAGAGGGGCGAGGGCGGGGGGAAGATTATTACTGTTTTTGTGAGATATGGTAGTTAGATAAGGCTGAAATCGACTTAGCTGGGAATAAGTAATTTGTACGACTATGGATTTCAATGCTAATTTTGATATGCATAGTAATTAGGAGGATTGGCCAGCTTCTTTTGCCTTTGCTTCATTATCGAAGATATTTAGCTTCATTAGCGGATATTCGTATTTTTTTCTGTGTCAAGTTTTCCTGTTCCTCGTGTCGTGGAAATATTTCAACATCCGCTACTGCTTCTGTATGATAACGAAATACGTGGCATTATTTTAAATGTTTCATTTGCAAGTCTTCACGTGTTTCTTGTAATTTGAAACAGAACGCTTCTGCTATGAATTTCTCAAAATTTTAGACAGATTTTTCGGATGATCTCATATCTTTTTACAGTTGTCCTTATTTTTTAGTAACAAGTATGCTTTTATGACTCACTCTGCATTAACGATTCAGTTGCTCTTAGAAGATTACTATTATCATAAAGATTCTAGAACGCATCTCTCCTGCAGGAAGAGTGAAAATTATAGGGCTTTATAGACCAAGAGGTGAAAAGAACGAGGGGAAATCGATTATATTCTTTTGAAGGATTCTGAAAGGATCTTGAAAGCAGGATATCGGATCCTTTCGGAAAGTATCATACAGAAATTCAATACGGCCGCTTACATTCCAATTTTGCTGTTCCTTTGAGAAAAACCACTAACAGCATGTTTCTTTTTTTACTTTACTATGTAAAAGAAAGAGTGAATAGACCGTAAAATGACAGAACAAATAATTTTGTTCCCTTTGTTCACTTTCCATAATTTTCTTCATTTATTAAAGAAGAAAAATGGAAATTTCCAGATCAGAAAGGGTAAAACAGGAAAGAGAATCATTTCTTAATAAATGTAAAAAGATTGTAAATGTTTCGTAAATATTTATAAGAATTTACTTTAACAAAAACCTTCTCTTAAAATAGTTCCTTAAATCCTTAAAGGAAGACAAACCAGAATTACAATTAATATGAACATGAAAGTTATTTGTAGATAATTCAAAGATTTCTCCCACTTGCATAAATGTACCTTATATTTTATTTATTCAAAAATTACTGCAATAAATCACAAATAGGTGAATCTATAAAATACAAACTGCAGTTAAGTAGGTAATTCCTAGAAGGAAATAATGGTCCATGAAAATTCCCTGTTTAAACGTTCCACTGGTTTCATTGAGCCATCATCTTGTTGCTTCACTCAAATTCACGCGATTTTATTGGGTCATTGGGTAAACTTATCATTATCGTCGATCGATTAACGCTTGATTAGCTCTACTTCAATTGGAAACCACCTGGCTTTGTTTGTGTGCGTGTCTCACATTCAGTACACCTAGTATTATAATATTTACAAAATTTCTGCTGACAAAACCAAACTTAAATATTAATAAATGTGAAACCTCGATCCTCGTCTCCCTTCAGCAATAAATTAACGAAAGTCGATATTATTTATGAGAAGATCTAGAAGATCGCGAAGATAAAATTTAGCCTTATTTAATGCATTTCGAAATTAAATTCACGGCGAATGTTCGAATAAACACACAACTGTGTTAAGCAAAGTTCATGAGCTTTGGGACATTTGAAATTTTGAAGAGTTCGCGAATTTCATCGCTGGCATTTCAAGTCTTTACTTTCCGCAGAATTTCAGTTACGAGAGTACACAAAGAATTTATTCTCCTTGGTATTCTCAGAGCCCGAGCATCTATTGACGTTGAAACTTTCTTCTTTCTTCCAGCGACGTTACTCTCCTCGAGTTAGGTGCAAAAATTACAAGAACAATTAGAGGGAAAAATTATCGAACTCTTATCAAAATAGCCCCATGCTTTCGATTCAATTCTTATGTGTGCTGATAATTATGAAAATGGTGTAACTAAAAAATCCAAAAAGGGATAACTAACTTTGTTATACTTGTTTCATGACATAAATCTATAGTACACAAAAAAATCGTAAATTTAGTTCTTTCGATATTTTTTAAATAAAATTCTTTATCATGTTAAATAATTGTAGTCTAATTTCTCATTTGAAGCTTCAAATTGTCAGTTTCTGAAAATTTTCCCTTTCAGCATGTTCCAACTTTCAAATATTCGCATCATTAAGAGATGTTTCAGCATCGCGCTCACCTTGGCGCAGTTTAATTGAAGTTCAAATACATTTACCTCGCGGTTTGCCTTTCATACGTTAGATACCCCTTTACGCTTGTCTTTTACAAGGGAACCGATGAAAGATTAACTTAGCACTCCTCTCGCGTGTAATCTTTGAAGGCTCTGCCGTCACGTTAATTATTTTCTGCACGTGTTACTCTGCGCCGCTCACTCGTTCCGCTTTAATTTTACAGTTTTCAATTTTCCCTCCGCGACTTCGTTCCCTTCTTTTTTGCCAATTTGAAGTTATTTCGTTCCTCCAGTAACTAAAGTTTGGACACGCTTGCTGGTTTTTATTAAAGTTACATTACACAACAGAAAAGTAGTTCATATTTTTATGAAGTTATACATACAATTTTTGTTCTTTTCTTGAAAACTATTATATCAGTTGTAGCACGTTATTTATTGACATATAGTGAAAGAAATAATCACATGTGTTTATTTGCATTTAAATCGTGTATTTTATAAAAATATCTTCCCTTTTTTTAGAATTTAGGGAGTAATTCAGATTTATTGAATTTAATATCAATATATAATGTTTCAATGCTGAAAAGGGACTACAATCTAGCGTGTGTCGTAAACAAGTTCGTGTGTCGCTGTATCTTCTAGTTAGCGTAGCGAGTATCATCTCATGTGCGAAAATGCGACTTGCTCTCCTAGTATATATGTATCTGTTTAGGCGCGTATATGTCTACCGAAACATGGTAAAAGCTGTTCTTCCGTGGGAAAACGATACCATTTACGCTAACTCGACAGCAAGTGCTCATCCAGCTATAATACGATGATTTAATGCCGAAAATTTCACAGGTGTTCGGTAACATACTAAATATCCTTAATTTAATAAAAGAATGGCATACACTACTACTGTCTCCATATATTAGTAAACAGTGATTAAGCCATTGGTACCTATAGGTACTTTAAAGGAAATCGCCTCACAGGAATTATTATTAACGATTGCCATTACTCTCTAGAGTAATAATAAGTAATAATCGAAAGTTAAATAGCAAGAGATATAAGAAAGTGTATTAAAACTTTTTTGCACTGTTCTGCTCTTCGATGCATTTGCGAAATTACAGTATCTTTTTGTTAGTTAGACTTTAAGACATTATTATTCTAAAATGAGGAACAGATCGAATTAAGTTTCATTTGACTGTGTTGCATTTGAGCTCTTCTACCACCCTTTAAAATATTACTACGTGTATTGTTTAAACAGTCTTCGTTTTGAGATTCAGTTATACAAACACTTTTCTGCCTTTGTTAATTTCGATAACGTAGGTTCTACTGTATTCGTAGTCTGTAATAACTTCACCACTGCGCAGAATTTAGAAAAGGTGAAAGGTTACGACATGAAAAGTGAAGTGTGCACAGTTTGTGCAGAATCGTAAATTATGAAGTTTCGCCTATCGCGCAGTTAGGTACAGAAATTATGAAGACTTCGAAAGTTTGAAACTTTGAGGAATGAAGTGCAATATGTTTAGAGCAATAATACGTGATTAGTAATTGCTTATTTTACGTCAGTTGCCCAGCTGCAGCGTTACAAATTTGAAATAAATCTGTAACAAGGATAAATCAAATAAACTGCGTGAAATATAAAATTCGACTCGTATTGGAGGATGTGTAAAGCTATAACTTAACGTTAAATCGAGTTTCTGACTCTTGGAATTGTTTCCAAGTCGAGGAATGAAAAGTAGCGTCGAGGCTGTGGAAAATTTTGCATACTCGAGAACTTTTCAAGAATTGGAAAGTTACATACTAGTTGTTTCCTTGTTGGTGACAGTTCTGAATATCATAAATGACAGTATTTCGACATTCAATATTTAAGTTTTAAATAATACTTAAACAAAACAAATCTGAAAGAGTAATTTTATAAATTTCTTTATACTTACTCGTCTAAATTCTGTACACTTCCGTTCAGACTGTATTTTTGTTGATCGTAAAACATGTCTAACAGTACCTCAATTTGCATACAGTAATCACAACACGTTTGTGAATAATGACTGATTCAATCTTCCGACGTTAGTTATTTTAATTTCATTTAAATTTAATTTCTGCAAGCACTGTAAGAAACCTGAATTAAACTATCTCTGTCCACTGGACATTAGGACATGTGCAGCGAACAAGATAACTTTTACGATGCCATTAAATTTATTTTTCTTAACGTTTTAAAGCTGTAAAACATATTTCCTACGCTAAAATTTCTGATGAAAACAAATTTAGATTTTAGTTATAAACAATTTTTAGTAACTGTCATAATTCCTCCAAAATTATATTCCAAAGTCAACTCTAATACTATGACAAATTCCTAACTCTAACATTTTCAAATTATCAAGTTTTGTAATAATTAAAGTCCACATCTTCAGTGTCTCAGCTTTTCAAATCTTCAGGAGTATAAAAAAATATATATCTTATAGTTAGTTGGGCAAGTTTCGATACTTGACCGGGTTTATTTACCATCTCTTGATTTTTTACTATCAATATTGTCTCTATTATCATAGTGTAGTCTAAAGATAGTTTATCATATAACTAATTGCAAATTAATTTGAGGAAACAAATTTCAATCTCGCCAGTTGAATATCCGTCGAAAAGCAATTACATGCTCAGTTTCGAAATTCAGGATGCAGGTGAAATTGTGCCCGTGGCCTGTAACGAAATTAGGAGAACTCGAAAGACAAACTCGCTGGAATCGGTAAACAGGGGAAGCCACGTGAAAGGGCCAGACAGATCCCGAGAGAGTTGCGACAATTCAGTTGCTCCCAACTCGAACTTTCGACGAAAAACTTCGTCGAATCTGGGATATCGTCACGATAACAACAGTTTCTCTAGCAGAGAATTGAATATCATCTGGGTATATGTGAATATTTTCAATATAATGAAAACCTACTTTTAAATGGATGTCATCAATGAATATTATTAATATTTTAAAAAAAAAGAAACTAATAGGGATTATGTGTTAAAAATTATAATTACGTGATTACAAATATCATAAAAATTGTTTTTATATATCATACAAATTAATGGTGAATAATACGATAAATGATCGAACATGTATCGAAACAGAACTGTACTTTGATTTTAAGCATTTTTCATTTTGCAAAATGTAAGCTGACACAACAATCTAATTTGTTTTCTAGGCTGATTTAATCATACTAAAACGAAGAATTTGGGAAGCAATTCGTTTCGAAGTATTGGACTTGTATCTTGTCTATTACTACCTTCTTTAAAATGCTTTTACTTTTGATTAAATTCTAGCCAGGCTTAATTTTAATTTTCTCTACCTTTTACAATTCTCCACGATGAATGTGCATAGACCTTTGCAATAACGTTCCACTTTTACCACCAATTGAATCAAGAGAGCACTTTAAGCTAATTAACCTATGAGCCGAACTTGTGAAAATATATGCTTCGACGTAATTAGCTTTTAATTAATAATTATGAGCTGTGAGAGCCATGCTGTTACACGCTTTCGGCGAATTTCGGTATTATCTTCAAAGTGAAGGAGGTTGTCGGAAACTTAGTACAAAATGGAAGTATGTTATAGAGTCTTGTCTCGATACAAGGACTGGTCTCGATACAAGTTCTTCCCTTGTTGTAAGTCCTTATTTCAAATATAAAAAATGTTAAATTCTGATAATATGTTACTTATTCGATGTTAGAGAAGCATTGTAACTTCATTGCCAATTTTTTTGGTTGTTAATTATGTATACTTATTCTTCTTTGTAATGTATAGTTTAAAAATTGAATTTTCTTTTAATTGAACTGAAGAAAATGACCCTCGTTTCGCGTTTCGCAAACATAAGCTTTTTCGATAGTATCTTTCATTGTAGTTTACAATGTTTCGAGTTCTAGAGCTTAAATTTCTTCAGATATAATTTTGTTTCGATATAAGTTATAGTCACGTGAAATCAGACACGAGCTCATATGTAGAATATTAGCTCGTTTGTAAGCTTAGTTTATATTTCACAATTTAAATTCGGTTTTAAGTGAACATAAATACAGTAGCAAGCTCATATCGAAACAGTATACTAGTACAGTAACCATGAGGATACCATCGAGTTTACACCAAGACAACACTATAGAAGCAAAAAAGCAAAAAAAAAAAAAAAAAAAAAAAAACAGTTTACTAGTGTTTCATTGTCACAGCAGCGAAAACTTTGCTCTGATTACTCAAAAATTGCCTCAATAGACGCCCTCCTCCCTTAACGAAGCATTATCTAGCTATCAAGTCTCCTCACCCTGTGCTCCCTAAAATCGCATCTCTGGACTCCTTTCATCCCTGTCACGTCTTCTTCGCGGGTGTGTCTCCTTGAAAATTCACCATGTTAAAACGGCGCTATCACCACCACCACCGCCGCTACTGCCACCACCACCGCCACTGTCACTGCCACTGCCACCACCTCGACCGCCGCCACCTCCACTGCCACCCCCCGCCACGTTTCCGCTCGTCAAAGGAGGCTCGCGCGCGCCAACAGCGGGGCTTGAAAAATGGATACGGCTGAAGGATCGGGAGGGTGAGGGAGACAGTGACGAGAGGGTGCAGAAGTTTTTCGGTTCTCTCGGCTCGGGACACGAGAGAGCACTGAGGAATGGAGCCCCTGATGCGAGGATGGCAACCCCCTCCAGAGCACCGCGACGTGCGCGCGCGTATCTCGAGCATGTTGGCATGTTCTCGGTGTTGTTTCGCTAGGGTGGGTTGACAGGGGGATGCCGATGGCTCATATAGTGGCTCTTGGGGTAGCACCGCAGGCTCGAACTCCAGGGCGAATTTTCGCGCGGGGAATTGGCTTTGGCGCGGCGCGATCATCGTTGTCTCGATATAGGCTCGCCAGTTATAGTGGGTGACCAAGCTTCTACGAACGCGTAGAAATTATCGCTTCTTTCAGGCGGGTGGGAACTGTCATAAATGCAAGTTATTTTCTGATTTTTTAATTATTTTAATTATTTCTTTTTTAGTTTTAGGTAACTTTGTATATTAACATTTTAAGGGGCAGGCTCTGGAGAAACTTTAAAACAAAGGTGATTTTCGGTCATTTTTTTGTATTATAGAACCCTGATGAAACTTGTTTTTTTTTTTATATATGCATGTTTTCTAACTTTCCAAGGTATAAATATTGTTTTCTTTTCCTTACAAGTTATTGGCTTTTTGTGAAGTAATAAATGATATTCTCTGTGGATCCGTCGATGATCTTTATCAGCGTGCAGTCTAGCGTTTATTTAGTGTGATCTACGAGACGAAGTCAAATGGAGATTTTTTTCGTCATAGAACTATGCATCGTATGAATTAAAATCGTGGTTAAAAAATACAACATTAATGTTAATACGCGATCCTTGTCAACTCTACAATTTTGGTTTTAATTATATATGAAACATAGTTTGCATAATTAATATTATGGATCAAGCAGGTTCATACGATAAGGAACTTATCAAACTTATGTATCTCATTAATAGAAATTTCTTGTCAATATCTTCGACTAATTTATCGAGTTCAGTAGCTAAAGTAATCACTGTTTATGCCAAATTTATATGCAGCGTACCTGGGTCGATTTTATCACTTGACTATCTTGAAGGGGAGAATTTCGATATAAACTGAAGGCGAATCCATCAGCGAAAATTACGAGCTCCAGCGTGTAAAACGTAAACGTATGCAGCAGACAAAGTCGATTGCATGACACTTCTTTTTGCTCGCTTTTAATGGATAGCGAACTCGCAGTACTTTTTGAAATTAAAGTCGGTTTTATTAATGTTCACGTTACTGCAGCCACTTAATGAGGATTCTGATTTAGGAAACCATATAGTAGATATTTCTCCAATACAATGGAATATTTTAAATAAAAATCTTTAACTTTTCAAGTTACCAAATTTTTGTGATATTTTATGGTTTATAATTACAGATACATTCATTCTCACAACTTGTGTAATAGAATACATAGATACCTATTAAGAACAGTTGGAATTCGTTAAACGAAAATTGAAGATGCTAGAGTACTGTTCAGTTTGCAATGAGGAACTATATATTCTTTAAAGCTCCATATATATCCAGACAGTGAATACAGTATCCACATTTTATGGGAAATTATTTACCAAATAAAGAAGAACTAAAAGATACATCAAAATGTTAAGACTATTTTCTCCACTGATGTCGCTAGATTGATCTCGATATACGAGTTATCTTCTCCACTGCCCAGAGTAGAATGGCTGGCTTCAGGTTTCAGATGAGCTAACAGCTTCTTCAGGTCATTCAAGTGTAGTAGTACACATCAATCATTGTACATTTCAAGGCAAAGAAAAGTTGAAAGGAATTCAACTTCGCTTGAAGCTTGAAAGGATATTCTTAGTCAAATAAATAGCAGGTTCACATTGGTCAGGTTTCACAAAATTACTTGAATTCAAGTAACTTGACTAATCTGAACGAACTTATATGGAGATCAAGTCATCAGATTTGGAGAATTGCTTCTGCTGTGGATCCCTCAATTGCTTGTCCTTTTGTGCCTGTTTAGAATATGAAAACTTAGATGAAAAGTACTGAAACAATATGCTATACAATACTCTCAAAAACTTGAACCCAAAAATTTGTTCTTTGCTGCTTAATGCAGGAGTGTATTCAGTATTTTAATATTATTCAGTTTTCAGTATTTTAGTATTTAATAATACCTATTCAGTATTTTCTTTCACTTTAACCACGAATTTCTGTTCTGAACATCTCAGTTCCAAGTACATTATTCTTTAGCTGAGCTTGAGCTTTCGAGTTCTTAGGCTTTATACAGCATTCCCCTGCATATTCATTTTATCATGAGCTATGCAAGATATAAAAACACATTGTTATTAATAATCCTTAATGAAGAGGCTCGCGATTTAAAAATCAAGAATGCAAGAGCTGGGAAGGTTAACGAGAACGTCTGCAGCTGATTCAATAGAAGCGACGTTAACTCAGCCTCTTCGAACTGTCTTAATGGTAAATTCTTTATTTTATTTTTCTCAATGCAGCACTCGAAAGGCCTTTAAAATTTAACGAGGATGAGGTCGGCTTTCAGTCCTACTGACACGGAAAGGGGCGAATTAAAGGGAACGAAATATTGTCGCAGGAGCTTTCTTTCACTGTGAATTGAGAATATTCTATTCTATAACAATCTGGAATTCTGTCTAGAACGATTCAAATTGATTACCTCGTGCAGAGCAAGAGCAAGAAAAATCTGAAGGTTTTAGTCACGATGGGAGTCTCTATAGGAAGTGTTATCAATATTAGGAATTAAACACAGTTGAAGATTTTCTTCTACATATAGACGTAAACTTTCTTCTATGAACGTAGATATTATTCTACTTCTATTTTCTGCAGAGACAGAAACTATTTCTCACAATTTTAGTTAAATAATTTTTTCTTCTTTATAATGCATGTACATTTACATATACTTCACTGAGGAAGTAGTTATATCGATCGTAATTTATAGTTGGACTGCGGATATCTGTGCAAATTCATATTTCTCTGAAGGCAACTACAGAAATTCCCATAAATTCATAAACATCTGCAGTCCACTAATCATTTTCTCCACTAGTATAAACAGCGCGCGCGCACATGTTCTAAATACATTTATATGTGAGGGGCGGTGTCGTAGCTAGCAAATCAGTCATCAGTGTTTTCCTTATTGGCTGAGGTGATCAAATGTTATGCCTACTCTCTGCGCTGCCTAGGATCTACGATGACACAGAAACTGCTTGAGAATTTAATACATCTGGCTTCGAGTTCCATAGGGAAGATATTTTCCGACTCGCTCTAATAATTTTCGAGCTTATCTCTGGTGAAAGAAACCGTCTTAGCGACCCTCTGGTTATCCCTTTAGTAATAGGAGGAATTTTACCCCAAGCAGAGAAACTAATTATCACGTGTAATTTTCTCACTGCATGGAATTTTCCTCTGTGAAACCTTTGTCAAATTCCCACTCGTTTTCTGAAGCAGACACCTGTCACCTTCAATCTTATTCGAATCAGCACTATATATACCTGTTTTTGTATGTAGCATCACCTTCGTTAAGAGTTCTTTTTATTCAGTGAGATCAGATTAAGATCTCCTTTCAAATTATTACTTAATCTTACAGGATTCGAGTTTCGTTAGAAATTCTATTTGACATTTTTAAAATTACTGTCAGTTCCTCTACCGCCAGTGCGTCAACACTGAGCACCCTCCTAGCACTTCCCCAATTTCACAGTGAATTTGGCTGCCAATCTCATCCAAGTGACTCTCCAATTTGGCATCGAGTTCCTTTACCTGTGACGCTCTGCTGTGCCATACTGATCTGAAAATTAAATTCTTTCACGCTTGTTTCTATTCTAACTATATTATCTATCCATGTATCAGAATCGTTTATGAATGGTATTCACAGATCGACAATCATATTCCTATTAAAATATCAGTACTCGTCAGACTCTCGCGTTATTCGTTTCCAGAATCGTAACACTCAAAAGGTGGAGGGTTGATTCTGCTTGTATATTAATTCATTATTAATGTAATATAAATCTAGCTTCATTATAAAATTAACAATCTAGCTTCATTATAAAATTAACAGTTCATTATAAAATTAAGCAGTCATACGTTTTCAGTGTTGATCTCTAAATACACTACCATCCATAAGTGTCTGAAGATTTAGGGGATCCTGATTAAAGTACTCATAATTTTTGCTTCACTGGTTGCTAAAGAGTTAAGATAACTCATATGAGACACAGAAGACATAGAAGATACATGACTCACATGAGGCTAATGAACCTATTCATGGACTTGGAGCTCAAAATATTAAATTGAAGTGTGAACAGTAGCAATCGAATTTCTGTTTCGTTTTGTGTTACAGACAGACTACCATCGCAATTTTGAAGAGCTGCTGGAGCGGACAGAAGCCTGTCTGTTTGAGATTCTTAGGAATAGATTAACTAAACAGAATTTAGACCAAGTAACGTATTATCATGGTCTTCTGGAAAATGTCCGACGCTTGTCAGAAGGTATGCTAATTAGTCCAGTGAATCTTCGAAACTGAATCTTATTCTTGTATTTAGCAACGTTACACGTAATATTATATCGTGTGTCTGGCTAAGGGACTTACTCTATTGCCAGCATGCACTGGCTAGGTCAGACGCAGCGAAATCAGTAGAATAAGTCAATAGAATAAGACAAGTCAGACATACTTTACGCGCATTTTCGGCGCTTTTTCAATAATTAATAACTTAAAAACGAAGCCTCAAACGTAATTTCGTTACTCCTCATTTTTGTTTTATTTTGGCATGTAGAATCACCCCAATTTTTTACACTTGTTGTTGAACATTTTGTACGTATATAATCTTACATTTTTTTAAATCTGTGGTTCATCATCTTTTTAGAAGCAGACGATAACGATGCGACGAAGACAACAACATCAACAGAAACAAAATTGTTTCTACGTAAAACTAAGACTTTGTCGGAACTAGTATCATCCATAAGGATATTAGAGACCTCCCAGGAGCCAGAATTGAAAGATATCGAGAGGAAACTTAGCGATTTGTTGATCGCTGTCGAGAAAGACAAATGTTTGAACGCTGGTGGAAAGTTCGAGTGGGTGGACAGTGTTCTTGTAAAGGTAATGTGTTTCCTCTTTCTTTCGATGACATTACAATAGTTTCTGCAATTATTTCAAGCTTTAATACATTTCTTAACAAAGTCATGGACCTTTGAAGTTGAACAATTTTGTCATTCACTAAAATAGTGTTTTGCTATTTATAAAAAGAATGACAGAATTACATTTTTCTTTACAGTGTTTGCAAAATGGCACCTGGTTACTACTGGACCAAGTCAATCTCTGCAGTCCAGCGATACTGGATCGATTGAATGAACTCTTGGAACCGGGTGGAGTTTTAACAATTGGCGAAAAAGGTGTCAACGCAGAAGGAAACGTATTCAGTGTGAAGGCGCACAAGAATTTCCGATTATTTCTTACCATGGACCCTCGTTATGGAGAAATTTCCAGGTAGCACACAAAAATACAAAGTCAGCCTTGAAATTCTCAGAAACAGATTCATCTCAAATGATGGAAACTAGTAATTGAAAATAAGGAGTGAAATAGTGTATAATGTTACATCAAATGAACGTTAATGCAATTCAGTATTATTAGTACTAATTACATTTTTGCTTTAATCTCTTTTCATTGTTGCAGAGCTATGCGAAATAGAGGCGTAGAAATCAGCATCATCATGCCCCAAGAAATCAGTGAATACAATAAATTGGACATTAGATCTTTGTTGAACAATTGTGGTATAAGAAAAGTAAGTCAGCAGGACTTGTTGCTGAGAATTTACGAGAGTGTGTACAATAATCAAATGAAGCTAAACGAATTGCAACAAGTTGCATCGTTTACTAGTCAACAAATAGCTAGAGGATTCACTTTGGAAGAATCCTTGAAAAATGCATACCGCGAGATTTGTGGGATGTTTGATTCAAGATCGAGGAAAGAGGCTTTGAGGAGAATTGATGAGATTCTCGCCGAGAGGGACACTGAGGAATTGGTTTGCTATGATTTGAATTCGATTAGCTTGAGAATTTGTGATCTTAGAATAAACTCTAGACTGACCATGGTGAAACAGCAGGGCTTTCTTCTGAGATCGACTGTGGAAATGCTGAGGTGAATAATAATCAGAAATTTGTTGTATTTATTTTCTTTAGAATACGTTCATGGCTATAAAGAAATTAAAAGAAATTTTTCTCTGAAAACAACAAAGATTAATTTTAATTATCATTTCTAGGGAAAATTACAAGGAGATTGATTTCCAAGATATCTTCCAGGAATCTCCAGTAACAGATACAGAAAAATTCATGAAGCTTATTCTTCTTGATTTCTATGAAAGATCCTCGATGAATGATTTACAAATTCGCCACGCTTGGAGTTCGAATATTTTGATGGAAAATAGACAGCAGTATTTTGAGAAACTGAATAAATCTTTGTATAAAGAAGTGGCACATCTGGAATTTTTATACAAGAAAAACTCTGCCTTCGAGATTCCTTTGAGTTTAATTAAATCCGTCACTGTGTACAATAATTTAGCCATTGCCTTATACTTCAAATTACTAATTGTGGAGTACCAGTCGCAGAAAATTATTAAAAGGAAGAAAGATGTAATTGATGTGAAAGAGTATTCTGCTGCTGTTTGCTCTGGTAAAGATTCAATCATATTACGTTTAATAGCTAAACTAATATTTAAGAGTAGACTGCAAATCTTTATGCAAAGTATAATTTATAATATTTGAAGGATGAAACAAATTTTTATTTAAATTTTCTTGTTTTCAGGAAGACTCTCCACTAACTTAAAAAATGAGCCCTTAATAGTCAGATTTGTCGAACTTATAGAACAAGTTGCCAAGATAATCGACATAATACTTCACAGCGAAAGTTTAACAATAAATGAAAACCAGTATATTGAACTACGAGATAGTCTGAAGTTTTTTAGAAGATTCTATGAATTAGGTTCGATTGAATTAATAGATAAGTCAAAAGGCACATTCTTCGACCTTCGAGATATTTCTTCTTCCCTCAAGGTCCACTACAAATGGCTGACAAAATTGCTGAAGGAACTATTTTCACTTCTGGACCAAAGTTTCAATAACTCTATAGTGCAGCAAGAATTAACACGTTTCTTAAATGAATCTTTAAGCGTGTTCAGTGACATAGATAAGTTCAGAAAAATTAGGAAGAAGATTAAAAAGTGCTTATCGATTCCGTTGCCTCACTCTTCTGAGCAATCAATGAGTTTTTGCGAGAAACTACGACTGATCTTGAAGAAATACGAAGTTACTGATGAAGACTTGATCGATTCCTCAAAAGTGCGATCTAAAGTCTCTTATATAATAGAAAACTTCGGGACGAGAGGAAAATTAATTGATATGTGTGTTCAGAATTACCAGAGTGTAAGGAATGACTTCATGGAACTGGAGGAATTTACTAGGGAGATCACAGTAGTTACAGAAATTCTCGATAACAGTAGTAAGAATAAGGAAACTGTAATCGAAGTTGAAATGTGGCCAATTTATGAATTCTTCTTTTTCCTCTTCACTGCTCGTTTCCAAAGAAAATTCTGCGAGAAACTTTTCCCTGACTCTTCTTTAGCGATCCAGAATAGATTAAAGGAGGACATCCCACATGAAAATTTGTTCAAGAAATTTGAGGACGTACCAACTGTACCAGTACATCTGTTGGGTTTACTGAAAGCTTTGAATGCTGATGAAACTTCGCTTGAGAAGAAGATTTCTTTATTCCCTGAGCTACTATTCTTGACTGAAGAATTCTCTGAGAGATCTTTTGCTGTGAAGAATATAGACACACTCCTAAATTGGTGTAAAGAAGAAGCTTCTGAAAGAGAAGACAATTCAAGTAATTATGAGGTATGTTTAGTGCATTAGTCCAAATAATAATTTAAATCCAAGAAATATATCTATTTTTCTAAATTTGTTCTCTCTTTATTTTTAGGCAAGTTCCATGAACAAATCAACTCTGTACAAGTTAATATTCGAACTTTACCTAACAGAATCTAAAACCAGAACACAAACGATCACTTTTGGGAACCACAGGAAACAGAAGAAACTTTTAAAAACTATCCAAGCATTACTCTGGAGGAATTCCTTGGTTCTCAATTCACCTAAATTCAATATTTCCACAAATGACTCTCATCTCCTACAGTCTTACATAAACTATTACATCTCTGTTATTCAAGAAGCGATAAGTACAGTCACTCTAAAGTTAACTGAAGAAGAAGAAAATGATCTGACAAAACGTTTCTTGGGCCCCCTAAAATTGCTTCAGGAAATTAAAGAAAAATTGAAAGACGAAGACGACGTCATAGCGAGAGGAAAGGGCTGGCTGATTCTTGGCTATCTTCAGATCTTCGTCTTCCACGATCTGGGTCCCATAGATCCTGTTCAGAAGATGGCTCTGAAATCTAAGTATCTACGTGAAAATATCTCAGAACTGGAGCTCTTAATGCGAGTTGAACACCTACAATCAAATGTTCTTGGATTTTCGTTGCCTCATGACAGACAAAAATCAAGAATCAATCGTTTAGAGAAATTATCAGCAGAAGTGAAGGATTTCGAGTGTTTCCAGGCAGTTAGACCTCCATCCAGTTTCCAAAATCTTAGAGAAGATATTGAAAGCTTCTGGAAGAATATAGGCTCGCACGAAACAGTCTTCAGACAAATGAATCAGATGAATTATCTAGCTGAGAGTATTCAGAGAAAAGAATCGCTCTCTATTGAGTCCAGTAAACTACAGGAGGCGGTGATTTGGAAGAAGTCGCTCCAAAGGTTCTCTAAAAAGCTGGAAAAGAACTTAGTAGGCTTCCCTGATCTGGTTTCTCCACTACTTTTCGCAGTTTCCAATATGAGTCACGGAATATCGATACTAATTCAGGAAGTATCGAATTTGGAATCCAAAAATTGGAACACAGAGATTTCTTATCATTTGTTGCGATTTCCTCTGATTGGTCCTTGTCAAAAGGATCACTTGAAGCTAGTCAAACTGTGTTCTTCAAGGAAGACAGCTCAAATCCTCACCAAATATTCGCCATCAAAGACAATCGAAAGAAATACGTTCCAAATGGCTAAAATCGTGCTTCAGGAACTGGAGAACTTATCTTTCTTTGCTGGAACTCGTTCAGAGTCACTCTGGGAGGAACTAAATAACACTTTCTTTAAAATTCGGATTCTCTGGAAGGAGCAGGAGAAGCGAAAGGAAGAGGAAATTCGGGAAAAATCGAGTATCTTCAAAACTAAATCTGAAGCAGAAACTGAGGAAGTAGATTTCAGAATGATGTTCCCAGGTGTCTATCAAGATTTCTCAGAGCTTGTCGAAGATTTTCCAGGTTTGCAAGGGTTTTCTGAGCTTCAGGGAATCCCAGAGCAATCAGAGAAGGAATCTTTTCTAGAATTGATATCCTTGAACGACGTGAAGAAAGTCCAAGAAGTCCATTGGACTGTCTTAGAGAATTTCAAACGAGGTCAACGAAACATGAAAAATTTTAACGCTTCTAAAGGTCTGAGTAGAACTGGAGAAGTCAATTTTATAGAACCTCTGGCCCGAAGATTCGAGATGCTTGGGTCTTCTATAGAAACTTGGCCAGAGAAGCTGTCTTCAAAATTAACTTGCACTTTAAATGTCCTAGTTTCGCAGAAATCTGATTTTGGACCTCCTAAAATCCATGAGATTAGTTATGATTTCTATAGGGATCCAAATATCCCAGAGGTTGAAGATGCTCTGCCTCTCATTGAGAGACTCTCTGAAAAGATTGAAGGTTTCTTGGAAGAGTGGTCAGAGAATCCACTTTTAAATTCAATTAAATTAATAATAGAGAGGATCCTTAGCTTCTCTATCGATTCTTCATTGTCCAGATTTCTGGTGGGAGTTGAATTACTATTAACTAAAATTCAACAGTGGGAAGAGAATGCTCGTTTTGATGTTAGTCTTGCAGAGTTTATTGAATCTTTTGGAGAGAAGATTCTTCGCTGGAGGAAACTAGAGATTTCTAGATGGAAGGATTCTTTGGAAGTCCTTGAAGAGAATCTGAGAACCCAGGCTTCGAAATGGTGGTTTTTCTTATTTGATTTAACAGACGAGTACCTGTCAACTGAGCCTGAAGAAGAAAAAGAAAAAGAAGAAGAAGAAAAGAGACAAAAGGAAGCAATTATTTCAAAGGAGAAAATTATTCAAAACTTAGAAAGATTTTTAACAGAGTCACCTTTAGTTGAATATGAAGTGAGACTCCAATTACTCTATTTATTTTATCAACATACTGTCTATCATTTTGCGGAAAGTAAAAGACAAAAAGAATTGTCGGCGATTCTCTGGAATATCTACAACTATTATTCACGGTTTCTAAAAGACGTTGAAAATAGATTAAAATCACTGAAAGACCCTATTGCAAGAAAATTGAAAGATTCTATTAAAATTACAAGGTGGAATGATATAAGCTATTGGTCAGTGAAAAACACTGCGGAGAAAACTCGAAGAACTTTGCATAAGTTTGTTAAAGAATATCAAAAAGGTTTGCAAGAAACTGTTGCTGCTTATCTGGTCTTAAAAACAGAAAATCTTACGACTGAAAAAGGCTTGAAAAAAGATCTTGATCCCTCGAATTTCTTAATTAATATTGACTCTAAAAAATTGAAGAAAATGGAAAAAGTGACACATAAGGCTCGACAGTTTTGTCAAGAAATAATTCACAAGAGCAATTATTCCCAAATAAGAGAGGACATAGAAATTTTCGTAGAAGAAACCCTAGAAGAAAGTAGAAGACTGAGAAACTTAGATGTAGACAAAACTCTGCCCAAGAATAAGCAGCAAGCGCAACTGAAGAATATTCTCCAGCAGAAGAAAATGGCTTTAGCAAATTATTTCAAAACACTAACCCAGTTTGGAATTTCTTATAGAATAGGAATCTTGACTTGGAAGAATAGGAAAAACGAAATAATTAACTTTGCTTCCACGCCCTTAGATTTGCTGGAAATGCAAAAATTTAATCAGAAGAATTTAAATGAGAATATTGAAAAGAGATTAATTGAACAGTGGTCTGACAGTAATAAATATTACTATGAATCGCTAATTAAGTTAAGTTTCCTTGATGGTATCTTAAAATCTGGGAGAAGTGATCTTGGAATGCAGAATTCTGAACGTTGTTTAGGATTTTCAGTTCATTTTACTTTGCTTGTTCACAGTCAGAAAGAAATGATTGCTAAGTTCTTTAAATATTTTATTCCTATTAGAATGCAGGTATTGAATTGTATGCAAATGATGGAGTCCACTAAAACCTCATTAAAAGACAATGGTATAGAAACAAGGGATAATACAAAGATTCTAAAATCCTTAGAAAATAGTAATATACAAGATACTTCAACTCTGATCGTACACAAATCAGAAGAAATAGTTTCTAAAACTCATCAAGAACAGGATATTCCCAAACAGAGAAACTTACAATCAGCAGTAACAAGCTTCCAAGAGTTGTTAGAAGTATTACAAGTGTCCCTGAAACAAATTATGATCTTCTTGGAAACATCTCCAGCAGAATCTGAAGAAGAAAATCTCCTAGATTTGAATGAGACTGAAGTACCCATTCTGAAACAAAATAATATTGCACTAAATGCAGTTAGCTCAATAAAGGAGTCTCTAAATTTGTTACAAAGTATAGCCAATGAAATAAACTCATGGACAGCTATATCAAAAAGAATAGAAAAATCAGGTCAAATATTTTTCTTCCACAGAAGACACATCAACTTTCTCCAAACAAGTTACCAAGAAATCCAGAAAGTGTTAAAAATACTCGTTGACCTTAGTTTGGATTTCGGAAATAGTCATCCCATCACCGAAAATTTAGAGTTTTTGGTCCAGAAAATCACGGAGAGTACTAAGAGTTTCGAATTAATATTGAAAAGTTCAGTTGAGGAACCAGAGGAGTATGAACGTATAGAAGAATATAGAAAAACTTTGGATAAACTGATTACTCAAATTCTTCTTGTTATACAAAAGAAGTATCAAGATAATGAAAAGTTGAAACAAGAAGAAATTGATATTGAGAGAGATTCTGTTGATGAAGATATGGAAAAGAATTTGATGACAGAGAAATTGGTAGAATCTTTGAAGAAGAATGTTCGTGATCTGAAGGTGGAGAGGATATCGCAATTATTAGGACATCTGCTAGGAATTATTTATGAGCTTAATGGCAAATCTGCAAATCACTGCCTCAGGTAAATTTCAATATTATATTCACTTTAATCTTGCAAACTTGATGACTTAAATAATTATAATACTCTAATTATATCTAATTTTTCTAGCTTACTTATGCAAAATATGCATCTCCTTCACCAGTACACTCTTCTGCTTCATTATTACTTGCATGAGCAAGTGGCTTGCTTCCGATTGACTTGCAAGTTCCTTTATCTCCAATTAAACGTTTTCCTCGATTTAGCCACAAATGGCTTTTGCCAGCCTCAAGATAAGGATTCTTCTGAAGATAATCAAGGAGGTGGTACAGCCGAAGGAGGAATGGGATTAGCTGATGGTGAGGGTCAGAAGGACGTTTCAGATAGAATAGAATCTGAGGATCAGTTGGAGGACACTAAACATCCTAACCAAGAGAAAAAAGATGAAGAAGATAAGGACACAAAAGAAGAAAGCAAGGGTATAGAGATGTCAGAGAATTTCGACAGTCATTTGCAAGACCTAGAGGGAGATGAAGATGAGGATAAGGACAAGGATAAGGATGAAGAAGAAGATCTTGATAAAGAAATGGGGGAAACCAATAAGGATGCAGAGAAGCTTGATGAAGAAATTTGGAAAGATGAGGAAGACGATGAAGAAGAAGATAACGGTGATGAGAATAAAGAAAAGCAAAAGGAAGAGAAGGGACACGGGGAAGAAACTGGGGAAGAGAAACTCGGTGCAAATACTAACGATGAAAGGGACAATGAGGAAGAAAACGAAGAAGGAGGGCGAAGGAAAGAAGAAGAAAAGAAGGAAATTAATGAACTAGATGATCCTGAAGTAAATGATGATCAAATAGATCCCTATCATGGAAAAGATCAACCAGAAGTGGAGCCAGAAGCCTTCGATCTTCCAGAAGACATTAATTTGGATGACGATATGAATGAAGATAATCAAGAAGAAGAGACAAATCCCATCGATATCGATGAAATGAAGAAGTCCTTACCTAAAGAAGACGAAATAGAAGAGTTTAAAGAAGAAGAAGAAGATTCAAAGGAAGACGAGAAAGGACACTCGAGTAGTGATGAAGATTCTGAAGCAGAAGAAAACACAGATATGGATTCAGACAAGAAGAAGACTGAACCAAGCAAAAATATTGAAGAAGACAAGAAGAGTGACTCAGAAGAGGAGAAAATGGAAGAAGAAGCAGGAGGTGAAGAAGAAAAAGCATTGCCTAGTTTTGACACCAGTAGTAAAGAGATGGATGCTTCTGAGGAAGTTCAGTCCAGAAAAGATGGTTCTAAAGACGCTGTACAGACTCAATCAAGTGAAGAAAATTTGGAAGCTAGTCCTACAGAGATTAATATAGAAGATACGAAAGATAAAGGTAATTCAATGTTATGTATAAGTCTATAATGTGTACAAATATATCTAATAGAAGTTTTGGGTAATTTGGTATGATAGTGCAATTAGTAGCGCCAACATTTTTATTCTTCTTTTAACGTTACTTGTATAATCACCTACCTTAACATTGATATAATATTTACAGGAGTCGGCCAATCCCAAACCCAAGAAAGCAAAGGACACTCAGGCGCCAACCAAGAGCAAAATATTCCCACTGCTGGTGAAGAAAAATCATCAAAACCTATAGAGAAGCGAAGAAAACCAGGCCAAAGTGACGAAAATCGCAGCCTACTCGATGCTGACAGTCAGCCCAATCCGAAAAAATTGAAGACAGCTTTAATGCAAGATGAATTAAAAGACAATGAAGAAGAAGAAGAAAATCCTCCTGAAAATGGGGGCGCAAGTGAAGTCTATGAACATATTAAGAATGCAGAGAAATTTGATAACTTTACTTTTGATGCAGCCACTGAAGAACAGATTAAACAGCAAGCATCAAATTTCGAAGAAGGTAAACTTAAACATTGTAAAATTGTGTAATAATTGATTTTTTATATAAGTTTCTATTATATTATATTACTAATTTCGATACACTGATGTAGTCAGTGTTCAGTTTACTTATTTATTTTTGTCCATTTAGATGAAGAAAACAAAATGGACGATAAAGAAGAAACTGAAGACATCGAAATGCACGAAGAGGAACCCTTAAATGAAGACAATGATGTAAAGAAAGAGCAACCCTCCAAACTCTCAGAAACTAAAAAGGAAAAATCATCAAGGACCAAGAATGATGGAACAGAGGACATTCAAAATACAGAGACCACAGCAGAAGTGGAGGGTGAAACTGTGGACACGGCACGAGTTTCAAGAGGAGACGAGTCCACTTTCCACACGAAATTGGACATAGATCTAGATAACACTCCAATAGATAACATAACACAAAAGAGGTCAGAGATTGAGAACTTGCTGAGTCAATGTTCTCAGATACCTTCTTCTCTCGAAGCAGCAAATGCTTGGAGTTCTATAAGTGCTTTAACAGAATCATCTGCTAGAGAGTTGTCCGAGAAACTGCGACTGGTCTTAGAACCAACAATGACCTCTCGCTTGAAAGGCGACTACAGAACTGGGAAACGAATAAACATGAGGAAAGTGATCCCTTATATCGCCAGCGAGTTCAGAAAAGACAAGATTTGGCTGAGGCGTACCAAGCCATCTAAGAGGAACTATCAGATCGTTTTAGCGATCGATGACTCTAGCAGCATGGCTGATAATCACTCCAAGGAATTAGCTTTTGAATCCCTATCGTTAATTGGCAAGGCTATGACTTATCTAGAGGTGGGCCAGCTTGCTGTTATCAGTTTTGGGGAGAGAATGAATATTCTTCATCCTTTTGGAGAGAATTTTAGTGACGAAAGTGGTGCAAGGTGAGATTATTAAAAAATGTTTGCTGAAAAATTCTATTTTAGGGAACAAATTTACTAAAATAAGTTATAAGTTTCTTCATTTGCAATTAACTCAAAAAACTTTTGCAGACTGATTCAAGAAATGAAATTTGAACAGAAGAAGACAATGGTAGCTCAACTACTTGATTTCGTAGTAGAAGTGTTCTCAGCCCAAGTCAGCAGTACTGATAATGCCAAATTAGTAACAATTTTATCAGACGGTAGAGGAATATTCTCGGAAGGAATAGAGAAAGTCAACGCAGCAGTAAGAAGAGCGAAATTGTTGAACATTTTCCTCGTTTTCATAATTGTTGATAATCCTATGAATAAGGTGAGATAAATTTATACAACTATACACAGAACTATTAATCTTAAAAATAGTTAATTTTGTTTCTCCTCTTTTTATCTATAATATATTTATGTTTTAGGATTCGATATTAGATATAAGGATGCCAGTTTTCGAAAATGGGAAATTATTGAATATTCGTTCCTACATGGACAACTTCCCCTTTCCTTTTTATATTATTTTAAGGGACCTAAGTACTTTGCCTGCCATCTTGAGCGATGCTTTGAGACAATGGTTTGAAATTGTAGGCAGAATAGATGTATAAATGCAGTTTTCAGTATGTACATTCTTTAGTTCTTTCTTTTTGTACGTATTCTTCTTACACAATTACTCTAAGAGTACAAAAAATACTTAGATCGATATTTATTTTGTTATATGTAATCTTTTATATACAGACCAATAAGAATTATCACCTTGAGTATCTTTGAAATTATTACAAGAAACAAATTTCTGAATTAAAACTTGTTTAGTACAAGGGAGATACAGTCACGAAAACTTTTTTAGTTGGAGTTAATTAGAAAGTATGAAGATATTTAAGAGGAAAAGAAGTGGAGATATCCAAAGTGGTAATTCTAATTAAATCACTTTGTATAATATTTAGACTGCAAATATTTATGAAAGTTCAAATTTTCATGAACAGTACTACAATGATAAAAGTAAGTAAAAGTTTGACTTAACTTCCAAATATTGTAATGTGTATTTTAATTTTAATAGACTGTAAATTTTTTACAAAGATAATATTATTGTACATTACATTGGAATCTCTTTTCCGCGATATGCACCTCCTCTCTACGTCCATCTTTTCCATGCATCAATAACCTTCATTTCGTGGGTATTTCGTAACTTAATTATAATTACTGTTAGCAGACATGAATCATAATTAATGTGCACCTTCTCATATTTTTATAAAAACTTATATAATTATGATTAACTAAGGTTCTTGTTACAAAAATTCAAATAACAGCAGTTAATTCCAACCTAATGCGCATGCGTTTACCGCACCGAAATTATAGATGTAGAAGGAAATCTATGTACGCAGCCTCTAAGGCAGATCGTGTTCAAACCAGTTCAAACGTGTTCGGACGTCAAGCAAGAATGTTGAGACAGGTGAAAGAACCGTTTTGTTTTGAACGAAGTGATAATAATTAGATGCCCTAGAAGATAAAAAGCTGATTGATGCTACTTTAGAGATCGATGGTGAGGACATTCAAAATTTTACTTGAAGCAAAGTAGATAAAATTTTGACGGTAGCAACTATAGAATTCTCATAAGCAATAGAACTTGTTTCAAAAAAACCTTTCATGTAACTAAGAATCATATTATTTTGTAAAAACTGTAGGGTCGTTTCCTTAAGTAATGAGCTAATAACCTATAGAAATTATTTTTCATGAGAAAGAATAGGTTCTTTTGCTTCCTCTATGTTTGCAAATGATAGTTTAATTATATGGTATATATTGTATGTCCTATATGAGTTTCATAAAAAGTTCCTGAACTTTGCTGAACAATGCTGAAAAGCATTGCCCATATGTAGAGTAAAAGTGCCAATTACATACTGTGTGAAGCTTAATTACTATGCCCTCCCTTTTATTTTTACAGGTAATAAAATGTAGCTCTGTTACACTGCAAATATTTATATATTTTTTCGTTATTTAAGTTATATATTCAAATTATTAATGTAACATATTTTTACTTCTAAAATACTGAAAATACAATATATTATTTTACATTTACATTTACAATACAATAAATGGCAGACTGTAATTCGTACTATCAACTTTTACAGCAGACAGTAATTAATTCGCGAACTTTCTTTTATATTTTAATCGATATGTAGAGTTTTTCTAATATTTTAATTACTAAAATATTCCCGTTAATAGAAAAAATATTGACATACAATTCAAATTGAGAAAGTTAATCTTAATGGGCGCAGTAATTGGTATATTTGTATGTATCTCAATCATTTAGATTTTTCTTAATATTGTCATGAAAAATATGAATATTTCAATTTTTTATATTGAAATGTTTACGGTAACATCTAATGTTCATTCCTATCACTTGTAGCGCTGTAATCTGATTTTAATCCGAATCGATAATGTCGGGCATGATAGGAAAATGGTAAAAGAGCTCGCAATACTCGCAAAAAAGTGTCACGTTTCCCGAACTTCATATTTAAATTTTGAAATTTCAGAGATCTCGATTCTATACACTCAGCTAAAGTCACTAGCTAAATTTAAATTTGAAATATTTGAAGTAATATCTAATTTTAATTCCTACCACTCGTAGCGCTGTAATCTAATCTTGAACTGAATCGATAACGTTGAATGTGACTGGAACTTGATAAGGAAGTTTGCTAGCTCTTCCACATATGTGGAAAAAAAATACATTGAATGATAAATCTATTCTATGCTTCATTAATTATGGTAGTATATTTGGGTTTACTTGGGTCCCAATTCGGTAAGGGTTAATAATGATAAAAGTATCACATAATCGTCGCTAGATGGCACAGGAAGTTGGGTACGAAGATAGGGGCAGTTTCCCTTTGTCTCTCTTTGTTGGACTGGAAGACACTGACTGTGAGCTGATCGTAAGGTACCCAGAAACGCTTCATTTAAATTTAAATACAAATTTAAATTCAAATTCAAATTCAAATTCGAACTCAACTTTAAATTCACATTTACAGACACCTTCACTTTTCAAAATTTCGAACGATAGAGTGTCATAGAAAACTACAAACCTTCGACAGCAAGCACTTTTGAGAGTTTTAAGTTTCAAGTACGTAATTGAGATAACAAGATATTTCATTAACACGATCGGAAACGAGATAGAGATTATATAACACACATGATGATTTTAGGTACAGAGTGTTTGGAAATTATGTGTGAATATAGTCACAGCAGGCTTCTAGTTCTTTGCAACGGTAGACATTTGTAAAAAAGGTAAGTGCAAAATTTTCTTAGATCTAGAAACTTAAAATTGAATTTTTATATTATATATCGATATATGTGAAATTGACCATGAACGATCATTCTCTTGGAAACTGTTAACTTTCTATAACCTGAATTTTTTGTAACGAGTAAATTTTAATTTTTTATGTGGAATGAGCAAATATTGTCTTCCAGATATGATTTAACAATCAATTTGTAAATTTCAAACTTTTTGTTATTAACAAAAAAGGTGTGTAATTTTGAATCTATAATGGTGTAGAACAGTGTTTCTCAACCTATGAGTTGCGTTATATTATTAGTAATTCGCAAAATGATAGCTGCTAGTTTGCGCCAAAGCAAAGTAGCAGTGAAATAATTTTAAGCGTATTTGAGAATGATTTCGTTATAAATTTTATCGATGTTGCCATCGATGATGTCGATATTATTTTTATGTCGATATTATTTCTTTTACATTTAGTGTTATTTTTTGCAAATTCTGTAATGGAGGCGATAGATTATTTCATAGGAGTTACGCCTTTGCAAGAAAATTATTTTAGTTTCGAGATTTTAATTTTAAAATTCTGAAAATCTTAACAGATCTTTATTCAGAACCGTGTTATGCGAGACTTAAAATACGAGTCTAATAATTGTGTTTCGTGTCATTTAATACTCAAGATCCATACATAAAAGGATATTTGAATTTAAATGTTTCTTTTAAAAGAAAAATATGTATTTTAAAAACAATTTTAGCCGTATTATATGAATCTTCGTGTAACTTAAGTACCGTGTTACTCGAGAGTTGTCTGCATGTGTAAAGTATTAGACTCTGCACCTCTTCGAATTTTCTTTATATATTTAAATAATAGTACGCAACAAGCTAACACTGCGCTTTACTTTATTATAATGTTATTGTGCGTTGCATAATAATTATACAAAATACAGGTCCAAGAAATCCAAATTATATGAGCTTCCGAATATCAATTGGCGCGTTAAAAGCAAAATACATATTTTCGTTAATACATCATCATTATTAAAGTAAATGATATTTTTTACAGTTGTCCACAAATTTGATATACTTCGATTAACGAAACAAGATCTTGTTTTATTAAACAAGTCTCCTATAAACAGTAAGAAATATTAAACCATGTTTTTCTTCTTTGAAAAGTAAAATGATACTCTGTAAGTATAGTGTCAGACTGAAGAAACTTTAATAAGAAAATCGAATAAGTACTACCATTTTACAAAAAAAATTATGAAATATCGATTACGTGAGAACTCAGAAGATATCTTAGAATAAATAATTCTCATACGGAGTAAAATATCCACTTTATAAATTAGAAGATACAAATACTCGTGTATACAGGGTGCTTCATTCAACGCGGCACGCAATTTTTTAGCAGTTTTCGGACATCTGAAAAGTGTTTGGAATTCTATTTTGTATTACATCATACCTATAACTATATTCTCTATTCTCTAGTTTCTATACTTTCTATTCCATTCGCCACAGTTGTCTACAGTAGTATACAGTATTGTTAGATAACGAACATTTTGTTAGGAAATGTAAGTTTTATCCGATAAGCTTTGTTTACTCGATTCAACTTATTCACCACTGTTTTCGATATAAATCATTCGATAAGTCTTCGTAAAGTCCAAATTCTGGAAAAGTTTTTTTGGTCACTCTGTAGCTAAAGCTTAAAGTCTTTATCCCTCATCAAAACTATTAGGATATACAGGGTGATTTATTAAGATCTGCCACCCAAATTACTTAAAAACTGTTATGTGGAAAAATGTTTGAAACAAAAATTTCAAGATACGAAGGAGGGTTAGTTTTTTTACTATTTTGCTTTTTTATGAAGGCATGAAGGTTACCTTGAGTTTTTCAATTGTAATTTCTATCGTGGTCACCAATAATACTCGAGTATATGAAAAATCGTATCATATCGATAAAAAAGCAAAATATCAAAAAACTAATTATAAAAGAGTGTGCCTCCCTTCATACCCTGCAACTTTTGTTTGAAACATTTTCCCATGTAACAAAGAATTTTCAAATTATTTGGCTGCCAGGTCTTAGTGAATCACCCTGTATAGGACTCCTGAAAATTGCACGCGATAGATCTTGAGTAGACTTGATATGCTGTATTTGAATCAGGTTGTAGTAAACTCTCACTTGATTAGTCCATGTGTACTAACAAGGAACATCAATTTAGTGTCATCTTCCGACTTTGATGAAGCTTGGTATACGAGATCGAAAAATATTAGATGTATACTTTTTTTAGCTGCTAATATTCATGTTTAGGGGATGAATACCACCTCTAAAGTTAGAATAGAGAATTAATTTTCATAAATATCTCGAGAACTAATATAGGTAAAAAAAATAGCAAATGTACAAAATACGTGGATTTTTTAATTCAATAAGATATCGTAAACGAAATTCGAGATATTTACCAAAATGTATTTTCTATCTTAACTTTGGGGGTGGTTTTCACCTCCCAAACGTAAATATCAGCAATATTTTCGATGCACTACTGGTCCACCAAGTTTCATAAAAATCGAAAGATGACACCAAAGTTACGTTCCTTGTAAGTTACATTCGCTCAAGTAAATAGTATCGTTAAATATAAAATTGATGTTTGTTTCTCACCCAGACTCCAACAGTATATCTGTTCCAGCCTAGGCTAGCCTATCGTTGTCCAATAGTAGAACAAAGAGGGACTCTTATGATCAGCTTCCACGAGGTATTCCAAAGGCATTCGATCGTTAGTTAAAGGGCAATCCGTTAAAGGTGTAGAGAGGCAGGGAGTTCTCGCAGTGCACAATGGTACCTCTAACAGAGCGAGCGAACCTCCGGAGGGTCCCGTGCCGGCAGATGAATCCTAAGCAATTTCTCGCTGGTCGGGCCTCTTTGATGCTTTGAACTCTCACCGCGCTAACCGATCCTCCTGGTAATCATGCGGCCCTCGCCACGCCCCGAAAAACACCTTCGATCCTCGGTTCTCTCGCCTCTGCTCTCTCAGCCCTTTGCTCCTTTTCTCCGTCCCCCTCGCTTGTTCCTTTTTTATCCTTCAGCCTCGATCGCCCTCTCCTCAGCCTCCGATCCCTCGGCTCGCTCATTTCTTCTCTTTTCTTCTACCTCTATCTCCGCCACGGAGTCGACTTTGTGTTTTCGTTACGTCCTCCTCGTTGAGGAGGACCTTTTTCTCCTCCGCGCCTTTTTGATATTCAAAGCTTTCTCACTTCGGCTGTCTCCACGTTTTCTATTTTCCTTCCACCGCTATGAACACTTGTTTCACAGTTTTTCTGATCTCCCTACTTTGGGCCCTCTTTCTACCGTATTCGGGAGTTCCTTCTTGCTGACCCTCGTTGCTTCAGCAATGTGTAACCTACTTTGATTTTCTTCGCTGCCTTTTTTGCTCACTGCTCGCCTCCCTTAAGTGGATCATTATTGTTTATCGCAGTTTCACGTGTAACTTTTCACTGCGTTTTTTAACGTTTTTTTTAAGTCAGTCTTCTTCTAAAAGTTTCGCAGATAAATTTGTATTTATTTTCCAGAATTTGGCGTTTCGCACTTTGTGAGCCAGTTGATCCTATAATTGCTCAATGGGAGAGGTCAAAACTGTAATTAACTAAGAAATATTCATTGACTGTTCCTTTGATTATGTAAAGGTTAATTAAGTCAGGAATTCTTCTGGGGTCTACAGGTCAGTAGGTCCACTTATAGACAGTGGGTACGCACCCTGTTCTTTTGCATTGCGAGATATAAAGTTGTCAGTCCTTGTAAGAATGTGTAGGGGTTGATGAACACGATCAGCAGGATTTTTAATATTCCAATCGAATCGGAGAATTGAAGAACAGTACAAGTCTAAAATTAATTATTTTCAAAGAATTTCAAAGCTATATCTTCCTTGCCTTTCTTCTTTTGCTCCCTTTATTGCTTCTCGAGTTCCTTCCTCCTCGCCTGTTGCTAGCCTTCTCTTCTTTCCTTCTTTAGAGACTTCGATTCCTTTTTGGTTGTCTGTTTCACATGAATATGGATTATCTATTTGCAGGCGACTGATAATGAGTGTCAGCGACTTGTCTTACCTTTTGTAGCTCTGTCTTCCAGAGACTCGGGATTTTGGGACTTAAATAGGATGCTTTGAAACATTGATTTTGTTATTGAAAGAGTCACAGTAAAAGTGATGCATGTTCTGTTTCCTGTACTTCTTCAAGCGAGAAGAAAAATATTTTAAAATAATATTTTTAATGTAAAATGAGTTTCAGATATTAATGTAATATTGACTTTATTGGATTGGAATGCAGTTCCTGCGTTTTTCCTATCAGGTCGTGAGCAATTCAGGTACCAGTTCTATACGATTTATTAGCCATTATCCCATTTTGGTAACCGGTGTGCTTAATGATAGATTGATAGCTGTATTTATGCTGGACATTAACTGTTTCATTATGTTTTCTGAGTAATTTGCTGAAGCACTCTGAAGAGAGATTTTCCTGTATTTTGTGATTCATATAAAGAAGGGGCCACGATTATTTGTGTTGCCAGCTCTTGGATGGATTTTGTAAATTGAAAGTCGGAAACATTTTGTATATTGATGTCTTGCAAATTAGACGTACCTTATAGCTTGCAGAATGGTTTTCCGCACAATTTACAGCATTTAATTTCCTGGTTTTTCTAAACTCTCTTTCAGAATATTTAGATAGAAGTATTTATCCATAATTAACTCAGTAAATATTAGTTCTCTAACTCCTGATGATGCAATAAACCGCCACACCATTAGACTTTCTCCCTCATACTTCACAGTTGATTATATGTTTCTTGGATCAAATTCACTATTGCTTATATTATACCTTTCGACATTAATTAAAAATTATTCTATCAAGAGTTGAGTATAGTGTTAAGTCAAACTATACAAACTTCATAAACGCAGTAGGGGTTCGGGTCCTTCACACCTCTGAGGATTTCGATAAGTCAAATCCCTGGGGTCCCTGAAAGTATCCTCAGAAACCTGAAAACCAGTCATTCCACGCTGGTCTATCCACATCATAACTTCTTTTTATTTGGTAAATGATCATCTCTTCTTCGAGTAGGTGTCCATTACTCACTGTGTCACCCTAATTTGTAATATTCAGGCCTGGAAACAAGCTTTAGTAAAAAGTCACTGGCTTCATTAGTTGTAGGTAGCTCTTCTGGGATGTAATAGAATTGGTGAGTTGAAGAACAGTACAAGGCCAGAAACCACATTTTAAGATATTTAATCTCAACATGTAGTTCTCTGCGTCCTACATATCTGGACTCCAAAACCAAAGTGTATTAAATACACTGGTCTTCTGTGTGACTGAAGACTTAATACACTATATAGCTCTGGGTTCCAAATACAGTTTTGAGACTATTTGAAAATGTCTAATTTTGAACTTGTACTGTTCACCCATTCAGTTGCAAATACGCTCACAGCAATTGTGCAAGAGTATAAACATTTCCTAAAAACCAATTGAAGTTTATTGAACAAAAATAAAAGACACCAGAGTATTTTTCTCGTCCCTTGAAGAAACCCAAAACAGAACACCCATCTCTTTTGCTACGGCTCTCTCAACAGCAAAACCAACGTCTCAAAGGATCCTACTTAACTCCCCAAATCCCGAGTCCCTAAAAGACAGAGTTGCAAAAGGTAAGACAAGTCGCTGACACTCATTATCAGTCGCCTGCAAATAGATAATCCATATTCATGTGAAACAAACTATCAAAAGGGAACCAAAGCCTTTAAGGAAGAAAAGAAGAAAAGACTAGCAACAGGCGACGAGGAAGGAGCTGGAGAAGCGAGAAAGGGAGCAAAAGAAGAAAGGTAAGGAAGGTGGTAAAAGGAGGAGAAGGATGCTCCTAATTCGTAGTTCTGGGCGGGGTTTGCGAGGGAGAAAGAGGAAAGCAAGGGGCGAGAAAGGGTGCCTGAGGAGGACAGACGAGGCACAAAGCGAGCTGAGGTATAAATTGGTTTGTTTGCCGCGGAGATAAAAGGGGCCGCTAAATGTTATCTTTAAGGTGTCGGATCAACGCAAATGTGGCTGAGTTACTCGTAATTATAGTATACACGCTCGGCCCTCGTCTCTACCTGCCGCGCCGTGCATCGGCTCTCTCTTGGTCCCTTTGCTCTCAACCCTCAGCTCTGTCTCGTTCCTCGCACGGCACCATTGGCGTAACTATTGGTCACAGATCCGATCGGACCAGATACCAGACGTAACAAGCGATACATGTTTGGCCAGCCAGAGAATCGCCCGATGCGATCTGACTCTGATCCCAAGATCCTTCATCTACAATCACCATGAAAATACTCTTAGTTACTATAAAGCAATGCAAATTGTTTGATCAAACGTAAAGTTACATTTTGGAATTTTATAAGAAGTGATAGGTATTATAATTGATTTCAGATGTACAGATGATCAGGAAAATAAATGTCTGACGACTCTTATCTATTTATCACTTGTTTATGTTTTGTATTGAAAGATAACGTTTTATAGTTTTATTCGAGTATTTACCTACAAAAAACTGTTATAAATACATTTTAAATCCTTTTCCTTTTTATTGATGTATATTTTTATGTAACACTTTCTAAACAATTAACGTGGCTGGATATTATTATGACCACCTGCAGGTACAGTGACTCTCTCTGTATTTGAAAGTTTCGAACTTTCGAATATTCGAAGCTTTGAATTTTTCAAATTGTTGGACCTTCAAATTTTCAAATATTTAAATATTTTTACAATTTTGAAGTTACAGACTTTCAAACATTCAACGTTTTGAAATGTTTAAATTTTCGTCTTTACATTTTAAAATTTTTGTTTTTCCTAATATAATTACGATGCAAATAGATCCCTCTTTGGAATATTAATTGCAGTATTCATTACTCATAAATGATACATGTCCACCTTCATGTTTTTGTAGAAAAGCAAAAAATACTCTTGCTCAAGAACTGTATCTAATTAAATCATGAAGTCATGGACCCCTTGACTAAAGATGGAATTTGATTCATTGATTCAGAAGAGTACACATAGAATCCTTGAGAGAATATTCACCAAAATTTTAGACCTGTTATCTTTGTTTCTTAAAGTACTCATGAAAAACTAGAATCTGTTTCATTTAGATTTTAGTATGTGTATTTAAAAGTATCTGGAAATATTTGGAAAAAATAGTTTCTATTTTCTGAAATGCTTACAACTGATTCAAATCTCATTAATCAAAGTCAGAACCTACTTGCTAGATACTTCATTCTAATTCTAGTAGCAGTTTATACATGTAATATATCCTTGCAAACTTGAGGAACTAAAATTCGACATAATTCTGCCTTTTAAATTCATCTGCAAACGTTGCTAGTTTAAAACGAATTCAGTAGCTGTGGAGTATTTTGCGATTGGACGTGAATGGTTCGTTTGTGTAGTTTTAGTAGCCTCGAGATGGAAAACAGATAGAACCAACGCGAGCAGCAAACGAGCCAAATAAAAGAGCTCGACCTCGTGTTAGCTTGTTGGCTCGGTTTTATCAAAAATCAGATAGACGTTTAATTACTTTACAAGCTTCCTGTGTACTTTTCTTTCGTCCGTCTACTCGCAATTAAGGCGAGATTAATATTAACAGGTTTCACCGCTTACACGCAGAACTGGTAGTTTTTTATTCTATTTTCTCATTTTGGGACTGATACTTGGCTCTGAGCACTTTTTGCTCGCTATAGTAATGGAAGTACCAGAAAGTAAAATTTGGAGCAGTATACTCGCACCTGTCTGGGCGTGACGAATTTCGTATACCTATACTATAGCATGTTAATTTTATACTACATATGGATATTAATTTTTTGTGACGATCTATGCAATCTTGTAATCATACAGCTGGATGCAAAAATATTCAACCATGGTAAGTGACTACTAAGTATTAATATAAATCAATGAACAAGAAAATATTTAAAGAGGATGAAAATGCATTTTGAAAATGGAAAACAGAAACTTTTTTAAAAATTAGATTGTTAGGATATAAAACTTTTTTATTTGTCATTAATATATCTACTGTTGCGTATAAATCTAACAGTAATCCTGAAGTTCTTCAGATGTATTATAAATTTTATAGTTTATTTTTTACTCTTTTGTCGAGGAATATTATTTTTGCAAATTGCGTATTATTTTGCATTATTTCACTTAAACACAAAAGATACGAAAGAAGGCAAATATCCTTCGACAAAAATTGTAGACTTAATTAAGTAATAATTCTCTGTGAAGAACGATTTTTAAGATCTGTTTTAATTATACACTTTTTGCTTGATCAACAAACGAAGTATTTTAATTAAGATGAAAATTTTGGAAATGCTTCTCTTCCGACGGCTTCTTTCAGCGCAGTGACGTTGCAAGTTGCAACAACTCAAGCATTTCTCAATCTAAAGTATGAACATGTTGTACTTTTACTATTACATACTATCTGCGTATTCCTATTAACTATTTACGCCGCTGTGAAGAAAATAATATTCTAGTTTTTTTAGAATTTTAACAATTTATTACACTCGTTTCATGAAACAGAGGGTCGTTATCTTGGAACGTACTACTCTCGCGTTTGAATAACCAGGTGTGAATAAATTCCAGAACTCAGTATCCTGATTTCCCAATGTGTCTTAAATTTGCAAATACCTATGTGAGTGAATGTATTACTTATTTTATCCATCGATACGATTCAGTGGAACTAGGTAAGTAGTTTCTGTTTAATAACTATCTTAAAAATCACATAGATTTCGTATGCACAGGACTAAAAATCAGTATTTTTAATACCTCCACCCACCTCGTTTAAATTTAAACTGGCCTCTCTGCGATGTGATGATGGGGATTTTACGGTACATTTACTCCAGGCTTAAGTTCTTACAGCATACTATCGGTTACCCAGTAATAAAAATTAATAGGATCTATTCTATTACTCTTTTCCAGAGGTTCGAGACTTTTTAACCAGCTGGAGATCCTTTCGTTTCAGCTGACCTGGAATTGAAACTTCTTCGACGTTGTATTACGTGATTGCTAGCCAACTGAATAATGGCCGACATCCGGCCGAGGAACACGCGACGCTTTAAATATCGTTATTAGCCCCTTATTTGCTCAAGGAATGTCATCGGGTTCTTTCAGCGGCTTGACAACCCTCAGGATGCATACTCGACCACATTCCGCCCTGTTTCGCTTCACCGAGCTGTCGTCGTCCAAATGTGCCCTTTGACATCCGCCTCGTAGTGGTTCTCGCTAATATTCGGACACTTGCATCAATTCCATTCCGAAATTCCATATTTTGAACGACTATATCTACAACTATAATTCTGATTTTTTAACTCGATGCATAAAATGCAAGTAGGTACATAGTTAATTCTTGAAACTTTTCAATTTCAATAAATTAAATATTTGGTGCTCCAAAATTCTCAAAACTTTAGGTTCTCGTCTGTAAGTGTTTGTTGTCGATTGTATGTTATGCTAAATTCCTATTCAATGGAAATTTATAGAAACTCGTGTTAGATTAGTGTCTGAATATTAATGGAGCCACTGTGAATAGGCCACTGTGAGTAATTCTGAAATCAGAGGAAATTCATACATTATTTATTAAGCAAATTCGGAGAGGAAGAAAATTCTCAACGAGAATCGAGACGTTCTTATTATATAACAAACAGAACAGAATTTAATTAAACCATTTTTAGAAGAATCCAAAGAAATCTGGAATCTTGAATTTAAGTAATGTATCCTAGATCAAATTATCAATCTCAGTTAATAATAGTGACTTGATAAAGTAATGTGATAATATGGATTAGAAGAATTTTATTGGCAATGAGAAAAAGAAATGCTTCGTTATATTGCAATCATTATATTAAAATTGAACTTTTTTCAGTCAGTCTTAATAACGTTAAAAATTATCATTATAATTTACATAGTATCATACTAATTTTATATCCATCGTTTAGTAACATAGAGTGAGAGAATCTTAAAGTAATACCCACCAAAGAGATTCAAAGAAACTTTAAAGCTTGAATGTAAATCTCGTATTGCGTATCAAATGATCAATTTCAATTGACAAAGGTGCTTCAAAGAACTGCTTTGTCTGATAGCATGAATTAGTATTGAAAAAACTTGTTACCTACGTACATATATAGTCACAGTGTGAAGGGTCGAGAATCGGAGGATAGTTACGAGCGAATAATTAGATCAGGCCGAGCATAATTAATAACTCGGGTCCCGGTTTTTTCTTCCATTCCGTGAGGGGAGCTGATTTATGATATCGGCCACGGCACTTATCGAAACTTTAAGGATAATAAAAGGCCGGGGAAGCTGGAAAGGATTAAGAAAAGTGATGGACGATGACCGATCAGCGCCGTCACAATAACGATCCGCGTAAATAATAAGACTCGTTACGGCTCTCCCTTCCAAGCCTTTCTCTTTCTTTGTTTTTCGTCCTTAATAGCGATCAGCCGCCATAACTTCTCGCGAGGCAAACGCCAAATTGCGATGGGAAAACGGGATGGCAGACATGTACATACTTACCTTTCTCGTGTGATTTTGTACCCGATGTTCAACTTTATGTTACTTTTATGTGACTTGCGTGAAAATTATTAAATCAGGCTTGTGCGTTACGTAGTGGTATGTACCCACTATGGAACATAAACTAAGTAGAAAGTACAATCGGGGTTTTCCATTTGTTTAATAGCGAATCAATTGTCCTTTTTGATTAACCTTTGCAAGTTAAGAGTAGTCAATTAGAGTAGTCAATTGTATTCCATATATGTTTCGTAATCGGCATGTGTTCGTGTTGGAAGAGTGAAAACAACCCTTATAGTTTAGCATGGGAAAGATTTTTTGGAATATTTTGAAGGACTGAGAAGGGTAATCATTTTGGAATTGTATCTGATAAGAAATATGGAGAAACGAACTTAGAGTTGTGAGCTTACAACGATTCATTTGTTTCCACAACTTCGTTTCTCTACGTATATTGAGTAATTTAATGTTTTTCTTTCGAAAATTTGAGATATTGATAACGTAACTCACTATTCTCTCAAAAGAGAAGAGAAATAATTTGTCTCAGTTTTCAAATTTGGAACTTTCGACTTTTTAGTGATTCATAAATATTCAAGTCCTTAATTTTCAAATTTCCAAATCTTCAAAATTACTAGTATTCAAAATATCAATTTTCAATTATTTAAATTCATTAAATTTTCAAATTTCGAACTGTCAAACGTTTAAAACTTTCAAACTTTCATATTTTAAAACCTAACACATGAGTATTCAAAGCTTCCAAATTTTTAAATCTGGCATTTTCAAATTTCTAACTGAAATACTCGAGGCTCCCAAATTTTGAAATATTTGAAACACGTCTTCAGTATCCTAAAATTTCCCATTTGCAACCCTCAAACATTCAAAGCTTTCAGGATTTTAAATAATTCGTTGTTCACAAAAAGTACCATCTTGTTTTCTCTCATATCAATGACTTAAGTCTCACAAATCTTCAAATATATAAAACCCAAGTCTTTAGTATCTCAAACATTCCTACTTCCAACCCCCAAACATTCAACGTTCTCAAGTCCTCAAATACTTCGTTGTCCCCAAAACGTGACACATTCTTCTGCCTCATAGTGACAGCCATAAACTGGAGACCAAACTCCTTAAAAAGTATCTCTAGTACATCGCCCTGGCATTAATTGTCAAATAAAACCGCGCAATGGCGTAGAGCACATTGTACCATTCCTGAGCCACAGGAACCAGGAAACGGTGGATCGTGATCATAAACCGTGCACACGTTAACTACCAGCCAGATGCTCGTTCAAGTAGCGAGTTATGGAAAGAAGGTCGAGCATTCTTACAACCTTACATTCCTATATTCTCAGTGGTTGAACCGTCATCGCGAGTCGCGAAGGGGAACAAGGGAAATAATGTGTCTCGTGGCTCCCCACGTAAGGAAAAGAAGAAAACCACGGTTGGGGGTTGCGAGGGGGCGGGAGGGGGTTCCCAGCGAAAAGTGCACGCGCAACTGCATCAGAATGGCATATCGTGGCGCATTAATTCCCGTAATGGCCGACTGAAACGACCTGGAACCGCGAAATAAGCAGCTCTTTGCTTCCTACGTTTCTTTAATTATTGGCATTTCAGGGGTTGAGCTGTATAGCTGAGCCGTGGGTAAAACCGTTTCTATCTTGGCCCCTGTGCTCCTCTACCGCTAGCTACCATAATGAGCCGTTTTTTTTCTCTGTATTCTGCTTTCTTCACGGAACAAACGAGGATGTAAATAGTGAGTCTCGGACGGCAAATTAAATCGGCGGGAAGTGAAGTTTGAGAAACCGTACGGGTGCATAGTGGTTTGAAACAGTCATCTGACCGCGGAAAACTGTGCTCCGCTTTGAAAGAGTATGGGAATTGTTTCGAAATATGACTGTCTAGTTGTATTTATTATAGAGAGTGTTTCAAACAAAGGGTCCAAGAGTTTGAGGGATTATAGAGCTCAGGGAGAGGTGCAAAAGATGTCGAATCAACGTGGATCCTACAATCGATCCTTTCGGCGTAAAATGGAGTTTTATTATTTACGAATTTTATTAGTTTTTGAAGTCATGCATCCTGAGAGCTTTTTACTCAGCGTTTGATACTCGTTTTCATTGTAAGGTCTAATTTTACACAATGTACAGTTGTTGAACTCAAAGTGACTTTCGTATCTCGATGAAAAGGCAAAGTAACAAAAACTAGTTGTAGTATTGTATGTTATTCCTTACAGTGTATAACTTTTGTTTAAAATATTTTTCCATAGTCTGGAAGTAATTTAGGTGGCAGATTTTACAATTAGTGAATCACCCTGTATATTAAGAACTTTGGAAATGGAAAGTAAATTGCTTAATTGAGAAAGAAAAATTCTGGAATTCTTCTGAAACTGTTTTATAAGTTCAAATTTAAAATTTTTAAATATTCGAAGCTCTTCAAATTTCAGATTTTTAAATATTGAAGACTCTAGTCCTCAGTTTCTTTATTTTTCAAATTTTTAACACTTATCTATTTTAAATATACACTCAAGTTCTTGAATCACATACTCACTAGTTTGAATTAATTAGACTCTGAGGATTTAATAAAAGCAGAGACAAGACTATAATTCTACTTAAACACCAGGTCCAAGTGAACCTATATCCAGATAATACCTTATTTCACTAAATAAAACCACTTAATGCCCTTTCTTCTTTCTGAAAATATAAATTCAACATTCGAAAGTTTTCAATGAAAGCCTCAGCTCGAATTTTTTGAAAATATAACACATCGTTTTGCCTTACAGTTACAGAAATATGTCTCCATAAAGAATAAGACCCCAGGTTTCAATTACAAGGAACCTAAATCTCAACAACGAACCAAGTGTCCCATCAACCTCGTATCAAGCCAGCATTGTACATAAATCCATTTAGCAAAAATCGTGGACCTACAGGGCCTCGCTGAATGGTCAGGCAGGACAGTTGAACGCAGGGGGGGCAGAAAAAGGGGGGGAAAGCTTTCCGTGAAAGCGATCTAACGCGGTGGCAGCGAAAAAGCAGAGGGCATTCACGCCGATTATTTAGATAATAGGAGGCAGGAAATTTCGTTGGTTCATGTGTGCGGTGTTGAGGCAACACAGGGCGCAAGCCCGCAGCTTCCATGGCCTGCGATTCGCTGGCATGATTCATGGTGCAGCGTCGACAAAGCGCCAACTCGGCGGTTCGCAAGAAAAACGAGCCTCGGGCAATTTATTTTAAATATAACCGCCCGATTCGCTGAGCCCGATTTGTTCTGGGCATTAAAAGGGTGGCCCCTCTCCCTGAGAGAGGAGAAGGGGGAGGTAGAGCGCGGCACCCTCGTACACGAGCCCGCAATCCGTAAAATGTTACCCCAAAACATGCCCGTAATTCGAATATAATGGACTCGGCTCACCCTATTTCGGGTCTATATCCCCTTCGGCTTTTGCGAGGAGTTGTTTACATGTGATTGTGACGCGTGGATGTAAGGATAGTCTGGGATTTGCCCGCGTGTAATTGGAATGTAGTTAACCCTTATCATACTAACTTTAACCGTTATCGTATCACTTTGATTGGGCTCTGTCAAATGTTTCATAAGTTTGAAAGTTTGAGAATTTGAGGGAGGTTTTGATGTAGAACTTTCAGAGAGCAGATTTCCTTGTTTTAGATTTATCAGTTTTTTGGCGTTTGAAGAATATGTAGTTAAAGGGAGGTTTCAGAATTTTTTAAATTAGTAAGGTGGTAGACTTCATAGTGGTGGTTGCCTCATGAGTTTAATATTACAGGCTCCATTTTAAACCTACGTTTTTTCCAAACATCAGGTTGTGTTTTAAATATTTGAAAACTTTTAAATATAGAAGCTATCGGTACTTAAGGTTTCAAATTTTTTAAATATTAGCAACTAAAGATTTGTGTTTTAAATTTCAGAAAATTTTATAATTGATATTTAAAATATTCAAAAATAAGTAGATTTGAAATTTCTATAGTAGTGGTGAAGAAGATTATTAATATTTTGTAGTATCTTTTGTTTTCTTCTTATCTTGCAAACACTGTCCCCTAAAGAGAGGGAATAATACATTACTCACTGTATCAACTTAGTTTAAAATATTTCAATCTAAAAACAAATTACTCTTGTGTTATATAGATACTAATAATTAAACGCAGTAACTTTTTTACTAGATTTTCAAGATTTTTGAAAACACTCAACCCTCAAAATACCTACTTCTGACTATTTCAGCGTTTGGGCTCTTAATTTCTGGCATTTCTCAAAAACAGACACGTAAATCGCTTTACTTAGGCTTGGCAAGTAACAAAAGAAAGAGAAACAGGGAACACACTTAAGCCCCGGCGTGTTACAGTATTGTAGGGGTGGAGCAAAATTGCTGGGGTTTGTTATTTCGAAAGCATTGTTATTAATTCAGCGTGCGATGTGGCCAAGCTGAGAGCGTAAACTTGTCACGACTTTCCTCTCGCCTAGTACTGTGACATTGCCACCCTCCTCAAGCGTTGTTCTTGCGGGATTCATTAAATCATTGACATTCTGCGTGGCACGTGGCGGTACATCCCCTTTTATAAGCACTTTCGATAGACTGCACCCTCCATTCCTTTCTCCTTTCTCGCTGGCCGATTCAAGTGTTTCCAAGCTACTGACATAGCAGAAGTCGAACTTTAAATTGATTTAAACTAGGGATTTTAAAGGTTTGAGAATTTTGAGAGTTTTTAAAAACATGCAGTATAGTGTGTATAGTGTGTCTTACGTGAAGTTTGTAATTAACTATCTTTAAGAGGATCCATAGTATTTAACAAAGTAATTTTTAGTAAAATATTAGATTATGATGTACAAGATACCGAAGAACCCTGGATCCCACTTGAGCTTATCAAAATTCTTGTCATAGCTAGGGTACTTTGTCCCTATTTCTGTGCCGTCGGATTAGAATCATTTATAAAAAATGAACTTTATTAAAAGTGTAAGGTAAATATCCCAATACTTGAACACTTAAGGTGTCAAATGTCCAAGTATGTAAACTTAACTAAAAGGAATAGAGTAAAAGTGGCATAATCCATTTTGTTGTATCTCTTATGGTTGAACTTTTACAGAGCTTTAAAATCTGAGATGTTTGTAGGGAATGAATTTCAAATTTTTAAAGCTCTATAAAAGTTAGAGATATATACAACAAAACGTATTAAGACTCTGCTCTATTTCTTCCCTTCAGTGCACCTGTAACATTACACCATCCTCTGATTGTTAGTTCAGCATATAGGTATGTTAACTTTAAGACATTATTATTGCAAAATGGATGCAGATCGAACTATATGTCATAGGTCACAGGACACTCTGTGTTCCATTTAGGGTCCCCTACTACCGTTTAACCTTTTCAATACCCCAGAGCCGATATATTAGCTTCCCAGATTTCCTGAGAAATACCTTGAAGCAATATTTCGTCTTTCCATTTTTAATATAATTTAAGTAATGACACTTTATTTTTTATAAAATACGTTTCTGTAGTAAAAAATAAGTCGACTGAACAGGAATGTGTGTTTTACCGAGTATAGAAGAATATGTTAATTTGGCGCTGCTTGGAAAACTTGTAAGGTACTAAAAGGGTTAAATTATTACCACGTATATTGTTAATTTACACCCTGAATAAACATATTTTTGTGGCTCCCCTAAAGGGGCAGATAATCGGATACTCGAACAAAGGGGTAGAACACAAGCAAACGAGTAAGCAAGAAGTCTCGCAAGAAAAAGAGAACAAAAAGGCAAGACGAGACGTAGAAGGGTGGCTGAACAAAATGGCCTCGAACGGACTCCTAATGGCCGGCACTGGCTGTTTGCGCGGCCATATTACATAACTCTCCTACGAACAGCGTAAATACGTTCTCTTAAGGAGCGTTACGAGGCGTGCTTACTTCGTTCTGCATTACGAGCTCAGTTTTACGAGCGGCGCTAATACACCCTTTCTCAAGCATTCCTTCAACTGCACCCCTCGAGACCTTCGAGATTGTATCGATAGCTCCTCCATGTCGAACCTTTGTAGTCAAAATCGTAACAGAACTATTAAATTTGTTTGCTGGGTATTTAATGTTCTTGTATTTACATCGAACAGTTTGATGAAGTGTGTTTATCTCTTTCTTTCGCAAATTATTTTTCCTTTTTGCCAGACGCTAGATAAAAGGGAAAGAAGAAACGCTGAGGAAACAGTGAAAGGCGCGGCAATATTTAAAGCGTAGTATATCAAACAATTCATTTATAGTAGTTTATTATCAAATAGAGTTGTAATTGGAGATCATCGTACAGAGTGAAACTGCAAAATGCACATGCATCGCTGCGTTTGTGAGACAATATCATCGTAAAAATATACTCTTCCTTAAGCCTGTTGAACCATTTTTTTCCTGTAACTGTTTCTTCTAACATTAACTACTTAGGGGAAGACATGATTTGTTCAAGTTGCCTGAGTTACTCTATATATCACTTTATAAATTTCATTTTATGTAAAAATTAAATACTTCTCCTACGTTACATCGCATACTTTCAACCTTAACTCTTCTACTACTATCATACAAAAAAGTATTTGGGATTCGCTTACAAAAAAACTGCAATTGCAACTTTATAACTGCATCACTGCATGTATGAAAAAAATTGTATTTACAGTAGAATGATGCAGTTTGTTAGAAAGAAAATATGAGCGTCTTAGGCCCGATTCTAAGATATATCTTTTCTCGTTTTCTCAACTGAAAGTAACAAGAACAATTCCCATTTTTCAAATAAGGAGAGACATACGAGCTCTCAGTAAAAATCCGCTCGTCAGCACTGGACCTTAATCAGATTTCGCTAAGCGTCCAAATATTTGTATATCAAAGTTCAGAAGTTGAAAAATAATGATCTCCATAAAAGTAGAGAAACATAATACGATATTAAAATTCATCGTGTTCTCCCATTATCCGAAGTAATGTATCGGCTCGTTAACTTTCCGCTCGACGATAGATCATCAGGTCCGATCGCTGCTATGGTCTCTCGTAGAAAGCTCGGAGAGACAGAGAAAGGGGGAGGTCGTAAAGAAGCATCTGGTTTTCATCCCCCAGCCGAAAGCCACCCTCGTGCGAATCTAATATTCCCGTGCCATTAACCTCGAACATGTGTAGAAGGTAATCGCTTCGACCCCGACTCTAGACACCTCTTTGTTACCCGAGGCCATATCGAGCACGATAATCTCCCTAACTTCTTCTTTCCACGGAGTAATCATTCCTCCGTCGCGATCTAAACGATCTTAATGTCGATGCTACTGTTTGCTCTACATGGCTCTTACCACTCGTTTAATTACGATCAGGAAATCTTAGACTTCATTAAAATTCACTTTCTTGGAATTATTAAATCTTTTTTTTTAAGAAATTTGACACGGTGTGATATACTAGAAATTTTTGATGGGAGTAGATAGCCTTTATTAGACAACACCTTATATAGCACAGAGATGTCTTGAAACGTCTTAAAGATATCCAGCAAAATCCTAGAAATGTTCAAAAGACGTCAACATTATGTCGTAAGACGTGCAGATATAAAATGGACGTAAAATAGACGTCTTCAAGACGTCCTGTGCTGTCTGGGATTTAAGATGATATAATGTTTCAAGTCGAGATGTAAAAAATTTCTGAAAATTTGAGGACAAGGGATGCTTTCTGATGTCGATTTGGTGTCAGCTAGAAATTCTAGTATTTTTTGATGTTCTCATGTAACAAGGCTCATTAAAATCAGATGACACTAAACTGGTGTTTCTTGTGAAGTAGACTATCCTGGGGGTCTGAAAAATATTCTGGACCTCCCTTGCAGTCGTAGTCTTGCTGGAAGAATTTTTTCCCCTGTTTAAGATCTCATGCAAGAAATGGCTACGTCTCGAGGAAAATAAGAAGCCTATAAAACGAGGCAATTTTGAATGAACAATTTGGCTCCACTCACACGGGGGCCTCGAGAAAGTGCATTTTTTACGAATGCAGTTAATCGCAAAGTACTACCTCAGGGAGCAGTTTGTATTCTAATTCTTTTTGTAACAATACCAGCAAACGCTGTACTTTCTTCAGATATTAAAATCATAATCATGCTTGACATCATTAGTTTGCCGTCGGAGGTGTAGGACAGACATGCAGAGGGGTGTCATCTGTCCATGTATGTTACGATCATCGTTAAAATGCATATTTTATAAGATGTCTTTCTTGAATGGCTTCTGCCAAACGCAAAAATAAATTGAAAATGATTTTTTTTCCAAATATTCCGTGCTTATATTATTTTATTCTTCTCACAGTTGTTTCAAACTTTATTTCAGGATTTTTGCAGTTTTCCTTCTGTAGTTTACATTCTCATTGTAATTTCAATAATAGTAGAATCTATTGTTTTCGTTCTTATCCCAGTAGACATGATTGTATTTTGATATGTCGCCAACACTATTACACAAATTAAAAAGTTTCCAATGTTTTAAGATTCGAAGTTTTTTATGTTATACACATCGATACAGACTGGGACACAATTGCTGGGAAACAACAATCTTTTTTGGATAAGAAAATAGTCGATATATAAAATTTTCAACCATTGAACCTCATTGTCAATCTACATCAGTCCATGACGCAGCATAAAATAGTTCCATGTAGTTTCTTGTTTATATGTTATACCATAACATATAGATAAACATGTTATATATAACATATTTCGATGTATATCAACAAATCAATGAAGAAAAAAGGTAGAAGTGACGTGGCATAAACTTAGGCATTAACCCAATAAAAAGGTGTAGGTATTCGTGTTCAGTGATCCTGTTTACTATACCTCGAGATTATTATATTTAGAGCAACCGTGTAAGTCCCACGTCAGGAGAAAATGTTTCAGCATATTGCTCAGCCAATTCTCTCAGGTGATTCTCTTAATTATTTCACGCAGTATAAATAGGTGCAGCGATGGTCCCGTCGGAAGGTTCAGAGGGTTCAGAGCGATTCAGCAGCCTGGAAGCCTAACTTCGGCGCATGATTTATCGTCGCGGGCCTTTGTTGTCTCGAAAACCGACCGTGAGGGCCCGAAAACAGGATGGGCCTTCCAGACAGCGTGGCTCTCGTTCGCCACAGGTGTGCACTCTCCTCTCATCTCCCAGCTTCCTTCCTTCCTCTCGCTGTGCCATTACCGCCACCCACACCTCGGATTCTCTAAACTCCATTACTTTTTCGACCGCGCCGAATTACTCTTCGGGCCCTTTCGGGGCCTCCTCTTTCTTCTTTTATCTTCGCGAACTCTGGCCCGTCGGGGCCTGTTCGAGTCGAGCAGCGTCTGAAGACACTGCGGAGCATCGATTGTCGGATCGTCGATCATGGAAAACTATCGTTGGCTGATGACTGATTATGGGATTATATTGTTCAGTATTGTGTGAGTTCACGTGAACACATTGTTTTATTGAAAAGATAGTTCACTGGTTAGCGGATTGGCTTGGAACCTATGAAAGAAATAGTTTAGAAGAGTTTTGTCTTTACTTAAAATACTATTTTAGAATTTTAGAATTTTATAGATGTTTCTGTTGCATCTATGCTTAATCTATACTTAATTTGTTCGATTTGTTAATTCTCTGGAATCTTAGATCTTCTTAGCTTCATAAATAAGTATTTCTATTGGATCTTTTGTGTTGATACTGAGGCTAACACTATTGCAACGCAAAGCTTGTTATATGATGGATATCAAATTGAAAGTAGGCTTAACTTAGACCTAATCCATGTGTTCTTGGTTTTCTTCTTGCTCCTGGCTGAAGAAAAGACAATTTCCAATTACTGATGCGAGTTTCTGAGATTATATCAGTCCATATCAAATTCTAAGTTACGAGCTTGTATAGTATAGATACATAAAATATATTATCTAGTACATAGTGTATAGCAAGTTTTGTTTTGTATAATAGTGTCAGCCTCAATATTGGTAAAAAAGTTCAATAAATCATTTTCATCGCTTTCACTTCTTATTAAATTTGCTAACTGACTGAATTTTATCTAAAATCAAATCATGGACCATCGAGGAGTCTCCAAACCAAACTACTATTCGTTTCCCAGGAGAAGTCCCTTGGGAACCATTATCTCTAATGCTTTTCAAGGGACTTCTCGTGGGACATGAATAGCACTTAACACCCGTGTAATGTTGTACGTTTTGCAAATTGTAGCAAATGACACCTAAAGAAGGGTTGTAAGAAGTCACTGACAGTGGCATTGAAATGCTGTTACACAGGATTCAGATGAGATTCAATTGCTACATGGTGTCCTGCACGCACAAGTGTCGCATCTCACGCTGCGATTTGAAACATCATGCAAAGGAATTCCATGAGTCAACAAGCCTGCGAACAAAGTAGCAGACTAGTGTGAGAGCGTGCTCGAGACAGTCCAGGCTCCAGGCTATTCGCATTCTTCGCTCCTTTCTGCCCTCTGTTTATTCCTTGGCCGCCAAAGGTGTAGGGGATTCGACAGGAACCGTCGCTGTCCATTTTTTTCGACGAAAACAAAGCTTGCCTATCGTTACTCGAGCTCTCCAGCATTCTCTGATTAACATTTAGAACGTGTAGTTTTCATACAGATACTCGAATCTCCACATTTTCGAATATTTAAAACGCAAATTTTCAGTTTCACAAAGTTACAAATTCTGAACCATAATAATCGTAGTGTTGTGCTACCTGGTTGTGAGTTTAGTTCGACTGCAACTTCAATCTAAGGACTATAGGACCCCACCTGCGTTAAAATTCCTGTCACTCTTACTGTGTCCACTTATCTTGACTTATACATCTAATAGAAAACCAAATCTTTGCAAGTGTACCAGGTTTCTTCTATTGCTAATAAAGAGGAGTGATCGCGAAAGAATCGAGGTACCTGACAAAATGCTAAGTCAGACCCAGTTTTAATTAAGCCTCGAGAATGTGGTCAGTGATACAAAAGTAACCTGAGACCTAACTCAAGAATAACAGCTTCCTGCAAAAGAATACCACAACTACTAAACTTCAGACCAGCAACTGTACCAGGCTTCTACTTCCCCAAATGAAGAAGAAAATTGCTCACAGACACGAATAAAAAAAGAAGGAGCACAGACCTAAGCTAACCATGACGCAAGCCTAGACTCCTGCAAGACAATAAAACAATTATTAAACACGTTGGTTGCGAATCAAAAAATAATCTCTACCATATCGAACTACACTATCTTGCCAGTATCGTCTCGCTTTCGCTCACTCATTCCCCCACTCACGCATCATCCTCGTATCTCTAAAGCTTAATACACACGGTGTCCATGCTATCAAAACATCGCCTTGACAAGTGTCCCAGGTCTAGCTCCCCAGATCTTGCTGTTAAGACTGATCATAAATATGCATGTCAAAGGGATTGGCGAAACGAAATACCCAACCTAGACCTAACCCAGGCCTGGGATCTTCCAGCAGAACAGTAACCCACTATTAGAACTGACCTTTACACCAGGCTTGCGCTAGGTTTCTTCTCTTCCAGATTTAATGTGATAACAGATACACGTAAGCACATAGAGAATGAACTGAAGAAACGAAGTGGTGTCACGCATGGTTAGCAGAAAGGCGAGCAGAGAGAGAAGGTGGCACGGGGAGAAGGATGGTGGACGATGTTGCAAGATGGTCAGGTGTTGATGACCAGACAGGATGGTTAGGTCCAGTCGGTGGGGAGGCAGAAGCAGAGCGGTGGCTTCACCGCCGGGATGCCTTTCATCTTTTCATCTTCGACCGGGGGAACCAGAACCCGCACTTACCATCATGGGAACACCACCTCTCCTTCCTAATCTTTCTCCTTCTCCATCATCCTTCGAACTCCTTCTGTCGGGATCACTGACGATGATCTTCGATAACCATTTTGTTCCTCCTCTTATTTTTATGTTTTAATATCGAGGCATAAACATTTTAGTCGGTTCTTCTACGTTAACTCTCTCAGTGCTAGCGAATCGGGGAAACGTATATATATAAATGTTTAGGTGAACATGGTGGAGTGTGCGCTGAACACTCGTGAGCGTCGAGGGACTGAGTTATTTCAGAATAATAGAAATAGTAATTTCATATCATTTTCATTTTTCATTTCATTGTATACATTCATTTTTTTAATAGTGTAATAAAAATGTAATAAAATGGTGAGATACAGTAGGACCTCGATTATCTGAACTAATTGCGGGGTACGAGTGTTCGGATAGCACACATACTGATTTTTATTTATTTAAAACAAAAAAAATACAAATATTACATAGAGAATTGTAATCAAGAAGAATAAGTTTAATCCTGATTTGGTTAAATATCTTCAAATCCAAATTTAATCTAGTAAAATCTTTCTTTTGTATTATACCCTTTCGGCCCTATTTCTAAAGTCTCAAATGCTTTAAAATATTGAGATATATCGTCATTATTCTATTCATATTATTATGCTTCTATATTATTATATTACACTATTATATCATTAAATTATGCTGTGCTGTAATCTGTTACAGCGCTAGACTAAATCGTTGCTGATTTCTAGAACAACTGGTGTCCTGTATGAATCGCTTTAACACATTGACTCACACTAAACTCGCTCAAAATTCTATTGCTTTCACAGTGATTCCAAATTGAAAGAAAAGTCATTTTTGATTAATTTTTTATTCATTCCATTGTGTCCTCCTTCTGCTAGTTAGCTGTCGTCATAATTTTTTCTTAATACCATTTACAATTGTATACGTTAATGTTACTTACAAAGATGTAGAAATTGTCATCTATATAGGAGTGATATGGCAATCAACGCGTTAAATCGAAGTGTTTGCTTACAAAACGTGTTTGGATAACGGAGCTTTCGGATAATAGAGAATTCTCTCTAACGGTGATTCGGATAATCGAAGTTCCACTGCAATAATAATAAAATTGTCGAAGTAGTTCATCATATGAAATTATTGCTTTTCATTTTCGTCTAAAAAAGCACGTAAATGTTTATATACACATGTCTTTCAGTCACAGCTTTCACACTCGTTCTATTCGTTTATTTCCTATGTGAGACAACAGCGTTGATACACCAGCTGAAAGCGTGAACATGATGAATTAGACGTGAGTGCATGCGTGTGGCACGTCGGCACACACACAGCAAGCCCACACGAATTTCCTCCGCAGAGGTATATCACGCATATTAATATCACTTCACGCGCGATTCAGTAATGAGCTGCCTATTCAGCCGACGGCAAATTTCATCTTTTCTTCGCGAGGCTTTAGCGCGCGATCATTCATCGAAACATTGCGAAACGATCGTGAATATACAGGTAGTGACTTCCATTAACATTCTAAGCTCAATGCTTTAAATAACTATGCTATCAATTGTTGCAATAACTCTATTTTATCGCGATACATTTCAGTACATAGATACCTAAGGTAAAAAAATTAGCAAGGAGATTGCAATACTTTCCCTATTCTAGATATGTAGATTGTTATCAAACCTGAGAATTTTTTATTTTTGAGAGTGGGGTGGGTGGCGTTTGAGAAAAATTATTTTTACCAGTAGTATCTTTTCATAATGTGCTCAAAATTTGATATGATAAAATTTGTTGAAACTTCAACCCCCTGCGAGATGTGGTACTCATCTCCTCTCCTTTTTGAATAAATGTTTTAAAAATTTAGTGGCGTTAATATCTCATACAGAGAAACAGTCGTACCAAATTTTATGGAACTTCGATAACCCAGTTCAGAGATTTAAAGCAAAATGGACATCAACTTACATACATACATATACACATACACACAACAGGTATTCACAAAGAATTTAGTCACAGGTTTTTTGGTATTTTTGGACTCGAGAAACTCAAAACGTATGATAGAGGAGGGAGGTCAAAATTTGAGCAATAGCAATACCTTTCTTCTGTTATACAGGGTGTTCCATTAAAGTTTTTATATTATATAAACGATTTTATGAAACACCATGTACCTACATAATAGTGTTAACTTATTCCACACTATTTTTCTCAAAAATGCATGAATGCAACTGTAAAGTTGCAATTGCACTTGTTTTTCAAATAGAATCCTATAATTTTTTGTATAAACTGACTTCTATATAAACAATTTTTTCTCTTCTTGATTTTTTATCTAATCTTGTATTTTTCTTCACAATTTCTCCTGCCTTCAATGAGGACAAAGTCATAATTCAGTACAGTTATTAGACTCATCCTGTATGTACAGTTTTTGTTGTTACATCGATATTTGAGGCTACTTCTTCAGGCTTCTCTACACGCACCCCTGTCTTCAGCAGACATTGGAGCCGCAGTGAAGTTTAAGTGCCTATTTAAATAAGCATTAATATTATCTTCGCTCATTTTTCCCTAACAACGATGCATCTTTCGGAGGATACAAAAGCGAAAGAAGAATTGACGAGCGGAGATGTAAGGAGAGAAAGCTTATGGAATTTGCAGGGTGCAATTTGGCAAAGCACCGTGACGGAAAAGTCGTATCAACGATCTGCGCGAGCAGCATGCCCGAAGGCGTAATAACCGCCGCGAAACCTGGGAATTTCGGCGAGTTTTGATTACTAGGCGGCGAATCATCGAACCCCGAATTCCTACAAATAAAAAGCCGTCAGCCCTGTCTAAATGCCGACACGCCGAAAATCATTTATTTATTTATTCGCTTTCTCCTTCGCTCGTCTAGACTTTCTTCTCTTCACTTTGGTCGTTCCTCCGTCTGTTTAAATATTTATACAGGACCTGATCATCCGACACAGGTATTAATTGCACTTTAATTAGGTGATAGAGATGACACCTACGTTATATAATATCTCAATCTGAGGGATCCAGAGGAAAAAAGGGGGAACGTCAGTTTTAACAAATTTTTTAGCTTAACACTTTTTCGCACGGTTTTGTACGTGCTGCGTTAAATGAGCTGATTGTATATCCAAAAATAATGAAAAAAGTATATTTGAATGTGTGTCCTATTTGTTCTTGTTTATGAGGTGCAACGAATTTTATGTTTTGTCAATAAAATTGTTACCTTATTGCCTTCAAAGAAGGCACTCAAAATAATCACCTTGCATTTCAAGGCTTCACTTGCATCGCATATAACAGACCCATATATCAAATGCATATCAACTGTTTCTGAATTAGAGTAAGACCTCCATTATAACTACAAAGTCTAAACACAATACTGTACGATAAGTTTGACACGAAATGTTCTTATCTGCAAAATGAAGTGAACTGATTCATAGCATCTTACGATTAAATATACAGCATCGTGCAATGGTCACATGAAAAACGTTAAATGGTTTACCACGGTTTAAAAAGAGAGATTTCAAACAAGGACAAATAGAACACAAGTTTACAATGAATTTTTTTCACTATTCTCAAGTGTGCAATAAACTGCAGAAATAGGTCCACATATACATAATATGTTAATAGCTGGGATTAATTTAAAAACTATTATGCTCCTTAATTAATTAGTAACTTTCATGAGAGTGATTGAAAATTTTAGATAATTATTAAGTTTGTTATCCAACACGAATAAGGACTAGAAGTTCTAAGTGAACAAAAGGACAGGAAACAATATCCAAGATTGACAAGCTTTTAATTTTTAACTAAGAAAGTTTAATCGAATAAAGAAACAGAGAAACAAAGTTCGCGATAAAGATCTGCTTAATAATTTGTGAACTTTTAATTAAAGCTCACGGCTCGCCAAGATTTTTGCACGACAAGCAGAGTGGATCAATATAGGGGCGTGCGAGTCATGAAAATGATTAAGGTAGTTGGATTCATGGTAGTGGACTACAAATCAAAATGAGGAACAGGTCTTGCAAATAGTTAAATATATTTAAAGTGTGCTCTTTTTCACGAAAATACAGTACTGCAAGTTTGTATTAATTTTAAGAGACTGATGATGAGGTAGAAATTGTTTGGGTAGAATTCAAAATTGTTTACTAATTGTGGATAGGTAGATTGAGTAATTTCTTGAGACCACAATATGACGGATGAGAGTAAAAGTGGAAATGATAAGGAAGAAAAATATTTACCTATATATATATATATACTTAATATGTATTTTAAAATAGGTATCGAATTTTTAATTATATAATTATTTGAATGTAATAGTAATCTGTTCAGGTGAAGATAGTCTGCTTAAGATCTGTGCGCCGCCGGATGGAGCATTAGTCCCTAAATCTTAAAATCCTCAAATTTTCAAGCCTTCAATTTCTCCAATTTTTAAATATTCAAATATTCAAATTTTCAAATTTTAAACTCACAATCATTCAAAGTTTCCAAACCTTCAAATCTTTCAATTTTTGGGTAAATAAAGGGTAATCAATCCGAGTAGTTGCCGTCGGCACTTTCCATGTGCAAGCAATTGAAATTAGGGAGGTTTCTTCTTTTTCGACTCACAAAATCTCAGAAACTAAAATTTTGTGTTCTCCCATTTATATTAATTTATTATCAATTTTAAATTCAATTAGGTCGACAAATATTCCACTCAGATTAGTTAGATCAGGACACTGCAGTTTTATATAAAACACTGTGCGTGGTCGGAGGCAACGTTCAGGTGTTCATCATTGAGTGTTCACTGAACTGTTCGCCAAAGAAAGGGCTTCCCGCGAGCCTGGCGTCGCTCATTGAAAGGAATGGCACGCAATCTTCGTTGCTCCTTAATTGCCTGTTTTTTACTCCCTTTTATACATCTTACCCGCAATAGGCTCTGTTGTGATTCAGCAAATACCGAGGCAGAGCGAGGAAAAACGTAGAAACGATAGGGACAAAAGAAACTGGGAACCATAGAACGAAATGAGGCTGAACCCTGAAGGCTTCCTCCATCGATCCATTTCATTTCGAAGTTCGACTATACATATCATTCTAAAAACATCAATCAAAATTTGCAGTCTCTTTGCACATCCCACGTTTCTGTTTCTCCTTTTCAAACATTATTTACGAGTATTAAGAACTTTACGAATTTTGCTTCTGGTTCCTCCGAGAGGGTCCTCGACTCGAAGCAACCATTTTGGTTCGAACGTTTTCGATATTCAAATACATTTTGCAAAGTCTCTGGACGGTAGAATAATCGTGAAATCTTCGTAGAGGTTTCTCTTTAGTTTGCGAATCGATAATTACGACAAAGAGTAATCGCGTGCTAGGTCGAAATCAAGGAGCTGCTCTTTCTTCTTCGGGAGCTGCCGACGGGTAATTCGATGCACGAACAGACTGCCTTATTTATCACTTCTGTGATCGTTGCATCTCCACGTTGAACGAGCCTCGTGTTCCATTCTAACGATGGATTACGCGATGTCTCTTTTTTGGTGGGGAAGGAGAGGGTAGAGTATTCACTTCGAGTTGTTGTTTGACAAGGGAACATCGAGTGACAATTACCAATTTGAATGAGACTCTTGTAGTAAGTTCTTGTCGTACAAATATTCACTCTAGCTTTAATTAAGATGCACCTCGTTATTTGTTTTGTAATCATTATTGGATTCTAGTTGAATAATTTAATAACACAAAAGTTTCATTTATTATAATTATATAATATTGACACTGAAAAAGAAGAGGCGAAATGAAAGAAGAAAAACGTGTGAAAATCGAAGAAAAAGAGAAGAAGGTCTCTTGAGAATCGGAAGAATGATTATTGGTATAATCAAATGGAGACAGAGTTAGTAACATTAGAATTTGTATGATACCTATTACTTTAGTGTTTTTGCTTCCTTTTTGTAGTCTCCAATTTGATGTCCATTAGTTCCCAATTTAGTGTCTTCAATTCTGAGTGGTTTTTTCATTCACTTTCAATTTTCTTCGCTGTTGATCACATGCTTGTCCCTTTTCTAGAAAAGAATATTAATATAGTCGAATTAGTGCCATTAGTGACAGAGTTAATGGTTTCAGAATCTCTGTCATCATGTTTCACTCAATCCTCAAAATAAGAAACTATTCTTAACGTATAAATTGATTCAGCTTAATTAAAAATGAGTCTTGCACGTTAAGTCTATGCTGACGTTAATAATATCAAAATGTAACTCTGAGTATCATATATTATGTAACATAAATTTTATTTTAATACCACTTGTAAATCTATACGAGATGAAGCGACAGAAGTAAGAGGGTGGTTTCGCCATCTTCCATTCGTGAAGAAAAATCTGTTAACACTAATATATAGATGGTTCTTCAAAAAATCAGTATCCAATGGTTTTATTCAAAAGTAAGATTAACAGCAACAGTATTGACAAATTCTGATAAACGAGAAAATAATTCATGAGGGGAGGACAAGGACTATCCTCACTAATCTCGGTCAAGAGTTTGGGTTTAGGGAGTGATAGGCCTTCCCTATTGAAGACTTTTCATGCGTATTTCTGCCACACGAGGGACTATATTACAAAGGATAATAGGTCGACGAAGAGATGAATGTAAATACCTAAATATCATGTACTAAAGATGTGTGTATAAAATGTTCTTCTAATTAAAACATTTATTCAGGGTATCCCAGCACTGATGCTACAAGCGTGTATAAAAATTATTATCTTTTTTTACTGTTCTCTTATTTTTCTCAAGTAGTTTCAGCTTTCCATATTTCAGCTTAATTTTAATTCATTCGTTTTCCCAATCGTTCACTGGCTTGCATTCAACAGCTTTGGGTACTTGAAGGGTAAGGATAACATTCAGGGTCTGACCACTGACTTTTTCTACTTCAAGCTAGATACATTTCCTTCTTCTTCTCATAGTTTGGTACTATCATCTCCAGTTAGAATTTAAAGTCGATTTCCTCAAGAAAGAAGCACCATATAAACAACTGTTATTCTAACCAAATAAATGAAATAAACTCGAAGAATGTATTTAAATGGTCTCACAGTGACAGAGCAGGAAAAAGTGACACTTCAGAGTCTCAAAAAACCGAAGAAAGGTGGACTAGCCTCTAGTCTCGGTCCTTTCCCGGAAGAAAAGAAGAAAGCAAGAAAGTAGAAGAATGGGGTAAAAATAGAAAAGACAGAAGTATAAACAGAAGAAAAGAAAGCAAAAGACGAAGAAGAAGTGAGAAGAAAAGAGATTCCATCCTTCACAGTCTCATGGCGTGTTCGCCGATCATTCAGCGATATCAATCATCTAAACAGAACGCAACAAACGCTAGCTGTTTTCGGGCGAAAAACAGAAGAAGACTAATAACGACGAACGAGCGAAGAAGAAGAAGCCAAACAAGAGAAGAAGAAGAAGAAGAAGAGGCAGAACAAGATGAGCGTTGGCGATCTCAGAGAGGCGGTTCGAGGGTCTCCTTTTATCAGGGTCTCGGCTGATCGCGAAAGCAGGCTCGTTAAATCGCAGTGGCCAGGATCGTGCTTGCGCGAGCCAGCCAGCTCGACCGCGCTATAATGGCATAAATAATGACTGGTCTCGGTACTTACGCCCGTTTTCTTCCTGCCACTCGGCCTTCCCTTCTCTTTTATACTCTTACCCTGCCTTGTCAGAGCAGACGAACATCGCGCTACTGTCACTACGAAATTTCATTAATCCACTTTGAGCCTCTTTCTTCATGCTTTACGAGCACGTCGTTGCCAGCGTGAACACCTCCTTCATTGCCTGTACTCGATGTTAGTCAAATGCTAACGCTTCGGGAATTAATTCGAATGGACTTCTTGGTCTTCGTTGTTATGCTAACCTGAGGATAGTGTAATGAGGATAGTATAACGTGTCTGTGTATATTATATATGTGTAAGTAAGGGATGTAATGCAGGGTGAGTCCAATAACCGAGTCGAGCTATAATAACACTGCTACTATTGAAGATAGAATAGAATTGTGCAGGAAAATTAGGTATTGTTTGACAAGCTCTATACTGTGATTTTTTTCTAGAGTTGCATCGATGCAGTTGCAAAGTGCAATTGCACTTGTTTTTTTTTAAATAGAACTCTACATTTTTGTGTGTAATTTGATTCTTCGTATCGTTCTACATGAAAAAGTAGATATTAAGGCACAATATCGAAAGAATGAGTACTTTTTCAGATATGTAACTTTTCATTAATAGCTGCAATAAATGATCAAACGTTTCACTATTGCGTTCTAAACATTTTCTTGCACTTATTACATTCTTTAACTGCTGAGCACTCATATTTAAAAAATTGCTTTCAATTCACTTGCTCGTTGTGCTTCTTGACATAGTTCAACAGAATTGTCACATCCTTGTGTACATATCAGTGTACAATCATATTAAATTACAAAGTGTCTAATGAAAAGTGTAATAAAGCGGCGAGGAAAATACTTAGAATTCAGTGGCGGAACATTTGAACATTTGATGTAAATGTTCATAAAGGATTAAATATCTTGAAAAGTATCAATCGTCATTTTCATGACGGGATCCGTTTTCAAACTTTCTTCAGTTGCTCCAGCACGCGGAGTGATGGAAAGGAAATATAGTATAGTAGTATTGTAGTACTATACACTATACTTTCAGATTGTTTTTGTAAGAGTCGATCGAAACGCGAGATAATTAATATAGAATAACTGAGTAGCAGGAACTGGGACGGGGAGGGGAAGAGTGGAGGGCAAAAATGAAAAGAGAAAAAGAAGGGTTTCTTTCCTTATGGCATTTAATGGGATTCTTCGCACTTCGGTCGAGACTCCGACAAAGGGCTAATTCCGGCTCGGGTCAGAGAGCTTCCTACCAAATTAGAAAGCTTCGAATGATTTATCGGCTAGGGATATTAAATTAGGAGAAATTCGATATGGGAAGTGGCAAGCTCGAACTTCCTCGCTTGACAATGATAATTTCCTAATTTAACTAAACAATTGAAAAAAACTTTAAACTTCAACTTCAATCTTTTGATCGTTCACGAATAAGCTTAATGGTAAATGAGAAAAACAACTGTTAACAAACTAGCACACAACTCTTAATTTAAATTAAGACAGAAATAGAAAATTTGTTAAAGGCTCAACTCTCAAATATTAGAGAATTTAAATTTCTCAATTTAAAAATTTTCGAATTTTCTATCATTTAACATGCAAATCTTAAACTTCTCAAACTTTTTAGATTCTGAACTCTGCAGTATTCAAAACTTCCGAGTTTTGACATTTTCAAACCTTCAAAATTTGTCAATACTTAAAATACAAGGTTCGAACTTCAAATATATTTAACTTATATTTAACTTATCAAATATATTTAATGTTTTTATTTTTTCCACTTAGAGAGCAGTGTTTACCATTGTAAATTTCTTTTTATAATAACAGATTATTACCCGTATAAAAATAAATAAGTAAATAAATAAAATAAATATGCAGTTAACAAAAGACAACCTGTCTTTCATATTTTTTTGTCGCTACAGTTTCATGCGAAACTCAATTTTCCCCACTTTTCTATTTAAATAAAGCCCTGAGGTATAATAGGCAGCTCACCTCTCCATCATTTGATGGCAAACAAAAAATCGTTTTATGAGTGACTAGAAGCTAATTGATAAGCGAACACGGAACGTAAAACAGTAACAATTAGACCAAAGTAAGAGCAAAAGGGTGAAGTAGTGAGATTAGAAAAAATAGCGAGGCAACGAAAAAAGAGGAGGGAGGAGGTAGGAAAGCGCGAGGAACAGGCGTGTCCGTGAATTAAGTGGAAAAACGTGTCGATTTCACGCACGGTACCGAATTAAGAGAACAAAAGCTGTGGTTTAAAAGGGGCTTTGTCCTCGTAAATGGGAAACCGTCGAGAGCGGGGCACCTACAGGCGAGGATACGCTGCTGTTATCAACGCGATTATACCGTGGACTTGATACTCAAAGATTTAATAACGAATCGAGATCGTTGGTGGTCGACCCTGCTCTTTTATCTTCATTTTTGTTGCATCACGTTCTACAGTGGTGCAAACGTGCAAAGAAATTTTGAAGGATAGTATCAATACTACAGGGTGTTCCAGATCGAAATCGACAAACTTTGCTAGTATATGTGGGAGGTGATTGTAAACAAAATATGTTATGTACACCATGGGTTGATTTCTCTTCGTTCTTGAGATATGGGAGATGAAGTGATACAAACCATAAATAATCACCTGCATTATAGTTACTTAATGTCTAATAGTTGTTGTATATTGATTTACACTAGGTTAAATCATTTAGAATGTCCATCTCGAGTCTCTTCTTGAACAGCTCATTTTAATAAGCACAGGAATAATCTCTTACTGAACTGAACAATTGCAGTTACTTTTCTGTGTATCTCGAAAATGAAGTCAAATCGACACATAGTGTATATATAGTGTATTTTCTGTTCAAAATGGCCTCCTGAATATGGTGACAAAGTTTGTCAGCTTCGATCTGGAACACTCAGTATTAGAACAGTATATTAACTGAAGGGTCCACGTTTTAGCACGACTCAAAATACGAAAATTTAATTTCCAATGTGTCACAACTTCATATTCTCAGAAACATCATTTTATTCTACATATCTTCAGCTTCTGCTTATAATTTTAAGTAATATACAAGGTGTCACAAATATAGCCTTTGATATTTTAGGGGATAGGAGAGTATTCAAATTGGAGCACAAGTTGTTTTGTGATAGTGTCCGATCTGCCTTCGTTTTCCTGCAATTTTACAGATCACTGAAAGGTAGAAATAGTGTATAACAAAACAAACTCTAAAAGAGAGGGTTAAAAATGGTATCCTTGGCTTCTTCAGCCTTACTTATAGTTCTTAGGCGAAGAAGCATGCAAAATTTACCATTAGTCGAGTGTGGAATCGGAAATATAAATTTCGCTTATGGACATCGCGTATTTCCTCGACTATTTCTATCTAAGTTAAAAAGAATATCAAGCATCCATCGTTTTTACTTAATCCCATTTGCATATTTAAACTATTCCATTTCATCTCATTATTATTCTCCATATATGTGCACTTCATTAGTTTAATTATTATTTTAGAATTTGTTCAAAATAAAAAGTATACAAATTCTTGAAGTTAATAAATTTAAAAATACTTATTACCATCAACATATGTAGGTATTTGAAAATTTTAAATTTTTTAATTTGAGAAATCGAAGATTTGTGTTAAAAAATTTGACAATTTAAAAGCTTTGAGTGTTTGAAAGTGTGTAAGTACCTATAAAATTGAACATCTGAAAAAAATTAAACATTTGTATTTTAAATATTTGAAAATTCGGAAAATAATACAAATATATAATTAAAAAAATTGTGCCAATATTTCAAGGAACTAAAAAAGTTTCACAAACACACAGCTGAATACGTATTTATATACAATAATTTATTTAAGCACAATGCAATGTTTACATTTACGAGCATCTTCGTGACAGTACGATCGAGTACATTAATTATATTACGCTTATCGATTATTCATAAATCGTCCATAGTTAATCTTCATTTGACAAATTCACAAGTATAGTCTCATTAAAGAAACAAATTTGTATAGGAAGAAATAAGAGCTTTTCATTCAACTTGTCGAATGATCCCTCGCATTGACATAAAATTCGAGACCATTAATTAAAAAATTAATTAAAGAAACATCTCGAACTCACATACACAATTACAAGTTAGCAATATTCTTGCAGAACTTCATAATATCAACATTTTTACTTTGTTTTTAGCGATACCTAAGAGACATGTGTTATTAGTATTATTATCATTATAATATCAGTCACGAGTCGCCTCTTATTCATTCGATCTCAAATTTTAGGATATTCTTCTGAGAAACAAAAAGGCAACTAAAATTTCATCTGTATAGATTTCATCTGAAATGATTTTAACTAATATTGATAAATTTGAATTTTGGGCTGACGGAAACTGAGGAATCCTCTTGAGGCTTTTTGGTCTCTGAGAACTTTGAGATAGGTAGAGCTGTAAGAACAATAAGGACAATAGTGCCTATGTGGAACTACGAGTACAAGAGTTACAAATTTGTTATTTACTTGTCACGCCTTTGACCCTTCATCAAGTGTTTACTATTAGAGTACCTTTAATAACAAGTTTAAGTATCTTTACGTATCTTATGGTACCTTTGAGTATTATTAAGTATTCATCCAGTTTGCTTCGTAATGTCTTCAAATATTTCTGGGGATCTTAAATACATCATTCCACCACTTTTACCATAGGCTACATCTCAGTGTGCTTCCCTTTCTTAGTCTTCCAAATACGTTAAAATAGTCACTCCAGTTTTCTATTCGAATAGCTTCGTTTGCCAGTTAAAGAATACTGAAGTAAAATACCGCAAAGAAAATGATTGAATACCTAATTAAATGTTTAGTGTAAAATCGTTTCTTAGCCCGCGAAGAAACTTTTTGAGCAAAGAATAGGCACAATAAATAATTGGTACTGATATTGATGTTGTTCCTTAAAAATTTTAGATAAGTGCAAAATCATAACGTAGCTTGTTTCATTGCAAAAATATATTCACTAAGTCCACTGAAACGAGCAAGAGCATAATCGAAGACACCTATACAGTGTCTCATTTAAGCTTTCCACACAATTATCTTCTAGTCTGTTCCTTACTGAAATAAGGATTTCCAATGGAACTTGTTCTAAAGAAGAACATCTTACGATGGATACAAATAACGTAGGCAGAGGTACTAAGACTTTAAGATGATTTTAATTCTTTCTTTTTTTCTCCATTGGAAGAGTCTCTTCCTCTAGTTAAACCTGTAGCCTGTCTTTAGGAGAATTTTGTAGCAGAGGAAGACTATACGATTATACCATACCTTGAATGCCCTTGGAAGACATACTATGGTTCGATGAACCTGTTTCGAAGGCTAGAGGCATGACTAGATAAAGTACTAAATAGAATTCATTAGAGAAATCACTTTCAATCCCAGAAGCTCCTTTACCTATTGCTTTGTGTCTATCGTAAGGTCTCCTCGAAGCAGAGTTCTATTTGAGACGCTGATTGCAGTAATGAACTGTTTGCGAGATAAATGTGTGTGAAAATTGAGACAAAATACTTTGCACACGTGTCCACTCATTAGCGTTAAATAATTCAGCGAATTATCACTGAAAAGTACTGCACATTACATTACCAAAGTGTGTCGAGCAATAGCGAGATTCTAAATGAACATAGGCGAGATTCTAAACAAGTTTGTTCGTCAGGTTTTAGGCCTGCTATCCAATTTCTTGTAAATCAGTGGTGTCATCTTCGGATCATTCATATTCTCGAATTCCACAATCGATTTCCTATTCTTTTGGAATTTCTGGGTGTCAGGAAATTCTCGTTCATCTTTTGAGATCGAGCAACTAATCTTCTGTTTTTCAAAGCTATTCTTCCCCTCAATTGCAGACTATTGTTGTCAAAAAAAACTGTAGAAACGTAAACTCTCGTTATATGCACTTCAGATTGTATTCGATACATGTTCATCACTGTCTCAATCTTGAACAGGTTCCTATTGGAACGTGACTTTAATCGACACAATCAACTGACTCAATAGATATACGATATATGTTCGTATACAACAGTGGTGGCCAAACCTTGTCATGACAGGAACCATATTTCGCTACTCGAAAACCACATCCTCTAATGGAACAGTATTTCATACATATGTATATTAATTATACATACATAGAGTTCAAATACATAGATACTAGATATCATTATTGGATTAGGTTAAGAATGCTTACATTTATGTAGGTATTTAGTAGCCTATCTAAACAAATACTTTCTTCAGAGAATAGCTTTATTATAAATTAATTTTAATATCGACAATTAGGATTAAGGAGTCACAGTTTGGCCATTCCTGCTATATAGTCTATTCAGTATACCTACTGTACACGATATATGTTCCTGACCAGTTCCAAGCGATGAACAAATATAATGAGAATTTACCATAACTCATTGGATTGTACCATTTTTTCCAAGTATCTGTATAAAAAAAAAATGAAAAATACTATGGACCTTACAATTCAAAATCCCTGATCTACCTTTTTCTTTCACATCTCACTAAAAACAGGTGTCAACACAAATAGACTGCCACTTTTCTTAAACTCTTCCGAACCTCACTATTGCCCATCCACACCAAACTGTCAAACCATAGCTTTCCACCATATCAAAGCTTCTCCATTTCTCCCCACGACCCACAGGCTTCAGAAACGCTTGAGAGCCTCAAAGGACATCAAACAGAAACGCTTCAGTAAACACTATTACGGTCTACCCAGGTTCTCATCACCAGAACTACTTGCCAAGTTCTTCACACTCACAAAGCACACTCTCTCAAAGCAATTCTTCAAGTCGCCGTTTCGTAAGGGACTTTCGCCGAGGCCAGACCGAACTGGAAGTCAGGATAAAGGGGTCTGGGCACTAGCAGGTGTCCTTTCTTCCCCTCGTCAGGATTTCTTCGCTCCTCATCGGGTGCTATAATATTCTCGATAGTGAAGGGCTTCTTCTTCTTCCGCTGTTCGGTTTGTATATTCGTCTGACTCGAGATCCCCGGTTCCAGGATCCCACAGGAGCCGATTTTCGCCTCGACACCCTCCACGCTGACTCTGCCCACGTCCACGAAGGTCCTGGACTCAGTCTTTTCTGTGATCCCACCCTCTGCCGTGGCTGGGCAGAGCTGCCTGCTTTCGGGGATCTCTGTCTGAAAGTAGGACAACTGGGACACGTAAGGAGACACCTGGAAGCCTGGGAAACTCCAGTTTCCTGTCTGGAGGAGATTGCTTTCGTAGCCACGGAGGATCTCGTCGGTGCCAGTGAGTCTCTGTCTTGCCTCTGGTGATAAAAGGTAGTAACTAGACGCAGCCTCCGCCGAGGGGAAGCCTGAGGAGCTGTTGTCGCTGGTCGCCATGGTCAGGCGACGTTCCTGGAGCTCCCATCGCAGGAGATCGTCCCGAATGCGATGCAGGTTCGCCACTGTTAGGCTGCTGCTTTGGGCACTGGGGCTTATCGATAAGACGGGGGAGGATTCCGAGTGAGGGGGTGGCATGGCCGAGGCCAGGGCCTGGAGTTCTGATTTCAGAAGCTCTTTGTCCGGTTTGTGGAGCTTGAAACGCTTCCGACGGCGAAGGAGAGAGCCGTTCTCGAACATAGACAGCGCTGCTGGGTGCAGGGCCCAGTAAGCGCCCTTGCCTGGTCGGTGAGGACCTCGGGGTACCTGGAAGAAGAACGTTGCAGAGTTTTGATGCTGTGCTTCAAGGGTACAGGGTGAGATCAGTTTATCTGGAAACCTTCTAGTGAGTGTTGGCAACACTTAAATGCTAACAGCAATTACGATAAATGCTGCCAACACTCGAAAGGTTTCCATATAACCTGATCATCCTGTGTAACAGATCTTGTGGAACGACTGTAGTTTATTACTTATTCTATAATATTGCTGTTTTAAGGTATCCGTGAGATTTTAAGGTGTATTGGGTTTTAAAATATGATATTATGACAAAAAGTAAAATAGCTGGTTGGTAGTAATATAAAACATTAATGTTTCAGTATACTATGGATTCATAGCTCATTATAACGGTTGTGTGCCAGTTATGATTGTGCACGGTCTAAAAAGCACTGATTATTGTAAAACTAAATCAATTATAACGTGTTGTAACATTCGACATTTAAATGTCACTAAAACTTCTTTATTAATACTTTAACGTAACTACATAACTTATTTATCTCGAAAGGGATACTATCTCATATTACTACTTGAATTTTTGTTTAGTCGATTTCGCTTTAATCTAGGAAAACTGAAGAATTCAAACATTTTGTAAAATTCTCTCGTTGCAGCTACTCTGAGACTCTCCAGGTCGAAAACTAAAAAGGGGTATCCTCCATTTTTTTTATCCCTTTCTCTACCATTTCTCTATGTAGGATTATTACGTAAAGACTGATTGCAAGTGTGCAAGTGCAATTTAAGCTCCCTTTATTACTATTTAATTCGAAGAACAGTCAATAAGGCTCAGAAGCGTGACGAACCTTGATGAAGCAGTCGTTGAAGGACAAGTTGTGCCTCAGGGAGTTCTGCCATCTTCTTGTGTCCTTGCGGTAGTACGGGAACCTGTCTGCGATGAACTTATAGATCTCGGCGAGTGGTAGCATTTTGTCTCTCGAGGACCAAATCGCCATAGCAGTTAGTGAAATATAGGAATAGGGTGGCTTCTGGTCGCCATAAGTGTCCCTCGAAGGTCGAGGCATATTTGACCCCTCCTCTCGTTGCCTCGAATTTCGTACTTGCACACCTCGTACTTGGCCTCTCACTACCCTTTCTTCTCATCGAGCAGAATTTTCTGCCATTGTTTTTCGTTACATTGTCCTCTGTCTCAACGACACACGTAGTCGACTTTAACACGGAAGAATCAAGGAATGTCAGTCACTTTTCAGCATCGACCGACATTGTTGTCTCTTGGATTATGCCTGATGGGATTGTCTCATGAAAATCGACCTGAAAAAGAAAACGTTTCGAAATTTTAGTGTGACAATAATCACTCCAAATTCTGTGACCGTGCCAGATATAGGTAATGTCCTTTCAAATATCTAATGTCCCAGTACAACCACTTTACAAATATCAATGCTTTTGGTTTATCTGTCACATCAGAAGTAATTGTCTGTGTTATTTGTCATGCACCTATTCCCTTTTTTTATTTGAAATTTTGTTATATATATCAATTTAGATATATGTTGGTATCATCTTTATAATTACCTATTTTTATATTCAACAAATAGTATTTTTAACGAGTGTTGCAAATTTAGGGTCGAACCACGCTATCGATACGTTCACGGTTCGCTCACTCTCCACTCTCGGTTCGATCAAATATTATTTTATTATCTTTCACTGTGTTTAAATGTACCTATTCACATTATGAGTAAGACTTCAATCTCGATTCAGCTGCGTGTTAGGAGAGTGTAGCTCCAAGAATTGAGCGTGAGCGTATTGATAGCGTGGTTCGACTTTTATTGGCCACTACTGCAAAAGTGTATGTCTCCATATTTGAATTATTACTGTCCATATAACTGCATGTACCTACTATTTCTCATATTTGATTACATTAGAATTTAAACTTAACATTAAATAACATCAGCATTAGTATTGGGATATATGGTCTGCTACTGAGACATTTACCCTAATTTTATACTGCATTCTGGATATAATCAATTTCGAGTGAAAGACATTGTTCGCCGATTGCACGATCGAAACTGCTTTCCACAGTTACGCATTTGTTACGTTAAGTGTAGGTTCGACAGTACGGAAGAGGATTATTCGTTTCATGTAATTCTTAGGCACGCACGTTTTCAGTTTCTTTGGTTCGATATTATTAGGGTGAGGGAGATTCACATCGAAATATGTCGAGGCTCCCATGTGCATACAGGGTATCATTTAAGAGAATAATTTCCACGTTTCGACTGCCACTTCGTGAGCATTTGAGACTACCGATGACAACCCCAACAAAAGGTTCATTACAGTTTCCGCACACCAACTGAAAAGAGTATTCAATTTAATCATACGATGTTCCTTCAACCTTTTGAGGGAAATGGGAAATTATTATTGTTAACGTGAGGCGTTAAGGGTAGTAAGGGCGAACTCGAGAAATCCAAATTTCGAGAAAAACGCTTTTTATCTATGCTCTGTAAGTGCAAATAAGCTCATAATAAAAGCTCATTAGTTGCATTCATAATGACATGCTGATAGTTATTATATACGCAAGAATTTCAAGAGAAACTCAGAATTAAAGTGAAGTTAGACAGATTTTTTATATAGACTCACAAAAATATCAATAAAAATATTATAAGAAATATTACTGATAACTCATTCAGAAACTGACTCTACTTTCGCGAAAATCATGAAAATTATCCACAGTTCCAATCGTTAAAAATTTTTTAGATGAACACAAAAAGCTTCTCTTAAGCAAAAAATATCGCATACATATTTCAAAAGTGACATAACTAAAATATGTATCTGTATTTCAAGGAAAGCGGTAAGCTATTTAACTTAGCTTAGAAGACAATTATTTATGGAACAAATAATGTTGACGAAGAGTAGGTTTACTTAATGAAAGTTATCTTAGTTGAATAATTCATTTAAAAAGTAGTTATCTATGCGTTATTTGCACAAGATTATTTTCTTATCATCATTTAAATAATTTGTTATTCATATTTGAAGAGTTCTTTGAGTAAAGTCTATAATTTTGATGCTTTACTAACAAAATTTTTCTAATGATGTATTTACCAGAGGCCGATAGTTTACGACCAGCTGCATTATTAGAGAAAATGGTAAGGCCCCAGTTTCGTGGGCCCAAAAGGGCCAAGGAAGAAGAAATATTCGGTGTTCGTCTCAATGTTTTCCATTTTTGGTTGATACTCTCCGTGTTCACTGCGAACTCTGTTCTCTACAGACTCAGCGTGACCACCTGGCGATTACACGGCTATTTGTAAGGCCTTTTTATCGAGAGCCGAGTTTCGGGATCCACAGCAAGGCGAAAACGTTTATGAGCCTTGACAAAAAATCGAACTTAATACCTACTTTCAACAGAATACCTAATTAAGAATATAAATTCAACTCTTCGTAATTATTAAATACACTTGCTACTGTGTTGTTTCAATTGAAGCTCGATGGCACTTAGTGTGATCAACTTCTTGAGAGAAGAACTTTTATTAAGGCCACATAAAAATAATTGTATTTTATTCCGTAAATGTATCCATTTAACATACAAGTGTAACAAATATAGCCTTCGATATTTTAAGAGGTGGTAGAAGATCCAAATAGGAGAATAAAATGTCCTATGACATGAAAATTTATTTTTATTCAAGGCGTTTCTTTATTTGCAACGCGCATTATAGTTTTTTGTTAATAGCTATAGGCCTATATTGTAGTGTTTCTCTGGGCCTAATCTTTACTAACTCTTTATTATTTCAATAGTCTTTACTACTTCTTTTTTATTGTAGTACAATTCTTCACTACTAAGTACAGCCAAAAGAGTAAAAAGCCAGAGTTGCTAATCTAATATACACTTATCGTTAATAGAAGAATATTTGACCGACTATCACGCATAACGATGATACATTTTGATATGTGAATGTATTGTGTAAAATACTGTCAGGTATATTGCGTTTATTGATGAAACAACAAAGGTAGGACAAATTCTCAATATTGACGCAGTGTACACTAGCGGAGAAATTGAAATATTTATGAAAGGATTTCTTCAGCGTGCAAGCAAACAATAAGTACATACTTAAAGGGGTAATTAGTTTTCTTGTATTTCTTAAGTTACGTTTACACTGAGGCAACAACGTGCAAGAATTTGCTGCCACTTGTGTAAAGAATTAAATAAAAGTAGGACACTTTTAGAGAATGCATTCCAGACACAAAGACAATGAAATCTTATACGAAAACGCATTATTCTTTAGTTAGATGCTATAAGCAACAAGACGCGACAAAATGTTCCTCGTTGTTGCCTTAAGCTGGGTATCCACTACGTGTTATATAACAAAGTTATGTAAATAACTTTTCAGAAAATAAAAGAGAAATGTAATACATGTGTCACTTTTTTGGTTTCTAAAAAGTTACATATCTGTTATATGATATGTAGTGTAGACCCAGCTTTAGTGTAGATATAGCTTTATACAGGGTGAGTCATTTAATTGTTTCGCCTAAATTTATTTGTAAACTATTTGTTATATATAACAGTCTTCCAAACAAAAGTTGTTTGGTATCAGGAGAAGCGTACAGTGTAGTAGTTAGTTTTTTGCTATTTACAATGAAACAGTTAAACAGTTATAAAAGAGTTAAATGATTCATCTCATATTGCTTCTCTATGTTATATGCAAAGAAAATATGACAAATAGAGATATAAAAATGTGGAAATATAATCTTATGCAGTTTTATTCCCTTTTATATGTCACATCTTAGTCCTGAGAATTATAAAAGTGTAATACTATATATATACGTTGTGTGCGAATTATTTAGCATTTATATGAATAATAATGAGTACAGTGGGTGGGAACGACAACCTGTTTGCAAATATTCACGTGAACAACGTTGGTGTAAGCTTATAAGCATGTTCAGAGAAGATAAAGCTTGTCGAGTTTCCTCTATAAAACGTGACATAATGTTTTGGGGGAATTTATATGGGATCTCACACAAACATCATGTCATGGGGTTCCTCTCGTGTCACATAAATCCCCTAGATCTCCCTATTGCCTATCACAGAATCAGTATGTCTTTTCAGGCGGACACACGATTAGTGTTGCACTTGTTATCAGGAACGATAACATCAGACGTGGACAGGTTTTGACATTTTATTAATGGCGGTAATTATGAAGGCGCAGGTCCAGAATTTAAAAGTATTGAATTTTCCACTGTATCAGTTTATATTGGAAGCTAATTAGAAAATTTCATACTTCTGGTTTTTAAAAGTGGTTCGACGCAACATTTTAAAGAAATTGAATTCTTTACTAACATTGTGCTACATTAATTTACATTATACAGTGAGTGATATATTCAACCTTTTTATAACAGATTTTGAAAGTCGTCCAAGTGAGAAATGTAGAAAGAATTGAATTTTATAATTGTTTTATGCTGCATGTATTTATATTATAAAGTGTCTATTGTTTTAAAACACTTAATTAGTCGATATGATCTCTAAGACACTAACATACTATAATCTTGCGGAGCGTAAAAGGTTATGTTAGTTAATTTTTGAGGTTAGTTTATGTACTGGCTGAATTCTTCGCTGATAGAAGGTGAAAAAAGGAAAAAATATTGTAAATTTACAATATAATACATACCGAAACTATTCTCTGATCTATATCGTAATTATTTTATACTGTAATTACTCAATATAAACTTGAAACTACCATATCTAACAAAATTAGAGATTCCAAGGGGTTAACTTAATTATTCTGTAATAAATTGAATATTTTAGCAGTAATTAATGTAATTTTGTGTACGTAGATTATTTTTGCTGAGTGTTTTTAGTTTTAGGCATAATATTCAATATAGTAATGAAAATGAAAGAACTACAGTATGTACACGCTATAAGCTCGTTATTCGCTATGAACAATGAGTCTGTATAGAACATCTATCATCTTCGTGAAATAATTCACGTTCACTCATTTAAATCTCATCACAAGTGGAAATAAAGACAACGAAGAATAACCACAATTATAATGCAATTAATTTGTAATGAGATACTGATATTTAAATTTACGAGAAGTGGGTGTAAGTATAGTTGCACCAACATATGTATATTTACGTACCAATAGAAGCCTCCAGATCCAGCAGCAATCAGACTTGCGTATCCGTCGATACTCGTTTAGACATTACTCCAAAAACCAGTAGAGGTTTCTAAATTTAATTTTCCAAGCACCCAATTCTATTTCTCTTCTTCTCAAAATCCTTTGATAGTGTCCAGCACCCCAAAAAAATGAAACTTTGTCCTCCAAAAACTTGAATCCACTTACATTACACTAATTCAAACATACCTTCCTTCCCTTCAAACTTTCTTCAAAACTGTTCCTTATAACGGGCGTCAAAAAACACGCACTTTCAGAAACTCCCAAAATGTCGTCAAATCCTACACCCGTAGTTCCCTTGTTTTTGAAAAACTTCAACCAATCTCCACTGGTCGTGAATTGTTTAAAAGTATGCGAAAATTTGACAAATTTCACAGACCTGGCGAGATCTTCTTAGTAGTTCTTATAAACATAACTGTACAATTTTCACTAAGCTCATAAGAACACCATTTCCAAAAACATAGCCCTCTTGAAATCCCTCTTCCCGAAAGAACAATTTCACAAGTACCTCCTCTGTCTCCACCAAACAGCACACTTCCCTGAGAAGTCCACAAACTCTTAACTAAAAATCACAGACTGTCTCTTCCCGACTTCAGTCTCCAGAATTCTTCGTTTCAGAACCCGTAAGCTCCTCCCACTCAGGAATACTCGTTCCCCGAAAAATCGCAAAATTGCACAGTTAGTCGAGGCAAGTGGTCCTCGGTTAGTCCAGGCTTAGCGAAGGAAATCCATATGGCAGGTACGATCCACCGGAAATGACAGAACTAGTGCACGCGGCCGGAAACCGAGCGAGAAACCGGAAGAGAAGAAGGAAATCGAACAAGCAGCGTCGCGTCTTCGGAGGCACTGCGCGCAAACGGTACCCACACTCCCGATGCGCTGCCTCGCCCCCACCCTCGCTGAGCCAGCGCTGGGGGGAGCGGCGATTGGCTGCGCGAGGCCACGCCCGCTTCAGTCGTTCGACGCAGCGCCCAGTGGGCGGGGCCAGCCTCTCCCCCTCGCCAGCGCCACGCCCCTCCGCTGTCCATCGCCGCCTGCTACGACCTCAAGCGATCGTTACGTCACTGCTTCGTTAACATTGTCTTCCTCGACGATAATTCGAACCTGTTGGCGATATTGGCAATGCGTTCGGGTTCGTGGTCCTTTTGTAGTGGGAAATTGATGTAGTGAGGCTTCTTGCGAGATGACGAGTCTGGAAATTGGAGTTTCGGCTGTTGGGTGATGGTAATGGGTTGACTTTATGCTTTATGATATTCATGTATTTGTGAGAAATTTCAGTGTGCAGAAAGATGTAGAATTTATGTAATGTGAAAATATGTAGGATGCATTGGAAGATAAATACTGTTTATAATATTTGAAGGGTGAAACCTGTCCTTAATTAGGTTCCAGCTTTTTAATTTTTTGTGTGAAGATGGGAATTTGCATAAACAGCTGCGGTTTAGTGGTGGGCAATGTACTGTGCACACCTGGGAAGGTTGCACTCGAAACACATTTTGATATAATAATAATTTTTCGTATATATGTAAGGGATATATCCATTTGGGTAGTAGTTACGATTTGTTTGGCCAATAGTACGCTATACCTGAAAGTGCGTGTAAAGTCAGGCAATTTTATCTAGTGTAACCAAGTGGATCCATATACCTTACCAGCTTATACAGTAGGTGTGCTGTATGGTGAAGAAGAATGTAAAATTTGTAGTATAGGGAATTTTGAAAGAGGAAATTACTTACTGTTAAAAATAAGTAGATTTAGGGAAATATAATTGTGAGTTATAATTTCGAGAGATTGGTAGCTAGGAAAAAATGTTATCTATTAGTGGTTTTGTGAGCTGGTTTTGGAGAGTTAAAATTATCTGCTCGAAATTTTAAGACAATTTTTACAGCCTCATGTAATTTTACAGTCTTTTTAATAAAAACGTATTCTAGTGGTATTTTATACAAAATAATGGAGTCTATCCCATCAAGAACACAATATGTATACTGTGATAAATATATTTTTGTTAAAAAGAATCTTAATCAACTGAACGAGAATTAAAAATGTTATAGTATTTTTTACGGCTCTATAAAAAGATAAAAATTGTCAAGAGTTATTTTTGTTATAAACTCTTCAATTTTTTGTGTTTTAACACTGTGAATTGAGATATTTGTGTCTGTTACTATTCTCTGTGATTCTTATGACAATATTAAGTACGCTTTAAAGCTTAATTATAGTAGTACTCTAATTTTTTAAAAACTCTGTTTATTTAAAAGCAGTGTGCTCGATGACAGGCATCAGAAATTATTAATACGTATCAAAATAAGAAAAAAATCAAAAATCACGAAATTGAATTTGGCGCTTCATTTGAGAATTATTAATTATTGCGGAAATTTCTAAAACTCGCGTGACATGTGCCAGTAAGTATCAAAGTGCTCTAAATAAAAAATTTTGAGCAGTTGAATTTACCACTTATTTTGTAAAGTAAATCAGTGTATCATCAAACACCTAAGTAATAAATTCAACTTTTTCAGATTTTTTACTTAAGCCAGTCTCGTAATTACCAGCACAAATGCGTCTGACTCGGGACTTATTCTACTGCCGACGTACATTAGTCGAGTCTCGGGTCAGACACAGCAAAGTGAGTAGAATAAGTTTTGACTCAGACACATTTCACGCGTACTTGAGACCTTTTCTCAACAATTAATAACTAAACAATGAAGTCTGAAACGCAAGTTTGTCAATCTCCATTTTTGTCTTATTTTAACAGGTAGAGTGATCCTTTACAGTTTCTTGCGCCTGCCGTCGAACACTGTATGGGACTATCACAACCGTCAAGATGACTGTTATAATTATTTCTTATATGTATAATTCTTTACACACATTATTTTTCACAATTAACACTGAATAAGATTAATAAAATATAAAAGTGAATATTACTTCACTAAATGAATAATATATTTTTTTTAATTATCTTCTTTATGAAGAAACTTAAAAATATGATTAAGCATGGTATTAATCCTTATCATACTATTGGTATAAATTCAAAGAAACACATTTCGAAAATATGAAAATTTGAAAGTTTTGAATATTTGGAAATTTGATAGTTTTGGTTTGAAAGATTTGAGAAATTGAGGTTTTTTTATTTCAAATATTAAAAAATTAAAAGATTTAGAATTTTGAATATGTGAGTGTTCAACTTTTGAGAATTTGAGAAATTGGAGATTTGTATTTTCGATGTTCCAAGTCTGAATTGTCTAAGAAGTAGAAAAGGAGGATTTATGAAATGTTATTTTTCATCAATAAGAGTTTAATTATTGCAAGTGTGTTAATGTTTAAACGTGTGTAGATGAGAAAAGGTTGGTCATAAGCTCAGAAGGAAAGAACTATTTTATATAATTATTTAGTTGGGAAAGAAAATAAATAGGAGAAAACAAAATTAGTTCTACATTTTACTTTTTTATATTTCCTTTCAGTAATATGTTTTAAATTACATCATGGCCAGACAGCTTCAGTAAAGTGTCGACAGAAGTTCTATGAAATTATTTAAGCAATCCCTCCACTGGAACTAATAAAAGAGTTAATATACTTATATATTATTACTAAATAGAATTCTAAAATGAAAACCACTCTACATTAGTCTCTAGCCTATTATTATTAATATTAATCTCTCTATAAACTAGACTCTGGTCTCATATTATTTCTACCACTTCAAACAAACTAATATCTTCCAAATTTATAAATACTGCAATTCGTTACTTAAATTTAGGTACTGTCATTTTAAAGCTTTCCATATTTTACAAAGCGCACAATTGAAGATAACAAGCTCGAACATTCCAAATAATTATTTCTATCGTCCCCATTCCAAATGAAAATTTGCTTATATTTGTACCCATACTTGTTCCCCGACGATTCAGAAATAACTTTTCAATCAAGAGCCCCTCGTTCTCGCGATTCAATTAATCCCCCCTTCACAGACACAAAAACACACAGCCCTCCTCCATTTACAGCGGGGCTCCCCGTGCAAACATATCTTTTACTGGATTCATTATTCCAGCGTTGATTATTTCACGTCTCGACCCTCGTCTCCTCCTCCAGCCGTTTCCATCGTGGTGGGCGTGGCCCGAGTTTTTTTTTCTCCCTGCCCCGCTGCGCGCAGTGGGCGTGGCCTATAGTTTCGCGTGCTCGTTTGCGACACGCCACTGGCTCGTGCGTGGCACACTCCTCGTCTATGCAACGAGACTCCTGATTGGCCCTGATCGAACGTTACTTAACCGATCCGCTGACTTTCTGATCGTTTTTCGCTTGTTCTCTGGGCTATTTGTAAGAAATAGCGAGAGAGAAGCCAGAGAGCGAGAACAGTGAGGCACTTGAAGTAGTAAGAATGAACGCAATGTTTTGTTTAAAATTGTTTATTTTATTAAATTGATTTATGTTAGCCAACAAGCATTTCTGTGAGCATGATATCTGAAATTTATGCTTCTTTCTAGGATAAATCGAAGTTTCATGGAAAAAGGAGGACTGTTTTGTGCGATTAGAGTCCTGGTAGTAAGGGCGAAATGCCGCCACTCTGCTGGGTCTGTTTTTTCAGGCCCATCCGCTCCTATACTGCTCATCCTCTTCAAATAAAATATGGAGGACATACTTGTTTCAACTTTATTACTATCTTGTAGGTACAGCTATAATTGTTAACGTATTAAAAAGGAGAGAAAATGAAAAAAGAATGACATACAGGGTGTCCTCTAATAAAAATGGCAATACTTTAGGGACTATTCATCCTTACCATTCAAAATGCCTCAGATACTCTTGAATAAGTTGAACTATTTTTGGAGTTAATTTATTTGATTTGAAAGAACAACTGAGTGTGACCAAAGGTACCTGTATACGTATCTACACATACGAAAATATGCTTTTCTTCACGAATAGAGTCATTAATAGAACAATGTAGGTAATGGTACAGAGACTTCAGAGGAATTAAGCAAAATAATGTTTAAATACAACAGAGTACTACCTGTCAAACGATTATTAGATCGTCGATTGTGAGAATGAGTCATTACCTGAATTATGTAATGTAATATAGTCTATAGATATCTTAACACTATTTTTCCTCTTATTTAACTGTTCTATTTGCCACTTTCAAGAAATAACAGTAAATAGAAGGAAAACTTGAATATTTTACAAATATGATGATATATTAAAGATAATCATTTGACGTGCAAAGTGGGTCAAGTATAGACAAACAGTTCTTTGTACATACTCATTAAATAATTTGAAAAAGAACAGTTAATAGAAGTTGACTTACACGTAGAGAATCTAAAAGCATTAAACCATTTTTTTTCTATAAGTACTCATAATCATATTTGGGAGGTGAAAACAGTCATCAAAATTGAATTGAAAAAATTATTTTGTTAAATTTCACAAAGACTAATGGAGGTAAAAAAAAAAATAGTAAATACAGTTTCATAGTCATAGTCACAGTTCTTAAACAGTAGAAATTATTGGAAAGCTTATATTTGTGTTTATTCCGGAAATAGGAGCATTTCAAAGATTTCAATTTTTATAAATGGAGCTATATAGATTTTTATAGGTACATCATTAAGTGAATCTTTTTCTTCTCCATAAAAAAAGTATGAACGCACTTAAATCGAAAACTGATTAGTTCAGATTATATTTGTACTTTATTTTCACATAGCATTTGCCAGGCTTGACATTTCTATAGACGACTTTTTTCTGTGGAAGATTCCGATGGATAAGCGTATTCCTGTTGATAGCGAACAGAACATTAAAATCTGTTTAATTTCTGAAATATAAAAAGCAACATGACTTCAAATCACTAATGCTTTGAAGAATCTCAAAAAAGAACTTAAAAGTGTGTACCGTGTAAGGTCAGTCGACTCCAGCATTTTTTGTAATTGGAGCAATTTATCAATTAAATAAACAGGTATCTATCATTTACAGTGACTTCATTTAACATTCAAACACTCGTATAATTTTAATTTCTGAATTCTATATAGGTATATATTGAATAACCATGGGATAAACAACATAAATGTATTGCCTAACTGTCATTTTAGAGTAATAGTAAAAATCCGATATATTTTAATAAAACGTATATTTAAAGAGAATAACAGTAACACAAAATGTACACTACGTCCATACGAGATACAGCTCAGCGAAACGAATTAATGTACGTATAAAACTATAGGTAAACAAGATATATATACAAGTATTTCTAACAACATTACAATATAGTATCTGCATAAGTACTCAAAAGAAAAAATACTAGAAGAAAAATCGAAGAAAAATCGAAGAGGTGGTTCTAATATAATATAAATACCTGTTGCAATAGATATCAATTTTTTCTGCAAAGACATACCACCAACCCCCATAAAAAGATCTAGACCATAAACTCGCAAGAACAACAATAAATGCTAAAGAAAAATTAAAAAAAATGATTTAGCAAAGAAATGATAGGTAGCTTTGATTCTTTACAAAAAAAATAATTTCTAACATGTCGAACCATTTGACAAAATATCATATATTTCAACTAAATGACTTCACTGTTAAAAGTATCCCAATATTTGTAAAACACTAAAAATCGCTCTCCTTTGATGTCTCTTCTAAACCCTAAAAGCCGCATCTAATAAACCAATAATCTTTTCCATTTTTCAAACCTATATACACGTACCTATACCTCGCTCTACTGTAATGTAATACATTTTTATTACTTGTTTTACATTCATACAAGCCATAAAACCTTCAAGTTAAAATTATATTGATGTCCGAATATTAATGGAAGTCACTGTAAATAGAATTCAGTTGTGGGTTTCCTTAAATTGGCCACTGTGCGAGTAACCAATTCAATGACGTCGATAACACCTCTTCTGTTCTCGAGTAACGACCTCGACCCTTCCTTCCAGGCACGTCCCTCCCCGTGCGTTGGGGCGACGCGATTGGTCGGTGGGCGTGGCTGACTCCGCCCAGGGGCGTGGCTCGACCGATGCGAGGCGATGGTGTGCGGCTCACGAACGCAACGTCACGCTCCAGTGATCCGAATCGTCGATCCACGCACGAATCTGCGAATTGGCAACGAGTTTGCGGTGCTAATCTCTCTGCGAGTCGAGCAGTGCCCGAGATCATCATTTTTTATGATGACTTCAGTGTACCTGCCCCTACGCGCGCGTCTGCCCATGTGAATGAAATTGATAAACTGTGGCTGCGTGTACCGCTCTCTGACACGCCTGGTCGATTTGAAAGTGTATTACAGATTTCGTAATTACGCTGATTGTAGTACGTTTGAACCTTTGTCATTACGAAAAATATTTGTCTGCGAAAAAGAGGTAGAGAATTATACTTTGAAGGGTTCGAAAATTTTCTGATGGGTCAATAAAGGAGAAATTTTGATACTTTTAAATGTAAAATTTGGGACTTGAATGATATACTTGTAACATGTAAATGATATTATTATTTTTTATATAGTTAGTATTAATACTATCTACTAATAATTTTACCACTTGGCGTTATTGTTATTACGAGTATTAGTATTGTTACTAGCATCATTGTTACTATATTAGTGTCTTTATTGCTAGATGGTAATTTTATTACCTGTATTTTGATAAATACATAACAAACATGAGCAATAAATATATATTGCAATATACAGATACCAAACGTAAAAAAATTGTTGCTTTATTATAGCTGCTTAAATTTTAGAAGAGAAATTAAAGGAAAGAGAATTTTAGAGTTAAGATGTCAGAAGTTACCGAGGGGAATTCGAATATCAACTTTGAAGTAATTCGAAATTAAAACTTGAAAGTCGTGAAAGATAACTGGAATTTTTCAAATAAAATATATATTGAAAATGCTAGCGAAGCTCTCAAAACTTTTAAAACTATCAAGACTTTCAAGACACCAAAATTTTCAAGACTTGGAAGATTCAAAACCTATCAAAATTCAAGATTGTAGACTTTGACAAATTTTAAGCCTTGAAACGTGTTTGAAATGATTCGAATTTTTTTTCTATATACAGATTACAAATACAAATAGACCTGCCATTTAATCAATTTTTTATGCCAAGTTCGAGATATCGTAGAGTTCCTTTATCATTTTCATGTCACTTTCTACGTTACCGATTCAGTCTACAATAAGATTCAGGAGCCCCAAGCGATAGGAATTGAAATTAATATTTCGCGCCAATGTTTGAAACGTAAACTAACTTAAATCTTTAATAGAAAAGTAATTATTTGCTTTTATAAATTTTTAACACAATTATATTATGCAATCACAACTGAGGTAATTATGCTTTTTATAAAAGCATTAGCAAAAATGCGAAAAGCAATAAAAAAAGACTGGATACTGAGGCAGGGAACCTCCTTTAGGTTTCAAGATTTCCTATATGAATTTCCTTTTTTTGTTTGTTTAAACAACTTTTTAATTAAATAGATAGTATTCCTTAGCAGGTAGTATGATAAAAAATAGTTTAACAAAAACATATATATACACATATCTTAACTACTACGTTTATATCTTGGTAGAACACCTATCGTGGCATGCTGAACTTCTTCCAAGAAACTTTGGGAGTTGTGTATAGTAGTACCTCCTAAGATAATCCTTACTCCTGAATTCTGTTTATTTAAATTATATACAGTTAAGCTTTCTTCGTAGGTTGTTCCTCCTATCATGAAAACTATTATATCTTGGGGCCTAAAAATGGTGAAAAGTATATGTCATAATGAGTCATAAAGAAACAAATAACTAAAATTTACCTTTTCGATATTATTGTATTGCCAAGGTAGGGGAATGTTTGCGAACTTAATTTTCCTTTTATTAAATCTTCAAGGATTTCATTTAATAAAGGTATGTGTTGAGTGTATATATTATCCACTCCTCTTAAACCTTTGAATAATTTCTTAGTAATTTTAGCTACTGATTCACGGTCAAATAAATTATTTTGCCTTGAGTTAATTCCACTGTATTCTAATATGCTATGCACAAGCTAAAACATTGTTTTAATCTTATAGACGATAAAATCAGACACAAAAAATTGTAACCATAATTATTTTCCATAAAATACCTTAATATATTTTTCTGAAACCCCTTTACTCTTCAATAGACTCAGCAATCCATTGATATCATTATTTGCATATCTTTCATAATGAAGCGCATACAACATCACCAGTCTTACACTATCAATTTCTCGAATTTGTTGATTATTAATAAGTTCCTTTATTTTTTGCAGCTGCAATGAAAACCATAAATATATAATTAATAATAATGAGATATCCATAGAACGAACAAAATTTTTTTATACCTGGGCGGAATGATCATTTTGGCAGCTAAGTTCTTGCTCCAACTCCGATATTTGTAACAAATTGTGTTTCTCCACAAGTGAGGAGAGTTCTCCAACTACTGTTACATGTTTCGATACTGTACCAGAAAGCTTCTTAAACAGAGGATACGTTTCTACAAAATTCTTCATATCTGCTATACTTTCCACTTTTTGATGTTTCTTCGCTTTTTTTTGAAACTCATCCATCAGTTCTTTTATCGTTTGCCCAATTTCACCGAAGTTGTGATATAAATTCTGTTAAAAGTTATGGATGAGTTTAAAATTTTAAAGGATTCTCTGCAGCAATAATACATCTGTACTTACATTCGCATAAAATTCGTCATGTTCTGCACTAAGTACGACTTCTTTTAACTCTTTCGAAATACCTTTCACGTGAGATAAATTGACACGATTATTGTTAATAGTCAACAGTTCGTGAACCATTGCTTGGTAAGTCCATTGATTTAACAAAGGCGTGACAGGATCATCTCTTCTATCAATTATAAGTAAAACCGGATTCGATTCTTGTCTAAATTCGAAAGAATTAGACTCTTTGCTTAGAATTTCGCGTATCTTCTCTGCTAATCTCTTTGCCATTTCTGAACTACTTTGGTAACGTATGTAGGGACATTTCTTAATGGATAATAGGACGGATATTATGCCCAAAAGAGTTCGGTGCAAATGTGTTTGATTCCACAGTAAACCTTGATATAACAATTAAGAAAACAGAATTAAAAATACTTATTATTTGTTTTGGATTTGATTTACAAATGTATTCTATTTTTTTTAGAATAGAATTCTAGTAAAATCTACTAATATATCTTCTAACAATACCTGACTATTCTATAAGAATTATTTTAGATTTAATAGTACAGATCTGATCTACTTTTAAAATCAACTAATTGTGTTATGGAACCAAATTCTGACTTACTCAAAAAAATAATGTATTACCTTGTGAGCATCCAACAATACCAAGTGAAAACAAATGTGGGTTAATTGCCAAGTAATCTGCATAATATTCATAAATCTCCTTCACAACTTCTTGTTCGTCACTCTCAGCCAAAAGTTTAATATCAGCTTTTGCTATTATATTACTGAAATCTAAATAAAATCGCCAAATTTAATTAATACACTACATTATGCTTAACATTTCTCTATTTTTATTCATTTGTATGAAATGTTTATCTCATATATAATATATTTAAGTTTAGATTTGGAAACTATATTTAGATTGCTCCCAAAAATACATCTTTCAACATTTCATATATAGTTACACAGTTTCTCATTTTACTCGTTATTTACTGGTGAAAAGTAAAGACTAAGACTTTTGAGCTTTTAAATATTGCTCATAATAACAAAAAAAAAGTACACAGAAAGTATGTACTGTACTTCAGCAACAGGTAGCCAAACTTTGGTACCACAGTTTATTCTTCCTAAAGATTAAAAAAGTTATATGAGCTTAGAACTAGAAATTTTTCCTTTCCATGATACATAAGAATATTATTCTTTATAAATATTGTAGCAGTGCTTGAGACTTACTTAAAGAAAATATTCAAAATCATTTCCTTCTGAAACAATAAAAGTTTTGCATCCAGAAAGATCGAAGATATTCAAATATCCCTGGTGTGTTCCAAATTTTGATGCATGCCATTTTGAATTTCTGGATCTATCTTTATGTCATCTTTCATCCTTGGGAAGAATGGAATGTAGTATCAAAGTTTGGCCACTATTTCTGAAACACCCTATATAAGCAGACCCACTTATCTCATAGTCTAATAATAAACTAATATTACAAATAAAACAATGAGCTAACTTTGTAGGTGGTTAAAATTTAAAACTACCAATGCCTTGCCTGGTTAACACATACCAATAATTGTCCAATTGTAACTACACATCGAAGGTATTTGAAGAATTTTTTCAATGTTATGTTCTACATATATCATTCACAGTCAAATACCTACCTAACTTATTAGTATTTAAATACCTAGTTGAACTTTTCTTCATATTTAGATAGTACTCTTAGAGTCATTAGACCAGTCTTGGATAATGAATAATTATATGAAGTTATGCAAGATGTATTTCAGGAAGAATTAGAATCTACACAGAGTATATCAGAAATTGTAGAACACTTCTGAAAACTAAGCTTTAGATGTGAAGACATTGTGAAGAAAATTCACATATTTGCACCATGTTCAATAAGAACTATAGAATGTTGCAGACTTTGTGAAAGTATTCCATTAGTCATTAAATCAATTTAATAGTAACTAGTTATGTAATATATTGATATACTGATTAAATATGTTGATACATTGATATATCATAATCATTATTACTTACAAATATAATATGTTCCATATTTAGGACATCGTAACTCATTACATAAAAACTCAACATTTTCTTTTGTGGGTCGTACAAAAACTATGCATTTCAAGTATTTCAAACCTTCATTACGCACATTTGCATCAATTCTTTCAAAAAGATAGACTTCCTTCATAAACATTTCCAATTTAGTATATAGTAAACTTACTATACTTGTCTGTAAATACACAAATTAGATAAATAAAATTTCAATGGTATGTAACATAAGTATGATGTGATTGAAACTTGCTACTTTGCTTACATTTTAGCATACAAAAACTGAGATTTATAGGGAAATTATTTCATATTTGAGGACATTATCTACATTCTACGTAACAAACAAACAGAACGAGTTTAAAATTGATCTATAAACTTATATAAACCTTATTCATAAATACTCATTCTGAAATATAATGTTACATGGTCTTATATTCTGTTTAATTCTCAACTATAGATGCATGATGGACGAATATATTTACAATTTCGTGTGACCATCTAATTTGAACATATACAATATGTATTACCAAATACCGTTTGTTTATCCATCAAAAGAACTTTCATGCCAGGCCCACTGTCTTCTGTCATTCGAGTAATATAAGATTTTAAAGCCACTACTAAATTCATTTTAACTGTATTTTACGAGTGCTGTAACTATAGTTATATGTAACACGTATATTTGTTACTAATAAATGAAATTGCGCCTAGCATTAAGTAAATTTATATCCCTACAAAAATTAAGCTGGACACATTTGACAACACACTACACATCATCGTTACATACACAGTCAAGCAAGATATATATATATTTGTCATCTCTAGTCTCTCAAGAGGGTCACAGAGGGCCACAGATAGCAAAACAGCATCCTCATCTATAAACCGAGATTCTATGGCGTAATCCATATCCATAGGCGCGCAATTCAAACTATGGAACAGTTATATTAAAAAAAAAAATGCACCTAAGGTGTTAAAAAGCCAATATAAGTATTTGTAGAAATTTTTTAATTTTCTAAGCTAAAAAATACATATATTAATACTGATTCGTACATTTGATAAAATTCATATGCCTAAAATAGTCTAACACAGTTTTAAAATTTCTTTCAGTCAGGAACATTTCACGAATTTAAACTACTCAAAATCGTGCACGTATTAACTGCAAGAGTTCACCGCTCTATGTTAGCCTGTAGATTTAGGTTAGAGAGAGATAAAGCTTGATCCTTGCTAGTCAATTTCGGAACATAATACATGATTAGAGTAAATGTTGGTAGTTGAAAAAAAATGATACTGTTTGATCATCTACGTTTACCATTGCTTTGTTGATGGTGTTTGTAACGTAATGCTACGTAAGATTTTTATTAAACTGTGACGTTAGCCGTACCCACTTAAATATATTTTATCTTTCCACGTGGTTTTGAAACGATGGATTAGTATGTTTTTCTTTTAAAAGTGTTCGAAAACTACCTAGCGCGATTTATGATTATTTTTCTACTTGTAAATATACATTAACGCCGAGTAACATGTCTATAAACAATTCGTATTGGTGCCACTTGACGCAGTTTTGATACATTTTAACAAGAATTGTAGTATTGTATTGTATTATAAACGTGAGTATGTGTCATAATGAATCATAATTTAAGGAACTTGCTCGAAAGAAAGAATAGATGAGCTTAATACAGGTTACAAACCAATTTTAAACTTCATTTCTATTCGTTTATCATGCACGATGTGAATGATTTCCTCAAATTTGGAAAAATTAATGAAAACAGTGAAGTTGTAGGAAAATCTAATGAAAATAGTGAAATCATAGGAAAAACTTGTGAAGGAAATTAAAGTGAAGGAAAATAGCTCTTATATTAGTCAACTTTTTCCTCCACAACTTCCTTCCTCTAAACCAATTTGAGGTACAACTTCTTTAGTATAATCACAAAAAAAGAAGTAACTTTTTATTAAATTTGTTAGTAATGAAATGTTTATATTTAACGAAATACAAATATACATAGAAAATAATTTTGATTTTTCTTGAAATGGATAAAACTTTTAATGCCTAGAATTTTGTATTTTTCTGTATATCAATGCATATAAATGTATATGATATATGTGGTTGTATAGAATATTTGGCTGCAAGAGAGAGAAAGATTTTGTAGATAATTCTGGAAGTCACAATAAGATAAAAGTCAAGAATAAAGAATAAAGAAATGGTGGTTCAGATTTCAGCTGCTTTTTTTAAATGCTTATAGTAAAACAAATAATAATTGGTCACTGAATATTTTATATGTACAAAACTACTTTTAAGGATACAGAAAGGTTCAGAATTAAGAAATAAAAAATAAAATATTTTAGGTTTAAACTCAACAATAATTTACGTATAGCACAAATTTACTTTTTATTGTTTACACTTTTTATAGATAATTTTATAATTGTTTTTAGGTACAAACAGACACTATGGGTCGTTACACAGGAAAGAAGTGTCGTCTTTTGACAATGTTATGGCTCACTGCACTATTTTTCTTAGTAGAAATTGTAGTGGGCTATGTAACTAACTCTATGGCTTTAATAGCCGACAGTTTTCACATGCTGTCTGATGTGGCAGCATTGGTTGTTGCATTTCTTTCTGTAAAGGTAAATTATTCATAATAAATAATAAAGACTAGTTATATGATAACAAAAGCCTGCAAGATATTTAGTTTTTATAATACTGAAAGACTAATGATAAGACTTGATTCAAAATAAGGATAAGTTCCTTTTTCATTAAATATGATAGCATAAAATTGTTTGAGCCTTTAAATAAAAAACTTTTATCCTCACAGGTGGTCCAACATCCACTGGTATTAAATAATGTTAATTTTTTTTTTTTACATCTGTGAATTTTGCAGATGTCACCAAAGAAATGGTCAAAAAACACATTTGGCTGGGCTAGAGCAGAAGTTTTAGGTGCTTTGGTAAATGCTGTTTTTTTAGTCGCATTGTGTTTTAGTATTACTGTGGAAGCATGTAAAAGATTTATTGAAGTAGAAGAAATACATGAAGCTAAATTACTTGTCGCAGTAGGTGCACTTGGGTTATTAGTGAATGTAATTGGGCTGTGTTTATTCCATGGTAAGTGTTCAAATTATGTTTGATTTTAAATAAGAGAGGAACTAATTGTGAACAATTATTTCAAATTAAACTAAGTGAAGCCATTACAGTAAAATAAACAAGAGTATACCTAAATGTTGATGATATGTATTCATTACACATATAATGAAATATACTATAACTTTTGTTGTAGAACATGGAAACTCCCATGCACATTCGCATGGTATCTCTCGAAGTCATAATAGACTTAGTACTCTAGTTGGAACAGATGACAATGAGAATGATGAAGCATACAGGCCATCAACACCTCAGGTGAAAAGAACACATGGCCATTCGCATGATGCCAGTCAAATGAATATGCGTGGTGTGTTTCTTCATGTACTCTCAGATGCACTGGGATCTGTAATTGTAATAGTATCTGCCTTAATTGTGTGGTTGACGAAATGGGAGTACAGGTAATCAATTACTAAGCTAAAAAGATATACTTTTAAATTAACAATTAATATCTCTAATTTATCTTCATACAGATTTTATATAGATCCAGCTCTTTCACTTTTGCTGGTCATTCTTATTCTGCGATCAGTGTGGCCATTACTACAAGAATCTGCATTGATTCTTTTGCAGACTGTACCAACTCACATTCAGGTAATTTCAACACTAAATGTTTTAGAAGATATATACTAATTTTCGAAATATTCTATAAATATTATAGAAGCAATTACTAGAATTATCACATAAATTCCAGGCAGTAATTAAGTGAATTTTTTTAGTAATTCAGTTGAATGTGAAAATTTCTTAACTTACACTCAATTTAATATCACTTAATCTATACTAATGTTTATATTTTAGGTAGACGCTATTCAACAGCGATTACTAGAGAATGTTGATGGAGTATTAGCCGTACACGAATTCCATGTATGGCAATTAGCTGGTGATCGTATTATCGCTTCAGCACATATAAGATGTAGAAACTTGTCGGAATATATGAAAATCGCCGAACGAGTAAAAGAATTCTTTCATAATGAAGGTATACATTCAACCACCATACAACCAGAATTTATCGATGTAAGTGTAGCATCGACATTAATCAATCTAACGTAGCTTTCTAAACTTTTTCATAGTTACTTATTACACAGAAAATATTCCACGTACACGTAGGGCTAATCAGAATTATTATTATTCTAGTACCATTCTAATAGTGAAATAAAAGAGACACCCACAGAGGACTGTGTATTAGACTGTCCAAAGACTGATAAGCCTTGCAATCACGCAACGTGTTGTGGACCCTCCAAACAGGTATGTCTCCTATATTTAAATGGTATTTCCCTGTAATTTAACTCCTCTCCCCCCGCTTTAACAGTATGACGCGAAGAGAGAGTCAAATTCCCGCACTGCCCATTCTAAATCAAAATGTCTTGGACGATGCTTAGAGGCTATTAAATCAGATTCAAATACTGTTATAGGTAACTGGATGTCTATTATTGCCAAAATATACTGAAGGAATAAACTTCTAAAAGTAAACTATATTTACTTCATATAAAATAAAAAAATTGTATCAAGTTATACTAAACGTATAAAAGATCAGTGATTTAAAGCAAATGCAGATTTACAGAATAGTAAAAAATGATAACTCATTTTTTCTTTTTATTGCTACATCTATTTTTACCAAATTACAATCTTGAAAAATTGTTTTCGTATGAATGTTTCATATTACGACTAAAAATTATTCATAGTTTGTGAAATAAAAGTAGATTAATTCTATTGCATCGAGATGGGTTCCAAATTAAATTATTCTCACAAATTTGGATTTTAGATATAATTGAAGGGCATTTTCGTTCATACGGTACATCACTTGAGATCATGTGAAATGTGTCATCAGTCAGTGTGTTCAGTTTATCAGAAAGGCATTTCAGACAAAAATTGTAGCACTCTTATGCCCCCCTTTTATCTTCTGTAACGTCTGGAACGTTTTTCCGTATCATCCATATTTTTCGAGATAAATGAAATAAATTTCCAGATAAAATTTAAAGATTGAAAATATTTCACACAGGGTCGTGAAACTCCCTCGCCTGGCGAAACGCCATATATGTGCAGGCAAAGGAACAGTCTTGCACGCTCGACTGTTTCCATCGGTGGAACCGAGCAACAAGAAGTGAATGAAATGGAACGGGGACATTTGCTATCACTGCCCGCTTCGCATCACTCCGTCCAACTTCCACATTCTCACGTTAACACACCAGTTGTTTAAGTTATCGTCGTATTATCGATACCTACCTCTATAACAAAATCTGCGGCGCGTTACAATGTTATTATAAAAATTCAATAAACTGATCTAAATCTTTATACGTAGAGTTTACCTTCATACTATCTTGTATGAAATATTTATCAATTTTTGCATTAAAATGTACACGATTAGTATTTAATAATATTTAAAATTTTATGATGAATTAGGTAAGGAAATTTTAATTCGTTTCGATAGCGATTCATTTAAATGTGAGTAGGTAAATGAAAAGGATTAGAAAAAATTATTGTTAAGTATAAGTAAATATTCACCGTTAAAAATGATCAAATTATAAATACCATTTAGTTAGTTTCTGTCTTACGAAACAGCAAAATTCTTCCAATACAATTCTGAATTGTTATTAGTTCTTTACAATGATTTGCATATTTGTAAATGTGACCAAGTTTCCAATGTTTTCGAAAGAAATTTGTTGTCGTTTAAGATGGAAGTTCTTTTATATTATTTTTGACGAATATCGAAATAAACGATACAATTTGTATCTTATTCTATATAGAGCAGTGTTCAATTTCATTAGATTATACTTTCCAAACATATCCCTCAAATAGCTACACATCCACTAAGTCTCTAAGTTTAGAATTAGTTGTTAAATCTTTAAGTTTACTAGGATAAATCGGTTTTAAGTATTCTTTATCAATCAAATATACAGGATAGATTCTACACACAAAAATGATAAAAAAGATCCATATGCCTGGAAACGTTCAGTTTTTTAGTTATACGGTATTTTGAAAAAAAGAAATTTTAAACTAAGCGAGCATCGCTGAAGTAAAATAAAGCTTCGCGATATAAATTGTTTGTTTCTCTTTGGCAAAATATTTATTTTAAAATAATAGTTATCATGATCTTAACTTTATTTGATGTTTACGTATCATATCTTAATCATCAGGATACACAACACCCACTTGTTTGCGAATCTCGTCTTCCATTTGTGCTATCAGCAGTGAAACATCATGAGGCACTTTGGGACTTTCGATGACACCTAAAACATAGAATGGTGAATATTAATAACACTATTTTATTTCTGAAAATATTTACATACATTAAACAATACATTAATTAGTTTGCTAATGTTTATGCAAATTTTTATTTTCTTATAGAGTTAGAAGAATGAGACCTACTATTTTATACATTTTTGCATATTATGTGGACTCTGTACTTTTTTGCATACAAACGCATACAATACCTTTCAAAATGCAGTTGCGGACTTCCTGAGCTTCGTATCTCAATCCAGCACTATTAACGAAATTGAATTTATGCTTGGCTTCTGGAAGTGGTGAGTGTACCGTACCAGTTGGTAGTTCCACAGTTGTTGGGCACCAGAATTGGGGCACTTTTATTATTCCTTTTGTTCCAATGACAAAAGCGTCATTAGGTAATTCAACTAAGGCATGAGTGATAATGGTGGCAGTACGATTTCCTTTGTATTGTAGGCTTACAGATACAGACTGATCAACACCATTTGCATTTAGACAACCACTAGCAGTTATAGTGTGTGGTGCTTCACTTCCGAATACCCAGATAGCAAATTGTAATGCATATACTCCTAAGTCTAACACTGTACCACCACCTAAGCTCTTTGAGCTGCAAAACAAATACTTTTTTAATACATAATTTTCATTATATATTTGCCAGTCAAATTATTTGTTATTTATTCTAATTGTTGTTCATTAGATTTACTTAGATTACTACTTATTGTTTGATTCACTTTAACTAAGGTGTTAAAATGGCATAAATGGCAAAACAAGAAACAAAAGAAATATTATGTGCATACTTAAGTCTTTCAACATCTGCCAATTTAAATCCAAAGGGTGCAATAACTTGATAAACATCTCCAATGTTTCCAGATTCAATCTCTTTTTTGATAGTTTCATATATTGGGAAACACCGACTCCAAATAGCTTCCATCAAGAACAGTTTCTTATCTTTTGCTAAATTGATTAACTCAGTTGTTTGCTTTGTATTCATAGTTAAAGGCTTTTCACATAAGACATGTTTCCCATGATTCAACATTAATTTTGCTACTTCCAAGTGTTGGGGATTTAATGTTCCAATATATACAACATCTGTAAAATGAAGAAGTATGAAACACTGTTTTTAACGTTATAAGTTTAGTCTATAATATACTTTGCAATAAAGAGAAACTCTAGTAAAGTTACATTTGCCATATAAATTCTACTACAATATAGGAACATACCCACATCTTCATCTTCTGCTAATTTTGCATAACTATCATAAGCCTTCTTAATTTCATGTAAATCAGCAAATTTGTGTGCCCTTGATAAATCTCTTGCTGCCACTGCAACAACTACATGTTCAGACTTTGGTAATGTTCCTAATGCTGTTACAAAGTCATGAGATATTTTTCCAGCACCTGCTATACCCCATTTAGTAGCCATCTGCAATAATATAAATGTAAAAACATTTACATGTTTATTTTAAATATAAAGAGTTAAATATCAGTCAAATGCTTTAGCACTAAGATTTGAAAACATTCAAATAATGAAGTTAATCACTTTGGCTAGTGCTCGGCTCATTTATGAAATGTGACTTATAAGAAATTTATTTATATTTATTTATAAAGAATATATATTTTTGCATGTGTTTGTAATATATAATATTAAACTATCGCTTTATGAAAGTAAAGAAAACTTGACTCGCTTCTTACAATCAGATCTGACAGCTATAGGTCAATGTCAATCTACTTGGATCAATTTGGATTTTGGATCTATTAGGATCTGCGTTCATCTAAATTTCCCCCCTCCTGATTTATCAATTGTACTTATTGGTTGCAATATTGTGGCGAATTAGGTGCCATCTATCTAACATTTATCTTTCATTTCAACTCTATACTAAATTAACCTCTAAAGGCAGAGCTAACAAGGACACTTGAGTTGCTTCAACATCTAATTCTTTTTACTGATATGTGTTGAAAAATAATGTTAATTTTTAATAGATAATGCATATAGTGGAGTGCTGTGTCACTAAATGTGTCCTTTGCTACTCTTAGTTGGGACTCTATTCTATTTAGTCATATTTATTTTCTTCTACTCTATATTTTAATAATTATTTGTTACAGGTAAAGCTGTCAGCACAATTGTAATTCAGTTTGTCTGTTTGAGGAGAGGGACTACTGCTTATTAATTCGTTATATTTTTAATAATTCTCTGAAATGACTTTATGACCTTCTAGAGGTGAATTAGTACTCCATTAATAGGCTGTGAATGTGTTAATTTATTACTTAATATTTAAAGAAAACATTGAAGTATTTTTTAAAATGTTCTGTTGTTCTAAATCTCAAAACTTATATAATTGTTTCAAGTATCTGTTTTCAAAACTTATCCTTTCAATAGTATGTAACTCATACTTAAGTACTTTTTCCAAGAAATAATTTATAACAGAAATAAATAAATCATATTTGTGTTTGTTATAAAACATAAATTATAACTCACCATGTTTAGGGATGTACAAAGATGTAATAATAATTTAATATAAATTTTACGTTAGTTTAAGCACCACACAACACCTAAAGATAATGATTCTACTAGAAGGATTACTTGAGTGTTATTTTCAAATAATCTTTCTGTAGGTCACGTGAATGATAAGCAAATGATAAAGATTTATTTTTTTAGTTTGAAGAGTTTCGATAACTAAGCACTGAAGCTTTAATCTCTGTTATTTATTAAGTTTATATAAACATAAAATTGCCAAATTGGACGTGAATCGGTATTATCGCGTAATATCAAGAATCGTAAGAAATGCGTTAAACAGTACACGTATAAGATTAACTTTCAATTTTGTTATTACTTAGCAATATATTTCTTATACAGTGCAAAATACTGTTTTCCAATTATACAACAATTTTCTAACATAGGATATTTTATAATAATACATGTTTTATGGATGAAATACTTACCTTCTTTCGTGAATATCATTGAAAATAAAAAGTCTTCCCAATTTATTCAAAGCAATAATATAATTACAAAACTGAATAATTAATTAAGATATAATTAATGAATGTAAATTCTAGCTTTTTTAGTTCTTACAATTATATAGTTTAGTAGTAATAATTTATAGTAAATTTTCTGTGTCATTTTTTCTCAAAATCTTTGGCATCAACTGATTCAACAAATCTTTTCATAAAGAACCCTCATTTTAGTTTTATTAATAATAACGACCAACCTGTAGGTATTAAATTTAATTTATTATTTCTCACTTTTATTTCAGTATTCGAAATTAATAGAACTACTATTACTGATATATAGTTGACATACTTTATACGTTTTTTCTGCATAGAAATAAAATTCTGAATTGCTTAAATAAAAAATTCTCCATTATAAAATACTGATAATACATAAATAATCCTTAACAGCTTAAAAAACTGTTTTGCACTTGGAAATTTCATTGCTTTCTAAATGAACTGACATACTTGTGTTTAGAATTAACATGTATAAACACTGATTGAAACAATGCTTCGCCTTAGATATGGAAAAATGGTGAAAATATTGTTAAAAAATTCATAAAATGACTAGACTATAACGTGAAAGTAAATTATGCGATTAGTCTCTGTAAGATTTATTAGGAATTATGCTTCATTCATCTTCCTTTCATATATTTTCTCCTTTTGGATTTATGGATTTTTCTTCATCAATGTTTTTTAACAACTTTTCACATGACTCCTCATTACATCCAATTCTTTATCTTCTATAAATTTCATATTTAAGGAATCAGTATTTTTTCTTTCCTCATTTCCTCTGTGTTCATTTTACAGATAATATATTGCGTCCCTTTGTTTCAATTCTTGTTTTATTTAATCTTCTCTTTTTTTTCTATTGCATAGATAATTTTCTCATTAAATAAATTAATTTACAATAATATTATAGCGATTCGTTTCTTACAAAATCATAGTATTACATTCTGCTATTAAACTTGCAAACTGTGTTAAAAAATTATTCTTTGCATTTTAAACTGTGTTAGAAAGTTATTTTCGAAATCAGAAGAATGGATCCATTAATTTTACCATTTAAACAATTTTAATATTCAGTACTGAAATCTCTGAACTGTCATGGATTTAAAAAAAGTTAAGAAGCTTACGTGTCCCGATTCTATCGAGTATCTGTTTACACCAGTGTTACCTTTGTTATATCATTGATTTTTCTGTCACATACAAACACCAACAGTATCATTAAAAATAGAATCTGAGCAAAATTTATTAATTCAGGCTCGGATTCCGTCCAATATCCCACTGAATTTCAATTCTGGGCCACTTTGTTTGAAGTACCGTCAACATGGGATTACTTTCCAAAATACCCTTGATGGTACATTCTAACAACACTGCTTGGCCTTTACGATACATTACTTTATTTTCATAGTTGCTACGTCGTAAACCATTATAATGATATAAAGGAAATGTGTCAGGACAAGACCGAGTTTCCTCAGGAAAAAATTCATCCATGAATGAAGATCGCAAGATAATTCCCAAATTTTCACTATCTAATTTCTTCCTCATTATATCCACACTGTAACAAAATATGAATATATAGGATTAGAATGATTGGAAATAAGTTTTTATAAATATATTATACCAATGCCTGCTTAAGTGTTCAGCTAGGAACCATACCTAATCATATAGATTATACTCACTATTCAGCATCTGCCACCAATCCAAGTTCAGAAAGAACATCTTGTAACAAATTAGCAGGGATAAAGTTATTCCCTTCGGGATCACATTTTCTGAAAACCCTTTTTGCTTGCTCTGCAGGTGTTTCTGGGCTCACCAATCTCCTCTCCGTAGAGAAAAGCACAGTTAAATGAGTTTCTGAGCCCAACACCCAGACAGGATGTGATGGAGATTTTAAGAAGCTTCCAACTTCACAGTAACGTAAATGTTCGAGAAGCGCAAGGAATCCCACAGCATTCTGTTTATCTATGCCTCGCAACTCTAAGAATAATAGAATTAATGAAGTGACTTATTAAATTTTAAATTTAGACTTAGATTTGAAGAAAGATGGGTGTATGGATTTTAACATAATAATAATTACATTGTATAATTCATATGCTACATAAATTCAAATTTCTTACTAAGGTCTCCAATGTTTTGATCATGATCCCACACATAGCTGACAGCCCTCCCAGTAAGCATCAAATTTATGAGACTCTGGCTTCCATATCCATATGTGGAGTCAATCATTGATTCCAAGGGATCAGACATTTCTAATCGAATTTCATTAATTCCTTTCGTAGCAATTACGCTATAAAGTAGTAGTAAGACACCGTACTGATCTTTCAAAATCTCCAACCTGTCCGATAGGAACTCCTCCAACTGTTCTATGCTGTTAGCTGTAAATAATCTGTAATATGATTTGTTATAATATAATCCAATCTGTCTATGTACATGTCTGAAGAATAATTAGTTATTTACTTGCTAATTGGAAATGATTACTAATATTCATATATAAGCAGCAAATCTATATGTTTTACATGACTTCAGAACTATTGATTCATTGATAATATGTAACAGTTTATAAATAGTCACAGAAAAAGTGTTAATTGACCCATTCTTTTATGTTTATTCATAGAATATATTGAAACAGTTTAATCCCTCAAAATTGTAGCATTTACAGCAAATATAATTATGTATTAATAGTAATATCTTACCTTAATTGGGTGTGAAACGAATCAATAGTCATGCTCGTGCAATCTTTATTTGCACCTTTAACTACTCCTTGTGCCATTTCTTTCTCTTTACTCTGTACACTTCCTGCATCTCCTTCGGTATCCATTTCTGATGTTTTCTCTGACTTCCTATTTTTATCACTTTCTTTACTGGATACATTACAATCAATGTATACCACAGAAAACTTTGGAACATTTTGCCCACTGGCTTGTTTCAAAATCTCTATAGAAGCCTGTACTAGTAGTTGATAGCATCTGTCCAAACTTATATTTTTCCAGACCGAAATGTCAGCTTCTGTAAGTAGCTGTTTCAAAATGAAAGCTTGAACTGGAGCTATTACTGCGCAGGGCCCACCTTCTGCCTGTATTAGTGCTGTGGGTTCTTCTGGGCTAAAATAAAACCCTGGAACAATAAAATTCAATAATATATAGACGCAGAGAACAAAAAGTTTGAGAGAAATATAAAAGGATCCCCAAAGTATAGTCAAATATGTTCAGTTAGATAAAAAATGAGTTAAAAAAATCCATCTTTGTCAATGTAAAAAAGACTAATTTTTTGTTAAATATAGTGTTGTTATTTTATAGTATATATCATGATACCTCGAAATTAGGCGTCAATTGGTTCCAGAATTAATTAAAAAGCATGTAACTGAATTTTATTTTTTGTTTTCAAATATTAAAAAAATGAAGGACAAAGAGATTTCATGAGCACAATTCCAGAGATATTTACAAAACTCAACTAAATCTAGTTTTAAGTAGAATACACATAAATATGTAAATAAATAACTTATAGTGCAACTTACCTTGAGCCCATCGCCTAAAAACTTCTTCCTTAACATTATTGCCCCAAAGCATTGTTTTCATGGAACATAAAAACTCATCATCGCACTGAACAACATTTTCAGCCATTATCCACGCTTTATTCAATCAATGGAATATTAACATGCGTCTCAGGGACATGAACTACTTCAATTTAGTCATAATATTGTTTCCGTAGCCCTGAGAAAATTCACTTTTCCTATCAGTTTTTCTATATCATAAATTATGCTATATAACCTATCTGACGAAAAAGTTGACTACCAAGCACGTCGCCATTTTTAATATGGTCATAGATAACGAAGCATTGAGAAAGATAATGTAAATACGTTTTAATATTAACAGCTCATATTCTCATCTATCACACTCGATTTTATGGCACAGCCTACAATTTTAGGCGCACTTAAATGTTTTATTAATTAGTAACCAGTAATTTACAGTAATTTACAATTGTAACAATTTTTGACAATAAAAAATTTATATCAATGTTAATGAAATATTATTAAGGATATTCATAATAAGCTTTAAAAATGTAAATAGCGATGTAATCTACAATTTTTTTTGCACATACTTGTTTTTTTTACCACTGTAATAAAAAGCTGCTCCAAATATGTATAAAATTGTAGTTACATTCATTATTTTGTAAGAAATAATTTCTTCATACACTGTAATCGATAGTAGATGTATAGCATGCAGTTTCTGCAAATTAAATTATCGAGAAGATGACAATAGTTCACCATCGCCAAATATGCATAGATCGTTTTTAGTGTTTGTAGTATCTTCCATATTTTTTTTAAAATAATTATATTGGTTTTGTATATATATGTATATATATATATGCATATTGTATACATATACGTTCATACGTTTATCAATTATGTTTTTACACAATATTGAATTTCTTTTTGAAAGTATACATACGAATTTCTTTTGTTTTTTATTCACTTATTTAATTACTACATACTTGAATACAAGTTTGTACCCTAATGTTACATGAGTAAAGAACCTTGAATTTCTCAAAATATGCTTACATTTGTTTCTATTAGAAAGTAGATTTGTATACAAATGCATATTTTCATAAATACAGCTAAAGAAATAGAAATTAAATAACCCATTATGGTTTTCTTGAAGATGCGAGTGACAAAACTTACATATTTGCTTTAGATAGTTTCCAAATATATTGAATATAGCAGAAAGACAATACTTATTATAATTTCTAGCGAGACAGTATTGCAGTTTTTTGAGTTTAGAGTATTAATATATTCCTGATCAGTTGAGTATGATTGTAATTACTCAACTATGGCTCAGACACCTTTAGGAAAATCTACCTACACTATAGAATATAAGTAACAGTGCCATTGAAATTTTTAACTGGTTATTTAGACAATGATTTCTAGATTTCAGTATTGATATATAATAGGGCATAAGAGATTTATATTTAAGAAAAGGAACAGCTCTTTTACAGTTCATAAAAGTTCATAAAAAATAAGTTAAGAATTCATAAAAATTGTAGTGCTGTTATAGTTACGTTCCTCAATATACATGATTTAAGAGTTATTTGGCTACGTCAACATTTTTATTTATATATAAACTACTTAGAAAACAGATTTCTTTGATATTTCTTCATATCATTTTATTTATATTACAATCTGTGAAATAAATTAACATACATATGTGTAAACAAAAAAAAATTTCCTCAAAGAAATGAGCTTTGAATTATTTTCTTACACATGTGCAAGAATTTATATGCTAAATATATGCTAAAATTTGTAAACCATTTGTAAACCATTTTATGCTTTTATTTCTGTCTTATTGTATGTATCAGAAACTGGCAGATGTAATGAAAGATTCTACGTATATATGCATATACGTACAAACATATTGACAAACATAATACCAGTGAACTTGTAAAGGGCAGACGTGCGTTGGAGAGAATAACGCGTGCTTGTGCACTCACACATTCATGTTATATAGTTTACTTCGTATGTATATACGAGGAAGAATCGCATACGACATCTATATAAGTAGTACCACCTTTAACGTATCGATTATTTTCACCCTTAAGAGAGGAAAATATAATGATAGAATGAATTCCCATTATTTTGAATGGAGAGGATAACAATTTTTCGAATTCTGAGAACATTTTTCGACCCCAATCAATATACTACCTGTAAAATGTGTAAAATACAGGTAATGAACATCAGAAAAAGAATATTTTCCCTATATAAATGATTGACCAAATATGACTTTACAGTTAAAGTATAAATACAAATACAAAATATGGATGGAATTATGTATGTATCTTAATACTTGTTATCTTTCCAAGAATAAGATAACTTATTATCTTATGTCTATACACGATATTCCATTACGACTGTTCTATTTATATTTTTAGGTAATAAATATTACTATTACACGATATTAACTTCATGGCATATATAATGACTTGATAGTATATAACAATAATACACATATCGCCCATTTACTGGAATGATGACATGACAATAAAAAATTATGATCTTCCAAAACATAAGCACGTGATTCAGTTCAAGAGGATTTGGAATTATGTCATCGTTGCAGCAAATGAGCGATATATTTATTTATTTCCAAGTTCCTATTTTTTATATTTTTCGATACAGTAAATAGAATGCAAGAAATTCTGAGTAACTTCTGAATTGCAGATTTTTTCAAGAAATTTTACAGTGAGAAAATGATTAAAACAAATTAATATTTAATTAAGTAATAATTATTTATAAACAATAATAAATTTTGTATGTAAAGCAGTCTATTTACAAGTCTCCTCAAAGAAGTGGTGTAGCTATGAATGTGATGAACGATTGACTCGTAACCTGACGATTCCAAATTCCGAATTCTCTAATCCGCTCGTATAATTTTTTATATCTTTTTTTATAAATCGTAATTATTTCATGGAAGTTTTATTGAAACAATATTTGCGCGGACTTATTATATGTTCACAAAATCCAAATACGTCGTTTTGAACGTTTAATAAAATCACTATAAAATTAAGCATAATTCCGATATTCTTCGCCTTCTTTTTGCCTCTTCAAAGTGTCTCTCCAGAAAATTATTTTCCACAATTTTTTAACTATGTGAAACATAAAAAATGGTTTAAGTAAATATTATTCAATTCGATAAGAGCTATTATAAACAATAAACAATTAATAGCACTGCGTTTATACTTATAAACGTTTATATTTATAAATTCAATATCTCAATCAGTTTCTGAGCAAACAGCTTATGATTCCTTATTTGAACCACCCTGTACACAAAACTCACCTGAAACTACTTTCTGTTAGTTAAGTTAATTAGAAATTCTCAACGAATTCCGAAACAAATTTTCACGTACTTTATACAAGTCTAAGAAAGCTACTTAAATATCAATTTATCTTAACAACTTCCTTCTCCACCAAAAACGAGCCTTCAACTATCTCAAATTCATATTTTCCCTTAAAATCCATTGAAATGATCTCACTCGTAACATCTACAAATCAGAAGCTCTTCAAAATAGTGTCCCTCGCATTCTACTGCGCTCAATTTAAACGAAGTTCTACTCGCGGCTTCTAAAAATAAAAGAAACAACGGTAACTCAGAAACGCGTAAACATTCTGCAGCCATATTTACGATAAATTTAATGAGTACGTGGAACAACAAGGACAAGAACGCTTAAAAATCGCTCGTCAATTGCGCTCGTTTCGATCAGTTCATCCTCGTCCGTCTTTTCCTCATCAAGCATCGTCCCTCCTCGGAGAGCCACGACTCGGCCCCGTCTTTTGAGGCGTCCTGTATGCTCTTCTGGCTCGCGCCTCGTGTGAACGGGCCTTCCCCTGCGCACAACTGTGAAACGGGGTTCGATGCGCGCATCAGTAGCACCGAGCCCTCCAAATCCGGGGGAGTAGCGCCGCTCGCGGGAATAGCCCACCAGCGGAGCGGTACTCGCTCTGCCCGTTCTGTGCGCCAACGAAATATCTTCGTCTAGACTGAAATCTTCTTCGGGCACCGAACCTAAAAAGTAAGTTCTCCTCTTCACAAGCTTCACGCGGCCCGCGTCATATCATCCTCTCGTCGCGAGGATTCCGTGGGAACGTTTATTTAGTCCCAATTTCTCGATCCTACGTTTTACGTTTTACGATCTCTTCGGTAGGGTACGTACGTGTGCGTGTCGCCTGTGCGCGTGTGCGCGTGCTTGTATATAGATACGTATCTCCTGTACACGGGCGCACACATCTGTAGAGGCACAGGCACATGCAGATGTAGGTATATACGTATGTATATGTATTGTCGTTGGATACGTGTGCATGTACATATGTAATACCTGTATACGCGTACATATGTATGATCTGTGGCGTGTGCGCGCTCGCGCGCAGGTGTATGGTGTGTACTTGCATGGGAAGTGTAGGTATATGCCATACTCTCAGCAGGTTCCGTAATATATGTTGTGTGACTATTTTAATTACCTAGCGTACCTATCGTGCGTGTAGTTGTGTGTACGATCTGCGTGTTTGCGTAGATGTATATGCGTTATATACATGTATGTATATATTCGCAGCTACACGCCTCTGTGGCGATAAGTAGATACGTACATCTCTCTCTTTCCGTCTTTGTCTTCCTGTGCACACGCTTGCGCTCTCTTTCTCGCTCTCTCTGTGCCTGTGAGCATTATGTCTACTAATATCCTACATATCCGTATGTTTTTTTACGGAGTGGTGAAGGGTTTTTTTTGTTGCTTGTAGGAGTCGTGTAACGTTTTTGGGTGGACATTTCTATGCATATTCTCATGTATGCGGATTCGTAAACGTATACGTATATATATATATATATGTGCGCGCGCGCGCGCGTGTGAGTGTGCGGTAATTGGCAATTATCTGCAAAAATAAGAACGTCAGTTTGATTTTTTGACCGCCTTTTGGTTGATTATTTGCACATAAGTTTGATGTATGTTCTAATGGTTCACTTTGAATTTCAGATTGTATAGTTTCTGTCAGTGAAAATAATTTTGTGTTTCTCTCTTTCTGTGGAGACAATTTTGTGTTTTCTGCTAAAATTAGAGATATTGATTGAAAGGATTTCTATTTTAGAGTTTAGTATATGTTTTAACATCTTAGAATATAGAATTATGCTTATTTTAGAGTGTAGCACTGTGTCCTGAGCCATCATGTGAAAGCCTAAATGGGTGTTCCTTAAAGCTACATTTCTTATATATTTATTCTGAAAAAGTTATTTGAATAGAGACTTTTTATAATAACAATTTTCTATAATGATAGTATTTGTATTTCATTTTATTTTTAGTTAGTACTATGGGTTTGTGGGTCCAAAATTTGTTAGTTTGCTCATCATGTGCATATTATATATTATTAAATAACATATTTAATCAGTTTTAAAACTTGTATGTACACAAAATTTATGCACACCAGATTTTTATGTCTAAAGATACATAATCTTAATGAAATTTCATAGAATTTCATTAAAATATGAAAACAGATTGCTTATACCCTATGTATTCATATGTGTAGACTATACAGAAACAAAATTTATAATATGGTGCAATACTGAAAGTTATAATGTAATAATTAAATTGTGGATGTTTATGCAAATTTAAATTTCATACAATTTTATGAACAAAACTCTAAAAATATAAAATATACTTTACTTTGAGTATTTTGTGTTTTCTGTACTATTTTGTACATTTAAATTTTTCATGAGTGCATAAATATTCATAGTCTAATAATAATCAGTGATATTGCCAAGATATTAAATAAGTCTATTTAATTTTGTATTACAGATCTCCACTGGCATGGAGCTAGGAGCACATTGATAGTGATAGTCTGCAAGGTCAGTATTTCTAATTTTTACCACATCATTTTTGAAATCATGAATTTAATTAAAAGATTGTAATTCATTGTTGCTTCGTCATTTACTATGCATGTGTCTTAGTATTCTATGAAGTACTGATTTTTAATCTTGTACTATCTAAAATACGTATATAAAATTTTTTAAATACTTCTTGAGAAATTTATGTTAAGCATGAAAATAAATTGAATTATACCATAATTGTAAAGGATCTGTCATAGAGTTTATATTGTTTAATATGAAAAATGAATTTCAGTTTGGTTTATCATGGTACATCAAACATGTTTTCTGTGTTTTTAAATTATAAAATATTTATAGTAGGTAACTAAATAATTGGTATCTTATGCGTAAGAATAATATACATATATTGCATTTAACAAGCCTTGATATTCGAAAACTACAAAAATCAAGATTAAGTCTTTTGTAGTATAAAGTGACAAAAAAAAATAAATTCGAAAAGTAAGTGAAGCAAGAATTTTATAGAATGAAATGACAGAGTATTTATGTTATACCTGGTGAGAAAATATCCCACAATAAATTTTCTTATCAGCATAAAATTTACTATGTTATACAATACAGAATAGGAGCGTACAGGTTCCTGAAATCTCGGATATGAATTGGGACCAGAAAAATCAAAGGGAGGGAAATAATGAGGTTTTAAGTCACTTACCAATAATAAGACAACTTAAGTTTGTTAAAGCAAATATGTTTGAGTATATGTTATAGCCACTTTCAAATACATATTGATAAATATCTTTAAACAAATATTTCTATTTCCATTATAACTATTTATTTTTATTTTCATTTAAGATCTTGGTTTCTATGCATTGCCTGCCAAAGAAGAACTGAGCCCAATGTTTCCACACAATTCTAGTTCACATGAGATTTCTACAGAAACAAATGCCTTCGTACAAAATTCCATGGTGAGTTTTAAAATTATAATCTTAATAATTTCTAGTCAGTGGTCTTCTCAATATTAATTATTACATCTCCTATATCACATTATATCTCCTATATCTCCTGTTATACAAAAATATAAATAGTGATTTTATTACAAATAAATTGTACCGGAAATATTTTCTAATATATGTAAAAAATTGGGCTGTGCAAAAAGAAGTTAAGGGAATAGGAAGGAACTTGGGAATAATTTACTCTAAAATAAATTTTTGTAGTGTTGTATTAAAAATTTGCACTGATAAACATATTTAAATCTTAAAAGTTGCAAAATGGGTCTTCTTTATTATATCTTCTTGATTCTTTGTTCCAGGGGGATGTAGTAGTATTAGGGAAAAACAGTCCGATAGGGGTGGGGAAGGGAAAAGAATCAGAGAATGCTAGGTACTGTGATATCGAATTCATAAACAACAACATGATGGTAAAACCTATTAACCATCTTGAAAATACCGTCGCCAATGACTTTTTAACCGTCCTGTCGAGCCAAACTGGTAAGTATACTTACATTTACATTATATATATTTATATATTACTGTGTTGAAATATTTCGTTATTTTCTAATTATATGTATCTAAAAAAAGACATTTAATTCTATATTAAATAATATTTAAGTCATAAAGAATTAAATTTTAAATACATTTTATTCTGGTAAAAGATTATCTGCAACATTCTGTTATGCATATGCAGTTCAATAAATGTATTTAATTTACTGATTTAAATATTCTTACTGAAAAAATCTTGGGAATTGATTTTATCTGAATATATGGTGAAAAAAACCTAGTTGCAGTTAACAGGTTTTAACTGTAAAATGGTGCAATCTTTCTATTATATTATTATTACATAGAATTATATAGAATTTATTTTCAGTTTTACAGATCCTGAAAAAAAACATGATTTTACAAATTTTTGTAAAAAATTCATATCTATATTGTATTGAAAAAACGCAAAACGAAAATTAATTAATTACTTTGTTCTATATACACCATTTTAATATGGGTTTTCTTTTATACCTCATGTAGTAAAACTTAGAATACAATAAGGCATATATGTATGTATTATATAGACAATACAAATCTAAAAAACCATAAAAAATTTCAAAAAACATGTTAAATATATTTGGGCCTGAACTTCTTGAGCATCATAAGGGTTACTTAACATGACATGACACTTCAACTTTCTTCATCTTAGACTTCTCCATAGCATAAAATATACCATCATAAAAGGTTTTAGAACATATTATATTTGGTATTAATAATATACCAAGTGTCAAAAAATAGGTGGTCTTATTTTAGCAGTATTCTTTTTAGGGATGGAAAAAGGTCATATACAGAATGACCCACCAAATCTATTCACCTGAAATACCTTAGTTATTTCAAATAATAAGCTTATATAACAGCTATCTAGTGAATGGGTTCCTCATTCGCCTGCTCCCCCTTTCAATCGTTCCTCTAACCCACTAATACAAGACGATTGATTTCAAGTTTTCAACCCCAACACGATTAAATTCAAGTTTTCAAATTTCAAACTTTCGAAATTTTCAAATATTTAAATCTTTTTGAAAAATTTTCTTTTACGTATTTTTTTCAATTTTCTAATTTTCAACTCTCGGAAATTCGTATTTGAACTCCGTATGACCCTATGGACCTAGTATGATAAGGATTAATGTCAGAGTTCAGTGTCAAGCCAAATTGACATAAATAAGAATGATGCCCAGATCTTCATTGCGTTTCCACTTGTGAAGGAACCAATAGTGTCATATGTCTTTTTTAACACCTCATATGGGATAATATTTTCGCTTACTATTTAAAATAAGAAATGCATTTCAAATAGTCTGAGTTGGTGGGGCATCCTGTTTTTATATGACTTTTTTTTTAATTGTAGAAAGAGTACAATATGAAACGTTTTATATGTATTACTTCTAGTTTCTTGTTGCTATACATGGAAGTAATTATTGTAAAATTGTTAATTTTTGTAGGCAAGCCCATCTTGACCAGTCGAGGCCCGATCTGCCAGTCACTGGCGTCGTCAACCACAAAACACCCAACAAAAAATCACCTTCTAACTTACGATGATGATGATAATAATAATATTAATAATATTAATAATAATAACGATAATAATAATCCTACAGTAAATAACCGCTCAAGGCGAGCAAAACATAATCATCAAGACGATCGAAGAGTAACAGTTGATTCAGCGACAAAAAGAAAATCGGGCGAGCCCGGCGATCAGACGTCGGGCAGCTCTGCCAATAACTCTAAGTCTATGTCTAAGACATTAAGTGATAATAAGACTAGCTTTAGCGTACTAACCATTAGGGTACTAAATGTAAGCGTAAATTTACGGTTAACAGGGGATAAGTGCGCAATCGGTGATGGGGTACCTAGCCTAGTTAGGATACCCAAGTCTGATCGCCCCTCATCAGGCCACTTCTCTCTCGACTCTCTTGACAATTACTCCTTACTAGGGTCCTGCCTTCACTCGGGCAAATACAATAACAATAAGTCTAATTCTAGCCTCCTAAGTAATAATAACGATAACTACAAGTCTGTGATATTGCTCAGCTCAACCAGTAACCATTATTTCCTCCTCGTCGAAATGGACGGTGGTGCGATCTATGCAATGAGACTAGGACCTTATTTGGGCCCATTCGGATTCTTCATGAACTCTTTCGACGATTTATCGTCACAGTGTCTCCACGAATCACAGGACGAACACTTTATAATAAAAACATCCTCAACAGATCAGATTGTTCAAAGCAGATATTCTTTGATTGAATTTATCTGTAAGATGATGAAGATCTCAGAGGGATTCTTATCAAACCACTTCACAAGTGATCGCTACTGGATTGGAATGAATTCTGACTCCAAAGAAGCATCAGAGGACAAATTGTTTAACAAAACTCAGGATGTGAAGTTTTCCTATATTCATTTCAAGTTATTGCAAGTTTTAATCAAATTTGTATCACGTAATTCAACATCCGAGAAGATTAATTTAACTGAAAATAGTCTGCAACTTATGAAGCCCTCGCGAGGAGCTGAAAGGAGCCTGGAAGCTGTTCAAAACATTGCTTTAATTGAGATTCGCTGGTCTTTATGCATTACTTTATCAGTCAACGCTTCGTCACTGATTTTCATGAAGATAAACAGTAAGATCAAAGAGATGCTAAAGAGTGTTACGTTGGATATATTGTTTATAGACAATGGTACTGCTGTGACAAGCTATAGGCGAGTTATGGCAAGTGACGAACTCTACAAAAGTGATAGATCGTCGAATGGAGAATCGGATTTGACCGAGGATGGGGAAAAAGTAGCCACCAGTTCTTCCATTACGCTTATCGTTCCCGGAAACGAGCTAACTGACCAGCCTCCGCGACCTCTCCCATCGAGAAACGCGCCGAAACGCGCACAATCCTCTCCTCCGTGGCTCGATCTGGTCGCGAGCGAGCTGACGCAACGCGCATGTGTTCCACTCTCGTTAGATTGTAAGCTTTACGTGGTTAAACTTAGCTGTAAGGCGATCCGCGGTTGTAGTATTACGTGGAAGGGGATACCGAGCCACGAGACTAACTATAAAAGGGCACATCTCAATGTCCAGTCTTTGGATATTTTTTCGAATACGGAGAAAATATTGGCCTTAGAAATATACGATTTTACGATACCCAAGAAGCGAAATTTAGAGACAATTCTCTCAGAGTACTTTGAGAGGAATCTACTCTTCAGTCAGAGGATGGTTTCTTCTTTCTTGGCTGCTACCGCAAGGACATGTATCTGGATCTCCAAGGAAGAAAGTTCACTCAACCGATTCTGGGAGATGCTCGAAGATATGAATATTGGGAATGGGGTTCCAGATGAGCAAGATTTGGGAGTTTCCCTCACGGTGGCTCCAAGGGAACTCGACAACGGTGGTTTCCCCGCCGTTGGAGATCTTGCGCAGAGAGTCTCAAGAGTCTTTAGAACAATTTATTCGGAGCTTCTGACCTCGGAGAATGGAAGCTTGAATTGGCTCATAAGAACAATGATTTCGGAAGGAAAGACGGCGGAGATGTTGTCCTGGGGAATGACCGGTATTAGCGACGTGGCAACAATTACTGTTGGTGCTCTTTCATTTCAGGATACTGTTAAGTCTAACGAGCCATCGGGCGCTTATTTCGCGAGCTATAGGTATTCGGGGCCCCGTGGGCCCGAATTTGTTAAGTCTCTTTCTAAGTCTACTATAGGGGATAGGTTTAGGGCTAAGGGGGAGAACCGAGCCGAGTTCGCTCTCTACATTCCTACTATGACTACCTGCAAGCCTACGATGACGCTTACACGCCAATCTGCATCCCGATTAATCGGTGTACCTGGATCTCGGCCGAACTACTTCAAGACATGGCCCGACCAACTGCACACTCCTCACGATTTTTATGACGGTCTGCCGAACTTTTTAATGAGATGTTATGAGGAAAACGAAGGTGACCTTTCGACACGTTTCGGTTCTAACGAACGAATTATACTCCGAAATACGAGAGCGATCAAATCTCAAGCGATGGTTCATTCGACCAGTAATCAGTATCACGAATCGAGAACCCTTTGTTTATGCCGATTGGAGAGAAACGATTCTCGAGAGGACCTTTCTAGTTTAATTAAACGAGTGAAACTAGAATATCAAATTCTTTTGACAAATTCTCTAAAAAGTCTCTGTGATTTATATCGAGTTAAAGAGATATACAAAGTACGCCATACTATAAATTTTACTCCGTTTACACTGGAGGATTCAGTACTTCGAACTGCCCAAACTGACGATGAAGAACATGTATCTCTTCCATATTTGAAGACGGATGCTGCTGGAGGTCTTCACGATTTCAATCACTCTGACGGGTGCGAAACCCATATTCATACAAACGATAATACAGAATTTCCAGAAGTAACAACTCCATCAGCTGAATTGAAAGACTACTCTACGAAAAGTCCTATTGACCTGAAATTGGAGAACCAAGAAGCTACTTTAAAGAACGCAAATAGAGTTCATCTTATTGATCTTGCTAGAAGTCTCATAGCAGCGTCTATGGGAATTTCTACGGCTACTGTGCAATTTAATAAAAGTTATCTCAAACGTGTACTAAACGTCCTTTTTGGGCCAGCGTGTAACTTAGACGATCCCAACTTAGGGTACAAGCAAAGATGGGGAATACCCAGTATTCTTAGATTAGCTGGCGGAGGTGAGAGTTCATTGAACAGTGGTGGAGCTGCAAATTGGGGTTCCGCACAAGCCAGCACTACAAATAACAACAACAATAATCAGTCTGCGTGGGGTGGAGGTTCAGGGAACTCTTCTGGCAACAGTGGTGCGCCAGGAAATTGGACTGGGAACAATGTTAACAGATCTGTGGCTGGAAATCCAAATTCGAATCAGTCACAAGGACCTCTTGGTGGGCAAAATGTACCAGGTGAGCTATATTTTTTCTTACTTGCTTCTAGTCATTACTAAAATAAATACTCAAAATATAAAATACAGGATATTACAAGACAAATAAGTTCATTTCAAAATGAACATTTAAAATAGTAACAGAAAGTGTGATAATTCATTTGGTATTAACGTAATTATTTAACTGTGTTGCTAAAGGTAACGTGAATAAGATGAATACTCCAAATCAACAATCAAATCAGCAAGCCGGTCCACCGACTTCTCAGTCAAGCAGCACGACTCAGAGTGGTCAGAATAATAATCAGTGGCCGCAAGGGAAATCGAACAATCCTGGAGGGCCTGGCCAAAACCCTTCAGTCCAGAATAATAATAATAATAATACGACGCAACAGCAGCAGCAGCAACAGCAACAACAACAACAGCAGTCGAACTCTAGTAGCAATAATAATCAGTCGAATAATCAAGCTCAGGGATCCATTAACAGTACTAATACATCTGCTAGCAATAATCCTTCAACAAAACAGCAATTGGAGCAATTGAACTCGATGAGAGAAGCACTTTTCAGCCAGGATGGTTGGGGCCGTGTAAGTACTTTCATAAGTTAGAATATTTGTTATGTTGCACTAAAATAGAGTTACCTTGGCAGATTCCAGTATCTTTTTGAATTTGCATTTGTAGTATCAGGTTTACTTAAAATGGATTTTATTTGTACAATCGTGAGCTGTATATAGAATTCTCAATTACTGAAAAAGATCAATTTTATTTAAATATAGAAAATTTATTGGTATTGAAGAACCTGTATCTTTATCGTTTACGACGATTTTAGGTTTATTGAAAAATTCTCTGTTTCTTTCAGCAACACGTAAACCAAGATACAAATTGGGATATTTCGACGTCGCCAGAACCTAGTGTGACTAAGGATGGAGGCCCAGTGTGGAAGCCACCAGTGAATAATGGTACAGATCTATGGGAAGCTAATATTAGGAATGGTGGGCAACCACCGCCTCAGCAACAACCCAAAACACCTTGGGGCCACACTCCAGCGACGAATATTGGTGGAACTTGGGGAGAAGATGATGATGCTGCCGATTCATCAAACATGTGGACCGGTGCTCCCACGTCTTCTCAACCGAACAGTGCTGCTGGACAGTGGACAACTGGTACCAGCAATCAAGCTGGAATGTGGGGAGGTAATATTTATATTAAATTTTTAACCTGTTATTTCGTTTTGTAACTGGTGGCGCAAAGGGAAAAACTATGGTTTTGTATTAAGTTGATCTGTGTGATTAACTGATCTTTTCGTATCTATATAATATAAATAGAAAATAGACTTTCATTTTCAAAGATTTATGCCTCTTTTTAATACTAGCTGTGAAAATAATAAAAAATCCATTAATTGCTATTAGAAAGTATTAATTTTGAATATTTTGGATTACTCAAAACTTCTTGCAGATTTTAATGTGACTGTGAGTGATGATTATTGGTTCTTCTGCAGGATCCAACTGGGCTGACCCAAGAATCGACCATCGAGACCCACGAGATATTCATTCGGTTGATCCCAGAGAGATGAGGGATCCCCGCGACCACAGAATGTCCTTGGATCCTCGAGAACACATTCGTGTGATGGATCCGATGGCTAGGGATCCCAGAATGACAGACATGCGTGGAGATCCTCGTGGAATTTCAGGAAGATTGAACGGCGCTAACGCGGATGCTATGTGGGGTCAGCCACCAGGTCCTCCGCATCATCAAATGGCACACCAACATCCCTCAGGTCCTCCTGCGAAGATGTTGAACCCTTCGAGTATTAACCAGTGGGCTGCTCCGCCGCCGAAGGACATAATGCCAGGGAAACCATCAGGTTGGGAAGAACCTTCTCCACCTACACAAAGAAGAAATGTACCGAACTATGACGATGGCACCAGTTTATGGGGCAATCCTGCGTCTAATCATAGAACCATGCCTGGGAGCAAAGTGACTCAGTGGACAGATCCGACAAAGAATTTGGGAAGAGGAGGTATGTTTCATAATTTTTAGAATTTTTGATCTACTTCTTTATAAAAAATAGATTATACTAAGTATTTTTGAAAAATGTTAAAAATGCAGCTATCTTTAATTAAATGACAAATTTATTTTTCTAGGAATGCAGTGTCCTCCTGGAATGCCACAGAACAGAATGCCAGGTCAACCAGGCATGAAGCCAGACGTTAGTGGGCCAATGTGGGGTCACCCTGGTGCTCCTGGAGGGCGTAATGGCAGCTGGACAGAAGGACCGCAGGACACAGGCTCATGGGATGATCCTAAAACACCTAGTACTTGGAACGAAGCTCAATTGAATCCTGGTACTTGGGGTGGACCTAGCACGCACAAACCCAAACCAATGGGACCTGCTGGAAGCTGGGCTGATACTGATATGGATCCTTCTCCCAGCTGGGGTCATCCTACTAAACCTACTCTTACTAAAGAGGTTATCTGGAACAGCAGAGAGTTCAGATACCTTTGCGATTTAGGATTTAAAGTAAGTAATACTTCGCGATGGATTTTATGACAAATAGATTTACTAAAAAAATTGCATACCTATTATGCAGGTTTATTTTTCATCTTTTTTTAGAAACATTTCATACTTAGTAACTTATGTAAAAATTATTTTCTTGCATTGCAGAAGGATGATGTTGAATTGGCACTAAGGAATCGTGAAATGAATAGAGAAGAAGCTCTGGAACTTCTGAGTCAGTTACGACCTCTGGAACAGTGGAGAAGACATGATGCAAACTCTACTTATGATCCAGCTAATCAAGCTTCTACTGCGCCAGCTTATCCTAGATTCAATCACGTTGCACAGCAAATGTCTTTCCCTCCAGTAAGATATGGCATTCTTTATATATTCAGAAATAACTTAAAAACTTAACTCAATTTTGCTAGACTTTTAAAATTAAAGTTGAAATTATTTTGTTATTTTTATTAATGTATGATTTTCAATTACAGAGTGCTGGCGTACCAAGTGGAAACACAACTAGCAGTGTTGGAGGATCGGTTGCCAGTGCAAGCCTACTGAAATTACAACAACAGCAACAAGCTGCGGTTCCTTTACAGCAACAACCTGGAAGCAATGCACCTCAGCCGCCTTTCAATCAGGTAGGCTTTTTTCCTTTTTTTTTTTCCTAGCAATTTGTAAATAATAAGAGCAGCTAGCTTCTTAATTAACTTATGTAGAGTCATTACAAATAATAAAAAATTATTTAAATATTTTGTTTTTCTGTTACAGGCATCCAGAGCTCCTCAAAATCAGCCAAGTACTCAGCAACTGCGTATGCTAGTACAACAAATTCAGTTAGCCGTCCAGGAGGGATACTTGAATCATCAAATTCTAAATCAGCCACTTGCGCCACAGACTTTAATACTTTTGAATCAACTACTGCAACAAATCAAAGTGCTTCAGCAACTCCACCAGCAACACTCAGTGCAAAGTACGATGAAGGGTAATGGCCAGTCGGTTCTCCAGATCAGCGTACAAATCACAAAGACGAAGCAGCAGATAGCAAACCTACAAAACCAAATCGCTGTGCAACAAGCTACTTACATGAAGCAGCAGCAGCAGCAGCAACAGCAACAACAGCAGCAGCAACAACAACAACAGCAACAATCACATCCTGCTCCACCATCTCAAAGCTCTGAATACTATAAGAGTTCTGTGCATGATCCCATGTCAGCATTACAAAACAGTTTCACTGATTTGACGATGAACAAGGAGCCTCCTATCGTAAGTATTTCTCTCTTTTTAATAGTATCTCTTTCGTGTTTGGGTATATTTAGAAGAGGAATAATTTACCGATTACAGAGTCAACAACAGTCAAGACTGAACCAGTGGAAATTACCTTCATTGGACAAGGATGGAGAGTTAGCTCCAAATGAGTTTTCAAGAGCACCAGGAACAACCAGTAAGCCAGCAGCTACATCGGCTGGTTTGACACAGTCACACAGTAGTCCTAACATGAATCCTTTGTTGGGTCAAGGAGATGGTACATGGTCCACGCGACTTGGAGAGAGTGGATGGCCAGATCCAGGTAATACGGATTCTACTGACGGAAAGGATTGGCAGCCGACTGGTGCAGCTGCTTTCACAGACCTCGTGCCTGAATTTGAACCTGGCAAGCCATGGAAGGTAATCCATTTCCAATACCGTACTTCCTTTGTGAAGAACATTTATAGCATTTACTTCTCAATTCGTAACATTTTGGTAATTTAAGATATAGTGAAAAGTAAGTTAAATATCCTTTTTAATTTGTCGAGGGAGTATATTCTAAATTTTTAAGGAGTATTTTCTAAATTATTAATTGTTAAGGAGAATTTGCTGAAAGAGTTTGATATGAAAAAGCATCATTGTCATAGAAAATGTTTCTCTGATTAAGTCTGATCAAAAGAATTGAATTTATTTGAGAGGGGAACAAGTAGTTTTGATATTTTAAATTATTTATTCGGGTCCACCTATATTTAATTTCATTTTAGGGTACCCAGATGAAGAGCATCGAGGATGATCCAAGCATTACACCAGGATCAGTGGTGCGTTCACCACTGTCCTTAGCAACAATCAAAGATCCAGATGCCATTTTTTCATTAAGTAGTAAAACCTCACCGCCATCGCAGCAACCTACTAATCCAGATATCTCGATACCAAGTTTAAGCAACTCTACGTGGACTTTTAATCCACCTGTTACTACTCCTAGTGTATTCACCAGGTAAATTTGATTGTAAATATAGTTTGTAAACTAGTAATTTAGAATAATATGTAAAATAACAAGAATTCGTTGAGTTTTAAAAGTAAGACAAAATTCACTAGGTATAATTTCTTAACTTTGACGCACTTTTCATTTAGCAGCAAGTGATAGGCAACGTGCCTGAAATCGACAAGGATAAAATACAGAACTTATTTTTCTTATCTTTCAAAGCACTTTAAAACTTATTGAAATGAATGTACTTGTTACAGTTCGAAGAACACTTGGGGCGAGTCTGCGCCACCACCCACAGCGGTGACCTCAGAACTTTGGGGAGCTCCAATGAGTAAAGTTCGTGGTCCACCTCCAGGTCTAAGTAGCAAAGCAACAGGAAACGCTAGCAATGGCTGGGCAGGTCTTGGCACCGTTGGTAGATCCTCCAGTTCTTGGGGTCTTCAATCGAGCTCAAACGCTGCCTGGGTTTCCACTTGGTTATTGCTCAAGAATCTTACACCTCAGATTGATGGATCGACACTGAAAACTCTTTGCATGCAGCATGGCCCTGTTCAAGACTTTCGGCTGTACCTTAATCATGGAATTGCATTAACCAAGTATTCATCGAGAGACGAGGCTATTAAGGTGAGTGTTTCTTATTAATAATTGCTTAATTTTCTCATTAAATTCTGCTTATGTGTATAGAACATAACATGTGAGATACAATAATTGAAGAAGAAGAAAAAACAAATTCAACTATTGAGAACTAACTCTAAACAGATAACTTTTTACAAAGTTTGATGTCGAAATTTTCACAAACTATTGATTTCTGCCCAAACCCATATACAAATAGTTTCTATATTTCAGGCCCCATATGGCAGAGCTTCTTTACAAAGGATTCTATCACCCCTTCATATTAGACTTCTTCCTTAGACATCTCGTGTCTCCTCTAACTTAGAAGCTACTAACCTAAATGCTTAAGGGGGTATATAACCTTAGGCTCGCGAGAAAAGAACATTCTCAAGAATTTATCACAAGAAAATCACCCAGTGAATTGATTTAATTTAATTCTCGAAAATGTTCTTTCTTTCGCGGGCTGAAAGGTACGTACCCCTTTAATCTAAAGAGACTTCACCTCAAACAATTTTTCTTCTGCTCCAGGCACAAAGTGCTCTGAACAATTGCGTTCTGGGCAACACAACAATCTTCGCCGAGTACCCCAACGAGAGCGAGGTGCACTCTCTGCTGCAACAACTAAGTCACGGAACTCAACAGCAAACTGGTGCGACTGGAGGAGCAGGTTGGAGCTTACGACCTTCGAACAAAACTGGTCCACCCCCTGACACATGGGGCGGCAGCTCCAGCCAACTATGGGGCGCGCCACCGAGCAGTAATTCTCTGTGGAGCAACGCAGGAATCGACAGCAACGACCAGCAACGTGCCACCCCCAGCTCCCTGAACTCGTACTTACCCGGAGACCTTCTGGGAGGTGAGTCGATGTAGAGTGCCGCCCGTTTGGAGGGGTGACACTTCAACGAGCAACCCTTCTTCACGATACGTCAATTATATTTCGCATTGTCAGATGGACCCGGTTCTCGTGAATAAGTTACTTAAATCATGACACAGCAGTGGTCCCAATAGCGATTAGGATCCGATCTGATCTTTTTCACTGGATTTTGGGACTTATCTGAGAGGGTGGGAAGGGCTGGAGCAGGACTAGAGACGAGAAATAAGGAAAGCTTTCTCTGTGTACCGTATTTTTTCAACGATTTGGGGATAGTTGCTAACTATATAATTAATACTGCGCGTAAATTTTGTTATTAGCGAGATATGTGATGCTGTTTTAAACTTCGGATTAAGTATTATCATTCTACTGCTTTTTCGTTGCTATCTTCGGTATATTCGTATTCTGAGATACTGATTTTCATCCAGTGTGTGTGTGTGCATAGTGCATACCATATTCGATAGACACGTTTTATGGCAGTTTTCGTTATTGAGTTAAGATTCTTCCTGTGCAGGTCGCGTTTTTATTCATGGATTTGTCTCATCCACGTTCTTCACTGATACTCCACTTCATGTGTATTGTTTCAATGTTTAGTAGATTGAGATCCTGCATTATATTCGATGTTTTAATATTCTCTCGTTTCATTCATACTGCGCGCGTATATTTTTAATATAATTCTAAGTGTGAAATCTAAGTTGAGTTTCCTGAGGAGGGATACTACCTTGGAGACGTAGAAAAATAGATGAATTTTAAACTTCTATCTTATTCACAGTTTTCGTATATTTAGTACTATAGTTTGTAATTACTCTTTTATCTGGTGTTGATATTCAAATTTTAGGGGTTTTGGCTAGTGGAGGCCCTTGAAAGATAGCGCCTTATATGCTCGACTACCTCTTCGTATCTAGGCAGCCAGTGTCAAAGAAAAATACGGTGCAAACTTCCTGAAAGAATAAAAATAAAAAGTGAACCCTGAGTTTGCTGATAATCTTCAATAACAGCATTTTAATATAATATTGTATATTATGCTGAATGTTTAAAATCATCTGGTACTCTATTTCTTTAAGCATGATATTAATTCGGTGTATATTCATTTCGAAATAAGAATAATATATATACACTTATATATACGCGCGCGTGTGATAAATATTAAAACATCAACGCGCCTACGATTGTCTTAAATTTACTACAAATATTTATGCCTGTTGTGTATTTTGGGATCGGAGCACAAAGTAAAAAAAAAAAAAAGAAAGATACACGTAAATATAGATACCAGAAATCGTTAAGCTTTGAGGAGATGAAACTTGACTGTGTTTAGAGACAAAGGGGCGCTGCCAATAATGTTTTCACGGGAAGAAAGCGAGAAAGTAAAATTCTAATCGATGGGTCTCGTGAGTGTTCCATCTTCTTGCTCTGAACAGTTCCCTATAATTGAGACTGCAATGCGTATCAAACGTAGACTGTACCAATCTAATCAAAAGAAAATAGGAAAAAAAAAAGAAAAAATAGAAAAAAGGGAGGAAGAAATAGAAAGAAAGACCTCTTTTAAAGAAACCATGCGAGAATGCTGCGGGACTATATCTACCTCTTTCAGTGTAATAGCGAAGATGGAGAATCGAGTTTTTAGTAGAATCCGCGTAGCTTAATTGTTGATGTGAACAAATTTCAATCACGCTATAAATGTGTAAATGGCAATGATTATTTTTATATGTTGTAACGATTGACTGGGGCACAAATTTAGGGATGCTCCCGTGTAATACTGATATAAAATAAAATTAAACTAAGTTGACTTCAAGTGACTTCATTACTATTATTGCCATTTTGCAATTATGATATTAGTGAATAATTAGTACTCTATATTTCGTAAAATCGTAGTCGAATTTCTGAGCTATCTGTTCAACTAAAAATCGATTCTTTGTCGTAAACCGCCCAGGAACCTTTAAGAAGGGGTAGTATATCGGGGTCCGGTTTCTAGCGACAACAACAAAAACGATACCAAATGTTATCGCAATAACGTAAATTTTATTCTATAATTAAATCTAAATGCCACCTGTCGTGCCAATGTCCAGCGTGTCTCTACCATTTACTAATTATAGAGTTATAATGAATATGGTGAATAATCCGATGTTTTTCTCTAGTTGTCTTTGTCTGTCTTTGCCTGCAGATCTGTATGTCTGTTTGTCTGTCTCTTTCTCATATCTCTCTCTCTCTCTCTCTCTCTCTCTCTCTCTCTCTCTCTCTCTTTCACTTTCTTCCTCGGTCGTACAGTTAATGATAATTGAGGAGAAAATGTACTACTTCCCATTGGTTGATATTCACTGAGAGTCATATTCAAAAAAGGTTCATACAGATATCAAACTTCGAAGTGAAATTCTAAATCAAAGTTATCTTTTTCCAGGAGATTTCGAATTTTCGAGCTGGAAGCCTTTCTAATTCACAGTGACGTGAATTCTATTCTACATTTCTGCATTTATATTCCTGGATGAAATTTTCTTAGTAGGGCTCCACCAAGTTCGGTCCCACAGCTTTTCAGTTACACACAATGATATTGGAAAGTGAATTATTATAAGAGCAATGATATATAATAGAATATTCTTCATAAGTAGCATATTGTATCGTACTATACTAGTATCTGAGAAGAGTGTGAGAAGTTATACAGTATTTTTTTGCTATCGAAGATGCAGCTCTGAAGTCCGCTTACGGGCCAGTGGCTACTTCTTACAATCCTTAGAGGCGCCAAGCCAAATTTCTTCGTGAAAGTCTCAGAATAGGGGAAATAGCATCGCCTGCAAGAAAATACTTCACCACTTTCTCCGTACACCTTAGTTTCCCACAGTTTTACTTTACCTCGTCACATATCCTTCAGTACTTCTTTAAGCCTTTATCCTAACCTTGTAATAGACCAACAGACTTGCTATGATTAGGGATTCGTATTAAATCACAAATTAGATTCCTTTTCGCCTTCTTTTAAATGACAAACTCTTAATTAGTTTCTCTTCGACTTTGAGAATGTTATTCTCGTTTGTGCCGAAAATTTCATATTCCACGCCACTGTGATTTCATTCTAAAAAAGCTTATCTTAAGCAAGAAGGAATTGATCTCGAAAATTCGATAGACTAACTCAAGGAAAAGATAGACGTTGACGATAACGTAAAATTCTGATTGGACCATTGGGAGGGAGATCCAATGATTGAATAAAAGGGGGTGGAGCCGAGATTTCTGGGCCCAGGGCCCCGTCTCCCCACCTCCTCCCCTCCGTAGCGTGCCTGTGTGCGTGTGTGCTGCGTGTGTGTGTGAGCATGCGCGCGCGTGTGATAATATATATGTATGATTTCAACGTCAAAGGTACCTGAATGGACTGATAACCATACCGATGGGGAAAAAGTGTTTATTCATTGCACAATATTTTTTCCTGATGTTCCGAAGCTTATCGAAACGCCCTCAGACTAAGGTCTGGCTTAATCCCAAGACCGAGGCTCGTTTTTTACGATCTGCAAATAACAGATCACAGTAATATAATATGAGATAAGGGAAAAGTCTATATATACGATATATATATCTCAAGTGCCGATGCATTTTAAATACCGATGCGAAAATTTCGTTGGTTCTCTGGGATTGAATTTTTTGGGACTTATAGCATTTGGACATGTTAGGGATTAAGTGACTTTCTAATTTCACTGCTATATTAAAGTATTCTAATGAAATTTTGACCAGCGCTTTGAATGTTAATCAAACTGTTGCTAACTGATGACCTTTTTTTAGTCAGAGATACTACAGGATCATATTGAACAAATAAAGGGATCAAAGAGATTTGGTGAGTTTAGTTCTCGAGGAGACTATGTGGAACTTAAATGAAATCAAAAGTTTGGAGGGGGTGTATTTAGAGATTCCACGGATATTCAAAAAGTTGTAAAGCTGAATGAATTTATGTGTATAACTTTAGTAGGTGAGAAATTGTTAGATGTGTAAGTAGATAGAGGAACTACTTAAAATACAAAAGAATCCCGAGTAGTAAGTTTGGAAAACCAAAGAAAGTCGAAACTAGAAAACATTTTTTTACCAATTAACTGCTAACATTGGTATGAAAAGAAATCTTATATCGAGATTGTATAATATAGACTGAGATATGAATATTCAGTCATAAGTAATAGATCTTATTTCTTTCTCTATTTTCTCCCATCACTTCTCCCCTTTTCTTAAGTATAATCCTTTATAATATAATAGAAGCAATGTTGTGTTTATTGAACAACGAGGATTCTTGTTTAAACCTTTTTGTTATTCTTTGCACAGGAAAGTTTGCATAGAATTTACCATTACAACTTTATAGAAATTTACTTAAGGATAAATGGAAATTTATCGAGAAAGATACCTCTCTAATCATGCCGATTTTGTAATGTTTTGGAAGACGCTTATTAATATTGTATCTACTATTAACAATATTTGCTAATAGTGGTAGTGACATAGTATTTACTTGCTAAATAAATTGTTAAAAGGCTTACAAAACTAAGTAGATTGTATAACTTTAAATGTATATATTACGTATTTGTTTCTCAAAGAAAAAATGAAAGAAGTAAAAAGAAAAAAAATGCAAAAAAAAAATACTTGGCGCTTCGTGTCGCTATCCTAAAAGACTTCTATCACGTTCAACGTGAGTTGGTATTGCGTTATTCCAACGCGAGTAGTTAATATCTATAAATTTAAACTCCTTTTTTAGTTTCAACTTAAACATGCATTTCTTTAATCGATCTTTATTCAAACTGTATTTACTTTAATCAAATCTAAAGACTATATCCTGACATATTCTGTTACAACTCGAACAGCTAAATGAATTCTTTCTAAAAAATTTTATCTCAACGCTTGAGAAAAGCTGCCTCTGCGACTCATCGAAAATTAGTTCTTATCGAATAATAATAACGATGATATTATAATAATAGTACTGCTATTAATGATAATAGTAGTAATAGTAGTAGTAATAATAATAGTAATAATAGTGTATGTAAGAATACTACACCTAATTAACAGTAACAATAACAGCAATAGCTACGACGATGATAATTTAGTGGAAAAGGCATATGATAATAATATTTAAATATAATGAGAAAAGCAACAGTAATAACAATAAGAGTAGTATCAATTACTAGCAGTAACAACAGTAGTAATGACAGTTTAATTGTATCGTGAGATAGTATACGACAGTAATAATTGTAAATTTTAATCTTAATCACAGTAATGGCAGCTGTAACAGTAGTAGTGACGCGTAATCAATGGTAATAATAGTGGCAATATTATTTAATGTGATAGTAGTATTAATGACAGTGTTACCACTGTTACTATTACTGCTCTTGCTGCTACTACAATCATCATCGTAATCTTGAATTGTTACTGACTTTTGATATCTGTTGCTTCTACTGTTACGAATCTTTTTCTTTTACTCAGCTTTCGCTATTACTACTGCCGCGATCGCTACTATCAACACTATTACTGTTACCAGTACTATTAGTTTATATCACAAATATCAACTACTGTTATTGTCATCATATCTGTTCCTGCTGCTCAAATTACTATTAGTAGTACAGTAAATTCTCGTTACATGTTCGCCAGATTTGATTCGTTACATGCTCATCGCTATGCCCATCACTTTGGGAAGGCCCCCTTTCTTCGATCGCCAATTGCCGCTGTCGAGAAAAGAAACGTAGAATGTATGCACGCGATATGTGTTCCTGAGCGTAGGACACGTAACGAGGATTTACTGTATCTCCAAATCCCTGCCGCTATTGCTGTTGTCGCTGCTTCAGTGACTTAATAGTCATTACGTTTACAGTCGACACTACCATTAATTATTCTTATTCCTAATAGTAATATATCATTACTGTTATTATTTTTATTATGAGTGCAATTGTTGTTACTGCTACCATTAGTAATAATACTACTGAATAGTAACGATAATAAGGAACTGTTGGTGCTGTTAATTACTACTGCTGTTATTACTAGTATTGTTATTGTTGTCACTACTTTCATTACAGTTATTAATCGTACGGTTAATGATAGTAACGATAATAGTAATGGTAGTAGTGGCAGAACGATAATAGTGGGCAACATCAGCGATAGTGATCGCGGTAGAATTAGAAGATAGAACGGTCATGATAATAGTAATAGGACTGCTAATAACTTATGAATGTTACGAATAAATATGATGTTACTTATTATGATATTCAATAATCAATAATCCATAAAAAAAAAACAATAATAAAAGTGATGATCATTATGACGATAATAATAGTACTAATGATTTAGGGTATCGATGATTAGAATTATGATAACAGTAATGGTAATACTAATAGATATTGATAATAGGGACGATGCTTGTACTTGTAAGAGTTGTGACAGCAGAAATGCGGTGTTTATAATACAGCAGCAGTTACGTAAAACGGTATTAATAGGATACGAGTTATTGATAATATATGAGCACAGGTCTGAGGGCGTTGTTCGGACATAGTGAATGTACCTTTTTTGCGTACTACAAGGTGGAACTTAAATTTATATTGCAAAGGAGAAACTAAATTTATGTGAGCGCTGGTACTTCCAACGACAATGTTTTCTCTTCTTCTTTAGGATAAAACATAAGAAACAGTCTATTGTCCTTTATCGCGAGGGTAGACAGCAGCACATTTCAATTACAATCGACACATGTTTAGAACAATTTGAGGAATTACGTTAACCCATTCGTATCAGAGCTCTATGATACATTATATTGGACTTATTGATGCCATTTGGAGAAGTTTGGTTTACATGTTCGTCTTTCCATGACGGTGCATTATACACACAATCATAAGATAAATCAGGAAAAAATGGTCTTCTAATTGTACGATGTGCGTGTCCTCATAAACACACTTTGGATAATGCCTGTCAATATTGTACATTTTGCAATTAACATAAATTGATATTCTATATAATAGTCTGTAGTTAAAGAGAAGTGAATATTCTCGCAGCCTGTGATGTACCAATACATCATTCGTGATATCTTAAACTTATAGTCATCAAATGATGCGAATGGGTTACAGGATATGTAGAACATTTGCAAATTACTGCGACACTGAGGGCTATTACATATACACATACAAGCACGCACATGTTTTGTTGATTTAAATTCATTTAAAACAAAAATTATTCAAAATTGAAGTGAAATTCATCATTCTGGAAATTAAGAATCCAGAATATTCTCAGAAGTGCGACTCATTTTTTAAACTAGTCCAAATTAGATCACATAATTATCTCTCTTTTGTATATAATTTTGTAACTTTTTCTAGGAATCAGATAAAAATGCTTTTAACTGTTCCTTGTGAAATGTGTGAAACAGTATTAAAAATTTGAGAACTTTTTTGCATTTCTTTAAAATAATTTTGATTTAAAAGTGGAAAGCTAGGTATTTCTCAAATTTTAAGACTTTCACAGAGTAGCAAGTATAAAAAAAATGAATGAAAAATTCAGAATGCAATTATTTACTCAATTTTAGAGAAAATTGATCACAGACTAGTGTACTATGGTACAAATTTAGTTCCTGGAAGATGAAGAGAAGGAAAAAGAGGATACAGATGCTTCTCTTGTCCTACTTTGTTCCCCAAATATTTAACATTGATTCCATCAAGTTGAAGTTTCCTAAAAAAGAAAATTTTTTTCATAGTTTATTACATTATTGATCACAGGGCCTTACATGCCTCATAATACTTTCAAAGTAACAGTAATCTTCCTCAGTGTCGTTGGTCGCCAATTTATGAAAAGCATAAGTCTAAGATACTATGGGCCAATCAGCTGTGTGTGTTAGTATATAACATTGCACTGTTTCTCGTGTGCATTTTCTTCTTCACATCTGACTTATCTTTCTCGAGTCTCTCCACTTCCTTTGCTCTTGTCTCCCACCTTTGAGTATATTGATTTGCGTGTGTACTTTATTATACTTTATTGCCTGTGTTCAGAAACAGTAAAAATTCCACTTCTTCAACTGATAATACAGTAAAAGATATTCAAGCCTTTCAAGTAATTTAATTTGCATTCAGAATTGCAGGAACAGTTATGTACTGAATTTGCAGAATAATTGAAGTTCAGAAAGACCCGAGTGTCTCTAGGAGAAAACAGGAAAGAAGAGTAGATAGTTGAGATATAGTTCTTACAAACAGGAAGAAGTGAACTTGGATTCCAAGTGAAACTAATTAGGGTGCTATCGATTGAGAATTCTTTTAACTATAATAGACTAAGTAGACTGTTAGAAGGACACAGTCAATAAGGTCAAATAATCTTCTACGCATCTGTACGCATTAGCAACACGAGCCTGCACGTTTCTGGATATTCGTGTTGCCTCAAGTTTTCTTTTCTTGCGATATGCAACACAGTGTACGCATGTGCGTCTTCTGTTATAATTTAACTGGACTTAAATCCATGATACGTGCATTCTAATCTAGGCCTGGGTCCAAGCAATCGTGAGGTCTGGAAACAGAGGAGGTTGATTAGAGATGAAGTTCATGGAAGCTTTTTGACTACTAGCCATACAATGGAGTTTGCAGAAGCTTTTTGACTACTAGCTATGCAATAGTAGATTTTTCGAACCCATTGTGATCTATCAGTCTCTGCTTTATTCCATTTCCATTACAGGAAATCCCCAGGATGAAAGTTAATTAAAAAACGGGTCCAAGTTCAAGTCATTTTTCCAAGACATGTCTGATCGAAGATCGAAGACCTCACGATTGCTGATCTAAGGTGTCCTCCTGCAACAGATGCACGTGTTAATTAATCAATCAATTCTCGCTCCTGCGTACACACCTGCCAGTAAAAATATATGCATATGCCGTCTTTCTCCTTTCGGGATTTCATTATTTTTCTCTTTCTTTGCGCATAATATGCGTGTGCATTTGGGGCATGTGCCATTATTAATTTGATATCGATAACGAGGATAATGATAATGCGAAAGAAATTGTTTCAACAACTCTATATGCACATATATACATATATATATATTATTTTTTGAAAGGAAAAGAGAATAAGATTAGTCAAAAAAAAAAAAAAAAAAAAAAAGGAGGAGGAAGAAGAAGAAGAAATTGATAACAACGTGTCTTTATAAAGGAAAACAAGTAATAACATACTAAAAGTAATTAGATACCTTAATTTATTCTAGCGAAATGGATCAGGTAGTTAATGGCGTAACTTGTACATGTCTTTGTAGTCTAATTTATAAACGTTTTAATGATTACTCTTATAATTGTATATTTGATTTTTCGAGTCACTAAATTTAACAATATGAAAATTTTAGATGTTAGAGAATATTTTAAATAGTTTTATGACGATTAACGACCAATGGGAGCCAATTCAGGTGAAAGTTAAGTAGGTAAATAAGATAATAAATAAATAAATACGGGAAAAAGGAAGGGAACGGATTAATGGCTTCACGTATGACTATATATGTTGCAATCGATAGGTATTTAATAAAGCTGAGTGATACTGTGAACACCATTATGAGGATTGGTTTTTAATTAACTTTTAATAGAACTTTCGCATACAGATGCTCACAGCAATGCAATTTGCATTAGTAGTTACTATTCTATATGTTGTATAGCCTGATTTGTTAAATGTGATACAGTATTAACGTTACAGCTGGGAATCCCCGTGTTTAAATTCTAATCATTTCTCTTTTCTCTAATTCCTTTAGCCTTCACGAGAAACAAACTAAATATACTTACGAAGTTACTGTAGATTTTTAGTGCAGCTAATAATGAAATTATAATCTCAAATTTTAATTATCGCAGATGATAATACTGTTTGTTAAAGCTGTCTATCCCTTTTTTGCCGATTTGCTGAAGATAAAAGAATTGTTGGGAAATTATTCGTGTACAGGGTGTCTCCCGAAGTCCAAAGGTAGAAAAACGTAGAAAGGAAATGTTAAAAAAGTCTGAAACAGAAAAACTTGTTACTTAAAAGAGTTTCTTTTAAAATAGGCGACTGATTTGATATAACAATTATTTGATATTAATTGACTCTCAGATATCCACATAGATACTTAAAAAAATGTATACTAAAATTTGTAAATTTGTGAAATAAGACTGAGTTCTACAAGTGCATACAAATCTTGAGAAGCACTTTTTTTAAGATTGATATTATAAAGTGTTTTAAATATATAATACGTTATCATCTTGAAGACACAACTTAACTTAATTTTCAAAGTTCTGTTCCTAAATTTAGGATAAACTTAACATGATGTAATTTAAGATTGTCAGTTTATTTAGTAAAATAGTATCAGTTTGCTTTAGTAAAGAAATTAAATGTTCTATTTTGTTTTGCTGATAATAGTGGAACTTCTTGATTATCCACTTTTTCGCCAGAGTTTTTGAAAAAGATTTGATCCTCATGTGGCTGAAGAAAATCTTTAAAAAATGGTATTTTTTATTTGCAATTAATTTTTCCTTTGCTGACACAATATTTGAGATACTCTGTGCAGGATAATCTCCTAACATTTTCAAAATCTGAATCTTAGAAGAGCAATGATTTACAATATTGAGACCAAGGGATTTATTTCGGCCATCTTCAAAGTGACTAATCATTTAGTAAAAGTATTACCTTTGTGAGATAGGTTTTTTACATTTATGGACATACAGTGGAGCACGCTTAATTAGCCAGGATTATTTCTAACTAAAGGGCATTATTCCAACTAGGTCTTTTAGCTGTCTACAGCTAAATTCAATACATACAAATATTTCTTACTTATTGATACCAAAAGATCGTCATTTTGTATCACCCATTGGTGCTCCTCTGGCTCGCCAAACTTCCAAAATTCCACTTGCCCGGTTAACTGACCAGATACACTCCCATACCAGCTAAATAAACCAGCGCTGCTGTATGTCGCGTTGCAATACTTTGATGTAAATATTTGGCACAAATAAATACTGTAAGTTGCACCTGAAATTTCATAAGAATCTTCTATTAATTTAAGTTGTACTTTTAATTTATAAACATTTTCAAAGTGAAGCCCGAGAAATTCCCGGCTCTTCAGAATAATCGCAAGCAATTTCCAAAACTCGTACTTACAAATTCAGAATCTTACAAAGTATCCAGTACGTATAGAAAAGAAAAAAAGAAAACTTATGAATTTCTTTGTGCTTTCGTATATAGATTCCTTTATTTATTGTTATTTTTAGCGAATGATAGATTAGAACTTCATCCGTGACAGAGACCCAATTTTGTGTATATGACTGTATGCGTGTGTACCGCGCACGTGTGTGCATGTATGTGTGTATGTATACGATCCAAATAATCCGCGCCAAATAATTCATACGAGTTATGACTTACACTGTCACTTAAGTTTAAGCGATAGGGAAATTTCGATGGAACTCTTACGCACATTTCGTATTTGGCTTCTAGCTGATTAATTTTAAACGTTTGTCGAGCCACTGCATACGTCTAAGTATTTATTAAATAATTCAAGGAAATCTCGCGCTAGGTGTTGAGAAGACCGAAAACGGTGTGCCATGCCGCTGATTTCCATTCTCAAAGTGGTCTGATTTATTAAGTGATCGGTTTAGGACTTAGGATCTACCCCTTGTGCACACGCTGTACAGAGAGAAAAAAGCATCCCGAAAGGCTGAGGAAATATAGCGAAACCGAGCATTAACCGTAGAATCCGATTCGCCATTTTAATATTTAAAATAACTATATATTCTTACGAGAAGGGGGAAAGAAAAAAGTAATGGTAAATCACAGTGCTACGTATAAGACGTGCGCGCGCGCGCGTGCGCACACCCACACATCTTAAACCGTATTAAAAGGAAAAAAAAAAATACAAAGATTACACGTGGAATAATCGAGTACGTTAAGTATGCACTAACTGTACACGTATAACTAAAATATAAATCTAAATATGTATATAAACATATGCGTTTCGCATACATATGCGCGCAGACACGCGAGCGCGCACAGCATACCACATATAAAAAAAAAAAACATATAACGTTATATTATATATATATATTATATATATATAAGACAAGCAGTTCGGAAGAGAGAGTACTAATTAGGGTGATTAATTATCGCGAAAAGAATTACTATCGATTAATAAATGCAACAAAGTGGACTAATTCGCGGATGACCTCTATTCCTAACGAAAGATGAAGTTAATTTTAAACAGATTAATAATGACTAATTAACGACGAATAGCGAGTAAAATCGATGGATAGGTATTAACAAGTAATGGATGATCGTACTAGGTTTAAGGCGCAATTATTAACGAGGTAACAAATAGAGGACCGGTATGGAACGACAGGATGTATAATGGTAGTTATTACGATTCGGAATTAACTTCATTGATTAACGGTGTCGAGAGATATATCTACAAGTAGCGTAGTTGTTAAGCGAACTCCAGTGGAGGATTCTAGGTTATAAGACTCTAAGACATGTGGACGATTATGTAAGCATTGGTGGTGGGAGGGGTGTGTATTGAGGGAGGGGGGCGTGGATGGGCGATTCGACAATTTTCAAGGATTTTATATTTATTTTATATTTCACCGATGAATCTTCTCTGGTACCTTCTTCTTTCACCAGTGATAATTTACGGACCCACGAATTCTTTATTGCGGATCATTGGAACCTTGAGGGCGTTTTTCTCTTTCCTTGCCATTTACTCTTTTTCCGAATTTCCTTTGCTCGAACAAAGTCGCTGTAGGTCGACCTCCTTACATAACACCGCATTATAGTTTCCAAAAATGAAAACATTCTGGAACCCTTTTCCTATTTACCATGGTTCCTTATTGTTATTGAAACTTCTATTCCCTCGACTGTAATTACTACTTATTTAATTGTGTTCACGTTATACTTCCCTCGAACTTATTCTTTTAACATAAGTGCAAACTTATCGGGACTCGTTTATCAGACAAATTATCAAACTTCTCGAGCGTTACACATATCAGAGACTCAATAAACATCGAAGGTTATTATTTAGGTGAAACTAGTCCAAAAAAGAAATGGTCACGAGAAACACTTTAATGCGTTTCATTAATATGAATTCTGAAAGGAAGACTTTGAAGAGTCGGGATTCCCCTTCTTTGTTTCTTACCAGAAAGAAAAAGTCCAGAAAGAATTCAAAACGAAGGTGTAGGGTATTCGAGGGTCGCGTGGACGTACACGCATGCACGCATTAAACGATACATAAAAACGTATACACGTATGGTGTATGTACAGAATGTCCTTTACCATGATCATCTTGGAAAATTGAAAAAGTGTGAGGAAAATGTTGGTTCCAAGGGTATTATTAATTTGGCAGGGAGAGACTTGAACCGTGGAAACATCCCAGAGGCTTCGATACCAGGACAGGAACGTCCACAGTGCCAATATGGCGATATTAGAACTTAACCCTTTAATGTTCATGTCAAAGACAAACTCGGGCACTTCTTGCAAGCGTTCGCTGCCCATCACGCGCCATCGCGTGATAAGAGTTCTTCGCAAGTAGCCGCTCACGCGCCGTCGCGTGGTGAGTCTATGTTTCAGTAAACGTGAGCCACGCAGCTGGCAGCTTGGAGATAGTCTGTCGCTCAAATCGGCAGCGAAGGCGATGTTAGGAGAACACCCGAGCATTAAAGGGTTAAGGAAGAAGTAATTTATTTTCTAGTTGATAAAAGCATGATCGTAGATTTGAAATTCGAGATGATCACGATAAACGGAGTATCCTGGATATGTGTAACACGTATATATATTTATTTAATCGAAAGAAAGGTGAGAAGCTTCCTCAAACTAGCGGAAAGATGTTTGTTGTGATAATAAATAATGAAATATAGTTCTAGGATATAAATCATAACTGTAAAGGGATTAGGATCTAAATACGCCGGGTTACTTTCGGAAAAAAAGAGGACAAATTCTCAAAAAAGTCTCAAGTTTTTCTATTCGTGGGAGGGGTTCGCGCGTACTGCGCATCTCGCGCAGACGCGCACGAACCAGCCGCCATTTTCTACCTGCGTCTCCTGTATGCGTGTCGAATTGTGATGAACGAGAACTTTTCTTGTGAAAGGCATATACTGTATATGCGTTTGAATATGCTTGTTAAAAACGAAAAAGAAAAAATGATTCTACTTGTACAGGGTGTCTTACAAATTATAGTACAAGGGCGCAGTTAAGACGCTTCATGAGGTCTCTTCTTTTCCGTTAAGACACTGTCATCGAAACAGTGCAAGCATCTTGTTTTCTTCGGCAAGCAGAAATAAACTAAAACAGGTATAAACTCGCAAGAAAAGGGAAGGGGGGGCAAAGATAAAAAAGAAAAGAAAAATTAAAAAATTGTTTTACGTTATCGAGCATCTACCACAGTTTTCCCGAAGTTAGAACGTTTAGCTCAGGTTTGACTTTGCGCTGTCGTTCTACAGTCCACAAGTGTTCTTAAATTCGATTTCTTATGCTGCATGTGCTGTTATGTACAGGGTGTTCGAAAAAAAGTACAACAAGACACCGAGAGACTCTTTGTCGCGGTATCGGATGATACTGGAGGAAGGAAATTTCGAAAGGGAATCGCTTATTTTTAAGGATAGGTGACGAAAATCAGTTCTGCCTGCATTCACGATAATTCACGAGGAAAAAGTATTTAGTTGAAAGAAAAGAAAAAAAAGATAAACAATTCCTGTTTTATCATCCAAAAATTTTACATATCGCAACTTAATTCTTGTTACGCACTCTGTGTACGTACATAGAATGTATGCGTGTACATGTGTACACGTATACCCGTATTTAAGTGGTACACATGTGCGCACGCGCGCACGTACACGTGACATGCACATGTGTACGTATGTTAATTTAGTATACTTCCTTGCATACAGGGTGTTTTGAAGATTCTAGTACAAGAGAAAATTGCGGCCTTAGATATAAAGGAACACTGCCCTTCCTTTATCGTAAACACTCAAAATTTTGGGATCTCGAAGCTCTTTCGTAGCTCAGATTTATATATAATGGCTGCGGAACTGAGTGGTTTTTGAGTCGAAAGTAAAACGATTCCTTCTGTCTTCTGTTTTAAATATGGCACTATAAACAATTAAATGTTTGCACCATAGAAAATTCCATAGAAGTTTGTCTCGAAAAGTGGAGACTGACAAAAAGCGCAAGGAGACAATTTTGTGATCGAAATACATTCTGAGATGGGATTATTATTTCAAGTCATTAAGTTACTTCCTTTCGACTGTAGTCTTATAACTACACGAGGTAGAATAAAGCTTCAAGAGCAAAAATTGTACATACAGACAATCAATATAAACAATTGATAATCCAGAAAACATAGAAGACATTTTTTTAATGTACAATTTGCAAGAAACAATTTTTTACTTTTATACTAGTATTCTAATACTCAGATTTTGTTTAGCAATGATAAATTTTTTTCTTATACATCAGATGTTTGTATATTATTATTACCTATATATAATTGTTGTCTTCGTATATATAAGTAAAATAATTTTTTATTTAGTTTTCTAGAATACGGTGTCCACAGATTTTCGTTTAAAGGCTCAAAAAATATTTATTCGACTTAAGATCTTAGAATCTTACTAGATTCTTTTAATGCTCTTTTAATTTCATTTTGATGGACTGAATAATTGTTTTAGCTATTTTTGTATTTTATGGCCAGAATGTGGTTCGAAGTTAAAAATTTCATTTGTTGGGATTAAATACATTCCTGAAACTGCAAAATAAGTGATGTACTTAATTGATTTGTGAAAAGAAATTTTACAGATTGCTCATAATCCATTTTCTTGAAGCTTTAAAATTAGTTATACGATATCCGTCAAAATCGGTTCTGATTGGTTTATTTTTATATATCTTATCCTTACTTCAATTACTGTTTGAAGTTCTCAGTTATTTTTTCCCATGTTTCAATAAGCTACAATCGTGTACTAAGATACTACACCCTAAAAATCCTTTAAAAAGACTTTTTTAAAGAAAATCAAATAGTACCACTTCAAAAAACCATGGGCATGTAGGTCTGAACAAGAAAAATCACTAGTAAAATCTTTGTAAGTGTAAGTGTAAACTGATACGCCAAATGTCTCTCTTAATTCGAGCAAAAATTATGTTCTTAAGTAGGTCACGCTAACAGAGGCACATTTGGCACATTAATCTGCGAGAATATTAGAGTAAGCTCTCGTTATGTGTCCATAAAATATTCTTCTTATTCGTTAAATGTTTATTATTATCCTCTCACTAAAGAAGAAGGGGATGTCCCTGTACAGCTAGGTGCACACTGAGTGCAGGGTACCGCAGAATAGTACAAAACTGCATTGCGTTTATGATGCGCCAGTGTGCAGTGTCGAATTGTTTTTCGTTTATAAAAACACTGCGCTGCACTGCGCCACCTTACGCCCACTGTGCGCTTCGCTTAAATGTGACACTGGCCAACACATAATCGGCTTAAGCTCAACAAAGGTGTGAATTGCTTGCCCTGCACACGATATATGTTCCTGACCCGAGCGGTGAACATGTAACGAGAACTGACTGTATTTACGCCACTTGGTTCTTCTTCAAGTGCCTACGCAAGGTCCCTCGGATCAGATAGGGTCTTACTAGTGGTTTTCTGTGCTCAGAATCGCGATTCTAGAAACTTTTGAAGTGATTCTATTGGATTTCGAAGACAAATTTGTTCTTTTCGAAAGACTCGACTCGAGTCGCTTTGCAGTGAAAAGAAATTCGAAATGGTGCACACATTTAAAAACTTACTTAAGGATTAATATGCTATGAAGTTAACACCAACGTGAGCTCTTGGTGATATCGACAAGATATTTTTTTTTTATACTGGCTAAATCGACAGCAATACGCCAGTAATTATATGTTTCATTCCACGTGATAAGATCTTAAACGAGATAATTTGATGGTACATCGAATGATTGGTTTGAATGATGTGAGAGTCGTTTTATTTTCAGCTCAAAGAATTCTGGATGATCTCTTGCACCATTATTCTTGAATCACCCTGCATTTTCGAATACTTTTTTTTTTCACTTTAAACCGCAGGCCCTCTTTTAAAATAATTGTATAAGGTGTAACCCAATTGTGTACGCTTCTTTCAGGATTTTTAGATAATCACTGTGAATGGTATTAATTGACTATTGTAGAACCGTATCGATAAGCGAATTAATTAAAATAATGGATTAATAGTTCATTATAGAGGTATTAAATATTACACACCTATGAGAAGTCTGGAGATAAATTACCGTGTTTTTTCTTTTTTTCATTTATTTATTATAATCCGAATCTGTAGACGTTAATTGTATTAATTAATATATACGTTATATATATATAAAAAAAAGAAGAAATATATATATATATAAATTTATTATGCATATGTATATTAATTAATTGTATGAATTTAATATATGTTTATATTAAGATGTTTACTTTTTTCTCTTTATTTCGGATAAGTGTCTGGGTTGCTTTCTTCTATTACTTAATTATGTAATCGTTGAGTGAGAATTTAAATAACGAGTGATTGAACGATCATGGGTGTTCTCTCATTTTCTAATAACTATAATGATAATAGAAATAAAGTTATTTAAAATCAACTGGGCTTCTTTCTTCCTTCTTTCATCTCCCCTAACCTCAATCAGATGAGTTCGGATAATTTCTACACATATTCCTTTAAATCTCATTGTGTGTTGTTATGTATAATTTATTTCTAGTCTCTTTATTTTTTGTTTTAAAGTATTGGTACATACATCAAGGGAAATGGATCATACCTTCAAATACGTACGCGAGTCATTATCATAAATATCCTAAAAAGCTATGTTAAAGAGAAAATTAATGACGAAACAAAAGATACATTTAGAATAATTTTGTCTTCTTTTTATATTAGTCTTTTCAGATTCCACTTTTCAAACTACTAAAAATTCTTACAATCTATCGAAAAAAAGAATACGTAACAATTTCCAGAAATTCTGTCGTAGGAAAATCCCCCATTCACACATATTACATATGCAAGAAACTAACACCTATTTGCTCTAACTGTAATTCAATAATTATAACAGAACACATGTATTATTTCACTGCCGGAACAATACAATAATTATTAAATTCCTTTAAAATTAAATTACTACTGAAAGACAATTTTCACGAAGAGATCCTAGAAAACCACAACAAATCTCTAAAACAATCCAAATTAATGTCCAAAGTAATCTAAAATAATTTACAGCCCTCAATAATCAAACAGTTCATGCGAATTTAATCCTTTCATCATTTTTGACTCGTGCACTTTTTATAATACATTCACTGCCGAGCACGCGCCAGTGCGTGTCAGAACTTTTTTACAAGTAACCGATCACGCATCATCGCGTGATGAACCTATGTTCAGTTAACGGGAGCTCTGTGATTGGCAGTTTCAGATAGTGAGTCACTTCAGATCGGCAGCGAAGACGAAAACATTACGAAAGAAAATTGAAAGTGAAGGGGTTAAAATTAAAACTTAAAACGTGACAAAAAAAGAATGCTGCCAAATTGTAGTACACAAGACAAACTTTCGATTCTATTTAATAGACACGTACCTGTTACCTGTTGACAAAGAACAATGAAGTTATCTTCTTTAATAGTGACACTGCACGCCGTTTATTGGTAAAAATTGCGGTAAATGCTCACACTAAAAACTTAACACACTATACACGTTAGTAAACTGTTAACAATCACGGTGGACGTTGATCGCGAGACTAAAAACGAGTGTTCGTAGTGACGCGACGTGGTTGGCGATCGGTTCGAATCTAACCCCAGGTCATCGAAAATTAACAGGTGATTCGTTGACGAAGGTCACCGCGAGACTGTAAACGGTTGATTCGTCGACGAAGGTCGTCGTGAGACTAAACGGTTGATTTTGAACTGAGGCAAAACACGAAGTCTGTCCAACTATGCAGAAAAGCAGTAATTGCAGACAAATGTGAAATTGAGTTTTTTATGTTTTTAGATATTTTTTAACGTTCTGTGTCTTGTTTCAGTGGAGAATAGGAGTAAAGTATTTTTAGTAGATACTGCTTTTCCCCATAGGTAGGCAGAATGCCTCTGGAAAGCCCTCGTTGAAAGTGACCATAATGATTAAGTGATAATTATCGTTGACTCTTTTGGCAGTGTGTGTTATCTAATCCACGCTTTTTATTAAAATTTCGTGTTATTGAAAGACAAGTACATAAGAATTTGGTTGGGAATTTTAATCCTGGAATTTTTAATTTGCGGTTAAGTTTCGCTTTATGGCGCCAAAAGTTGTTGATTTTTTTACCATCTATTATTCGACGAGTAGAATCCAAGAATATCTTGACCTTAGGAATTCGTTAGAAGCTAGTTCAGATTAATTTTGATTCAATTTTCTTTTTCATAGCAGCTAATACGGTATCACACTAACCTAAAAATGCGAAGTTTCAAATCATCAATTAGATTTCAACTGCTGAATTTCTAAAACTAAGAATAGTATTTTTTTATTTCAGTCATCGAATTCTATCTTCTAATATAAAAAAAATCAATAATTTTTGATGTTCTAAAATGAAGTTTATAACCCATTTATGGTTTCCATTAAAAATGTCTCCATAGTGACGCTACAAAGCGCAAAGTTCATTTACGATCTAATCAACTGTTTATAATTTACTATGTAGACCCAACCACTTGTTGATCATTTTGTTAGAATTGCCCAACTGTCGATAATTCTGTCAGAGTAAAACAACTGTCGATAATTTTGTTAGAACCAATCAACTATTGATAATTTTGTTAAAACCAACCAACTGTTGATAATTCTGTAAATGGAATCAACGGTTGATAATTTTGTTAGATTACTATAATTTTTCTATAAATACACGCGATTTCTTTATCTCTGCCTCGTTTTATAATGTCAGAAGAATGCAATATCTCTAACGAATATGGACTGTATATTTAATTGTGGGAAGGAACCATAACTGAAGTATGGCTGCATGATTTAAAAAATCGAAGAAGAGAAGGGTAAGTAACGAAAAAAATATTAATTTTAATAAGTAATTCTTTAGCAACTAAGAGGCTTGTAACGCAAGCAACTGTTTTCATATTTTATGAACTGTTTATAGGAGAAGGTTCTTTTTAGAATTAAAGATCTTAGAGTTTGTTTGAGAATGTTAGAAGGATTAAATGAAACGAAAATGTATCGACGCTAGTTTTGCTTAAATAGAACGAAATGTATTACCAGAATTGCATACATAATCTACAGATTGTTACAAAATAAGGGGACGAGTCAAAATACGCAAATGCTGCGAGCCAAAAGAAATCGAAGATCCAAGACTTCGTTTTTTAAAGATAACTTCAAAATTGGAATTATGTTCAAAAAGACGATTAAAAGTTTCATTAAATTATAATTTCGAATTGTCTGTGTGTATATTAATTTTTAATTAATTCTTTGAAATTGTTAACTACATAACCTTATTGTGGGTACCAAAATAGCAAAGAAATTTTGCGAAAAAACGGATTAAGGAAAATTTCATTAAAAATTTGGCTCCTGCTATTTGCAACTTGCATATTACTTGCAAACCCCACAAATTAAATTTTCAAATATCAGTTTCGTTAAAAATAATATGAAATATCGAACATAAAATAGTGAATTCGACTTCTTTTGGCAGGAGGCATTTGCATATTTCGACTAGTCTCGCTGTTTGAACTCACCTTACACATTTTTATATTTTTATAGTCATATTCACATTGCTATAATAGACCAAAACAGTGGAAAAATGGAATATAATATAATGCACTGGTAAAATAAAATAAGTGAACATTTGAAGGTACACATTTATCAAATTACACCTCTAAATTCAATCCCTTAAAGCTTCATTTGGCACATGTGATTGAAATGTTGTTTAATATGAAAAATTGATACAATGCTTTTTTTTTTACTCACCTTGTTGCCGTTACATTGCAACGTCCACTATTTACGTAATATAGCATCTTTCGTTCATCCATGACTAATTACAATTAAAACACTCGCTTACAACTGTGATACTATTTAAAATGTACATCGTGTGTATCGTTCGTCGAATAAAAATGCATACGAGGAATACTTGTCTCGTTAACGTCTCTTAGAATCTTAATAAATTTCGTTTTGTGCGGTGTAGCTTTGTAAAATGTTCACGAAACAGAGTTACTTCGATAAACTTTGTCTTCCGTATCGATCGTTCCATCGATTCATATGTTTGGCCCTATTACAATCATTAGCCATTTTAAAAAATCCAGAATTATTCTTATTTCGAAAGTTATCGTGCGCCAGTAGTTTCTGATAATAAATTTTTGTTGTCTCTTGTCCAGATTTCTCACTTTTAATTAATTAAATAAAAAATTTACCATATAGTTCAATCTCTTCAGCCATTGAAATTTTTCAGCGTTACAATTAATTCCATTTTGCAATTACAATACTAATCTATTTTTTATTTTATATTAAATGATTCGTAATGTACACACCATGAAAGTGTATTAAAGATATCGAGAGGCAAAGCTTTTCTTCATAGGCATATTTTGGGGATCAAGTGTGTGAAATTTTGGGTGTGAATGTGAATTTTCGAAAGAGTGTTATTTGTTGCCTGTTGTGTGGACCTATTTATTATAGAATCAAGACTGTAGGAAATAAAGTGTACTCTACAGATGGTATTACTGAGGACACTCCTTAAGTAGTATAATAGTGTTAAAGACCAATAAAATTAAATATGGGTCGTTTATAAAAATTGACAGTGATCTTTTAAAAAAACTAGTTAAGAATAAATGAAACCCAAAGTGTATAGAAAACCATTACTCAAAAAAGAATTGATTGAAAATGAAATCAAACCGCACTGGAGGCGTTAAATTGTAAAACGACAATTGTTTAAGTACATTTAAATCTCAATTTAACAGAAGGGGATTTTTCAGTATGCCAACTACATAATACGCATCACTTACTGCGCACCACTTTCTGGGCATCCCTAATTTTATAAAACAGAAATATACCAATAAAAAGAAGCATTTTTCTCTCTTCTCTGTACATTCTAGGTAGTACAGTACGAATCGTTAAATTCAGAACAATGAACTGAAAAGTATTGTGTCTGGCTAACACAAATGTGTTGTTAATCTGAGCAAACCAGTTCCATGTTTAATAAAACGGGTCTGATCGGTTTCAGTAGCGCACTTGTGGTAAGAAGGATCGATGTTTTGAAACTGAATACACGTTAAGACTCGCGAGAACTTTGTTTATGGAAGGTGACTTTGTTCCGAGAACTGAGTCTGGGGAAAGTACTCGATTTGCAGCGATAAGTGTTACCGCACGCGAGAACCTAACCTTACCATTCATATATCATTTATTCATTTTCAGAATTAAATGTTCTCTTCGATACTCGTCGATTATCTGTCCCTTGTCAGTCCTTTTTTACGGTTCAGAAATATATTTATAAAGATTATTTTTATGGCAGTATTTACGTAGATGCATTGCCTCAAATATGGAAATCCGAGTTGTCATTGTGACAAACTTATTTTAACTATTCACTTAATTTAGTTTCTTCTTAGATCGTTTCCATCAATAATCCTTAATTAGTTTTTATCGACTCGGCAACTGAAGGGGAACTTGTGTCGTTTTATTACATTTATTATCTATTGAGAAATGTTTTTCTACTTATATAAAATGATTCAAATCTCCTGCTATAAATTCGGTCTGATATAAAAAGAATGAAGTCTTTATGATATTATTCTATTACATAACGTCACGTATAGGTAATTAGATTTTAATCTTTTGCAAACTTCTTTCGTGCACCTGAGAATGGATCACTTGTTGTTGGTACTGATATTTTTACTTGATTTGAAATTATTTAATCACCCAATTAGCTTACTATTGTGATACAATAATTAACTGATAAAGAATGTCCGTCGCCGTTAGCCAAAAGAATTGGCTAAAAACTATTCCTACAATCAGTTTTCATTTATTTTAAATTAAAATTTGAGAACTGCATAGCGGATAAAATGTGAACCCTCTAAATTACTCTTTGTCCACACGTGGAAATGCTGCACAATTTGAGGGAATAGAACAAATCATTTTTGGGTACATTGTTTCCAGGAAATGAAAAGTTTCTCGAAAATTTTGTTCCTGATCAGGTTTTTCATAATATCATATTTTGTGATTATTGGTTAATAAGTGTTCCATTACTTGTCGCTCATAAAATGTGTAACTACTCTCGGCGTTATGTATCAAAATAATATCAAAACAAGGATTTCCCTTACCCTTCCTTAAAACTTCAGAAAATTAATAAATTTTGTTACATATATACACATTCAGTAAACTCTGAGTCACCCTTCACAACAATATACGAATAAAAATTCGACAAATAGTTTGAAATTGACGAACCGATATTCTAATTGTAAGAATAATAACGTAGGTACGTATAAAGTATGAATGTTGCGTATAAAATACGTCTTCTCAAATCGGTTAACACGAATGGTGAACACCCTGTTTTCCCCTAGTCTAATTTCTACAAAGTGAAACAAAACTTTCAACCGAGAAGTCATTTTAGTCATTCAAATCGCATTGTGCGTTTCAGTTTGTATGAAAATTGTATCAACCTCCCTGTATTTAGTCTTGTCAAGAATCCATTTGCCTCGAGAAGAATATATTTCCTATGGGTCCACAACTCGAAGGTAACGAAGTAACTAAAATATACAATTCTCGCGTTTGAGACACTCTCGTGATGAGACTCTGCAAAGGAAAAGAATATTCCATTAATGCAAGTTCCTCGACTGAGGAAAAAAGAAAGGTGCTGTACTCTCAGCGAATTCCTACGTTTACTTTCCGTGGTAGAGCAAAAGCGATCAGAAAGACCAGTGATCAGGGCAGTAACGTGGAGTTCTGTCAGAAATCGAAGCAACCCAGTTTCCTTATTGTTGGCAAGCACGTTTGGAAAAATGCTTAAAAAGGAGCAAAAGAAAAGGACCGAGAAGACAAGATGGTTCGTTTTCAGTGCATAGATATTGTACGCGAGGCGTTTACGGATACCGTCGCCTGTCGACCACTACGGTTCTATTTCTAGTATGCCACTTGCACTTGAGAATCCGTACGTAGGTTCGTCGGAACTGCGCGTTGCATAGAGCGTAACACATTGGATTCACAGTACTGTTGATGTAACAAAGGTAATAGAAAAAGTCCCAGAGTTCCTGCGGGATGTACCATGAACAAGCTGTGATCGACTTGATCAGAACGAGAATATTATAGGGCGTCCAGGTGATGATGAACGCTAGCAAAATGGCGGACAGAGTCTTCGCGGCCTTCCCGTCCGATTTCTTCTCCTGAATTTTCTTCTTCTTTTTGTTCACGACTTTGGTAGCCGCGACTGCCTTGCTCGCCAACCCCTTCGGGATGTTCTTCGTGCTCAGGGGTATTCTGACGTCTGGGACCTGCGATGGCCTTCGTATGATCGAGGAGGGGCTCGATATTGTTTCGTCCAGACGATATATCTTCCCGTTCTCCTCTTCCACGTCCTTGATTATGCTGTGAAGTTGGAAGGTAACTGTGTCGTCGTGATACATTTTTATGCTTGGCCCCTCTGGGTACTTCCCCATGCCGCTGCTGTCTCTCGTTGGAAGCCGGATTAGAATTGTGTAGACCTAGGTAAACAGTTCGTTGTATTAGGAAACGTGATACAGTAAGACCTCGTTATATGTTCGATAGATTTTATTCTTTACACGTCCATCCTCGTCACTTGGGGGAAGTGGATGGTATGCTTTGGAACGTGACGCTACCAAAGGAGATATGAAAGAGGCGATGGGTGCGTTTGCCTTTACCCCTCCTAAGAATAATGAAATGTAAAAATATTGTGTAAGGTGTTTAAGTTGAAGTAAGCCACTTAAATATCTTCTCTGTTTTTAATAACACGAAATTTAAAAAAAACGATCCTACACAGAAGATCCTACACGAAAATGTAGGTCATTAAAAACAGAAGAGATACTTAGGTGACCTGTTTCAGCGAGAAGACCCTGTACAACACTTTAAAAAACTTGTTCAGTATACACTTTATACTCCATTACAAAAAGACTTCTGGATTCACCCCTGGTGTAAGTTGTCTACCCTGTACACGATACATGTTCCTGATCGGTCCCAAACGATGAACACATAACGAGGTTTAACTGTATATCCAGTGTATGTAACTTTAATTGTTCATATCGAATACTATTCTACACTAATGTTCAACACATGTCATTAGGTACTTATATCGTATCATACTGCATCTATTATAACCAAATTCGACCAGCCAAGGTCTTGCTGCGTACATGTCCTTTCATTTCTAATATAAATTCACATTATAATAACCTGTTGATATTAGTGACTTATATTTTAGTATAATACGTTTTTAATAGTAGTGATTTTCATGTAAAGACTATTGACGTCTTATAACTTCTGGATTCAAAGATACGTACGGAATCACTGGAGATGCTTTTTGTTGACAATTCGTTGACTTTCCCAGGCTTTATGTATTCGTGGTTGTCGGCAATACTGATATTCTTCTCCCCAGTTAGTGTGGCAGAAGGGTTTCCACTCAGGGAAGCAGACCGAGACACTGTGCCAGTAAGAGGGGTTTCCGCTGATACTGGTGTCATCGCCTTATCACAACCGTGATCGTCCTCGTCATCGTCCTCGCGGCCACTGTGCCACCATGCAATGCACCACATTTTGAGCCACATCCATGAAAGAGGTCTGTATTTCTACAACAGACAATAAAAGAACATTTCGTTTACTTCTTCAGAATTCCAAAATAGGTGGAATTGAACAATCGAAGGAAAAAGTAGGATCTCTAAATCAGCCAAGTCGATGGTCAAAGTTACTTTCTGAGGATCTAATCCATCAGGTCCTCTGGTACCCTGCTTCAATTTATGAAGCATTTATTCCTCTCATTTTTGCAATTTCGAATTTTCTCTGCAACTAACTATACATAATCCTTGTTGTCTTTGACTAGGATATAAATTCGTTTTGATTTTAGAGACTCTTGACACAGTTAGCCTGAAATGCTTGATGTTATGAATACATATATAGCAGGGACCAGCCATGCATGCTCGTAGCTTAGGTAGTTCATGCGGATTGGTAGATGACACTGGTCATCTCCTCCCCCTTCATTTGAATGCTGACTAACTAATTAATTAGGTCTGGCATAGGCAATCAATGTTCGATGATATAAACACGATCAGATTATTATGTATACGTAGATGTGAGCCATCAGACACACGCTAGTATCAATGTGTCATTTAACCCCTGATGAAGCTAACTGCAATGTCGGTGAAACGTTGGAAGATAATTCCTATTGGAGACAGCTTACACCAGGAAATCTCAAACAGTAATGACTGTGGAAGTCCAGGTCGTGGAAGTCTAAAATTTATGACTATTTGCTTCTTTGTCTAATCCTCAACTCTTGGACACGTTGGAAACTAGGGTACAACAAGCCGATGTATTTAAGTTACCATTTTATTATTCATTCGTATATAGCAGGGCCTGTTGAGACCCATCTGAGGGACCCAATCGTCCCAAGGGTTGGTGTTGATGTCTCAATTGCACAACAGCGTGTGGGTTTTCATCAGCCCAACGATGCATATTGTAAAAATCGAATGTCCCATCTCTAGTGGATCCAGCTTCATCAGTAAATGATATGAGATAAAAATCTCTGATTTTGTTTTCACATGTTTTTGGGAACTAAATACAAAAAGCTACTTTGGAATGAGTTAGTTTCAGTAATTTTCTAATTTAATTGAGCGTTTTTCATTGGTTTTATTAGTACAAAAACTGTAGCTCTCTGATGTTATATGTATGAACTATATAAAAATCGAAAAATGGTCTTTTGATACAGTTAATAATTAATAAATTTTATTATGGTTACCAACTTATCTATTGCAATAGGGAAATAAATCTCTAGCAGTTTTCAAAGGCTGTATCAATCCATGAAATGGGTCCCATATGTTGTAGGACATCCTGTATATACTAATAAATAAACAAAACCTTCAGTTTTGTGATAAATTCTTATTATTATACTGATATCCTAACAAAGAACAAATATTTTACATGAAATTTATATTCACACACATGCAAAAGTAATTTAATATTTGAATACCTTCAAAAGCAAATTAAGAACAATGTACATTAAATTCTCGTTATGTGTTCATCATTCAGGACCGATCAGAAACATATATGTATATGAAACAATATACTTATATTGAGCTAATCATTCCATAAGTGGTGACAGTGATGAACATATAACGAATAAAATCTGGCGGACATGTAACAAGACTTTACTGTATCACAAAGTGTACAAAAATAAGTGAAATTCGTAAGTAACATTATAATTTCAGCTCAACTTGGTAAAGTTGTTAACAACGATAATGGATTATAATTTCTGTTTTAATAGAATATTTAATAATGATAATGAAGTTTACTGTTAACATTAACACAAGGTACGAAAAGTTCGTTTTTTACAAACTTTGAATGCTTGTCAATTTTTTGAGTACTTACAGTTTTATACTGCGGATAATGATCTTCGAGATACGAAACTGCGACATGTGTGACACTTATGTCTTCTATTCCTGTGCTGGACTCACTTCTAGACCTTCGACTGTCCTTCATATCTAACCCTTCGTCGCTATTTGCAGACAAAGAAAAGCTCATATACAGCAATTGATAACAGTAGTCATGAAACAAGGAATCTTTAATGTTGTTCAATATTATACTTATTGCGAAAAATTGCATAATGTATGAATGATAGAAATGAAAAAATACAGGAAAAAGAGTATTCAAAATATCTCTAAGCTTATGAGGTCTAGGCCTAGTGACCTTTAGAGTCCTTTGATATATGCTGCACCTACCAATAGGTTCCTTTGACCTTGAATTTTTTAAATCAATTTCATGTTACTTTTAGTTAGACTAACTTTCACTAAACAAAAATGCAAATTAACTGTGAGCTGTGATACCTAACATTTCTCTCTCACTCTCTCTCTCTCTCTCACACACACCTCCCCTTCAAAATCACCCCTTCACTTGTTTTTTTTTCATCATACCATTTTTGTTCCACCAAGTTCCTTCACAAAATTCATGGTTTTTACAAGCAATCACGTTATTTCTATTTTTGCCGGGAAACAAAAGGTAATTACCTAGAGTTACTCCGCTTGCTGGCATCTTGCTTCCCAGCCTGTAAATATGGCAAATCCTTTTCTCGCTTCTTAGTCTCTTTCCATACACGCCAGTAAAGAATTATCATCACAGTGACAGGCACGTAAAATGCAGCAATAGCAGTTCCAAATGTAATATAATGATTTGTCTCGATAAACTGAATGTAGCAGGCGTTGATGGGTACGGTTCTTTGTCCCTCGATATATGGCCAAGCGTAGATCCATGGCGGCCACAGCAGTAATGAAATTCCCCACGCACACCCTGGAAAAGACATTACTTACTTCTTAGTCTTAAATCTTAGCTTTCGCAGAAAGTTCTCACAGCCTAAGCAAACAAAAATCGATGGTCTGGATAGACCTGATATCAACTCGATCCGGGGACAGAATGATCACTTAACCGGGGTCCACTGTATCTCGTCTATAGCAAACGTCTTGAACAAGACAGACTTAATTCACTACCTAACTTAAAACCAGGGATCGAAATAAATAGTTACTCTTCATTTTCAAAAGAATTCTGCTCGAATTCATATCTTTTAAGTCAAAGAATATCTGTTTCTATGGAGTCTTTATGGCAGGAACTGTTATCAGTAGGAACTCTTTTAAAAAAGTTCTTATGGAACAGATATATCAAAATCTATTCGAAAGCTCCATAAATGTCTCGGTCCCTGGTAAAAGCACCGACTTACCGATCATAATGGCCGCTTTAGAAGATGTCCTGTTAACGCGATAAGTGAAAGGCTTCGTGACAGACAGGTATCTGTCGAAGCTGATGATGAGGAGGTTCAAGACCGACGCATTACTGACCAGATAATCCAACGCCAGCCACGTGTCGCAGATGTGCGGTCCCAGTGGCCAATATCCGAGCACGGTGTACACCGTGAAAAGGGGCATAGAAATAAGGCCAATCGCGAAGTCAGCAACAGCCAGGCTGAATAAGAAAAAGTTGGAGATCGTTTGGAGCTGTTTGTCGATTTTGAATGATATCATCACCATGATGTTGCCAACTACGGTTATCAGGCTAAGGAAAACGGCGATGATCACTATCATTACACGCTCCCATACTGCGTAGGAGTGTAGTTCACCGCCACAATCGAGACCGTTGCTTACGTTGTGACTTTCATTTTCGGAAATATTCACGACTGACGTCACATTCATGTCTGAAAAATACACGATTGCGAAAAGTGTCTTGTGCGTTTTTACGAGAAATCTCTTTCCGTCTCTTATCTTTTGAAATCTTTTTTTTTTCCTTTGTTTTTTTTATTTATTTCATCTAAATAAGTAAAAACTGTTCGCCCCTCTCTTTCGTTTATTTAAATGTATTTGCAAGTTCCTTGGTTTCGATCTCTTTCTTCTTCGTCTGCAAACTGCTTTATCAATTTCTTCCCCCCTCCCCCCCCTCCCCCCTCTTTCTCAAACCTTTCGTTCTAATTAGAACTAACGTTAGATACAAAAAATTTTCCTTATCTATATTTCTTTTTGTCCTTCGAAAAGTCCATTTGATGTTCTCCTTCGAAATCTTCGGATTGGTTGTCCTCGATTCGTCTACATTTTTTCAGGCGAAGTATTTTTTACTTGTGCATTCCATTTTTTTTTTTTTTTTACTTCCGTCTCGTTTCACAAACTTCTCCCCTTTTTTCAAAAGTATTTTCTATATTGGAGAAAACACTTGTTCTCCTTCACTCGTATCTCTCCTTCTCTATCCTTCTCTCGTTAGTCTCTCTCCTTTCTCCCCGCCTTCAACCCTTCCTCTCTGCACTCGCCCACTCACACAGTTTTTCTCTTCTTTCGTCGGTTTCTTCTGCTTCCGCTCAGAACCACTCGTTCCTTGCGTACAGTTTGATGCTTTCTCGCTCTTTCGCGTTTCTTGTGTATTATGCATCGGGCCAAGCCATTCTTCTTCGGATGCTGTCCCGCCTGAAGACTCTTGCCCCTGCTGCGTGCATACAAGCAAAAAGGACACTATGTGCGCACGTGTACACGTGCACACGGCTACGAACACCTTCCTTCGATCATACGTTCACCAGGGCTCGCTAGACATTTGATTCCATTCGCGTGGATGAACAGTGCGTCAACTGCGTATCCTCCTTTGCCTCTGGGTCGATGATGCACAATCTGCGAACAAGTAGTGGGCTTTTCAGTTTATGCAGGGACTCCGACAAGGTTTCAGACACCATGTACATGTTGTTAGGTGGTTGCCGCTAAAAGGGTTACTGACGCTAAATTTTCGTTTTGTGTTCATCAGATTCTATTCGTTACACGTTCATTGCTATCGCATTTGGGCAATTGGACCAAAAGGGATGCGAATTATCGACCCTCTACGCGATACATCCTGATTACCTCTGAACGATGAACATATAACGAAACGTTAATTGTTCCCATTTCTGATTTTGAATTCCTGAAACTCTGTATTTGAGCTTTGAGTGGACATACCAGTATTCAGGCTACCGTTGTCACCATCGATATAAGCATGCCTTAGACTGAGTGAATTAGCATATCTAAGCACGCTGTAGTGTACAGCTGACTTAAGGAGAATCATTTTGAACATTTAAATTGAATCTGTAAAAAAACATAAACGCGACAACTCAGAATATTATTAGAATTCCTAAATATTCCAAGGTTCCATATTTCCAAATGTTCAATTATTTAAAATACAAATCTTTAATTTCTTGAACTTTTCAGTTTTTCGAAATTTTCAAATTTCCAAATATTCAGACTTGTCATTTTCAAACCTTCCAAATCTTTTTAGGTTCTTGTTTCTATTTCTGGTTTCCAATTTTTGAAACTCTGTATTTGACCATTGAATGATGATACCAGGTCATTTCATCCTGGTGTACGAGTTTTAATTTTGTTTTCTATTCGATATGTTACTGCAATAAACAACAGTATAGAAAAACATGAATAAGAGAAACAAAAATTGAATAGGAGCTACATATAACTCTGTACAATTTCAATTGTTAGCGAAAAGTGAAGTGTTCAAGTCAGTTTGCGCAAATTATAGAAATTCATCATATTGGAGGTAATGAAATGATGAATCCTATTATTATATCATAGATTTTCATTGACCATGACTAACACTTTCTCGATATGATACTTTTAATATACGCGAAGAAAACGCGCTCGCCGAGGTTTATGGATACTCACGCACGCGATGATGGAACAATATCGGCTCATTATTTATAGCCTGAATAAGGAGAATTAATGTAAAGCTATTGACGTGTAACCATGCCACTTAATAATAAACCACGTTGTATAAGTAGGAGTATAAATCTGCGGTACACAGAAACCGACGATTTACTTATTGTCGGTACAGTTTAAATCGATATCTAACATGTATATACAGCGTCTTACAAATTTCTTCAAGAGTGGCTATTTAATTTTAATATTCTTCAGTTCTTTAACGAACTGAAACAAAAATCCAGAATGGTTTCGTTGCCGATTAATTAATTGTTAGTTCAAAATATACCTATGACTTACTCTACTAACCTCGCTACGCTACGTCTGACCTCCATAAATCAGCAGTAGAATAAGCCGCGAATTAGACACATTTCATGCGAATTTCAGTTACTTTTGGAACAGTTAATAACTCTGAAACGAAGCCTCGAACTCAATTTCGTCATTTTTTATTTTCGTTCTATTTTACCGCGTAGAATCACCCTTTACAATTTCTGACACTTGTTGAACTACCTGACTATTGTATGAAACACTGTTTCAATTGGGGCTGCAGCTCTCGAGTACTTTTGATAGGCGAAATACGACTCCTATCATAACAGAATTAGGCCACTAGTGAACTATTACACATACACAAGTATAACTGAATTAATTTCAGTTATATAAAATACTATAAATTGTATTTTCATGTGAAAACGTATACCATAAGTACTATTATTTTAATAATAGTATAACCATATTAGTACACTATAATAGTAAACCATAACTGCTATTAAATTTCAAAGTTTTGAATATTTAAAAGTTCAAAAATGAAACATTTGAGAAACTGAAGATTTGTATTTTAAATATTTTTGAAATTTGAAAATTTATTTTTAATATCTATATACATATTGAAGTTCAATTTATTCTAGTATCCGAATATTAATGAAAGTCACTACAAATTAAATATATACCTACATTAAATTAAAAAGGGATGTTAATATATCAAGATAAATACATATAAAAATGTCAAGTTTACTTACTTTTTGCAAACGGTAGTATTGTCTGCTTTTCATAACCGTTCGTGGGTGACATCACATTTCCTCTTAAATCCATGTATTTAATTTTGGAAACATAGAATATCGAGGGATACTAAAACTACTCTCATCCGTTTCTAAGATGTTAGAATCCATGATCGCGGTAAGAGCTTCCACCTTATCATTCACCGGTACGATTTCACCCAAAATTTTACTTGTACTGTTAACAATAATTGTTCCATCAAGTTTCACGAAATCCAAAATTATTGTACCTACATAAAACCATTGGGTAGATTTCATTAACTTATTCTAGAGGTCAAAAGTTTGGACTCACTTGTCAAGACTCATTAAACTTATCTGGTAAAATACATTAATTATTACATGATGTAATGAATTAATACAATTGTTTATTGTTATTCGAGTTCTGTGTTTAATAAAATCACAATTATTTTCCTTGACATAGTAAATGGTTTCAAACTATTGACCATTATTATTATACTTATTCATACAGTGTTAGTTAAACATACGTGTGATGAATTACAGTAAAATGCATACATTCAATAAGACTGATGGAAGGATGGTACATCTTTGGAGGGAAAAAATATTGTTTAATAACTTTCATTTGAATTTAATCACACAGGATTTCTACACAGGCGAAATTCCCGCCTTTTTGTGGTCCGAATTTCTGTTGCGCATGCGTTTCGTGAATATAGCGGTACTTAATTTAGGAACGAAATTCGAATACCAACTGGTTTATTTAATATTAATATTCCACTATTTGTATTCTATCTCGTTTGAATAAAATTGTATTCAACACGAAATTAGAGAAGAATTTAGGTTATCATTTTTCCTATTTTAAATATAACAAACAAAAAAATTACTTTCGTGTTATAAAAATTATATAACAAAAGTGGAAATTGAAACTAATACTAATTACAATATGTGTAATATTACACTTTAAACATTTTTGCGTTTTTCGTTGTTTCTCCAATATTTAGTTTTTCTCTTTCATCTACTATCCGAGAAAAAGTAATGGATATAAATATATTTGTTTAAAAAAGTGGCATTTCTGTTCTCTAGGAGTGCCTTGATTTCAGAGACACGAAGGTCTCTAAAGGTTTCAGAGATCAAAGGTTTTAACCCAAGTTTTGCTGTTGTAGTAATCCTCTGTGGTTTAACGTTTGCCGATTACAGGTTATGTTTAGCCTATAATTAACAGGTTATATCTGGAAGGCTCAATGTTGTGCAATGAAACAGTAATGCAAGGATAATAATGACTTGCGAGTCACAAAAATATTTCTACATGCAGTGTTCGAATAGTACTATGTGTATAGAAAAAAATCATATATTATAAAAGAAGCAAAAGAAATCCTCTTATAAACGACCCAGCTTCATTTACAAATATCGAATCAACTCGGGAAGAACTTTTTGTCGTTTAATCGTAAAGTCCTTTAGAATATGTAACAATGCTGCTAATCTAATACAACGTGATTGTCAGCAGAAGAATATTCGAACGACGAATGAAGGACAAACGTTCTTCCTCAATATTAAAGCGATATTGGCGGGAAAAATTGGAACATTTATAAAAGGATTTCCTCAGCTTCTTTTATAACTCATTTTTTTTATTCATAGTTACTGGATGAAAGCTGAGTGCACAAATTCTTTTCTGACTCACAAATTAACATCTTTTTCTTATTATCGTATTGTCCTCGTTCCATTTTCCAATAAAGAATCATTAGAATCATTAGTCTTGAATTTTGGAAAGAAACAATGGACTGTGATAATATTTTATGTACTTCTTTAAATACCGAATATATGTATTGTTAGGGTAAATTTATGTACGTTAGGGCATTGTCTGCTAGAAATCAGCAGATCTACAGAACTTAAAACTTGGAAACATTTTTTTATAAATGTCTTTAAGATGTTGCATCCAATTTTTGAATAATTTTGAAAGATAAGTAATGATGCTTCTAGAGAAAAAATGTGTTTGCATTAATAAATAAATACATTATTTAGTTCAAAGACACTCGAGGTTCAGTGACTATGAAAACCACTGATCCTCGTGGCTCGACTCCTGCCACAAGTTATCCGCTGGCAATGGTGTTTGGCGGTTTGCCGAGTTTCAGGGAATTTTATCAATTTTTCGAGGCTCGTAATTAGCCCCTTCTCTTCTAACAAAGAGTCACATTTGTGATTCGAATTATGTTCCAAATATGGTAGCAGACGTTGCTAGATTTAATTTAACGAAAATGGAAGAATAGAAGCTTCGAGTGGCTAATGATAGCTAATTGAAAGTCAGTCTGACAATGAGTAATTAATTTATGTAGCCTTCTTTTACAGAATGGATCAAATATCACTGTCTGTTTTCTTTCGACTGTAAATTTTATAGAAATAAATCAAAACGCAAACTTAACTAAAAATATGCAACTAAAAGTGTAATTTATTTGACAGAAAAAGCAGCACTTAATTTTTCTTTAACTTAATAATTTTTTTCATCTAGCTGTGTAGTAGAATTTGAAAAGTGGAAACTAGGATTTCGAATAATTGAATTTTTTCGTAATTAATTGTTTTTCCAAAACAGAGTACTTCCATGTAGAGAAACTAGATATTTTTAAGTCACACCCAATTTTAACCCTCTAGCGGGGTGCCTGAGAATTACTCTCGTCGTGAATTTAAAAATCCTGGAATCGATGAAATTTTTAGGCTAAAATAATTCATATTAATGTTAGCTGTTCAAAGTTACACGAACCACACTGTATATTCCTTTAAACTTTTATTTTCTTTTAAGACACAATAGTATGTTAATTATAAACAAATTTTACTTTATTTAACGACATAGAGAATTGGAAATACAATACTTTGTACATTTTTTTTAAATTACTATTAATGGTGAATTCTGTCAAATTAGATTTAAATGTCAGCACTCGGTAAAACGTACGTGTTATAAAAATTTAAAACGAGAAAGTATTCAGTTTTTGTAGCAATATAGAATCAGCTAATGCTAACAAACAGTATGTATTTGTTTATCGAACATAACCTATACTATTTTTCTGTGTTTATTGTACACAACACATTGTAGTATTGACACAGGAAAAGAAACGAAAATTAAAAACAGAGGCCAGCAGAAACTAGTATAAATTTATTAAGGCATTTTGGAAGTTAATGAACGTCAGGAGAGGTCGTTCACAGTTTCCAGTATTAACAGCTGCTGTTAACCCTTAGCATACCAAGGTGGGGTCACACGAAGATCCCAATACTATTTTACCAATACGAACGATTTAAAATATTTAAATCTTCAAATTCCAAAGTCTCTAGACGTTTGAATATTTGAAATTTTTTAATTTTTATATTTTGAACCTTCAGATATTTGAAATTTTGAAATTTTCCAATGCTTAAAATACGCCCAAACTTTCCACTTTTGAACTTTTAAACTTTTAGACATTCAAAATTTAAAAATCTTTAAAGTTACGAATTTTCAAATCCTCAAATTTGTTTTTATGTATCACTTTGATATAATAAGGGTTAACTGTCCAGGTTTCAAACCAGCCAAATACGTTTATATTTAATTTTCCTGAGGTATATATATTTGCATTAAAATAAGTATAAAAATGCACAAAACTAAATTAAGCATTAAGGATCTACTTCAATGAAAGTGCAGGTTTCGTTAGAAAAATTCACAGAAGCACTTGCATATTCCTGTGAATTAACGAAGTACGCGATCCTTTATTTTTCAGTGAATTCTGTAGAGTACATGTCGCACTTAAATAGTGACACTTAAAGAAACACTGGAGAGAGTAACTTTTATGTTTGAGTAGTTAAAGTGACGAGCAAAAGAAAGCTTGAAATTGAACTTTATATAGTATGTATATGTATTGCATATTACGTATTTTATCCGATATTTGTAACACTCAGCTAATCTGGGATACCTCTTCACTCCCATAACATAAATATCCCATAAATTTTCTTTGTAAAATTATTTCATAATTAAGATTTATGAAATATTTTTCAACTAACTGCGAACTCCAATTTTCGATATCTCTTAGACGACGAATTACTAGACGCGAGAAGAAAACAATCGGGCCATAAATATTATCGATTGAATATTTTTTGGTGGACGTTGGGTGGTCCAACGAATTTCAGTTAATAGTCCAATTAGTATACGGTGAATTTTTATGCAAATACGCCTCATAAACAGAGCCCAAAAAGTGGAGCTTAAACACAGTTTGGTTTCATCCTTCAAATACTACTTTTATATTTTTCATTTTTTTGTATATTCCACATTCAAAATTCCCATAAATGCATAAAGATTCACACTGACTAATGCCACACTGATTACACTCTACTGACCAACTAAAAAAACTTAATTTTATAATGAACTTTGAGGTTCCATATTTCCCATGGACACCCAGAGAAAACCCAGAGACCCAGAACTAAAATAAGTCGCTCCTTCAATCGCGTAACACACCTTGCACTCTCCTGGTCACTGCGTTACCTCCCAGACGTTCACAGTTTCTCAAAACCAAAAGAAACCACGATCCAACAAACTTATCCACGCTGAACCATAAAAATGAGCACTCAACCGAACACGGAATCCCAACGAAAAAAGAATCCCCTGAAACAGGACCAACGAAACCTACGAAACAGATTCACCTTCCCAAGGCACTCGAAACCGAAAACAACGAAACCATTCGAAACGAACCTCCAGAGTTAACCCAGACAACAAACCAAGCCCAAAATCACCTGTCTCAAACAAAACCCTCGAAACCCTCTGCAAAAACTCCCGAAAACACAGTCATGCAGTGTCAGACCCACAGAACAAGTAATATTCCCACCTCGAGGAGCAAAGGGAAACCCGAGGGCCTCCTAAAATGTGGACCAAACTCGAAACTCAATATCAAAGATGAATCGTGGTGGCCTGTCACTTGACAGGATCCGTGGAGTCCAAGAGGACCGTACCTGTCCGAGGGTGCACATAGGTACACAATATCCTCCGAAGGCGATTATCGAGCAGCAAGGGACGCGAGTAATCAGGCGGTCAGCCTGTTCCACTGATAACGAGCTACGCGAACCCGTTTATTATCATTCACTGTCGCTGCCCACCGAATTCGAATCTAGACCCGAGGGGGATAGAGAACACAACAAATAGACACGGTGATCAGAGGGAAGATGTCCCGCGTGTATGTTATATAATGTACTCGCGTACGTATGGATACGCGAGAGAAAGAGTAAATGAACGAATATACATAAGTGGGGAGGAGAAAGAGAGAAAGGTGGGCAGAGAGAGAGAGAGAGAGAGAGAAGAGAAGAGAAGAGAAGAAAGAGAGAGAAGAAGAAGAAGAGAGAGTGAGAGAACGGGGTGAGAAATAAAGGGTTGGAGGAGAGAGATAAATAGTGGGGGTGGGTCAGAGAAAGAGAAAGAGAGAAGCAGAATGAAGGAGAGAGGAAGACGTGAAGCAACGATGATTGCACGAAGGATGCGTTCGCGACGGAAGTACGAGATACACTAAGGGCGTGGGCAACCAGAGCAAGGCCGGTGTAGAGTTCTGAGGGGAGGACCACATTGATTTTGATTTTCGAAGCGCGCGCATGAGTCGTCGTGTTCAGCTTTGCCCATTCATACGTGTGGGGACGTTGGTCCTTAAACTCGTAAATACTACCCCCTTCGATCATTCAAGTTGCCGAACATCGGACACCCTGCTTTTTTTTGGTGGACCTCGCGATTAACGAAGGTGCTGGTTAATGGTATTATTGTAGGGGAGATCGTGTGATAAGGTAGAAGTGTGTACGATCTTTTCGTATTGGTTACAAAGGTTTCGCTCGGCGATTATTTTCCGTGGTATTCCTGCGGCAAGGGAACACGACCTATGTCACATTTTTCAAGAAATTTGAGTGGAGGGCTAGAAGGTAGAACTATGTTCGCGGAAAGGGGAAAGGGTATTGAAAGAATTCTTTTTAATTAGAAATAGGGGTTCGAGAAGATACAAAGCTATAGAATAAGGAATATTGAAGCTGGAAAATTGAATGGCAAATATTTTGAAAATAAGACATGTGACTTGGATTATTTTGCTTTATATCTAGAGATTTAACTGTTTGTCAACAAAATTTTGTCGCGAAATACGCATGCCTCGGTGAGTTGTCTGTGTAAGATTATTTTTAAGCACCTTGATCTTATTTTCGACTTATTTCAAAAGTGTACTACAGCGTTCTGGTAATGGGTGGGCAATTAACACGGAGATAGGGTAAGAGTGCCAATTACTGCGTATGCTGACCGATTACTGTGCCTCCCTCTTCTCACCCTGTTTTATTTTCACATATAACAAGATGGAGCACTGTTAAACTGGAAATATCTTTACTAATTAGAAATATATTCTAATTTTTAGTTCAATAGTGCTATAGCTTGTTACATGTGGAAATGAAAAAGAACACAGAACAAAGTATTTAGAAATACTAAATTGAATTAAAATCGGAATAATTGTAGGTCTAGGAGATAAAAAATATTATTATACAATTTATTTCATAAATTAAAAAGTTATGGGCCTAGAAACCTAAGTATACCATTTTACCCCATTTTCCCCTACATGTCGATAGTTTATGAGATATATTGTACGTCCATTTTTTGTGCAGTGTACGTTTTTTTGCGCTGCAAACAGCTTTTGGCTGGCTTTTTATGCTGTATAAATATTACACCTTCATCCATTTTATGAATTTGTTAAAAATAACATTTTTATTTATTCTATGTCCTTGAATCTATTAATCTTTCCACATAAACGTTATATATAACGTTATAAATAATTACTTTTAATAAATATAATAATAATTTCTCTTCTATTCTCTTTAATTCTCAGACATTTAATTAACGCAAGTTTAACAACCTGATGCTCATTAATGAGAAACAATTATAAGAATTTTAATTTCGGATAAAATTATTAGATAACACAAATGTAATTCACTAACACAGTGCCATTTAGATTATCTTCGTTGATAAGTTTCAGACTGAATTAAACTTGAAGTTGACGTTAGCAAAATTTCGAGTACAAGAGGTTTAAGGAACGAAAATGTAATTTTTAGAGGCTTTAAAAAAAGCAAGGATTAATATTTTTGGAATTATAGAGATCATGTAGAGACTAATAAAAAGACTTCAATTTCTAGAGGTCAATAATTCCTTGCATACTTTTACGTATACAGGGTAAGGCAACTAAAACAGGGCATTTCTACGATACACTTACTATTAGGAATAGAAAGAAATTTGTTGCTATAGTATTCGTTACTTTTGAAACATTAGCATGCTAAAAACTTTGTTATTTGTGTAGTTAAAGACTTACCAGTTTAAAAAATCGCTAAGTAGGTAGATTTGCCATCTACGCGCAATTTTCACTGCGCCTGCGTGTCCAACGAGTATCATCTTGAACATAGGTCCAGAATTTCGTGATAGCAATCGTGATCCTAGAGAAGGAAGCCTCTAAACTATAATTTAAAATTACAGTTTCTTCGAGAGCATCAAGGGATGGTTTTCAGCCAACCATTTTTTTTTGTTATTGTTATTAAAATGCCAATTTTGAATCTGCTCTAACTCATAAACCACACAACTTATAAATGTAACTCTTGTATGGTAAAAATAGTGCTGCCACCTATGTCGTGTCGCGGGAAAGTATGAAACGTATAAAAATAAAATTTTGTGAATTCTATGCTAATGTTGTCAGTACTTAAATTTTGTTATGAAGTATTTGAGATATTTTTATGAGTAATGAAGTTTTGATAAGATTAGGGTTAATGTAAACACAATATATTTAGTATGCATAAATCAAATAAATAACACATATGAAACGTTTAGGTATAAAATTTATTAAAAAATATATAATTTACAGTTCTCACAAATTTCCAATAAAAGAAAAATTAAATAATCGACAAATTGAAAAACTAATATGAGTTCAACCCATTTAGAATACAGTTTTTTTGGTTACTATTTTTATGTCTTAATACCATACAAAAGGAGTCATTTCAAAGTTTGTAATCAAATTTCCTAAATAAATGTTACAAATTGTATAATTCATTTCTTCAAATGCTACTGAAAAAGAATTAACTAAACAAATTTTAATTATACACAATTAAATTGTCAAACATTATTTCACTGCTAAAGCTTAAACGTTAAATATTTTACAACTGATGAAAGATATCATTGCATATCTAAATCTATTCAAGCTAACACTTCAATACAATTTATTTTTGATATTAATTTTGCTGTGCAAAATCATTCGAAATCAAGTTTTGTAGAACTAAACTGTGTATAGTAATCCCTCACTATAAACTTAATAACAATGTTGTACATATTGTCATTCTTCATAGTATTAGAATATACATCAATACATATAACAGTTTCTACACCCTCGTCTTTCATTGTATATTACTCGAGTTGTTGAAAATCATCTAAATATAGTCGTGTTTGGTACTATTTTTACTGGGTAAACCCTAGCAATTAATTAAAATAATTTTATAATAATAAAATAGAAAATATACAACATTATTGCTGAGTTATCGCCATGTAGATGCTTGCTTCATTAAGGCAGTTCCAGAAACTGATGAGGATAACTCCGCGATAGCTAAACGAGTAGAATCTGCGCCAGTTAAGCAGATACTACTACTGTAAATAGTACACTACCAAACTAGTGCAAGTAGTACACTAGAAGACTAGAGTAAAGAATAAGCTGAACTGAAGAGTGTAATTGATTTCTAATGACAAATACTGAGAAAAAATGAAGTCAATAAATATTAGTAAGTGATTCAAAAATTTTGGACTAAAGTAAACTCATACACCAAGCAATTTTTTGGCAGGATAGAAACTACTAGCAAGTGGCTAAGTCATAGCGAAATCATTCAGCCTTTATTTGCTGTCGTCATGTTTCAATCTTTTGACTTTAGATATCTCATCCTTCGCTTTCCTTATCTTTGTACTACAGGGGCTGGGAAATTGATCGAGTTTCGAATGCCCTCCAAAACCGTCATATGTAATTATGTTGGTTGTTACTTTTTCCTAAAAAATTAATTTCTCTTTGTATTATTACAAAAAAATCGCTTTTCAATGAACTCGTTTGCTCAGAGAATTCTATCCATATCGACCATGGTCTACAATGTTTTGAGCTGCCTTTATAAACATTCTGTATAGATAAAATATTGTATGTGTTCTTACATTCAAAGCTCTTGGTTGATCAATTCTGGGTTTCTTGGTCAGGATGGACGAATGTGGTATCTGTGTTCGTTTTTGAGCAACAAAGTGTTGCTTAAAACCGAATACTCCTCCTGCTTTTATTGGAAGATACGGCGAGTCCTTTTCATTGGTCTAAAAACCACAGGAAAATATTAGAACCATGTAATAGTAAATTTCGGCTGCTCCTTGGATTATCATACAGAAATAATGAATTAATTACTTCACTTGTCGCAATAGATTGACTTTTCTCTTGCTTAGGAGTATCCACTTTTTTCATATTCATACTATTTAATGTTTTTTTAATTCCATTTTGCTCAGAAACACTATCCAAATTACAATTTATTTTATCCATTGCATCAGTATTAAAACTGTTTGATTTTCTGGCTAATGGTGGATTTTGTTGCATGTCTCTAAGTTTATTTTCTAAGAGCATTTTTTCACTTTCACATTGCATTAAGTCTTTCTCAAGTTTCCTGGAAATTATGCATAGTAATTTATAGACTTAACGAATCTCATGGGAATCAAATAACATCCGATTTTATTTTAATATTTATATACTTTCTCTTTGTGTGTTCTTCTGATAAGAAGTTCCTCTCCATTGATACCTTTGTAAGTTCTTGTTGTAAACTTTTCATTTTCGACCTAAGTTCTCTCCTTTTATTTAAACTAATCATCATTTCCCTAAATTGAATACATAACTCTTTAAAAATAGAGTCTCAGTAATAGATGAAACAAATAATATTCAACTACCTTTTCATCACAGATATGTATGTAATAAGAGTATTAGGATCGCTTGTTTTTGATATCATTTCGTCTATATCTTCTGTGGAAGCTTCAAGTAAAGTTTGTATACTTAAAGAAAATATTATATTTAATATGCGTGTAATGAATATGTAAGAAAATATTTACGGGGCTGATAGGGGAGTTCAAATGTTTATCACACATGCATTGCTATTCCCAATCACTTATGGGACAATTAGCTCAAGCTTTCCTCTCCCCCCTATCTAAAAAGCAACAAAATAAAGATATATTACTAATATATAAACTAACATTTTTGTGCTCCATTTGAAGTTTTCTATCAACCCTTAAAATGTTTCAAGATATATTTTTTATATCCAATACAACACATATGAAATAGTCTTACATACTTTTTATAATTTTCATTTTTCTTTTTTAATTGCTCAACTTCTTTCTTGATGCTTTCTACTTCCAAATTTTGTTCCTTAAAATATTTAATCTGTTCTTTGAATGCATAAATAGTACTATTTTTTTTATTCAATTCACTCTCCACTTTATAAACTTCTTTCCTTAGTTCACCATTTTGTTTCTCTAGTGTTTCACATTTTTGTGTATAATGTTTAATATCTTTTTCCTTTACAAGAAGCTGGAAATTTAGCTTATCTAGTTTATCTTGCAAAGAAGTGGCATCCTCAATAATAGTATCATTGTTAGAAAAATTAAAATATATTCTATGAATTTTATGTGCTGTAGTTTTTTCCCTACATTGTGGACAAGATTTGGATCTATATAAAAAGACAAAACAAATGAAAATATAAAAAATTAAATTAATATTAACATAATAAAAATATGTCAATTTTTTTATACCAAAAAAATGCTAATATATTAGATTGGTATATATACAGAATAAATAATATATATCACAGAATTATTGCTCTTTTCTTTCGTTTAACCTTGAAAGCTTTGAGGACTAAAATTAAAACTTTAACCTTAAACCTCTGAAAGCTTCAGTTCAACCTTAAAGCTTTGAAGGCACACAGTTTCTACACACCAATCTAATATTTTTAAAACATTTAAGGAGATATCTCACCTTTCTAACCACTGGGATAAACAAACAAAATGGAAAATATGTCCACAAGGTGTGTGAAAAACATCATCAGATGGTATCAATAAGTCACTGCATATTACACAAACAACATTCATTTTACGTAAATATAGAGTAAAATGTACCTATTTATATTTATACACAATGTTAGCTTATAATTAATAACCCACTAATTACAATACATACATATAGTTGCCTTAAATAAGTTTTTTATAATACAAATCAACAGAAACAGAAAGGTAAATAAAGCTGAAATGAGCTACCATGAATGTGCTTAGTTTAAAGTAGGTTCACTGGAATGAGAAAATTGTAAACAAAAGGATAGTAGTAACTTATTTCTTCAGAGGTCTCTGAGAGCAAATTTAGGTTACAAATTTTGCACTAGGTGGCGCTCAAGTATTCTTAATTTTATAAAATTCTCCGGTTTTTGATTCGTTTTTGAAAAAACAAATTACGTACCTACACTAAATTAGCAAAATACAAATATAAATTGATCAAAAAGTCATCTAGATTCATTGGTAACATATTCGATTACACTCATTCAAATTTTGGCGCTAAAATCATTTACAATGAAGTTCGTTACAAAAATCGAAATTCGCTACATCTTGTCCCACCATTTTGGAGCACAAACTATGCCAAAATACTAAATACCATGTTTTCCACCTGACCGAGGTAGGTGGTAGTGGTGAAACACCATCAATTTTGAGTCATCCTGTATATATGTACATCTTTTAACCTTTAGAGGACCGACACTTTTTCATTAAAATTTCAAATTTTCTTCGCAAACAATTTATGCACATATATAACCTACATGTTCACGCAGTTCTCAAATTTGTTGTTGGTCCATAACCTTTAACTCTTTAACCTCTAAAGGTTAAAGAACTGCCAATGTTGACCCTAAGGAGTAACGTATACCTACACACTTCGATTTTAGGGAAGGGAGCGATCTACTTTTTGTTACAAACAAAGATTCATGATTACAATGTAATAATCTTCTCAATTTGTTTGAATACTTTCCCATCTAGAAACATGTTTTCACATGTCCACGAAATTTCTAGAAGGATTCTATGTCCCCCCTCCATAATATTTGTTTCCGTAGTAATTTCAAGTCTGGCGCGAGGGCTGTGAGGGTTGTGGTCGTCACGTTATTTATCCATTCGTAAGAATATTGACGTGAACATGTTCTGAACTTTCCAGAGAGAGTTGCTTTTCTAGAACAGTATACTGTGTTTATACAAGTTTTAAGTGGATACTGAGTTCAATTAGATACACGTAGAAACTGAGAAGCCGAATATCGCTAGGAAAGTTTTCGAAATTTTTTGTAAGTAGCATGCATATATCAAATATTACGTAAAAATAACACGCGGATATGCGTCTACGTTGAAACGTTTGTTTCACGAGTGCGATTTATAGGTTATGAGTGACTAATTTTTTTCGATTAAGGAATCACCTTCAAAGATTGCAAGTCGGATTTATTTTCGTGTATTTTTTCGCTAGCAATGATAACTTTTTATTTTTAGCTAATGTTAGGCCTACGCAAAAGTCTTCATCGTTTCTAGAATGATGTCACTAAAGGTGATGATAGATTACTTTTTCTTTTAATCCTAATGAAATTAAATAATTGATACACTGGAGCTGTTCAGGTGAAATTGGGAAAGTATTACAATATTCGTATGAATCTGGTTCCTTATAATTGAAAATGTAGAATTTAGGAGGAGTGTAGAATGAGGAGTGTAGATGAGATTACAATATCTCTAAGAAACATTATTATTTATGAAAAGAATGATTTAATGATTGTAGAAGTTAAACCTTCCTTTTATTAGGCTTTAGCTTTAGATTCATCTGAGTCTTAGTTTCTAAAATTAGTCTAGTTTTTATTGTGATAGAAAAAATTGCAAGTGAAATTCCATTTCATTGATAATAATATAATAAAATAAATTCAATTTTTATTATGACCGTAATAATGTTTATAAATGCATGCTATACTTTCTGTTTTAGGAATGAATATTTATTTTATTTAAGATATTCTAAGATAAATATTGCGAGTTTGTGGCTTGCAAAAAATGGCAAAGTGGGGTGAAGGAGATCCAAGGTGGATAGTTGAAGAAAGACCAGATGCTACCAATGTTAACAACTGGCACTGGTATGATGATTTATTTATATATTAATTTCCATGCATTTTGATAATTTAAAACGCTATGTCAATTTGGCATTTTTTGTCAGTTCTAAAAGTTGTCTGTTATGATTTCAAACTAATAAATTAATATCTTTCAAGGACGGAAAAGAATGCCTGCATCTGGTCTCAGGAAAAACTGAAGGAATTATTTACAAACCTGAAAATAGAAGAGGATAATAGTTCGTATTTATTTTATAATATACATACATGTAACTAAATTTTATATACGAAAACATGATTAATAAAATATTGTTTATTTTCAGTTTCATGTACAGTAACAGAAGTAGAAAAATGTGAAGGTGAGGCAACGGCAAACAATCGAAAAGGTAAATTAATCTTCTTCTATGAATGGAATCTTGTTTTAAAGTGGGAATCTAGTGGGAAATCTACTAAGAAGATTGAGGGTAGAGTAAACATTCCAAACTTGTCAGAGGAGAATGATATTTCTGAAGTAGATGTAAGTAATATAGTTCAAAAGAACTTAATTATAACTTTTTTTTAAGTTTTTCTGTTTTGAATTGGTATCATTAAAAAAAATTGTATAATTTTCAAGTAGAAAATGATTGTTTTACTTTTGTGTATTTAATTAATAAGGAATGTATCTTTATGTGTAGGTCGAATTCACTCTTCAAGACAGTACAGACGAGGGGGAAATGGTGAAACATTTTTTGCAAATGAAAGGAAAAGATGTTATAAGAGACAAGTTAAGAAAGTACGTTTCTTCTTTAAAAGAAGGTAAGTTTATATCGGAATGAGATATGTGAAGGAAATTCTCTTTGTCATTGCTGTAAAGATGAATTTCCTTTACTTTAAAATATGGGGTAAGTCAGTAAAAACTATTATCTAAAATAACTTATTATTTGTTCATTATATTAAAATACGTCTTTTTATCTCTGTTCTTTATCAGAATTCACAGTTGGAATGATTTTACCTAAGAAAGATAGTCTAAAAGAGAATATCTCGAGTATCACTTCTGGATTTAATGCAAAAGTAAGTATAGAACCGATTTGTACATAGTGTATCGTTTACTAATTTAAGTTACTAATTCGAGAATTTTTTTATTCTATTTTTAGATGCAAATGAATTCGACAGTGGTATCACGTAATAATGACAAAGAATTAGGATGTAAAATTTCTACTACGACAATTAAACAGCAGCAAAAGTTCCAATGCAGGGCAGAGGAATTCTACAATGTTTTTACAACAGTCGAGGTACATTTTCGATTAATTTTTGCATGTAAAATCGCTACCTTTTAAATAGCACGAAGATAACTTTAATCAAATTGTGAATATAAATACGTGGAAACGTAATTATTTTGTAGATGGTTCAAGCTTTCACGAAAGGACCGGTCAAACTCGAACCAAAACCGTCAGGGAAATTTGAATTATTTGGTGGTAATATACTCGGTGAATTCGTAGAAGTCACGCCTACAAAGATCGTGCAAAGATGGCGATGTAAACAATGGCCCAACGGTCATTTTAGCGATGTTACGATAGATATTGCAGAGAGAAGTGATCACACTGAAGTCAATCTAACACAGATAGGTGTACCTCGTAGGTAAGAACATTTTCTGTAACTTTATACTAATGGAGTAGGAATTCTCTGGGTTTGAATCTTGAATAGACACTTTTCTTAAGTGAAAGACACTTCATGTTCTTTCGTCTATTTCAAACTTCTCATTTTGTGGACTTGATCCTTACCTACAGGATACAGAAATCCTGTGAATCAGAAAGTATATTCTTAGTACCTGATGCAACTTGGTTTAAAATCGAACAATTGAAGATTTCTATTTTAAATATTTGAAAATTTAAAATCGCTCGTATTGGAGTAATAGTATTAGAGTTCCTGTATGACTCTGCTTTATGCTGGTATATAGTAATAAATTCTATAGCAATAAAATTCTATCAAATTCCACGCGTAAAACTTGATGCAGATGTATCGAAAAGGGAACTCGAACTCATTTTTTTAATCTTCATGAAAGTGTATTTCTAGTTCATGAAGTATAATTAAATGCGTTTGTTTACAGCGAAGAAGAATCCACAAAAGAGAATTGGGAAAGGTATTACTGGGACGCTATAAAACGTACATTTGGATTTGGTTGTTTCATGTGATCTATGTATGTTTTAAATTTCGCTTGCTTACTGATAAGTAGAAAAATGATTAAACTCTTTGTCATAAATCGCCTCGCAAACCTTCTACGTACTAGCCGCATAATCAGCCACGTACAAACTACTTCTTTATCCAATGCTAGTTAATACAAGTTATTCTTCTTTCTTTTCTTCTGTCCTTCCCCGTTTAGTACAGTGGATTATGTAAGCAGAACAATCTGGTAACTGCTTAAAGGTAAACCAGGTATCACCAACGTGATGCTATTGTATTAATAATTGCATATGTGAAATAAATCATGATCATCATGAAATACTTATATATGACTTTTTTTTGTCATGTACCCATCACTTTTTATTCCAATACGAACGCTTCATCTTGCTTCAACTGAAACTGTTTTCAATTCTGTACCTCAAAGCCAGAGTAACCCAAGACCTCTTTTGTTATTTTTCAGGAGAACTGAAAAACAAATGCGACTACCTATTTATTAATATAATAGTTGAAGTAGTTTATATTATTAAATTTCTTTCACTTAAAACTTAACTTAATTAAAGTCTTATTAATCTAATAAAACGAAGAGAAGTACAAAATTGATGTATCATATTATTTTAGATGTTCTCAAGGTTTCAAGTTTGCCTTTTTTGAGAATATATTCAACTTTTTTTGGATTTTTGATTTATCGTTAGACCATTTTCATAATTACCGCCATAAATAGAGAAGTGTTCGTTCCCAGTATCGCCTCCAGATGGCAGCAGAGTATTAATTTTGTTTACCCTCAATTGTTTGCATTTAAAGTTGCATTTATCCCTTTCTTTCGCAATAAATAAACAATTCAACACCCCTTTTAACACCCCTGTACCCCCAGATGATTAATAAGTGAATAAATAAATAAGTTTTTCAATTCAATAAGTGGTTATAGTGTCTCAGTGTTCATAAGTGAAAAAATGTTCAAACTGTTCTTGTAATAAATACACAATTTCTGATAAATCTTTCTTCTAGTGTTAATAAATTGTAATGTAAGAGAATTACGTCAGTAGCATCAGTAACACAGTCGAGGTATGTACTGACTTATTTCCTCTACATGTGTAATGTATGTTGAGTCAGAATCCAGTGAGCTTAGTGTACTACTTAATTGTTAGTCAGAGGCTCTTCCATGTTTATCATCGATCGTATGTCCTTTAGATCCTAGCAAGTGCAAACTTTTTTAAACAAATATACTTTTAAAGCTTGAAAATCATAAATTTCATTCACCAAACATGGAAACTATCATCAGAGAATATTAACTGACCTAAAAAACTAATCTAATAGTCTCCAGTTTTACGGATTTTTCTTAATTACGAAAGACAAATTGGAGTTAATCAGCATGAAGGTGGAGTAACTGCAATTAAAATTCCTTTTACCGTTTCGTAACGTTCATCACGAAAATATTAGTTGCCAGGCGAATGAGAAGCTCCGTTATATATCATTCTCACAGATTTGGCTTGATAAACTTAATGGCGCATCCAAAGGCGGATTTAGGCGCCATTATAAGAGAATATTACGCTGTAGGTCATTTTTCAACTAATGTTTTATTTGAATATATAAGAAAATATGAAATTATGACATATCGAAAACAAAATTGTTTTCCGAGAAATGTTAAAATTTCATGTTCTTCCTGAGGGCACTTTATGCGTTTACAGTAATACACTCTATTCTATCGCAGCCTGTATCGACCTTACAAATTTTAATGTTTCAAATTTCCCTGGTTTCGACTGTAGCCACTGCTACTTAAACAAATGAGTCACTGAACCAATAAGTCTCCTTATTTCATCGGTATCGCATTTGGCGTCACTTTGGCGGACAGTAGCGGATAGGTTCCATCCTTGTTGCGATCCAACGTTCCTTATCCTCCACGTCATCAGCCAAATTTACGTCACCACCCCACAGTTCTTTCTCTGTTCCCTTTATATTGTTCCTTCTTTAACGCTGCGGCTAGTAACCGCGTTGGTCTCTTCGCGAGTGGTAGTCATCCTCTAGTCAGTTTTTGACAGAGAAATCAGAATTGTGATCTGGCAGTGCATCGGTGCAGAGAAAAGGTAATGTCTCGTCGAAAATCTTTTAGTATACATGTTCTGGTTCGTATCAGAAGTGACATAATCGGCGAACCTTTAAATTAGTGGGAATAAATTGTCAGTTTTTTTTTAAATTTAAAATGCCAGTCGAGTTAACAAAACAGAATTTCATTATCAAAGCCAAACGTATGTTCTTGACATCCTTTATCTGAATGCATTATTCCTGTTAGGTTGCTGACCTAGTCGACGAGATAGTTTACGGTACTTTTGACGTGTGTTATGATAACGAAAAGTTACACTTCTTTACACTTCTCTTTTTTTACACTTCTCTGTCTCAAGAAAAAGAACACATTTGTCATCGATACAGTTTAAAATATTAGGTCATCCATAAGTAGTAATTAGACTGCAGATTTTTATGCATTTATGGAAATTTGAAACGTGTACAAAATTATAGAATGCATAGAATATTCGAAAACATTAAAAGTATGAGAAATAGAATGGAAATTATAATATTTGAAGGATGAAGCAAATTTTTGTTTAGGTTCCATTTTTTTAATTGACTTTATTAAAGTGTGTAGTAATAATGGTTTCTTGTTTTACATTTTACTTCAAAAAGTAGAGAATCTTTTGGGAAGCGAGGGGAGAGGGCTGTATTATAATTGGAGCATAATTATTGATGATTATATATAAATGTTATTCTCTTCATGCTGAAATTGTGAAATATGTACGTATATTATTTCTCGCGACATAGTCAAAACATGCTATCTGCTATTCGTAAGAAGAAATATATTGTTTAACTAAATATATTATTGTTTAACTAAAGAACATCCCGACAGTTCGTGATCTTACTGTCAGTGTTTTATTTCAGTTTTAGTCATGATAGCGTGGCATAATAAATTAGTCGTTAATCAGTAAAGATCACGCGATGTTGGAACAATTATAAAAAGATAACCAAGCATCACCTTGAAATATCTTTACCCATGTACTTTCTCTACATTGCACCTTGATGTTCATTACTAATGGAACAAATATTTACGGTCATGCTATGGTTTACAGTTTACACAATACATTTCCAGATAGCCAGCGACGTCTCGAAGACGTCTATTTTATGTCCATTTTATGCCTGAAGATCGTACGACATAATTTAGATATTTTAAAAATGTTCGACAGCGTACGTCTTAAAGACTTCCAAAATTTACATCCATAAGACATCTTAAAGACACACCACATGAACGTCTTAATATTTTATACATTTTGGCGTCTTAAAGACGTCTATTTTTCGTCTAAACGTCTTACAGACGTAATCTGTACGTCTTTTAAGACGTTCCAGGGACATACTACTTCGTAACTTCAGACATTTCAACCTTTGAGCATCTTTAAGACTTTACTGGACGTCTTGAAGACGTTCTTAAAGCGTATCTGTGCTATATGAGGCAGTTAATACTAGGATACAGTTGAAAAATTTTACACACGATTTATGCATAAAGACATGAATGAACATTTAAAATTGATCTGTGAATCATATATTTAATTGTGTTGCTTCGTGTGAGCGTTCTTTCTTTGTCCCCACCAATTCTGCAAAGAACTGTGGCCGACTGTGACGGCAGACAGTTCGTTCGCTTCAGTCGGTTACCAGAACTGTGCAGAACCGGTACCGGTACGACAAAGCGATTGGAAACTGTTACCGCTTCGCAGAAGGTAAAAACCACACCCTGTATGCTTGAATCTGTATGCTTGTTTATGTTCGATACGATCTTTGGAACTTCAATACAATAAAAATTATATAAGATGTGTGTAAGAACACACGAGCCACTTATACGTCAAATTCATTGACTCCATAAAACAGAAATATTTATATTTTAAATATGAAAGGTTGAAGATCGACCAGGTGCTTCGGTACTAGAATTTTAAGGAATTCAAAAAATGGAGTTAATCGCTTTGAATGGTTCATGTGTAGCTACAAGATTAATCTATTGAGGAATTTGTTCAAGGTCAAGCAGAATAATTGTATTCTATTTAGACTATTTTATGACGTTGACTAGAGTGGTACGAACAGTATTTATGACTTAGGCTAGAAGAATTGGATTTTATTTTTGTCTGTAGCAAACAGTAGGGACTTTTTCTAGGGAATCTATATTCTGGAGAGTTTTCATTGTGTTTTTTGTAATTATGAATTTAGGAGAGGGTAAGTGTGTATGTATATGTGCTAGTTTATTTCGAGAGATTAATTTCTATTCGAGATGACAGCGTTGAGGCATCGATTCTCGAAAGTATAACGCGTCAAATAGTGAGATCATCGCTGATCTAACGATTCATAGTGACGTGAAGGTAGACATTGCGCATATAAATATGTGGCTATTGAAAATCTTTGTATTCTGTTACTTTAGGATTTTATTTCGTTTGAAATTGGGAAGCTTGTATCGTATACTAACATTTTCAAGGTCAGATAGATGTATGAATTCTATATGAGTATAGGTATAGGTATATGTACTTAAATTGTAGTTTGTTGTGGGTAAATTATAAATAGCGTGACCAATGTTACGCTTCGTAATATAAATCTCAATGGGAGTTTGGTATGTACTATTCTTTCCATTGATAGAAGAGGACACTTCTACGTTAGCTAAAATAGCTTATTTTCTCGAATGCCGATGAATGGGAGCGTCTCTGGATCGATCGTGTCTTTTGGCAAGACACTGCGTCGTCGTCGTGTCTATTGCGTATAATAGTAAATACATACGTCTCATTTTTTAAGTATTGTACGCTGAAATCGTGCCATTTTTCAATAACATAGTTTCATTGAACAGTTTTTGAATACTCTAGTAATTAGCACTAAGTAAACACTGTGCAAAGCTATATTTATACTCCTGAAGACTATAGACGCAATAGCATCATGAGGTCTCAAGGTCACTCACGCAAAGGTCACTCGTTTTTAAGTTTATTAAAAATAAGAGTCGACATTTCTGTAATACCTCACTTTAGTAAAACAAAAATAACGCAATGTTGGTAGATATATTTTACATTTAAAAAAAAACGTATGAAAATAAATCAATTTACGTTTAAATTTATAAAAAGTAATAACTGAATTTTTGCACAGTTAAGATAAACGTATCTCTTGTATCAAGAGACTGGGGAAAAACGAGATATATTTTAAGGAATTTGACTATAGTAGGTGCTTTGTTAAATTGTTTGTAAGGAGTAAGGTTTTAAAATGTGACCCCATAGAGAAAGAGTCTCCAATTTGCGCCTAATGCACTTTATGGTAAATACAGTCCTGGTACCGTGTAGGGATGTAGGGATAATTGAAAATAAGTACCTACAGGCATAGGTAAGTAAGTACGTATGTTATAAGACCGGATATACATATTACATAAATGATCTTTATCATGCTAGTATGAATCATAAAGCAATGCCTGCACTTGTCGAGATGAAACAGACACCAGGCTAGTGTACGTGCGTATACATATAATTATCTGACGCTTTCCAATGACTCATGCATTCTTTAAGATTTACTGGAGAAGTGATTAAACAGACGGAGAGAAAAAATAGTGTATATCTATGTGATTAAAAAACGATATTTAAAAACTTTCCTCCGCGAATTTAGTTACATTAATGATACTAAAATGAGCTTAGAATATTATTATAAAATACCTACGATTTTTCATACGCACGAATATCTATACTCCTGAATCTTGTTGTTACTTAAATGTAAATGAAATTTAGGACAAACTGAATACTTTTTAAATGTACCTTTTTCGCTATTTCCAAGTCAAAAGATTCAAAGTTTCAAGTAAACAAAGGAATATATGAACACATAAATATATTACAATATATATTGTATTTTGCAGATAGTCTGAACAATGTCTCCCAATCAGTACGCTCACATACAGGTAATTATCACAATTTCTTGCTTTTCTATGCTCTTTCTGTACTTATCTCATTGTTTTCAACTAAATAGTCAAGTTGTAAAACTAATTCCATTATAATAAAACATTTCTATGCTCTCTTATTTTTATTATCATGAAACAAAAATTTCATAATATCCTATGATTTCAGTGCACCCCCACGGTGTACCCTGCCGACCCCTTCAACGCAGAAGAGGATGCGGCACTCCTTCGAAAAGCCATGAAGGGCTTTGGCACCGATGAACAGACCATCATCGACGTGCTCGCCCATCGTGGCATCGTACAGCGACTCGAAATCGCTGATAAGTTCAAAACCATGTACGGAAAGGATCTGATATCCGAATTGAAATCAGAACTCGGGGGCAACTTCGAGAAGGCTATCTTAGCCCTGATGACACCTTTACCAGAATTCTACGCTAAGGAACTTCATGAAGCGATTTCTGGAATGGGCACCGACGAAGGTGCCCTCGTCGAGGTGTTGGCATCCCTTAGCAATTATGGTATTAAGACTATATCTGCTGTCTATAAGGACTGTAAGTATTATAGTAGTAATTAAGAACGCGAGTCGCTCAGAGACTGAAGTGATTAACTTCACATTTTGGAATTTTTAGAATTTAACGCCACAACACTTGATTAATGAAAATAACTTTTTATACACTTTGGTAGTGTTTTCTTACACGAAGGATTTGTTTTGTAGTGTAGTGTCTCTTTAGAAAAGAGAACTCAGTAAAAAGAGACCCAGGTGTATTTAAAACAAGTATTAATATATGTTTTCGTTTTGTGGAGTTAATCAATTTGGCAAATGAGTGGCTATGTATTAAATGTATTTATATTAAACGATGTTAATATTTAAGTATGTGTCTGCTTGCAGTGTATGAGAAAGACTTGGAGGAAGACTTAAAAAGCGATACTTCCGGTCACTTTAAGAGGCTTCTAGTTTCTCTGTCTTGTGTAAGTAGACTTTCGTGTAAGAACTTTTAATTTGTTTATAGAGAATTGCTTTTTCTATAATCAAATTTGTGTAATAATGTTAAAGGCTAATAGAAACGAGAATCACGAAGTAGACGAGGCAGCTGCTATCCAGGATGCTGAAAGGCTACTAGAAGCTGGTGAGGGTCAGTGGGGAACAGATGAAAGCACATTTAATGCTATTCTCATTACTAAAAGCTACCCCCAATTGCGAAGAATCTTCCAAGAATACGAACGTCTTTCTGGAAACAGTCTGGAAGATGCTATCAAAAGAGAATTCTCAGGTGCTCTAGAAGACGGTTATCTTGCAGTTGGTAAGAAATTTTCATATTTTATTCACAATATATGTATACTATAATTGAATCGGTGAGTTGAAGAGTAATACAAATCCAAAAATCACATTTTACATTTTTACAGTTTGCATACCTAGACTCCAGAGCCAGAGTGTATTAATTCCATTTGTTTTCTATCTGACTCAATACATTTTGGCTCTAGGGCTCAGATATAGTTTTAAGATTATTTGAAAATAATTTGAATATTTTGAACATTATTTCGGTACAGTTTAAAAAGTAATGTAGATTTTTGACCTAAATCTTCGTTAATTCCTTTCAGTGAAGTGTGCGCGAGATAAGACCGCGTACTTTGCTGAGCGACTTTACAAGGCGATGCGTGGATTAGGTACAGATGATTCAACATTGATACGCATAGTTGTGGCCCGTTCCGAAATTGATCTAGGGGATATTAAAGAGGCCTATCAAAGAATCTACGGCCAATCGCTCGCAGGCGACATCGACGTAAGTTGAAAACGTTTTTGTGATACCGTCACTTTTATTTTTACTTGATCGAACAAAAAAAGATTGGAGCAGAGTTTGATTAACTGAAAATAAGTACTTGACAAATTTCAAATGAATGGACAGCATATTCGACAACAGGTGTCAGAAATGTTCAGAGATGATTTTATATACTAAAACAGGAGGAGAATCAAAAATAATAACAAAATTGCATTGGAAGCCTCGTTATTAACAACATTTGCGCCAGCGATTGTCGTAATTTTATTTCGTAGTTAGCTTCTGGGTCACGTAGCAACATGGTTGAGAAACCCTGGCCTAAAGTTCGCAGAAAATGTATCTGACACAAGGATTTATTCTACTGCCGGAGCGCATTAGCCAGGTCAGGCGCAGGGATGTCAGTAGAATAAGTCAAGTCATGCACATTTCACGCGCACTTTAACATTTAATAACTTGGAAACTAAGTTATACTCGACCATAATTTCGTTATTCTTGATTTTCATCTTATCTTAACGTCTAGAATCGTCCATTAAAAATTCTTTCACTCGTCGTCGAATATCCTGAGTAATATTATAGATTATAATATCAAAGCTCGGTATCTTCTTTAACCTGTACGATCAAAAGTTAACGTTTTACAGAAACGAGCAACGTACATACTTACTCTCATCGTATTAACAGTGCACATTATGTAATATGAACGCATTGCTGTAGACATTTGCCGTAACTTTCCCTAAATTTCAGGATGACTGCTCAGGAGACTACAAGAGACTCTTGCTTGCCCTACTTGGATGAAAGCATTTCATGTTCAACAACCTCTTTTGTTTCGATATCATACTTTAATGTCAAAGACAATTCTCCTGCGATAATTCGCAATGCTAATTCGATCATCTAAATAGTACTCGATAATTAATGGTGATTATGGTGTTTTGCGTGTTTGTTTGTTTATTTAACGTTGTTGATGATTCTGTTACAATGATTCTATTGCAGATGCGCTTCATTTACACTGATATAAGTTATACCTAGTCCCTGCGAAAAGGAACGAACAAAATATATATTAATAATCATCCTATTATTATTAAAAAAAAAAGATCATCAAGATTTGTTTTGTTTATTAATATGACCAACCACAAATCAACGAACTAATTGCACTAATTATGTAATCGCTTTTTGAATGTGCGTGCATGCATCCTGACACTATTTATACACAAAAAAAACAGTATTATTATCGTTCTCTTAGCATTAACATCGCTTTAATTTTTCCCACATTCTATTTGCATTTACAGAGCGACTGCGGCGAAGATTTTAAGCGGCTTCTGATCGCACTTTTGAATTAGTGACACACTGATGGAAGCCAGTGTATACGCATATGCATATGTACTTTATTTAAGAAATACAAACTTCCCAGGGCATCTCTAACATATAAAATGTCAATAATACGCATCTCACATAACTGTAATATTTACATTTCTTTTGTAATAAACTCGCACGCCCTTGAAATGACCTCTTTGTCGTGAAACGGTAAAACGAGAACACCTGTGTCCTTTTTTTACAGAGCGATTGCACCGCAGAGTGGAAAAGACTTCTGATTGCGATGCTGAATTAAGGAAACGTTTGAATGGTGAAACGTAAAAGTAAAACGATCGAATACTCAATTATTCCATTTTTTATTTATGTATTGTATTTATAGAAAACATTCCACTTTTTTTAAGATTATTTGCATTTCAATAAAGAAGACACTATTTATGCAATAAATATAGAGTTGAAAATTACATTTCATTAAATCGAGTAGTTTATTCTTAATAAAAGTAAGAAGATACCTGATACAAAATTATGTTTTCTTTTTTTAGTATTTGTGTACGAGTACCTGCGTATTTCTTAAATAATCTTGCAATGTATCTGAAAGAAATATTTAAAGTCTCTGTAAAAACTAAGGACACTGTACTATAAATACAGAGAATATGCATATTATAGAAAAATATACAAAATATCGAAAGTAAAATACAAGTTATGAGATTTTGAGACTGAAACCTTTTTTCACTTAATTTTTATTATTCTAATTGCGCCTACAAAAATTTGAATTTGTTTCTGAACTTAAAGCACCGAAAATATTTCAAATTTTTTCATAATTAGTATAATTTTCATAGGAGGAACTCAACAAATTTGGAAGATTCGAAAAAAGCACAAAACTTGAAATTTTTGTTAGTGGATATCGATAATAGATTCTCGCGTTTATAGTTGTATTATTCTCGAAGTTGGTGCTTCCTCGACAAAGGGTCACTGGAACCTAAGTAAGCAAAAAATAGCGGGAGGGATGGTCCACCAATTTCGATGAAGGCACAGGAACCCCACCTCGAGTAGACCAGTAGGAGGGCGAAAACTATAAGTAGTGGGGCAAGAAAATGCCATAGTGCATGCCAGCCATACTCTGCAGCTCTCAGTTATGCTCTAAACGGTTCGGGGGAGTTTCCTGTGCAGTGACTCCTTTCTTGTCGCCTGCGATTTACATATCGTTTCTACATATACAACCTATGAATTTACCTATACAACCAACTGGCTTCAGTAATTTTGACTGTTACAATATACAAACAAATTTTTGAAACCTCTTCGCGGTGCAAGTGTATTGTTTATTGACATCAAAACAGTGGTGCATAGTGGAATATTAAACCCCATCTTATTCAGTGGGAATAAAGAAGTACAGCGCTATGAGACTGTAGACAGGTTCAAACGTGAAGTGTGAAGTTCTAGAAAAAAGTATTACAATTTGTTTTTGGAAAAATAGGGAGGTCTGAATCGACAGAAAATTAGTAAAAATGTAGTGATCCTGGTAATTTAATTATGTGAAATTAGTGGCATCGGTATTTTAAATTATTTTATTAATAATGATTGAGTGAATTAGAAAATGAATCTGTATAATTTATTGCATAAAGAATCCCTCACAATTTATGGGATTATTAGAACATGCAATACGAAACTAAATTAACCCTGTTATTGAAATTAATCCTGTCAATTAAATGGAACGAAGACGATAGTTAGAAAAAGTTAGCGATCGTTGCTAGACAGCCTCGGATGAATCAATTTACTTATTTGGAGTTTGTTTAAGTAAATGAACCAAAATTAAAAGAAGATACAACAATTAACTTAGGGGAACAAACACAAGTGACAAGCTACACAACTGTAGTCAAGTAACTGATAAAATGAAACCTGTTTGAACTTAATAGTAGACAATTAATATTTCGTTACAAAAGATTAACTTCTCAAAAATTAATTATATCCACAATATGATGTAATAAATTCTGCATATAATAACACATGAAAGAACAATATAATACGTTTCAATAAAGTGAATAGTAGGCTATTCATAAGTGAACAAATTCTCCAAAATTATGAATGAAATCCTGAAGGATATACATGTACGCTTAATTTTCATACAACCGTAACAGAAACAAATTTTCGTGCAAAATGAGATCGACATTAGTTGTGATTTTATCGTGGATAGTATGCGATGTGTACGGAATTTGCGAACCAATTAGAATAGAAATGTGCAGAGGTTTAGGATACAATGTTACTGCTATGCCGAATTTGGTAGGGCATGAAATTCAAGGGGATGCTGACTTCACCCTTCAGACATTCAGTCCTTTGATTCAATATGGATGCAGGTAAAACATCATATTATATCCATAGTATTATTGTACAGAGTCCCTATGTTATACAATGACTCACGAAATAGAATAATTTGAAAACTTTTAAATTCAAATGTTAGATGGCATTATTGTCAATTTTGGAATCATTGCAACTTCGAGAAAAAATGTCGCACTGTAATCTTCCTGGAGGCATTTTAAAGAGTGAATCCTCTACTTTCACAGCTCTAAGTATCTGCACTTGGAAGCATTGAGAAAGTGAAGATAGTTTTCCTGTAAAAAATTGAAAACATCAAATTTCATTTTTCTAGTATTCGAATACTTTCGTGAGTCAGTGTATTTACATATTTACTATTTATCTTACTCCGATTAATGTGTACAGCATCCTCTCGTTAAACATTAGATACTTTTTATAAGCTTCGTGTATAAATGTTAAAAATATAAATATTGGTATAATTTTTTCGTTGTAAACTCGTCATCATCTCCACCATCACTATTTTTAATGAGCCATGCAGGACACCCTGCGTGTCAGGAAACGGACTTCTTTTTACTTCAAACGATTACAGTTATTTTTGGCTGAAATCTCAACGTACCATGCAACACATTTGGCTTACAGCAATTGGAGGAGTCACATTTCAACTCCTTCCTTCTTAAAAATATCTTTTAAGCTTGGATGATGCATTAATAAAGCAAAGCAAAATCAAAATTTAAGAGTTAATTCTCCATAAAATTAAATAATCTGATTAAAAGTACCTCCTAGTGCATTAAATGATATCGAATCACTTCTCGTGAGTCAGAAACAATTCTTATGTGAATGGTCCTGTCTTGAAGCTAAGTGATGAGGATGACTCGATCACTTAACGAAGGATTGCTGTACCTACCGATTTAATGAACGTTCAATGATGAATCGGTTATTCGTTGCAGCGCACAGTTGCACTTATTCTTATGCTCGGTGTACGCACCAATGTGCACAGACAAAGTGTCCTCACCAATAGGCCCTTGTAGAGGCCTCTGTGAACAAGTGAGGGCACGTTGTTTCCCTGTACTGCAGGGGTTCGGTTTTCCTTGGCCTGCTGCTTTAAATTGTTCGAGATTTCCACCAGAAAATAATCATCGACACATGTGCATGGAAGGTCCAGGGGAACCTGGTCCTATAAATCCAGTTTTAGTAAGTTTATTATTTTTGTTACTATTTTTACAATTTTCGAGAGGGGTTTTGAAATTCTCATGGATCTTGAGATACTCATGGGTCTTGGAATTCTCATGGATTTTGGAATCCCCCTGGGTTTCGGATTCGAGTTCTGAAAATTTAAAAATTAGATTCCAATCCAGTTCCAGATTTTCAATTTATAGATATAGAGACTAAGCAAATGTTAAAAATATTTTTTTCATACCGAATAAAGAATCGCCAAGGATGTTCATATATTGTCCTCTAACTAACGAGTATTATATATTTTTTTTTTTTACCACAACTTCAGTATCTACTTACATACAAATGTGCCCATTTATTTATCGTATGTAACACATTTTTTCTGTGTATTAGGTTGTTAATTCTAAAAACGCTGCATGGGGCTGTTCTTGGTACGCTAAGTCAGCCCTGTACATATTTCTGAACCGTTCAGGAAAATGTGCAGCGGCATGTGACGCGGATATTTTGTGGTCACAAAAGGATAAGAAACTGACAGAGGCTTGGATGGCAGCATTTACGACGATTTCTCTAATTTCCGTCGTAATTGCAATCTTGAGTCTCTTGAGATCGCGAAAACGCGACAATGTTTTGAACACTGCTGGTAAGAACGAGCATAAAGATAATATTTAGTTAATCTTCACGAAACTATGGCAACAGGTGTCAACAATTTTAAGGGCTGATTCTACAGACTAAAATAGAACAAAAGTTAATTAGATTCACAAGATGCGTGATAGAATTAAACATGATATAACTTTTTAATAAAGAATGGAAACTACACTGGAACTCAAATAGAAAAAAACTTTGACACTACATTTAGTGTCAATTTATAGTGTCAATTAGTAACACTATATTTATAATTTTTCTTCAAAAACTTTATACAGGATAACTTTTGAATTTTTTATTATAATTTGAATTAATATACGTCTGTTTTTGCTTCCAACTCTTTTTTGATAATTACCATTTTGTTTTTCTTCTTGGTCTTTGTTTTTTCTTGTTAAAATCCGCTCGATTTTGAACAGACGCTACTATGCGCGCGAAATGTGTCTAATTTGACTTATTCTACTGACATCGACTGCAGCTTATCTACCTAATCCACTCTAGCAGTAGAATAAGCCCGCGCATCAGAAGTATTTCAATCGCAGGTATTTTTGCAATAATTAATAACTCTGAAACGAAGTCCCAAATTTCTGACACCTATTGTTGAACGTCCTGTACATGTACATACATCTCAAAAATTGCACATAAAATAAATTAAAAAATTGTAAGTAACGAATTAATAAAGTTTCATATTTAATCTAAATAAAGAAATAAAATTACAATAATTAAAGTGTTCTAAAATCTGCGAAGCAAATTTCTAACAAATTGTGCTTTTAATTTACAGAGAAGTTCATAGCACTTTTGACAATCTGTCACGCAGCAATAGCAGCGGGATACGTAATTAGGCTTGTTGCTGGCAGAATTGCAGTTGCATGTACTTCAGCAGTTTCGCTCCCTCCTCAAGAACAGGTGATGATGCTTGAGTCACAGCAAAGATATTTAACTCAGGATGGCCTGGCAAATCCCTACTGTGCTACAGTATTCTTTTTGCTTTACTATTTTGGAAACGCTGCCAGTGTTTGGTAAGTGAAATAACGTACTGTGTTTATAAAAGGCGGATATTGAAGTAAGGATAGCAATCTGGCAACAGTGTTGATTCTTTTCATGCCATTAACGAGACTCAGACTCCCATCTCGCTCGTACCCATTCTGTTTCTCCTGGAGAGTTTCATACACCCTCTACAACGGGTGTCCTTTTGAACAATTTATATTTAGATTAATATAATTGTGAAATTAATTTCAAAGAAACGAAACGATACCATAAGAAAAATATCCCATATCAAATTTCATGATTTTTTAAGTGAAAACACGTTATAGTTGTCAGAAATCTCATCGAAAACGCGGTACGTGTTCAATGATGAATATTTTATTAAAAAGAATATTATTCAATTCGACAAGAATTAAAGATACTACAGTATTTTTTGCTCTCCTAGAAAAAAGAAACAATAAAATGACAAAAATCGTTTTTGTCACGAATTCTTCATTTCTTCTTTCCACTTCAAAAGGTTGATTAGTGGCGGGAGAAGTTGCAACGATTAAAAAAGTACCACCCGTTAGAAGAAATTGCAGGTACACGTGCAAACCCACGGCAAACCTTGTTACCAGATATGAGCGAAGTCAATGGCATTACATCTTGCGAGAAAGCAAGACTCTCTTCTTCTGAAACGAAAATTGAACGGAGATAGTAAGAACGAGACGAGAGCGCGAAAGATCATACGGTTCAGTGTTGCCAATTTGGATGCTTTATATTCAAATCTAGTTGATTTTAACTATGTTTGAAAGATGCTATATGGATATTAGATATAAATCTAGATGATTTGAATTGAATCTTAGGTATTTTTAGATGATTTTACAAAACTTTAACCAGAACATATATTTGTAAGTCTCTAAAGATATTTAGACCCTTTAATCAATCACAAGATAAAGAGCAGGATTTTTTGTGAAATTTTTTCAAAGCTACTAAAAAAATTGAAAAAATGTGAAAATTGTATAATTTTTCCTATTGTAAACAAAGTACAACTCTGTTTTTTAAAGATGTTTTTAATGTCTTTTATGGATGAAAAACCAAAAATTCAATTGGCAACACTGACACGGTTGGTTGGAAGACGATTGAGCGTGAAGGGACTACGAATAAAAAGAAGAAGACATGTAGAAGTGATAAACGGAGTGGTTAACGTGAATCACGAAATGTGACGCTTCAAACACTTCATTATTTCCTCGCCGTGATTACGTTTCCCTTTTCTTTCTTCACCTGCAGCTAAGCTAATGTAATTACATGTTCAATGCTGTTCGATATTCTGCTATTCTTTCGAATTTAAAGAATCTCACTACATTCAAGGAGCCCTTTTAGCCACTATGCTAATTCCAAAACTGGTTCTGTACCTACCCACAACGGAGGAACCATTCGTTACCATTTTCTTCTTTTTTCTTCTCTCATCCGTACTCGTTTCTTCCTATCGTTACACTGCAAGATTAGTGGGCGCTTTAAGTGTGTATAGTTTTAAGCGCTTTTGAGTGATTCGAATTTTCTATTTGCAATAATGACAAATTTGTGTTACCAAAAAATCGACTCACTTTACCTTGTATTTAAAAAATTCCAATGTAATTACTGGGTACTGGAAAAATGAAAAATTCACAGTATCTATAAATTCACAATATTCATTTATCTACATCGATATTAATATAAGATTTATTCATGAACATTTATCAGTAGCTGTCGATTTACCATCAAGAAACAAAGCAAATTTCAATAACATTAAATAAACAAACTTTTTTACCAAGAATCTTTTTTACACAATGAATATGTTTGACATTCTATATCTAAAAATTAGTATTAAGAAAATATTAAAACCACTTTATTTGTGCTACGTGCATGTGATCAGAGCGTAAAGGAATTTATATGTGATTAATTCCTCTTATCTAAACAGTTAACACGTTGATGATACCCCTTAGTTCAGTTGCTTAGTTTATTATAGCTTAGTTACACGTGGAAATTGACAATGCTGTATAAATAAGATTCATTGTTGAAATTTCTTTTCTTTGAATCAATTTGGATATTGGTACGCGATATTTCGAAGGAATTACGCCAATGGTGAGTAATGGGCGAGGTGGGGTAGAGAAATTGGGGGTTTGAGAGATTGCAGGAGTTTGTTTGCGCCTTGTTTGACTTGTTCGCTGGTTTTCGATCTCGTCGAAGACTCGTGTGATTAATTAGTCTACCGTGCAGCGAGGGACGAACACTCCCTTCGAAGAACTGGTCTGACGAGAAATACCGCCGATAACTACACACCTCTTCGCCAATAAAAAAGGTAGAGAGTTGAAAGTCGCTATGCAACGAGACATTGATCATTTCTTTGTACAGGGTACGACAAGAAATGTGGTAAAACCACGCAAAGGGTGATTCCCCATTAAAAAATGAATCTGTAATTTACAGTGAATTCTATTCCAATGAGACTTGCTTATTTAAACGTTTGAAAACTGTGCTGCCTTCGGTTTCGGTGATTCCTGTAAAGAATAAATAGATAATTGTATTATATTTTAGAAAGTGTTATGAGAATTTTTTTGTAATTAAATTATGCTTCATTAGATATTGAAGAATATTTTTTCACGTAATTTTTTTTAGTAATATGTATAATTTTGTTTCTTTTGTTGTAGGTGGGTGATAGTTTGTGCATGGTGGTGCATCGTGGTAAAAAAGTGGACACGAACTTGTGGCGATCCAAAAAAGAATTTTGGATTGTATACAGAATTTTCTACCATTGGAACGATTGCTGCTTGGGGGGTTCCAGCTGCTTTTACAATTGCTGTTTTAGTGACTAGAGACGTAGACGCTGACGAGCTAACAGGTGCTTTTGCTATAATATATTTTTAATATCGCAAATGTTTGTATTTCGAAAGTGACATAACTCAAAAAAGTGCATTCTTCAAGGAAAACAAATTTCTTATGAATATCTTAAGAGGAAATATCTTTCTCTTTTGGTAAAAAATTGATGTTTTTTTCACTTCTTTATTAATGAAACTATGCTCAATTATTTTCAGTTTGCTTTTGTGAATTTTTATTACGTATTCCAATAGCTATAATACTTTTTTAGAGAAGAATTTTATTACATATTTCGTCTATATTTTTTCTCAACCACCATACATCTAATTAAACATATTGAAAAAATGACAATAATTTAGCACGTAATATCATTAATAAAACGTTTTTTAAAAATCAATTTATCACTAAGGGAAAAACAATCCTCTCTTCATGAAGCTTCTTCAACTACATCAAACAATATTTCCCTCTGCAACATGAATTCGATTAACATAGAATTTCCAAATTTCTAGGTACATGCTTCGTAGGACAACAAAGTACCAGATCCCTTCTATTCCTCGTATTGATACCTCAAATCCTCTACCAATTCCTGGGGACTGTATTTCTCCTATTCGGCATGTTCTTCTTCCTCCTCCCTCGTTCAATCGCCATCCCAACCAGAGTCTTCAACACGGTACCATCCTCGGCCACTCTTCGTCATCGAGGAAATCTGAAATCCCCTCTGGAAATACAGCGATATCGAAGAACAGAGATCAAAAGAATTGGAATCTTCGCGTGGCTGCACTACATATTAACAGCTAGCCTAACTGGCAGCATTTTCTACGAATGGCTGTGCAGGGAATCATGGCTGAGAGCACCAGAGCCTTCGACGATTCCGCGAGCTCCTCAGAAGCCAATTCTGCAATTTTTTATATTGAAGATAGTGGTCACCCTTGGTGCAGGGATTTTGTCATCGTCTTGGATTTGGTGGCCAAAGATTATAGGTGTGTGGAGGCGGCTGCCTCCTTGCAAACAGCCTCCTTATAAGTGTCATCCTCCGTTGTCGGTTGTCCATTGTTATGGAAGTGGATCTACGAGCCACATTTCGCATCAGGTGCATCCCTTGGGGCACCTAGCGCCTGTGCAGCATCCCCTTTTGCAGGAGGAAATAGAACACACGATGGCAAGGAGTTATAGCAAGAAGCATAAAAAATATAGGAAGCATCACAGTGGAAGTGAGACTCAAGTTTAAAAGACTGAGGAAGAGACATCTTTCAACTCCTCGTAATGTAAGCGTTTTGTAGTATTATATACAAATGTGCTGCTGTGCACTAAACCTTTTCATGAGACTGATGCAGAGGTAAGTGATGTTCCAACATTTAGCAGTAGGACATAATGTTTTATGTTAAGAGTTTTAGATGTAGGTGTAACGACTGAATAATACATATATGGAGAAAGTGTAAAGGTTTTTGTACGATTTATATTAGGTTTTTGTATAAATTTATATTATTAATGAAAATAAGGAAAATAGTAGCATTAGTGCCTAAGTAGTGATATCAATGGTGGAGTGATTCTTGTTAAAAATTTTTGTATGTAAAATTTGAGACAAAATGTATCTCATTTTTCACCAAAAGAATCTTTAAAAAGGAAATAATGTGATAAAGTGTTCGTATGAATTTATCTAGGAAAAGATATTAGTTAAATTGATCTTCGAATTTGTATACTGATCTTACGAGATATTTAATAATACTAACAAGTATTATTGTTGTAATATTGCTGTAATAAATAACGAGTTAATTATATTTTTCAAGAATTGCTTAAGTGAAGATATTACAGATAACTTGCTGTGTTAAATATTTGTGTAATTTTAGTTTCTATCATATAATTACACAAATATTGTAATTTAAAATTACAATTTAATATTTTTAATATAGTATTTGTTTCGTGAATGCTGCAAAATTTATTTAAGATATAACATACAGATAGTTGAACATTAAATTATAGAACGAATTGAAACAAATTTTTATTGCAAGATAAAATAATATCGTGTAAAGTTTTTAGTTAAGTTCAGTTATAAAATTTTATGTATTAGGATGCAGCTATTCCTCTCCAGTAAGGAATAGTAAATACTTTCAAAATTTTGATATTCTTTTACCACCCCAGAGACAGATGAAACCAATGCGATTAATTTGACAGTATTCAAGTAATATAAATATCCGTTAGAAAGGTTACAAATGAAATAAATTTAAAAATGAGTAACAAGACTTCAGAAAATTCGTCAAATACGAAAAGTTCAATAGAAATCAGTAACTCAGTTTTTCAGAGACTAGAACATGGTAAATAATACAAGTTACTTGATAAACAAATTTTGCTAAACACGTACTATTAAGATTGCTTTACGTTCAACTAGTCAATTATATTATACACTGTAAATAATTAATAAGGTATGCTGAAAAGTATTAAAACGACGATGTGGTGAAAATGTTGCTTTTATTTATTTTCAGTATGTAAAGGTAACGATGTCTTTTAAGATAATAAACATATCGATGCATAGAAAGGTCTTAATATCTAGTAAAGAAAAGTTTCCAAAAATTAAACAATTAAAACAGAATTCATAAGATTCGAAAAAAATTTAATTTAAGGTGTAAGTGATGAAGAAAAATCTACAACGACAGATAATTTTTGGATTAACAAAGTAGCTACCATCGACGAAGAACATACAAAAAACAATGGTTTAGACATCAGCGAAGTAGATAAACTCCTTCGGGAAGTTAGTCAATATGTAACTCCGAAATCGGAGCATGGTTGTCCTATTGATGCATCAAGAGTGAGTATTCATAGCTATGAATGTTTTATATTACTTTATACAGTTAGTCGTCTAAATTTTATACTTTTGATATCTATAACTTTAATGTGTACAGACAGAAAAAGGGTGATTCTATATAAAAAAAAGTTTGATTTATATTTTCGACTTATCTTTTCATGTAGAATCACTATAGTTTTCCTATTATACTACCAATTCTGGAACGTCTTGTATAGTAGGTGATAATCCCTCGTTAAGTGATCACTGACCAATTTTTCTATCTTTTATTTAGTGAAATTTATTGATGAATTATTGACAATGATTTTTATTTTTCAATTATTAAAACAGTTATCAGTCCACAAGATTTTCTATACGTGTATTTTCTATCTTATAAATAAGATTATTTAAAGGAAATTGTTATCACAATTTTAAACGATATGTAACGAATTAAAGGCTGCAGAATGTTTAAAAGACAATAAAGGAGACACATTGACTTGTGCAAGAGAAGTAGAAACTTTCACAAAATGTATCGATAAATTATTGTACGAAGTAGTTCGCAAAGATTTGAAAGATTCACGAACGAAAAAGAAGGAGACTTTCACGGAAACATTCGAGCGACAATTTCAGCTTTAATTATTTCCAATAGATATTAATGAAGCTTATAGAAATCGTACAGAGTTTTCGACTCTTAATACACAAACAGCTGTTAGTGATCACGTTTTATATAATATAATTTTGTAAATGAATTATAAACTCATTTAAGTCATATTTGATCTAAAAGTTAATAAAATTACTTACACATAATTTCATGCTTATAATTAGGTACAATTAAATGGGTATTAGAAATACATATGTATAGAAATTTAAGTTGTTTCGAAATAAGAAAGATAACTATTTGAATTTCAGTTTTCAATCTATCCTTTATTGAAAATATAAGTGTGCAATATCATTTGAAGTGAAAATGTTAAATTTAGATTTCTTTTTGTATTCATTTCTACACGTAGTATATTATTCTTTGTCAGCAGCCTCCATTTTCATCCTTGAATATATTTGTTTAACGATACGTTCCCAAGTCTCAGGTTCGTTTTCCGTAAACCAAGCTGTAGCTTTGTCTAGGAACGTTACTTGCTTCTCAGTGCACTTTTTGCATTTTGTTACAAAAGCTTCAGGGAGCATGTCTGAAAGAAGTATAAGAAAAAATAACAGTTTAAAATTTAATTTATCAGGTAAATTTGAATTTAAATTATCAGGAAAACTAAACAGTTTTGTCACTGTTGAAGTTACAGTAAAATCGCGTGTATTTCTTACATAAAATAATTTTGTTTCCTAATTCACATTGAACTAATCCTCTTGAACAAGAAGATTGTTTACAAATTTCATTTTTATAAAACTCAGACTTTTTATTATGTACAATATAAGCGATCTTTTAACTTCAAACACAGAATTTTCTTAGTTGCTTAATAAATTTTAGATTATTCGTTTTTAAAATGAAAGGAATATGAATTTTAAAATTAATTTCACAATATGATTTCATTGATGATGGAAAAATCTTCTTACCTCTAAAATATTTTGCATCCGCTGTAATACAAGGTCCTGCTTCCAGGAAACAGTTCACATATTGATTCCTCAGTTTAGGAGTTGCTAAAATTTGATCCACGTCCGTGTCATCGTACTTCGAAGTATACTTCTCTTCATCAGCACTCGCAAGCGCTAAAAGTGTCACCAGTAGGAAGCCCAAAAACATGTTGCGAAGACGATTCATTTTCGATGAAAATAAACGATCTATACAGAGAAGAAGAAAAATAGTAAAAGAATAATTAAATCGGTGACTTGGAGAACAGTACCACTCCAGAAGCCACATTTTGAGGTATTTGATCCTAACGTGTAGTTCTATGCATTTTGCATATTTGGACCTCAGTTCACTTGTTTTCTATGTGACTTAATATACTCTGGAATCCATATAAAGTTCTGAGATCATTTAGAAATGACTAAATTTGGACTTGTACTGTTCTTCAACTCACCGATTCTTTGACCGACCTAATCACTTTTTAATAGACAACACAGACACTGATAATAACAGCGAAGATTCAATTTTCATTCATTTGAATTTCACTGAAGAAAAAACAAAAAAATAACTAAGAAGTGATTTAAATTATTGTACGTAGTATGATATAAGGATTTTACTGTTTCGTAGAGCCTGGTGAAGGAAGACTTGAAGTATCACTTACACTCGATGCAAACTTCAATTGTACCTCTAATCGCGGAAAATGTTGATTCTTATATCTAGTTGCCACGTGCAAGGCTGCTGGAGAAGGGTGTTACTGAATTAATTCTCGGTAATGAATAGTCCACTTGTCTGTTCACGTTGATATAAGTGAATAAGGTATTATGTATACGTTATAATCATAAATACATAATTGGTACTGCTAAATTAAGACGTACACACATTTCGCAGAAAGAGGAAAATTTTTTAGGATGTTTCATTAAAGGAGGAAACTATAATAGATCGAAGAAAATGAAAAAAAATTCACAATCTTTTATGTCCTAATGTTTGGTCTTCCAAAAGAGCTTCTGAACATATTAAACAAAAATTTGCAAAAATGACGAACTTACAAAAGCTTCATTAAAGTTGGTCGCAATTTAAGTAATACTAAATAAATGATTACATATTTTTCAGAAAAAATTTTTAATCTGTTCCAACAAATTTTAAAAGGACTCTATTCTCAGCCATCACAGAGGTTGCATCCTTCAATACAATATAACAAATTCGTGTATCTTATTTATTATTCAATAATTAAAAAGTACTAGTGGTAACTAGGAACTGTATTACTATTAGTCAAAATTCATATTTGAATGTATTTTAATCAATATAGAGTTTGCATTTATTTTAATCACATGTCTATATAGACAAAAGTCGTAGTGTTTTTCTTTAGCTGTTATACGTCTTTTCTGAATTTGGAATTCAAATAATACACGTGATATCGTTTTTGTCCTGTGCATAATAACATAATCACTCCTATAATGATCTCCTAGTTGTTTCACTAACGTAAAAGTGCAAATACAATTATGGAGGTGCAAGAAACATAAATTTAGAATTAAAGGTTTTTTTTAATATTAAATTTTTTTTATTAAGAAGACGTGTTAAATACTTATCTATACTATACTTAATTAACAGTTTCAAGGAATAAAAATACTTAATAATATATCAATAAGTCAATAGTAATTATATTACATTGTTAAAGATGTTAAGAAACATTTAGATATTATTTCATTTCTTATATTCAGAGTTTTGAATTTTAGTGCACATATTTCATAAAGGAATGGGCAATAATGCAATGAGCTCTTATTTATTTCTGGCACAGTATAATTTTCTAAAAAAAAAAAAGTATTGATATTGCGTATTATGTAATGCAATTGAAACTATCCTCTGTAATCACGTTTGACATCATAAACATCGCAAATTCTATAACTAATAGCTATTAAATGACTAAACGGGAATGTATAAACGTAAATTAGAACATAAAAAAGCGACGTTCAAATTATTCTTTAAAAAATTGTATAATGACATGTTAGTATTGTGTAAACGAATATTCTCAGAAATTTAGAAATATTATCTCATCTAATGACGAAATATTATCTAACGTCGCTAATTACAGTAATGATAATATAACACTCACAACTTCTATAAATGCTAAATTAATAACAGAAATGCTTCAACGTAGGAGATTCACAAAAAAAGAAATTACGAATAAACATAATTTTCTTAATTTCAACTATTATTTTCATTTAGGAGCCTTTTTCTGAATATTTTCAACTGTTTTCTCGATGATACGCCTCCAAGTATCTGGTTCGTGCTCTGTAAACCAGATAGTAATCTTACTGAAAAATTCTTCTTGCTTCTGAGTGCACTTCCGACATTTCGTCACAAAAGCTTCAGGAAATATACCTAGAATCAGTACAAATATTAATAGCGAAATATGATTGAAATTATCTAGGTACATATTTTTATTTAAAAACATTTTCAAACCATAAGTGAAGTAAATTTTGAAAAACTTCGAAAGGAACCTAGGAACTATTTTCAAAGTGGAATAACTCGGCAATAAAAAATTGCACACCAATTTTTATGGGCCTTTTTATAAATGTGAGACTTTAATCTTTAAATACATGGTGATTTTGATCGCAAAAAAAATTGTTAAGGAAACTGAAGCTTTTGAATTTGTACAATTTCTTAGAGTAAAGGTATCTTCACTTTTCCCTCTGCTGTTTACTATAAAAGTATATTCGCAGAAATTCAACTTAGGGATGTGAAAGTAGAGGATTCACCCTTTAAAATGACTCCAGAAAGATTAATGTACGACTTCTTTTAACCAGTTACAGTAATTCCAAAATATACCATGAATGAACTAAAGTCGTTTTACTAAATCAGGACTCTTACCTTTGAAATATCTCGCATCTGCAGTAACACAAGTCGAAGTTCCCAGGTAACAATTCACGTACTGATTCCTCAGTCTAGAATTCGCTAGGATATTATCTACGTTGATGTCATCGTATTTCGAACTGTATTTCTCTTCGGCAAGTACAACCACCAAAATTTGTAACAGCACAAACACAAGATACCTTAAAGTTTTCCAATTCATACTTTTCGAAACGAATGAACTATAAGCAGATGAAATAAAAGTCTTTCTTCAAATTTGTAACAAGGACTGTTTAATACAATTATTATTAAATAATTTTATATGTAATTTAAAAAGAATTTCAGCTAACAGTAACATGAACTTAGTTTAATCAGATGAAACAATCTTGGTCAAATTATAACAATTACGAGTACGTTAGAATACTAGAAATAATTAGGAACAACTGAAAGAAGATTGATGTATAGAATAAGATATATTTATTTAAAAGAATGCAAATACAAAATACTTGAATATGTACTAACAATCTGTTCAGTGGAATCTTTAACTCAAACCTAAAAAGAAGCAGAATTTTTTACTGTCTCAAATAAAAGAGGAAGCTGGAGAGAAACCAGAAATCGGTTCGATGGAAATTTTAACTCTGCGAAGATCCAGGCGACATTTTCGTATTTATAGCTGCGGTGTCCGAGGTTACAAAAAAACCAAAAAAAAAATAATGAATTCACAGGAAAGAATTAATGCTTGCACTAGAATATAAAGATTTGAACGTTAAAAGCAACAGTCAAACGCTTCTGTTTTTATGAATATTCTTGGTTTTACATTTCCATTCTTTATAGTATCTTTGTTAAACGATCTCTAGATTAATATTAATCATTTCGTCATCCTTTATTAGTACATATAGTATACAGGGTGTTCAGAGAGGCTCAAACTTTTACGATGGCCCAGCGAGGTCAAGTAGGTATAAAAGGTCCATATAAATTTATGTTCGAAAACAGTTTATTAACACGTTATGACTATTCAGAGATTTTTGTCATTTATTATAATAGTTATAATAAATGGTCAAAAATTCTTCCTTCTGTAAGAATGTAGACTTCCATTCGTCGGAATAATGGCTGCCGAATTCTTTCGAATATTACTACTGTATTAGAATAAACAATAGCAAATGCGTTTTTATAATCTTTGTTAATAAAAACAGAGAAATTCAATATTCAGAAAGAATTGATTTCGATAAAAATTTACTGAAATAATGTTTACCAATTTTTATGTTAAATGGAAATTTAACAGAAAATTGATATAGATAATGGAAAATTTTTATTCTCGTGAAGCTATGGCGGTTACTACTTTTGCTCAATATTTGATTACATACTTTTTGTTCTATCACGTTCTTAATGCATCTTTTCCTGCACCGTCCTCGAAAGTTGTAAAAACAGGATATTGCACAGGTTGACCTTGACAAGATTTGAGCGATAATATTAAGGTTTTGTTTCCTTGTTAAATTTAAGGCAACTCTATATGCGTACGTGTACTTTCAATGTCACGGCTATAACCATGACATTGTTACAGTTTGCTGCTTACTTTCACGTTATACATGATAAATATGTAGTTCTGTATCTGTATCCAATTCAATTTTGTTGTTCACAGTATTTACAATTGACTTGTTCTGATTTACTGAATAGAGTGTAAAAAAGAGTGTACGTGATGGTATATTAAAAAACGATGGGAAACTTAAATAAAACACAAACTGCCTAATTTGCCTCGATTTTGCAATAATAATAATGACTTAGAAATAACATATCTACATGCTAAAGTAATAATTAGAGGACTCTGTAGTTTTACAGATCCAGAAAAACGGAAGTAAAGCAAAGTCTGAATACATTTTGCGTCATATCTCGTACGTATTTAACTTTTATAAAGCTCTAAAAATGGAGATATATGAAATAACTGGATTCTGAATTCTTTCTTTGTGTCATGTCTAAAGTGTATTTTACAGTTTGAATTTTAGCGGGAATTTAAAGTGGAACCAGGCATCGCCACAATAAATAACATAGTAGTGCCATCTACCGACACATTGGCATCATTAAGAGCGCCCTCAGTAAGCAAACTTTCGTACTATCTATTTAAAGTAACGTCAAGATGCTGCATCAACTGACAAACTTATTCAACAGCTGAGCTTAATGTTTCAAATAAAAGGTAATCCAGTTATATATTACATAAAGTCATATCTGTGTAGTCCAGACATTTTCACAACATTTACTCATCATCTCAAAATTGCATGATACATTGTAACTTCATACAAGCGAGTTCCAAATTCTGAAATTTATAGATTTATGTTTCATGATAAAACAAACAATTTCAGAAATATATTGTATGAATTATTCAGAGATTTTTGTGTTTTTATGGTACTCTTTTTTTATTCTAATTCGGAAAATACGTATTAAAAACGTATGTATATTTAGTCCCTAATGTCAACATAAACTCTTTCATTGTGGTCGAGTCATAAAACCTCGCGATTGTTAGCCTGTCTCCTCCCGCCACCTAGCTGTCTATATCGCTAGTTCCGAAATGAGACGAACGACGTCATTACATTAGTCATTCGTTCAGTGGCAGCCAGCGAGTTTGGACCAGTTTGGACGTTTTGGATAGTCTGTGAAAATGGTGTGTGACATTTACCTATCGATTAATTACTTTCAAACACTATTAGTGTTCTCTCCTATCTTCTATTACTGCTTCTATGCAATGTCAATAGATTTTTGGTTAGAAATTTCGTCAATAACTTCAAAGAGGTCTGACTGACTTTGGCGTCCCTTCTTTGCTCTGTGTCTCGATTTATTTCTTAGGTTTTGCATTAAATAATCATTTACTATGATATATTCCAAGGTTAATAATTTTCTTAAATATTTTTTAATATTTTTTTCGGTAGTTTTTTAATGTATTTGGTTTGAATTCGTCTTTATTTTCTGTTATAGATTTTTGGTTCGAAGTTAAAGCGAGAAATTGGCGCCAAAGCGAAACCGACGCCATGACAGTTACGAATCGATTCAAACGCATTTTCACGGAGAACTGTAAAAGCTGAACTTCTGGTGACAAAAAAGTGGTAATGTTTTCGTGTATTTATTTTTATTGTCTTTTACTATGTTTTTATTGAATCTCCATTGTTCGTACGTATTAATACGGGTTTTTATTATCGTTTACTGGCAAGATACGTTTAAAGTACATGTATACTTTTGTCGTTTCGAATAATTGATTTTTTACTTTAATTATACAAAATGGCGGTCATGAAATTTGAATGAAAAATCGCCATTATTAATATATTATCATGTTTCGATTACTCATTTCTTAACATTGTTTGCTCGAAGTTTTTAACTTACATGTATACATCATACACACGTATAGTTCATTTATTATATTTATGTGTGGACTGTACAATATATTTATATATACTAATATTTATGTATATAAAACCATATAGCCTTACTCTCATGTATGTAAATAATTTAATTCGTATATATATTATGAAATAGTTTCCATAATTTTTGTGTGTTTAAAAAACAGAATAGATAAGTAACTAATTTTCTATTTGCTTAAAGTCTACAAAGTTCTCTTTCAATCTATTTCGAGCTTTTTGAAAGAGCCCTCGACACCAAAAAGTTCGTTCGCGGATCTGCTTTTACCAATTCGCAAAGATTCATTCACTCGACACAATTTTTCTTCTTCAATAAACCATTCTCGTTTACTTTCAATTTCCTTTACTTGTTCTTCGTGGAGTTTCGATATTGGTCCAGCTTTTCCTCCGATTTCGTCTGGGAGAATATCCAGCGAAATGAATTCTTCTAACGTTTTTAACGACGAATGCAAATGTATCTGGAAATTAAAAGAAAATACAAAATTACATCCTTTAAACCTGTTTAATTAAGAAAATTGAAACTTTCGATCACTTCTATCTTTCTTTAGTTTCTGACTCGATTTTTTCCATATTTCAATGAAATTAATAACTTTCTTTAAATAGTTTTAAAAGAGACTCATACTTTTGGAATTCAGAAACCTGTAATTTTGCTTCTTGAATTTATAGTTTAAAAAATCTCAAGTTAAATACTTAAATTGTAGATTGTAATTTTTTACTTGTTATTTTCAAATACAATTCACGAAACATTACTTGTGGTGTTAACAAACAAATACTACTAATAATAGTAATATTAGTAATTAAACCTGGCGCCTAAGTACACTGTTGTACAATTTTTTTCACAAAGTTACAGCAGCTTAAACATCGACAATTTTTCGAACAAAAATTAGTCATTCGTTAGTTTTGCTGCAAAGTGTACGTATGTACCTAGTTACCGATGACGTAACTGCTCTGTTATTGAGGAAGTTGAATGTGAATGATACAGCAAACTGCGTGTAGATAATCTATGCACTAGAATGCAATTAAATTTAATAACATAAATGCTAAATAATTGTGGCTGTGGTACAAATCATTATAATATACTTCAATTTTACTGTAATAATTATGATATAGCAAAATGGTAAAACAGTTTTTCTTATTTTAATCTAATAATTTTCATACTGATCGACATGTAGGTATAACACTCAAACACCTAAAACAATTATTTATGCGCACGTTTTTTCTTTGATAATTAATTCCAAGGAGAATCGACTCGATTAATGACTTAAGAGAATTAATTAAAATGCATTAAAAAGTTGCTTCCCATAATGCATACATATTCTATAGTGACAAGGCAAAAAAACATACGTCACAAATTTGTATGCTCGAAAAATTGACGTTCGAGATTTTGAGTATCTGATCATGATCTAATCTCTATTATAGACTCATGTTTTTTTAAGAGAAAAATTCTTTTGATCCAATCTCGTTTTGCTAAAAATACAAATTTTCTTTTGAAGAGTTTAATTCAAATAAAAACTCAAATTTTATAAGAGTTCGATTCATGGAGCAGTAAATAGAAAAACATCAATTAACAAGGTATCGAAATATTTTGAAAAATTGACCATAGCTACTAATCAATGTTTGATTCATCAATGTTATATATCATTTATAGTAGTAAATTATCTCACCATGCTCCACAGTTCCTTTTTCATAAAAGGTTTCATCATGTTTAGTACCACGTCCATCACAGGCGGTGTGTTAATAAAATGCAATTCCTTCAACCGAACAGGTATAGCTTCTTGCACATACATGACCACCTTCTTTAGAGCCATAGGGCTTATTCTGCTCGCATGGCCCAGAGTTACTTCTGCGGCGTCAGAGATAAAAACGTACCCATCACAAGTGCCAGTTTTAAGGCCCACCATTTCGGAGACCATAAAGAAATACTTGCTAGCGTCTTCAAAAGAATAATGTGACGGATCTGGGTCTATTAACTTTCCGAAAAGCACCTTGTAGCCTTTTTTCGTTGGCTCTTTCAAACTTGTTGCGAATCTGCGTATCATTACAAGAAATTTACGGAGATTTCGAAAGATATATCATTTTTTAAATAAAATTTCCATTCTTTCGACGTTGTTATTCATTTTATAGCAATGTTTAGGATAAATAATGGGGATCCCTTCTTAGTAGTGTCATTATAACTTGATTTTAACTTGAAGACACGTTTTTAATTCATCTTCAAATTTATAAGATGAGTTTATGCAAATTGCAAAAGATGTACAAATTTCAGAAATTTAAAATTTTCTGGAATTTCAAACTTTGTGGAATTCCAAACTTTGTAGAATTCCCAGCGTTTTGGAATTCCAAACTTTGTGGAACTCCAACTTTTCTGAAATCCCAAACTTTGTAAAGTTGTAAATTCTCTAAAATTTCAAATTTTTCTGGAATTTAAAATTCTTCTAAAATTTCAAATTTTGAGAAATTCCTTACTCCTTAACTTACCAACTGTCGCCATAATTTCGTCGTAATCGTATATATTAAAAATACTCAAAATCACATCAAAATTAAGTCCCACATATTGTCAACGAACCAGTCATAACGTTAATAATCACCATAAATGATAACTTACACAACATTCATAGCTTGACGCACTTCCTTAGACCCCAGTGGGTCTCTATTAGAAAAGATCTCTGGGATATGTGATCTGATGGTGTAAAAGTTCTCCATAGTGTTTTTGGCCGCTTCGATACTGTAATAGTTGCTGTGGAGGAAGAGTATCAGTTCCAAGTCTGTGGGCTTTGGAAGATGTTGTTGCTTCTCGCACCATTCTCTCAGCAGCTCTATATCCGACATTTTTATTTGTGGATTCTTCTTTAGTTCCTCTTCCAAAGAGAAAGGAAAAGGCAATGGTAGCATCTTCGCAGCCATGGCTTTGTCACACTATCTGCAGACAGATTTAACTGATTGTGAGATCGGTAGATTATTGTTCGTGCGGTATCTCAGCGTTTTACAGTGTATGAAAGATACTTATATACTCTTCAGACGCGCTTACTTAGAGACAGTCACGTAATTCAGTTCCTCTGACTCACAGGAGAAGCTGATCCTTCTAGCGATCGGATTTGAGTCTCGACAGAGACTGACTGAAGGCGCGCTTCTAATTCATAATCATAAATTGGTGACCGTTAAGCGAGTGTGCGTGTTGCAAAGTTAGAATCCGTTCCACGCTCTCCTTGCAGCGTGAAGATTGTGTTCTGATTAGAGAATTAAGAGAGTATTACTACTTAAGCGTCGATTTCAGAGCATTTTTATTTGTGTGTCTTTAATCAAGTGAAATATAAATGTTTAGTGTGTAAATTAAACGTAGGAACGCGAAAAATTATAAGCTGATTGCTGTGAAATGATTAGTAAGTAAACTGGCTATTTATGCAAATTTAATTTTTCGTGTACAATAATAGAATAATACGTAGGAACTAGCAATAAGTAAAAAGTCATTTCAGCCTCTGAATAGTATTTTATATATTTTTGCATATTAAATTTCAGCAGTGTTTTAAGAAGATAACTACTAAGTAACTTTTACACCTCAATTACGCGCATTATGAAGAAAAAATTCACTGTAATAGAATCAATGTTCACTATTCTGTACCGAAGATGCATGATACTTTCTAATTTAATCATTTTCTGATCTGATTCCTGTGACCTTCTTTTTCTTCAATGCACTTAACATTTCTTATAAAGTTCCGGGAAGTTTTTTTGCTAAAAGTATAATGAGAAAGTTGCTTGTTTCAACGTCTTGTCTGATATATCGAAAATAATTTAGTAAATAAAAAGAAAAATATCTGAATAAAATTAGAATTACCATTTTAGGACTTCCCTTATTTCAAAGAAAAAAGTTAATCTAAGTACTTCTTTCTTGTATGAAACAAAAATCATCATGAGTAACAAACATAATTGTGAAATTATGGAATAATATTTAGACTATAGTAACATTTATCATTTACACATAGAAGAATATGCACAGTAATCTAATACACAGCTGTCCATTGAGCAGACATTTAAATTTCCCGCGCGTCCTAAAGCGCAAAAGTTAATTCTCCTTAAATTCGAGAAAATTTGATGGTGCTAGTGTAACCCCATTAAGTTCAGTCATATTTCGACGTATCGTCATATCATCGTATTTGTTTCGTTGAGGGTCACGGATATCAACATGTACACAAAAATCGACAGCAGGTGCAACGAAATTTTGAGAAACGTAATAAACGTCACGAATAGTTATACTTGATTTATTTATTTGTAACATAAACTTGTTTTCAGTATCAAAACCTCGAAAATATTCGATCATTGATAGTTTAATGTACTATGAATCGTTTGGATGATCCTCCGGGTCTCATGAAAGGCAGAAAACCATCTTTCATTGGAATGAACGGTATTTTTGCATCAATTTTTTTATTCCTATTTTGTGAGATTTTTCTGAAGTTTTATCATTTTTTCTATTTACAATTCTTTGAGATTTTTTTAATCTTCTGTCGTAGTCTTTAGCTTTTCCTCAATAAATATCACTATTATTTTGTTATTCCTATTAAATGTTGTCACTTGTTACTTTACTTAATCCATCTATTCAGACTATTACTACTTTCCAGGGGGTCCAGAAACAGACGACCAGCAGCGTTTGCGATTCCAGGTGGAATTAGAATTTGTCCAGTGTCTTGCTAATCCAAACTATTTAAACTGTATGTTATGAAATTTAAAATCACTAGACTGTGAACCTTTATGCATTTATGAGAAGTTTTAATAAGCAAGAAAATGTAGAATCCATAGTATCCAAAAATACCTGAAATATCAAAAATTAAATGTATTTTATATCTAGAGGATAAAAGATCTTCAAATAGGTTTCATTTCTTTAACTGCGTTTATGAAACAGAAATTTGCACAAAGATCCATGGTTTATAAATCACTAAATACTTTACAAATTATATTTACATCACTAATGACTGCATATTATAGTTTTAGCGCAACGTGGATATTTCAAAGATTCAACTTTCGTGAACTATCTGAAGTATTTATTGTATTGGAAGGAACCAGAATATGCAAAATATTTGAAATACCCTATGTGCTTGTATTTCCTTGATTTATTGCAATATGAACACTTTAGGAGAGAAGTAGTTAACTCTCAGTGTACAAAATTCATTGATGACCAACAGATTTTGCTGTGGCAGCATTATACCAGGCGCAGAACGAGACTTCTCCAAACTGCAGCTGAACAAACGCAGCATGCGAATCCTCAAAATAATGGTATTGTACAACCCAAAGTTCCTTGAATAATTTATTCAAAAAACTTATCCAATGCTTTCATAAAAATATGACTTCATGCTAATATGATATTAAGTATAAAAATGGTATCTCTATGCTATAGCTCATTAACTGAATTGTTTTATTAGTTATATTTCTTTGGCTGTGATAAGTCATGAATAAACTTCTCTATGTTCATTATATACCTTGATTATAATTGTTCTCCTTTTCCTTCTTATCTCTCAAAGTTGGTGTTTAACATTCAACATTTTTCTAGTATTGATAGAATAACAAGTTTTAAGAATATATACTATGGCTTAAAAGCAAAAGTGTGTGAATACAGTTTAAACGATTGAATCGTTTTATGCAAATTGAAATAAAGACTCCCATTGTAGAATCTGATTTCGGACGAGTGATGCTGAAACCTGAATAGCTGTTTGTATTTATGACAGTTAATGCCACACGGCAATGAAAAAAATCAAAGAAGAAATCGATAGAAGAAACGACTTTTATGGACTTAGTAAGTTTACCCACCGTATTTTAATGTGAAATGTACATAAAAGTAATAGTTTGAAAGGTATTTGATTTCTTTGTGCCTTATCTCTACACGGATCATTTTTTTTAATGTTAATTGACGAAGCGTTTGATATGTGTACAACGATAATGTATATGTTTTATACTGAATTTTACGATGCTGAATTTTTATACTCTTAATATTCAATAAAATAGTATGACAATTGATACCTATAAGGAACTTAATTTGTGTTACCTGTTAATATTTGAAAAAAATTTGAATTAAAATTTAAATTAAATATTTTTAACTATTTGAACTATTGTACAATCTTTAGTATTTCAAAAGCAGCTTTCATCAATTTAATGTATTTGTAATTATTTTAAAGAATTATGATAATCTAGGTCCAAGATAATGTTAGTATTTCCGTAATTTCTTAAACTAATTGTATATACATTTTTCTTATCAGCTTTTTATTAATATTATTACAATCTACAAAATAACACTATTATAAACTATTTATTTTTTAATAAGTGTTTTTATTTTCATAATGAAAAATTACTTCACTATGATTATTCTAACATATAATGAAGAATAAATATCGATTACAATAAATCGTTTTGATCCCTTAGTAAGTATATTTCTAACTATATAAAATAGTAAATTTTATAAATAAAAATTAAAAATCTATATTAATTTTGTTCCTAAAACAGTTTCAAAGAATCGTACTAATAATCATCGAAAACTGGAATAATTAATAATCACATCGATTCTAATTACTAATTTATTAATTGTATGTGTTAGTAAAAACGATGAAAAACGTTTTAAATTTCAATTTTCAACCTGCAACTGGTAACACTTAATTTTAAAAAAAAATTTTACAATATTTTATTGTATTTACACTAATGATTACTATCAATAAGAGTAGTCTTATGAAATCATGATTCATTTTTTGCAGACACTAATTCGTTATATGTATATATACATTATATTCTTAATTTATGAGGTCTTTAATCAATTATCTCCTCCCTTGTGTTTTCTTTTTCAGCTTAATATTGATTACTAATGATCATCAGTCAGAGAAGTTTAATTAATTCTTGATGATCATTGAACTAATGACTCGTCAACAGCACAGCCGTTGTAATTTTATTTCTTTTTATACATTTTTCACTCGGAATTTTTGTTTTCTGTAAAATTGACTAATATGCCGTTCCCAGCATCCACCCAATCCTCCGAAAATAGTTTCTCTCTCAGAATTTCCCTCTCACAGAGATCCTCATTCGTAAGTGTACTCTCAGTGATCAAATTATTTCTCTTTTCCCTTCTTTTTACAATTAGAAGTTCAGAGTCTTCAACAGTGTCAGGTAACACCTTGTTCATGGTCTCAGGCAAAATGAGAGCAAGTCCTCCAGACACCAAACAAAGCATTCCAATAATTATTACAGGAATGGTGACTGGAAAATACTTCCCCTGAAACAAGAATCATTTTCTGAGTTATACGAACCATATACTTACAGGATTCATGAAAATGTAAATATCTTTGGGTCCAACGTTCTCTAGCGTAGAAATAGTATAAGAGTATGCCTCACCGATAACAGGAAGTGTGGCGTACACAAACTACCGATTTTTGCAAAAATTGTACAGATACCCAGACAAGTTCCCCGACCAACTGTTGGGAATATCTCGATCGTGTATAAATAAGCTATGGAAATGGTACTTATCACTGTTACTCTACCAAACAGAAGCAGAATGGTCTTCGTCAGATCTAAAAAACATTATTACAGTTTAGCTAGTTTCTTATTTTGTGAATACTATTGTGTATTTCCAAACAATGAAAATCGATTATTTTAATTTGAATTATTTAAATTACGTACCACTTCCAAATGTAGGATTCGAAAGAACCATTGCAGCGACTGTTAATATGCAAATAAAGCCATTCAGTGATTGGTAGACAGACATCGGTATTCGCCTACCATATCTGGATAACACGAAATAGATAAAAACGTAGGCTGCAATTTCCAGAGCCCCTCCGAGGGCAAAGTTCACGTGTCTGTCTATAGGAAAATTTGGCACTAGTGTGAGGAAAACGTGGTAGGCTACGGAACAGGACAACCTTGAAGAAGACAAAATTTTGAGTACTTTTTGTTCTTTAAAATTCGAAATCACGTAATAGCTACAGAAAGATGAACACTGTTAGAGATTTTACCATTGACAAACCATCACTATTCCATATTTTCTCATTAATCTAGAAACAAACAGCTCTTTTAGCTCTTCTTTCAGTGACATGTGCGCGTTACTCGATTTTTCTTCGTCACTTTTCTTTTCTCCATTTTCTTTCGATGTCTCTTTTTGAGCAGAACTTAACTCCACATCGTTTTTCGAATGTCGATTTGTGAGTGGTTGCGATAGAGATTTTAATTTTCGATGATTTCTAGAACTTGATGGAGTGTTTAACTCTTCTGGTTCTCCATTTCGCTGAGGAACTTCCGGTTGGGTGACCTTGCTCTCTAGATTTTCCGAAACTGATCTCGGAGGTGTGTCTAGGAGGCGACAGAAAAAAATACTTTACTTCATATAGAGATTAAAACAGGAAAAAGAATATTTAAATAGAAATATAAATACAAATTCAAAAGTTTGAGAAATGCCAGTGATTCCTAGAAGAGTAAAAGTCTGCGAAAATTTTTGAAAAATTTCAGTTGCGTAATCTCGTAAATTTCAATTATATAAATATTCTTCCTACTTTTCTTACTTTGATTTTTTTGTTGTTCAACAGTATTGGCATCATTGATCAACAAGTTAGTAGCTTCTTCTTTAACTTCATCATTTTTTGATTTTTTTAAATCCACACAGGAAGTACGCGATTTCCTTTCTGGTTTAATCGGTGTAATATTTTCGGAAACAGTTTCCATTTCAGCTGGAGCTTCTTTGTGCAATCTTTTGCAGCAGGTATTATATTTTGTGATTCGTTCCACTGCCATTTCCGCCTCGGTTATTTTACCTTTCGCTAGCAACCATCTTGGGGACTCTGGTATAATCCTGATTTGAATTTGTAATGTAATTTTTTTAATTTGCAATTAAACACACTTTAATCATGAAAGTATTTAGATTTAATTCAATAAATTAATAAGAAACGGCTATACTAATACTCTGAATTTAATTAATTTAGGTCCTTTTTTGTAAATAATTACCAGATGTAAAGAACAGTTATTGCAGTGGGAACTGAAACAGCCAATTGCAGGATTCTCCAGTCGGGTATGATGTAACTGAGTGCAGCCAGGAGCACTAAACCTACAGCCCAAGCAATTTGCATAATTAACGCAACGTAAGTTCGAGCTTTTGCAGGGAACAACTCCAAAGAAAGAATATACGTCGAGTTCTGCAGACCCTGAGCGAAGACTCCTTGGAGGCTGCGGAGGGCCAGGAAGGCGGGATAATTCTAAAATTTGAATTCTGCGTGAGAAAAATTCTAAAATTTCAATCCTGTGCGAAAAGAACTATTGAAATTTGAATTTTATGTAAAAAAAATTGTGAAGAATTTGAATTCTATGTGAGGAGAAGAAAAAGAAATGGGAAATGAAGAATAAGAAGTGGAGGGTTATAGAGATGGACAAGAAAGGTTGAGAAACCCTGTCCTAGACCAGAATATCCCCTAATAAATTAAATCACTATTTAATCAGTGATTTTTTACCTGCACCGCGTACAACGCAACAGCCATCGTCCCCTGTGTGTACAAGCAAATCGCCTGAACAGGAAGCCTTCCTGTACGATCAGCCAGAAGTCCAGCGATCCAAGCGCCCATCGCAACCCCGATGTAATACACAGTGGGTCCAAGAAACGTCAAGTATCTTTTTTCACAAATTAATCCCCACTCTGTTACCACGCTGTTTTCCCCAAACTCTGTTGCGAATTGGTAATCGCCTAAACAGGGTTCCGAGTCACAGCTCCGTTTCGTTCCATTCTTCTCCTAAGACCAATTGTCTTTTTAGGCAAAAGCATAACAAAAGTGCGGAATTTCAAACTTGATTATGGTTTTATAAAAAATCTGAGAAATGATACATTATCAGAAGAAAAAAATCTACTAAAAACGTGAAATTTTTAACTTAATTTTGGAGTTTAGTAGAAATGTTTTCTTTCGTTATGCTACTGTGCAGTTGAAATTAAAGGAAAGATGAAACTTTAACGAAAGGTAGAATGCATTTTGCGCAAATTCCTTTTTAAGCCTCAGAGGACTCACCTGGCAGTGATACTCTGGCGTGTAATTATGAAAGAAAGGTAACGCGTGGCTCATTGCGACAATTACATAATTAACACCCAGTAGGAGGACGATGACCACTTGGAAGCATCCGATTTTCACTTCCTCGGCCTGCATCTCTTCACTTTCTCTGCAGAACTGCAACGTGACCACTAACACCAAAAGAGGATACGAAATGTGGAAGAAAAATCCATGGGGAGACGCGGCACAACTGGAAAACTCTCAGCCCGCAGGAGCACTCGTTCACTCTTTTTCAGCTCTGAAGAAATCTTCGAAGGGGACCAAAAACGCGTGTTCGGCGCATTCCGCTCCGGAGCGTCGTGAAAAATCGTCGCGACGCCCACGCAGAGTGTCATCCGCGAGGGTAAAACGTGCACTAACGAAGAGAGTCCCCTCTCTCCTCCGCCCTATCCTCGCGAGAGGATAGCACGAAACAGGAACCGATTCCTAGCGGTGCTGAATCGGAGGAGGACAGAAAGCTATTGTTTTACGCCTGGCGACACGTATCCCATTAACGCACCCACGTCACGGGAAAACGATCTTCTGTCAATAATAATCGATTCTTAAATTGACGTAACGCAATCTTACGTGTCTGCAGGAAAGATTCGCCAGCCGAGCTTCCTGGTGAATCTGAACCAATGAGGGGTCGGAAGAGAAAGAGATTAAGGCTTGAATCAACCCACGAGATTCGCGGGGAATAAATTTCTCAATGATCGTAGGACTTGTTCAGATTGGTCAAGTTACTTGAATTTAAGCATTGAATGTGTAATTGAAGGCAATGAAAAATTGAAAGGACCTCAACTTTACTGAAAGTTTGAAAGGATATATTAAGACAAGTGAGTAGCAGATTCACATTGATTGATCAAGTTCTCTAAAAATGATTTGAATTCAAGTTCTTAAAAATTACTTGAGTTCAAATAATTTGACTAATTTGAACAAGCTTCTATTTGAATGTTGCCAAACTTTATTTGATATGAATTCATTAGTAGCCCCACAGTTTTTTTGTAACAAGGCAAAATCAAGTCATTAATTAATGAAGTATAAAAAATGAGATCTTCACACTGTATTGACCCATCGTGAGCTCATGGCGAGTAAATTCTGTGTCACGTAGCATTCTAAGAGATCAAAACAAGAGTTTGAAATTCGTGTGTGTGTCACTCGAGCACGTGCTGAAAAGTTTACTGTGTCGTAACAACTGTTCAAACTTAAATAATAGCCTGACAGGGTCTATGAACTCTCTGAACGCGCGTTTACTTCGTTCTATGTGTCTCCATTTGCAATGAAAAGTCCTATTGATGAGTATTGATCGTTTCGTTTTACTGAATCGCGGCTTCATTGATGAGAACTACTATTGATTCTTACTACCAATAATTTTGAGCTGAGATCGAGAGACTTCTCATGTAAAGGTCTTAATATCAAATATTATTAGATTTTGTGGGACAAGATGGAATTATTTTTTTTATAGTATTTTAAAAATGTAAAAATTACTCTCCAATTGCGATTTGAGGATAAAAGCGCATGGTACGCAAGATTTAGCCCTCGTCACGTACTTTGAGCATCTAGTATTAACTTACATGACAGTGAATGATTTCAATAAAAAATCAAAAGATCATATAAAAGAAAGTTACTGAAAAAAGACTAAAAGAGAACCACAGATTTAAAAACACTGAGTCTAAAAAGAAATTGTACTTTCATTGTAAAAGATTGCAAATTTTAGCAAAAAATTACCAGCCATCAGTGTATTAAGCAAATAAGTATGCAGTCATTATCATACTTGTATTATTGAATATCATAAAAATTGTCTGCATGAAAAGTAATCCAATGACGTCTTGCCAAACCATACTTAGGGCATGGTTATCTTGATGGAGGGGTACAATCGTCTAGCGACAGTGTTTCCTTCGTTTCTGGAACTGTTTCTGTATGCAAAGAACGTCACATCCGGTCCCCAGCGCATCCTGCCTTTCATTAGAGGTTCCTCATGCTAGCTCGAAGGAAACCCTCGGTTGTCCTTCGACATCGCCACGAATCGAGCTATGTCATTAACATTGTCGTTCACGATTCCCGATCGTTTCACGGTCATTGTCGGAATGCTACATGGCTTTCATTTCCATTCAATCGTTTGAGGACGATCTTTAACCATCGCAGGTGATCGTCCCTCTTTCGAACGAAGAAAATATACTGTTTGATCGGAGAGTCAGATAACGATTTCACATTTAGGTTTCAGAAATATTAGAAATAATAATACTTCTGAAGTTCTGCAAATTTGAACTTTATTTTCAATAATATAAGACACTTTATTTAGGACAATTCATAAAATATAACACTCCACTAAGTTTTCAAGCATTTGTTCATAATTTACGAATAGGTAAATTAATATTTAAATTAAATTAGTAAAATTCTACAGAATAATGTAGGATTTTACAAGAACTAAATATGGCGGCAAGTAGTAAGGAAATCTTCTTTGGTGGTAGCAGGACGTGAGTGCTTAAAAAAAATTAAAAACATACTGGAACCTATACCATTAAAGGTACAATTAACATTTAATATGATAAATATTAAAGACAAGAAAAAGACAAAAATTGAGAAGGATCAAGGATCATTTTTCACATGCACCCCTCAGTTTCACCAGAATTGAATCAATCAGAAATATGAATACGATAGAAACAGGATTTCAAAAGAACTAAATATGGCAGCGTGTTCCCACTTAGAAGGGGAGCCTTCTTCGGTATGCATCGGTGGTAGTAGGGCACAAATATTTAAAACGAACGATGTGTTGACACTTTCACAATAGTCTTCTCTTTGCGCTGAATTCCTGCTGAAGATTCAGCCGTGACTGTAAGGCACCCAAGCACGTATCGCATAAGCCCAATGACCTGGATGCCTTTTTTCGTCATGTACCGTTACAGTAGAATAGCTTAGCTTCTGCGATCATGGCACAGCCACTTATTTCACTTTGTCTCCGTCCTTCACCTGCTCGATAGCACATTACCTGTGCTCTATGGGCAGTGAAGTTTAACGAGAAGATAGTCCGATTTCCGCAAACACTCGACTCCCTCAGTTTTTCTTCCTCGCTCTGTGGACTCGGGCACACTTGAGCCACAAGAAACCAGGGAAGAAATAAGGAAGGGGAATACTTAATTAAACAGTGGAACCTGATTAAACCGGAAGCTCGAGATGAAGCTCTCCGTCGCCTTGGCGATCATCTTCACCTGTGTCTTTGTAAGTCCATCACTTTGAAAAAAGTATAGCTAAATCTGCATCTAGTCTTTATATTTATTATTCTGTTTAGTGTAATTCTATGTCACTGGGTTCGTGGAATTTACCACAAACAAGGTTTAAAAACACAAACATTCTTATGCAATGAATCGTCATGAATCTCCAGAGATTTGTGATTATAGATCTACTCTAATCCTGTGGTAAATTCTACCTGCTGAACTTCTTCTTGTCACTGCTCTATTTCTATTATTGTAGACTCCCCTTCTGCTAGTTAAGTTTACTGCTGAACTACATGTTCCACTCTAACGATTTAATGGCTAATTAACAGATCCACTGCGTCGAGGGCAGAGCGAAGAAGACCACGCAATTGTCTCTTCAGAGTAAAGAGACCAACGTGGTGAACTTCATGAGGCTGCTGATGCTGAGACTCGTTTTTGGAGTCGCTTCGGCGATGGGTCTCGGGGAGAATTTGTCTGGAGTCCTCGGAGGAATCTTTGTGCCACCTGGAGCTGATGATTACGGTGATTACGCTGACGATTATGTACCAGAGTTATTTTAAAAAAATTGTAGGAAGGTTCGAATAGACACGGGTATACGGGACATGAGTCTCGGTTTAGCACAATAATTAACAAGTAGTTTCTTAGATCTAGGAAGCTCAAAGTGTCGGAGTCATTGGATTTCAATTAGGAGAAAAAAATAAAGATATTAAGTAGTAGGAAATTATTAACTGTAGAAGCTATGTTTTATTAGTTTTAAATTTCTTGAAGTCTTTTACCTCACGTTGGGCTTCCTTGAATTAGACCAATTAAAATGTTTCGGTAATGATTCTCTGTACAGTTTTTGCTTTTAGGAAACATTTTTTTAGAACGATTTTTACCCTTTATCAGTATTTTTAAATTAAGGAAAGAATTATGAAGAAAATTTGTGTTAAATTAAGAATATAGGTGCATACGGTTGAATCGTACGACACTGTTACTCTTAGAAGAGTATGAATAATGAAAATTTGTATTACAAAATTTTCTTGTTATTGAAGAATGAGTAGATTATTAGAGAGATATTAATAGACTTGTTTAACACGTTCGCTACCATTGTCACATTATATAATTTTTACATTATTTATGTACTACGTAATATCTGTGACAATTTTTTATCGTATTATCACAGGAATAAATAAAGTCTGCTGTTCATATTTATGCCGACAATTATGAAAGTAGTACAAGTAAAAAATCTAAAAAAAGTTGAATTTATCACTTACTTAGAATTGCATTAATTTACATTACAAGGCAAAGGATAAATTTAATCGTTTTAGGTTTTTAACTCAACAGAAAGCTTAACTTGTTAGTTATTAACATAACTTGTTTGTAGCTATAAAATTACAAAAAACAAAATATGATTTATTATGGATACTTTTTTCAGTCGAACAAGATAGCAAACGTTTTTAATTTTGCAATCAGCATTGTTTCGACCTGATTTATACCTGTAATAATAATTATTAAAATGCGGATGTTAACGTAAGTAAAATGTGTACAAATATCACACGCATGATGTATGCTTAATTTTAACTGAAATGAGAACAATAAGCTGAACATTAATTAATTAATTATTTATTTATTTATTTATTTATTTGTAAATAATATTCAAGTAACTTATGTATTGTTTTCTAAAACATTGGTGCGTCAAAAAGCAGTTTTACAATATTTAAATGTGACATAATTGTTTTTCGTACACACCGAGGTTTCGATGCAATAAAATTTCATATATTTATAAAACGTTTCTGTTTTATTCATTTACCGTGTTATTTAAACATTGAATATTTAAAAGAAAATATTTTGAGAAAAATAGGATCGTTCGAAAAATTGTGAATGTAATTGTATTTAATTGCAATATTAATTGTAAGTGTAACTATTTAAAGACTAGTTACTTCCTTATACATTAAAGTGCTATATAGTGTATAAATAAATGATTATCCTTTATAAATAGTTAAAATATATTTTATTTGTGATTTGAGATTTAAATATACATAATGACAAAATTATAAAAAATTTTGAAACATCATTTTATGTTAATATTGGTGTGGTACCAAGTGTATGAATCTTTACTTGACGATTTGATATTGTGTAGATGTATCTTGTTGTTTCTGACAAGTTATATTCTTTTCTGATATGATCTGTCTTCCAATTAATTGTAATTTTTCCACATACATCACTAGAATATCCTGATTCCAAAGGATCAATTGCAACATATAAATGACTTATGTGTTTTAAATAATGTGAAAATACATTTGGAATGCAGTCTTGTGATTCAGATTTATAAGTATGCATTACAATACAAATTTGTAATATATTATCCAATTGAAGAAGTGACCTTAAATATCTTATATAATACACAGGACTTTCCAAGTTAAATCCAAGATCGTAAAGATGGCTTAAATCTTCAATTATAATTGTCACTGATTCATTAGACTCCTTTAGCTTATGATATTCATCCTTAATAATTGTAAATAAATTATGAACTATATTAATGTTAGAATTAGACATTAATTTAGTCAATGATATATTTAAATTAGGAGTTGGTTCATTTATGGATTCGATATTAGATGCAATAATCTTCATTGGTTCGATAATTTTAATCTTACCTTGTTCTTTTAATAGTGTAAGATTATATCCAAATTTCATACCCATGTTATGATAATGATTAAGGGTATTATGAAAAAGGACAAAACAGATTCCACTTTGTTTCTTTAATGCATTGAGAATGATTGAATTTAATACAAAGTTTGCATTGCTCTCGTGTTTTTCTTCAATTAAAATTAATTTTCCACTCATATTTACTTTATCAATACCAAGTATGTTAGACACTGAATCCATTGCAGTATAAATTTATACTAAAAATAACAAAAATATTCGATTTTAAACAATGTATTAGATGACATTTATACAAATAAAAAAGTTGACATCATTATTTCATTATAAAATTATCAATTTTAATCATGTTAATCAAATTCATACATTGTATAAAAAACTAGTAGTATAAACAAACTATTTATATTTGCCTATGTATGATTTGCACAACTCTAAACAGATCTTTTGTTAATTAAAATTAAATTTAAGCACAGGATACAATGGGATATACCTTTGATCTAAACTGATCTAAAACTTAGACATAAATATTTATAAATAGGTATGTAGGAAACTAAATTTTAGGTTAGAAACATAAGCAATATCTTGCATTTTCATTGACAGCTGAAATTCGCTCAGAGGTGGCGCTAGAAGATCTTTGATGTTGCGATTCTCGCCTTTATGATCACATCATTATAAAATTCGTTCTTTTTAGGATATTTATTTGTTGTTTCAATATTCATTCAATAATCATATAATGTATTATTTTTTCATTTATCTAGAAGGCTGTCAAACCACCTTACCTAATTACCAGAATATAATTAAGATCAAATTTGCCAGGAATATAACAACACTATGATGTGATTCTGTTTATTGATACATTTTCAAAGAAAAATAATTTGCATCTATTTACGTAAATTTTTATCACAAACGTTCTGACAAAAAGATTGAAATATTCATATTTTTCATCAAGAACTATAATAAGAACAATAATTAATTAGTTGTTAATTAGAAGTTTGTAGACAGACAAATGATTGTTATGAAATCGAAATCACTGATTAATCATAAATCATAATATTCAGTGCTTGGTTCCCGCTCTTTTGATCGGGAAGATATAAATACCCCCGAAGAACGACGAATGTCTCACTCACACCGGAACTTCCTGAGGGTGCGGATCGTCTTGGAAGTTCTTTGGAGTGGAAGGGTCTAGGTCCCTGGACTACCCTAGGTTTCACTGGACCCCCGCTGAACCCCTTGGACTCTTTTGGACTCTGCTACATCCTCCAAGACTCTGTTAGACCATTTAAGACCATCCTGGACCCTAGGCTTTTATTGAAGTACCATAGTTGTTGGACTGCTGCCACCCTGGACTACTTTAGATCCTCATGGACCCTGCTTGGACCCTGCTAGACCCTTCTGGACTACTGCCACTCTGAACTACCCTGACCAGTGAACAACTTGCCCATTTTTCATCTTGAACCATTTGTAAGTTTTGCCCAAATTCTACTCCTACTTACCTTATCCATAATGTACATAGTACAAAAAGCTATATTTTTCTGTTCTGCTATAAATATAATACAGACAGGGGATAATAAAAAAGACAATTGTTTTGTGTACTTTCCTTTGTAATCATTACCATGTCATTAATACATTTTCACAATCTATTACATACGTCAAAAACAAATAGTTGTTTAAATTTAAAGTATAACTTTTTTATTAAATAGTTTTTTTTTCTCCTATAGTGCAGAAATTGTATAATTGCGTATGGATACATTTTTTGGCACAGTACACTTACAAGTATAAAAATAATGCAATTTTATTTGAACTCCAATATAATCAGTCAATTCTATTTGTCACTTATCTAAATATGGTTTTACCTGTTACCTTATACAGATCGTAATAATTTATAGTTATGTATACAATATAGCTTTTTATAAAAAGCTTTAAACCGTAAAGGGGGCTTGTTTGATAGCTTTCAAAAATAGTTATTTTACAGGGTGCAAATTACGTGTGTTTGAATATTTTAAGGGGTAGTAAGGAATTTTTGTTAATTGAAATGGATTATTGTAACGTAATTTTCGGACATTTTTTAATAGAATATTTCGTTTTCTATTTAAGCTTTCCCCTTCTATTTAAATTTTCCCTGCTACCCCTCAAATACTGAAACTTACATTGTTCATACCCTGTATAATATTACACATTAATGGTCTATGCTATGGTATATAACTATGGTTTAAAGTATATGTTTAATATAATAGTTTGTATATATATCTCACGATTACTAATATTAAAACCCATACAAATTAATTTGTTCTATAATACACACACAAATTCGTAAATGTATAAATCTCAGCTTCTTTGATAATACTTTAATAAGCATTAACAAATCAAGAATGCAATTTTTCGCATATTTCAGGTACATAATATAATTGCTTTCTAAATATTCCTTATATACACATTGAACGCGTAATTTTCTGCTGATTACAAATGTTTAATAGTTAACTAAACCTGCATTAGCTACATTAATAAATTTGATAATCTCATAAGTGGCCGAATCATTTGAAACCTACGATAACATTCGTCATTCTTTTCACGCATTTAAATTAATGGGTTGAAGACGACGAACATTTGCATGAATTTTTGTCAAAATCTGTTAAAATATAACAATTGTCATTATACAACTAGACAAGGGATAATAAAAAAACCCAATTATGGAGAAAATTAAATTTAAAAATTTGTTGGGCGTATTTGTACCTAACTGTCGTTTCACTCGATGTTCATACAAATGAACTGACATCTATTAATGACGTCATTAATTAACATTTATGTAATTGAAAGAAATTATTGAAAATGTCGCCCCTATTAACGCTCAAAGGTTACTACTGCATGAATAAGTCTTATTATGTTTTGAAGTTTCATTTGCTGCAAAGTCTTCGTGATTTTTATCTGTAAACAGTTTACATTATTTTAGATATACTATTTAATATACAATTAATACTATTACTACCAAAGAAGTAAAGACTGGTCCGTACAATTATGTTTTATATAGGTATATTTGAGTCTTTAGAATCATGTCTTTTATTCATTTGTGTTAAATAAAACTAGAGGAATGTATTTATTACGGAAGTGCAAAAGTTTTACGATTAGTCTTTTTCTCAGAGGTCATTCCCTCTAAACCAATTTTTTTTCGCGATGGAGTTTGAAATTCGCCAAAAATATGGCAAATTATACACAGTGAATGAAAATATTTTGAAAACTGAAAAAAAGAAAGAAAAATAAGACAAACTTTTGCATGATTATCCCTAATGTTAATGAACATTATTTCTATACATTTTTGTAGACATTTTTTTAAAAACCTGCAATTTTGGCACTTCGATAGTTCTAATTTCAATGTCAAACACATAGCCAACAAATTTTCGAATTCAATTTCCTCGAAAATTGATAGCTTTTTATGAAAAACTTTATTTCTGCATATCGAAGCTACTCGTCTCGTGTTATCCTCTATATTTAAATGTTGACAAAAAGACATTATTTAATTAGGAAAATCTTTTTACTACGACTGCAAACATGAAAACATAAATTGTACAAAACTTTATTCATTTAAATATGTTCCCTTTTCAGTATGTATTTCGAAGTTTTGCATAATTGGTTCTAAATATATTTATTCACCACTTAAGTTTTTTAGGTAATTTCAAATGATTCGGCCACCGCTAAATGAACATTGAAGGATTATATACACCTAAACAGTCAAGCAAAAACAGATCCTAAATCAATTATTGTACTTTTATTAATTACCACATATATTCGAAAATATGTAGATTGAAGTCTTTTAAATAAACAGTTAGTAAAAAGTCTTTTCGTAAAAAGTATATATATATATATATATGTAACTATCTATGTTTTCTTTATTATTCTTGTCATAAATTAGAATTAGAAGATAAGGCAAGAAAAAGGATTTCTAAAAATAAAGACTAATTCAAAATTGAATACAACTAATTTCATATTACTACAGAGAGCATTTATCCAATCTTTTAAATAAATCTATCAAGTATTTCTTGAAATATCGTACCTACTACCTTGAAAGACTTGGCATGATACACGATCAAATATTCTATTTTACCCTCACGCTTCATGGATGAGGCAAGTCATATCTACAATATAATATAATATAATATAATTTCTATAATTGTACATTTGCATCAGATAAACAAACGCAACCGAGTTCTCTCCTTTGATCCTTATACTATAAACATAGAGTCTGCCGCGAGGAATGAGTCTGACTAACAATAAAAAAGAATAAACGATAGCATGATGCTGTATATTTAAAAAGCAAATAGAATATATTTTTTCTCATGCTAAGAATTCTGAAATTTTTTATTTGTCTATGTATTCCATTGGCATAGCAAATTTTAATTGTACTATTAATTATCACACTAGAGTACACCAATGTTTTATAGGTTATAGGTCAGTATTTAAAAAAAGAAAATAAACAATTGTATTGATCTTGGGAACACTACACTTAAAACATTTTTTGTAAGAATATTAGCAAAAAAAGCATTCGATTTTACATGAGAACGTGTCACAAAAATCGTAATTATGTTTTTTACAGGTCCAAATAAGTGATCAATGAAACTATTTCGGTCATCTAAAATAATAATGTATTCTGTATCGACAAAGTATTAGCATATATAATACTAGTTAATTTTAAGAGAACTGTAAAGAAAGGTAGATTTTTATTGGAAATACTTGGATCTGCTGCTTTTAAAAAAGGAAGACTTTATTCGGAAATATTCAATTTTATTACTGTTTAGCGAAAAGGAGTTTGCAATCATCGGAAGATTTTTCGCATATTGAAGTATTCCTTATTTATAAACTTTAATAACTCTGAAAAGAGCTACTATTTTGTTTAAATGTATTGCACGTGATTATTGCTTTCTATTAGGATCTTCAATCGTAATTTAAATAAACAATAGTAACATTCTTAGTTTTATAATGAAGTCTTTTTCATAGAAAATCTTATTCCTATTATAAAAATAACAATATTCATTGTTCCTTTATGGTTCTCTTAAATTTATACATATATATCAAATATCAACACTTTGACTAAACACAATACATTATTATTTAAAATGTTTAAAAAGAGGGATGAGTTTCTCGAAACCTCGAAACCCTTCAAGATCCCAAAAAGTTTCGATTTTCGAGAATTTAAAAATTCAGTTCAAACCCACCCCTACTTAAAATAGTCTAACTGATTTCTTATGAAGGCTGACTTTTGTCAGACAGATCTCATTAATTCATTACAATATTTTGTACTAAGAAGAGAGGAAATTCCAATTTTGGTCAGACGAGGGGAGAACATTGTTTCTTCAATTGGTCATCGAGCGACAACTATTTTAATCATCGACGATCAAATCAGAACGTGCTCAGAACTCGTTAATTCCTACTCTGCGCCCTAACACGTTATCAGATCCACAGATAATATACCACATCTTGTAGTACATTAAATGATTTTGTATAAATTTAACCCTAATATTTTTCAAATATCTTTAAAATTCGATATTACCAGAAAGTGCAAACATATAAAATCGACACTTTCCGAACATCTAAGTGTATATAACCCTTTAACATTTCAAACACATTATTTACTGATTGAAACTAATTAAAAAAAAAATTATTTCTAAAAACACATTGACTAAATGCAACTATTTATCAGAACACCTATATTCAAATCTGTATTAAAATATCTGGTTTCTAAAGTCCTTGGTTTAGAAAGAAGACAAGGTGAAGAAACATTTTCATAGCTCTTCAATATGAGACTTTAATAATTTCTGTAAAGATGGCACTCCTGGTGGTACAAGATTATCTGCGGTTCTAATTGTTGGAAAGACATGACTTAATATTGCATAATAATGAAAACCAGCTGCTGCAGCAACAAAGAGATGCCAAATTGCGTGTGCACAAGGTATTCTACCATCAGACTTAAAAAACACCAGGCCAAGTATGTAAATAAGTCCACCCATTTTTAGTTCAGCAATGTTGTAGTAATTATACTGTAAGTACAAAGGTAAACGTTTTATGTAATTCATGTGTTTTTCTTTGCCATGCATTTGTTATAAACTGCTATTTCAATGGGTTCGTAAATAAGTACTTACAACATTAATTATTGCTACACTAGGACCGATTCCCATAACTAAATAGAAAACAGTTTCGAGCATTTTGTATCGTTCGTGGAAAATTTGTTGATAAAGTATTCCTAACACCGCCATAATCCAGACCGCGTAACGCATTGTGAATAGCAATTCGTCGTGTGGGAAATGGTCTACGTTTAACCAAGGGAAATAACTAGCAGCAATAAAAATATAAATCATAGCGCGATCGCAACGGTGTAGAGCATCCCTAAGTTGCCTGTAATTTAACTTCGTGTCAATGTCACTTTTTATCAGCGTCTTTTAACTACATATCATTTACAAGCGACATGGTACTTAGACCCTAGGTGCATCCAGTTTATTCATAAATACCTGTTGTGATTGTACAAGTGTACGCTATGGAAGAAAGTTGACACTGCAAAAACAAGAATCAGAGATGTACCGTACACATAAGCTGATACTAATTGTGTCCATGTTGTGGAACGACGGATAAGTTCGAGACTACCAATAATAGATGGCAGGACCCAAATTCCATGAGTAGCCACATTTGCTACATGCTCTATTGAGGTAGGTACATACGCTTCGTTTGTACATGCTCGTGGGTTCATCCATTTTATTCTGAAAACATTTCATTTGTTTTTATGTAGTTTAACTCTACACAATATTTATTACGATTTACATTTACATTATTTGACTATACAACTTTGTACAACTAATTACAATTATTTAAATACAAATTTATTATCATGCTTAAATACGTATGTACATAAATACAAAGTACGAACAATGTACGTTTCGATATCTTAAGGAATGGTAGAGAAACTCAAATAGATCACATCTGTAGTCAAATGGTCAAATCTGATGCCATTTTTTTTTTTTTTTTTTTTTTCAAAAACCAGATCTGTACTTTTTTATATGTGTATAGATGAGATCCATCGCCTCGTAGAAGATAATAGCTGTATATTATCTAGTTCAAGAACAAAGCAAGATATAAATTCATGACATGTGGATTTACCTATCGGTTTATCTAACTTGGAAAATCATGACATATCAGGTTTTGCCATCTGACTGCAGATATATTGTATTACGAAATGTTAGATCTGCTTCCGTTTTACAGTAATAATGTCTTAAACTTAACATGCATGTATACTAATCGAGTAATCTAAGTATTCTAGAATCTTAAGAGTACATTAGTAAGCACTAACACATTCACTATATCTTCTTTGATTTAATTACAAAACTTCCATATCCACGATGTGTAGCCAATTTGTCGTACTTCCACTCACACTATACTACAACCCCCACTTTTTCACAGATGCTACGTTCGCGAGCGCTCCACGAGCACCGAAGAACGCTCTTGATAGAAGCAATTGTTAAATAATTAACGAAGGTCTGACCAAGAAGATCTTTAGGGTACTTCTTGATTTCTTCTTTATGCACCTCAAGATATCTGTGTTGCCTCACTTCAGGGGCTTCAGGTCCCGTTAGGATGGATTCGGTACCATCCATCCCATTTTAATCCAGCTCAGAGCAAAATTTCTTACAGCTAAGACAGTCAAGGGAGGTCTTCCAGACCTATCTTCGTGATTTTGGTAAAGGACCTTTCACCATTGTCAACATATTTAGATTATTATTATACATGGTGTTTGACAAGAGGTATAAGAAATTCTTAAGGGAGATCTTACACAACAAAATAAGGTGGAAATCAAAAATGACAAAAATATGCTTGAGGTTTTGTTTCAGAGTTATTAATCGTTGAGAAAACATCTAAAGTACGCGTGGAGTGTGTCTGACTTAGGACTTATTCTACTGCCGACGCACTGTAGCCAGACACAGCAAAATCAGTAGAATAGGCCCCAAGTCAGAGACAATTCACACGAATTTGAAGCGTTTTCTTAACAATTAATTAATCTGAAACGAGGCTTCAAGCGTATTTTTATTTTAGCGAGCAGAATCACGCCTTAAAATGCCTAACACCTGTTGTCGAACACCCTGTATATACCTATGAGCATCCACTTATCCATAACAGCGTCGACGTTGTGCTGTTGCTATGCTATTATGGGTAGGTGGACATACCTACATTTAAGTTGCCTATATTAATGTGAATACGTCGATGTCGATCTGGTGCTATTCATGTACTGTGTCGTTAAGTGGACGATAACCTTAATTCTTGCTCGAACACTTGGTGGTTGTAGCTGTTGGGGGTGAATGTCTACAGTACCCTTTAATAAGCATTCAGTTACTTGGAAAGGGTGTAGGGCTTTGTGCCTCCCTGCTATATTAAATGTCTCACACGTGTAGTGCCTTTATTTTCTGTTATAAGAAGCAGTCTCTGTAATTCCTGAAGAAGTAAAGAAGTAAAAAAGTAGTCTTCGTTTCATTTTGACTTGACGGAAAATTTTCGATTATATGTAAAAGGTGATTCCCCTGACCAAGGTTCTTGTCTTGATGTACTTTAGAGTCATCCTGTGATTCCTTTAAGGTCAAAAATTAGATTTGTAGAAATTGTAGAATTGCGGAAGACAGCAGCTATTTTAATTGTATACATTTAGGTCCAGATTCCATGTCGATCACTAAGTTTACTTGTCTTAATAATAAATTAACTCAACGAAGAAGTATAAAAAACATTATTTGAAATATTTCTAATCGCGAAAGATAGCAATAGTACAGGGTGTTTCAAAATCATACATCACGACTATCACAGCTAGATTTTGTTGAAAAAGGTTTCTGCAAAATCCTTCTTCACCTAGTTCTTCAAGTTCAATTTTTTTATTGCATCGTGTTCTACTCATCAGTAGGGCCAAACTTCTTCTAAACTTTCTTTGATAACAATGGGACTATGGTCCGAAACTCAATCGTTCTTAAACAAATGTTAAATATTAAAGTTCTGTTAGTTCTTAAACTGACTGTATTTACAATTTATTTACATTTTATCAAACATAGATAGCTCATTAGTGATGAATCAGTCTGTTGTTGATACGTGAAATATTTACATTTAAACTGCAAACGACGCAAATAGACAGTCGTGTCTGACGATTTTCTGTCGCACGTAACTACCGCAGAAGTTATGAGTCAGTGTGTAGTTGACATCCGAGCTTAGAAATGTATCAAATGTATTGTGGTGTTATCGCAATACCCGTCAAATGTTATGTACGTACTATTGACGAAGCGAAAGGAAATTTTTTTCGCTCGAGAAATATACCGCGATTCTGTGAGACGTAATGGGAGATCGTTACCTCCAGAAAAGATTCTGGATCGATTTTCAGCGGCTGGACCAACAGTTTAGCGACGAAGAATTATCGATGCATACGTAGCACGTCATATTTCCATACATCAAGCAAATCAACCTCACGTCCATTGTCGGAAAGAGGAACAGGTCATCGCTCTTCCCCCTGTGCATCCATTAATGGACTTACGCAACATAACTCGACGAGTGGCTATCTCCTACTTGACAATGCGATGATAATTCAGAGAGAAGTCCTACACCCTCGCAGAATCCAACGCGCTGAAGCGCTGCAACCATTGCTCGACGAAATTTTTGCTACACGAAATGATCTTTTCGCTTTCCCATATCTTCTTTTAATTTACTTTTTACTTTCTCCTTTATTTGTTCAATTCCCTCGTTTTTTCACTACTAACAGATGGCAGTTTTCGGTTTGCTTTACCTCCTGCATTTTTCGAAACGAATGGAATGTGTTTGACACATGATGGATAAGACGTAGACGTCTCTTTATTTATTCCCTTCTCGATCGCCAGATTTATCTTTCTAGCGGTCGAGTGAAATTCTTTCTTTGAGGAGCGACGAAAGATATTGCTTGCAGTTCGGGTCAATAGTTCAGATCCGTTCAACGGCTGAATATCGCGTCGAAACTTTTCATCGTTTATAATTAATACTAAACAATGGCGAAAAAGTTTGTCGAAATGTTAAGACGCAACCTTTTTTAACAAATTTCCATCGATTGAAAAATGTAAAATTTAACTATAGTAGTCGTGAGATATAGTTTTGAAACATCCTGTACATATTTCTATTCTTTACCTACACCAAATTGAACTTATAGAATGCATTGTCTTTTCAGTTATGAATATATTAGATTTTTTGTAGGTAGGTTTTATAAAATTAATATTAATATTAATATCTCAATTGTAATTTATTAAGGGACACAAATAATGTAATTCACTACATGCATAAGTTTAGCTACATTTGGTAAATTCCAATGAATTGAAGTGTAATGTTGGTGTCTGATATAATTATATGCAGTACATGGTTTTTAATGCCCATAAAATTCTTGTGTACTATGTTAATACCTGTAATTATAACAAACAGATAAACTACATCAAGATTCTTGACTCCAAATAGCACAGATTAACTATACTCTTCTTTATAAATATTTTAGTCTAAAATTTTTTAAAATGTTAAGTTAAATATGTTGAAACCTTCTACTATTGTTCTCCATTATATTGTACAATTGAAGGTCTTTAATTATTAGCATAATATACAGGTACTTTTATTTTAATATTGTTAATGAACATATTTGGTTTTTGTGAGTTTTAAACATGTGCTGTATTTAAACTCTCTTATCACCTGTGTAAATATTTTAATGTATTTAAAATACTGTGCCAATAACAAGCATTAAGAAAGATTCCATTGAACTTTTTTTAAAAGTACATTATGGATACAATATGTTAATGTATGTACATTTTTTCCATTTCACAGATATGGACATCTACTTTATACGAAGGTATTCAGGAATCATTACTACTAAGTGTTTATGTAGTTAGGTGGTAAATTAAAACAACAACAATATAATACTGAATTGTGCATATTAGATTATAATTTTTAAAAGTTAAGGTACATCTCACATGAATTTTGATACATAAGTATGTACAATACCTACTTGTAAATTTACAATCGATGATAATATTCCATTTGTTCCAAAATATTGTAAAGATTCAATTGTTCAACTGTCCATATAACTTGGATTTTCCATAGTCAACATGAATTTAACCATTTGTCCACTTATAAGTAGAAGAGCAAGGCGTTCCATTTAAACATGACCGAATAAAATACCCAATGCATGCAATATTTAAAATTCTACTGGCAAATAAGATGAAATTGAACAATATATATGCAAAAAACTTACATAAATACAATAAAATTAAGATTATGTGAAAATAATACACCTGTTATTGAAGTGCATCCGATCAAACACATATATTTTACAGACGAAGTGTTCTATTAGTTTCCTGATGTAATGCACTTATGTATGGTTTCAGATTTATTGTGTAAGGAGTGTTTAAACTCAACAACTTATGTAAGAGAGTGAATTTTTTGGATTTCACACAGGTATGAAAATATAATACAATATGAAATAACATGCTACATAAAAACCCCAAACTGTTATTTTTTAAGAACATCTTACAAACATTATAGAAAGTGCAATGCAAATGTAATATGATTCTTAGCCACAATTAGAAATACACAAAACTGAAACATCGTTAGTGAATATCTTTGTGGAAATATTATATGTTAATTTATACAACTATTGCTTCGAGTTCTGAGTCAAATGATCAAATGAAACAATAGAATGAACTACGAGAAACAGGCAAACTATTAATTGCTATTAATTATTGTATCTTACTCTTTGATGCGTTGAACTTGCAAAAGATTTTTTACTGGTGCCGCAACAAATTGATGAAAATTAGATGTATCCATGACGTTTCTTGACAGATCAACAAAAGAGTATGCTTTCGATACAATCAATCGACTCGAATATTATAATATTAATTTATGTAGCAGTTATATTGCAACGTTTCTCATCTCATGGTTCCTTTTCAAATTATATGAATAGAGGAACGAATCAAGATTAACAAGATTATTGTTCATTCGAACTATTTCACTTCTTCATTTCCGATACTACCACACCGTCGTCCACCATTGTCACTGGTCACAGATCTACTAAAAGCTTGCAAGTGCTCGTGATGTGAGGGCGATAAAAGCGCGAGTCATAGACTATCTCGAGTCAAGTAGAAACAGTAGAGAACGATTTGATTGTATTGACATCAAACATTGAACTTTCGTTTAATGCCTTTCTACGATAGCATATTCATGTTCCACGTTATACGCGTGAATTTTAATATTCATGGTTCCCGAATTTAATTATTCAAATCTGGGAATCTTGTTTAAAAAACAATTACGGCGTTCGTGATTGAAACGAAAGCACATACTCAATACGTCACGCTCGTGTATCAGTTATAATTCAACGAGATAAAAACAGAATTTGAAAAACGTCGATGTACTAATTATTTTTCAAGCTTCTTCGTACAATAAAGGCCTGTACATTGATAAATATTTTGAAATCATTCCATTGTGTACGTAACTTGTTTTTTTTTTGACAAGCGAAAGAGATAAAACTATACGTGTGCACGTAACTATCATATTGTATACACTAGTAATTGAGAACTATTGAAAGAACAATGAAGAAATGATTTTTAGAGAACGATATTAAAATCATATTATACTTGACGATAAATGGTGGATATTTGTAGAATTTTTCATACGTTGGTTATTATTAAGGAGCAAAATATTGTAAAAATTCAAATGTTGGACGTTTCAAATTTCACAGCGTTCCGTCAGTTCAACTATGATTGTCAGCTGTTCAATGTATGGAACGGTGGCAGTATCAAGTAGTGTACAGCTGCATATAGTCAGTTGTAAGAATCATTCGATGTAAAATTTGTCATCTGTTTCCAAATACCGTCTAAGTTTGCGCGTGCGTGTATTTGTATTTACGTATGCACAGGTAAGAAAGAAGAGGTGCAGAAAGATAATATAAATAAAGTCAGAAAGGGATATAAAAAGAAATATAAGGAAGGGTGGACAAAGTGTTCTCGCACGCAGCAACCGTTTATGCAAAATCTTGCGCGTAACGTGGATGTATTGACGCAAGGATTAAAATACAGCATATCAGGACTAATGAACCTCGCAAATCAAACTGCTGATCCTCAAAGTGGTGTTTTCTTTGTTAACTTCAATCAAGATTGCACGTAAGTAACAGAAATCGCGTTCTGAGCGAGTCGCTGGGATTGTGGACGTTCTTCTTTGTTGGCTAACCTCCTTTTCGTTTCATACAAAAAAATACTGCACTTTTTCCTGAACGAGATTATGTACATTCCTAAATATGGTTCGGGATACTTTCATTTTCCACTAACACACAGTATCTCGTTCCTTTAATGTGCTCGTTCACGTGTATTTTTGTATATCTTTCACGATATTTCTATCGTCTGTGTTATTTAATCGTTCCTTTAACAATTAACTGCGTATTAATAATGCAGCACGTCAAATTAACTGTGAAGCCTGTCAACAAATTTTTATGTGTAAACACACTGTTCCACTACACTTTTTATGTAGCAAGCATTTTCATATTATATTTTATAAATATTTTGGGGTAGTTGGAAATCAAATAATAACATTTTCTCATTATTTTTTTCTACATAAATTACACACAACTCGTCCAATTATATAAATGTATTAATATAATTAACAATTATAATTGTGTATATATGTTTAACATATAGATATATGAGTAATATATGTTTTTTTTTATAGTTTATATAATGTATAATAATATTCAACTGTAAAATTTTTTGCAGATCTTTGGCAGTGGGATCAAAAGCAGGGTACAAACTATTTTCTTTAAACTCTGTTGATCATCTTGAAAAAATATATGAAAATGGTAATGAACTATAAGTAAAGTATAAATAAATATTTTGTATATATATTTGTTTATTATACAAATTTATTTGAATTACAGATTCTGAGGACATATGCATCGTTGAAAGACTATTCAGTAGTAGCCTTGTGGCAGTGGTCAGTTTATCATCACCTCGTAAACTCAAAGTTTGCCACTTTAGGAAAGGAACTGAAATTTGTAATTACAGTTATTCTAATACTATCTTGGCTGTGAAGCTTAATAGAGCAGTAAGTTTTTTGCAGATTTTTTATATGTGGAATTACCCTCAAATTTTCCCTTAGCTGTAATCTAATTGCCTATATATTTGAAATAATCAGCAGTTGCAAAGTATAATATATAATAGCAGTTTATTTTATTAATAAGAAATTTGTATAAGACTCTTCCACAAACATTTTTCCAAACTATGCAAAGAAGCAGCTGTTAGCTCATTTACTAATATAGATTTATACAAATGTGATATTGAACATATTACATTTACTTGAAATTTGAATAGAAAAAAGGCTCTTAAATCCTTTTTACAGGGTTTACTTATAGAATAAGAAAATTTTATACTTTAAATATCATAACATAAAAATATTGTATTTTGTTATTCAGTTTTCAACATAGTTGATACAAGCAAAATGATATAAGAGTGTGTAACAATTTACAGAGACTAGTGGTATGTCTGGAAGAATCATTATATATTCATAATATAAGGGATATGAAAGTGCTACATACAATACGAGATACTCCGCCTAATTTAGCAGGCCTGTGTACATTATCAATAAATAGCGATAATTGTTATTTAGCTTATCCAGGCTCAAATACAATTGGAGAAGTCCAAATATTTGACGCTATTAATCTTGTGAGTATTTCACAAAATTTAGTTAAGTTTTGTACATTTCAATAAACGTTTCGTTTTCCATTTAGCAAGCAAAGACTATGATTCCTGCACACGATAGTCCATTGGCAGCACTTGCATTTAGTCCTAACGGTACCAAAGTAGCTACTGCTTCTGAGAAGGGTACTGTAATTAGAGTTTTCCATGTAAGTCCAGTCATTCATATGGTACTAATTGTTTGTTCAGTTCTTAAATTTAGATGCATTGCTGAAGGTTCTTTATATCTCTGAAGGTTCATGATGGTACAAAACTGTTTGAATTTCGACGTGGAGTTAAAAGATGTGTATCTATAAGCAGTCTTGCTTTTAGCATGGATTCTATGTTTCTCTGTTGTTCGAGTAATACAGAAACAGTACATATTTTCAAGTTGGAAGAACCGAAGGAAACGTACGTAATTTGTTTCTATTTACCTAATGTTGTTACGTTTCAATTTTATTTTACTCTTATAGTCTACGACAAACCACAGAAGAATCACAATCGTGGATGGGATATTTGACAAAGGCTGTCTCTGCGTCAGCTAATTATTTACCTTCACAAGTAACTGACGTATTTAACCAAGGACGTGCCTTTGCTAGTGTCCATTTACCATTTCAAGGACTGAAGAATGTTTGTGCCATCACAGTGTAAGCTTCTTTTACTTTTTAATTTTGGATATATGAATATGTGTATTAAATTTTCTAAAATATATACTACTGTACAGAGTACACAAAGTACTCAGGCTGTTGGTGGCTAGTGCAGACGGTTATTTATATGTTTATAACTTGGACACGACAGAAGGTGGAGATTGTACACTTTTGAAGCAACATAGGTTCGTATTTTTTTACAATTTATCAATTAAATAATGAATCCTTTGTCTGAATTTTATTCGAATCATTTCTCAATTTTTTGCTAGTTAAAATATCGTTTTTATTTTTTTTTTACAGAATTTTTTCTATGTATAAATCACTAAAAAAATCAATTCCATCAACTTTATGATATAAAATATCTTAAAATTCAGTTTAAAATATGCAAATAAATATTATATAACAAAATATTTAAAGTACAGATTTTGTATTAAAACACAAATTGATGACTGATTTGTACAGATTAGATGGCAAACGTGACGAAGTAGATTGTGCTACCGTATCTACAGGGGGATCTGGATCTGGAGAAAGTAATGCAACAACAACCACACGAATAGTACAAAATGCAGGTATGACAATGTCATAAATACTTCCATGTACGTTGTATTTGTATATTATATTTCATAATCGAGCGAGTTGATGATAAAGATATATTATATATCTAAAGATTATTGAACATATTAAGATGACATCATATATAAAAATTTTTTATTGGAATATAAATCTAAGATTTTTGTAATTTAGTATACGTATATATTTTTTGTGTTAAAATAGAATCCACTTAAAGAATTTTAGACATTCGAGTATTTGTACTTACTTTTTACTTATTTTTTATTCTGTTCCCTATGATAACGCACGCATATAAGGTAGAACAGAGACTGTACAAGTGCAATTATGCTATTTAATAACAGAAATTTATATTATTTAAGTAGTTACGTTTAACAGAATTATACATTTTTAAATATTTTTAAAAATGTTAAATAGTTGTTACTGTATTTTGTAATATTGTCTACTATATAAAATTTTGCTATTCAATCATAAGTATAAATTTAGTTTTCATTATATAGTAAAATAGGAATATACAGGCTGATCTAGGAAATTAAAAGAGGTCGTATCTTTTTCTTGAATCTAATTAGAAAAAAGTCATAAAGGAAAGAGTTGAATGGCTTAAGACAGGCACGCTCAACAGACGCGCCAGACAATGCTCGCGAGCGCACTTCCAAGCTTTAAGTCCCCACTTCTCAATAAATGGGGACCCCCTACTAGTCTACCCGTGGTGGGGCACTCTATGAATGTTAGAAGCTGTTGGCTCATTATGTACGTAAACACCCTAATTTCCGCTATTATACCTGCTGCCCACTTCACTGTCGAAGTCACAGAGAGAACACTCCAAGATCATGTCCCAGATTTTAGTGAAATTTTGAACAATAAAATCCTGTTGGGTTTTAACCACTTAGGCTCTCAAAAAAGAGACAGTTGAGCATGCCTGGTCTAACAAGGGAAGGATTCCAAGTGTCCCACTCTGAGTTTAATGAGCTTTGGCAGAATGAAAACGCATGCTTGAAACGTAGATGCTAATAGTGGTTTTAGAGGCCTATAACCAATAGCTAAACAGTTCTCTGTTATACAGAAAGCTCTATCAAGAAATTCTTCTCCTTTTCATAGTACTCTATATTTTCTTGATATCCTCCTTGCATACCCTCCTTCTTCCCACAGCACTCCCAAATATTATTAACTATTAGTTATTGGCTTTCAAAACCATATACCATTAGCATCTGTGTTTGGAGCCTTATCACACTTCTAAAACTTATTAAATTTTTAGTGTACCACTGGGAATCCTTTCCTTGTAAGAAATCTATTTTCCTATAGATTGATAAAAAATTAAGTAATGAAAGTTATGAAAAATTTAATCAGCTAATACATTGTTAATAGACACTTATATCAGATAAAACTGTGCACATATTTACAGAGTATGATATAGAGAAGAATCGAAGGTGTACATAATATATATATTCTTACTACAATAATGTTTCACAATTCGTGTAGCTTTTCTGAACAACCTGCAAGCGTTCTTCGAGAACAGCTGCATTTCAACTTCAGGAATGGGCTCTTCTAGTCATCTGTTAAACTCTTGGATCACATATATCCTTCGATGGAGACAGTAAATGAGATAGAGCTCATAGAGCATGAAATAGAGCTTTAGCGAGGATCGAACGGTGCCCATTGCTTCAAACAAGTCTCAAATGATGTATGTGTGTCAACTACTAATATGATAATGATAAAAAAATTTTTACATTATATTGATAGATGACACACTAAGACGTCATTCGACATTTGATTCGAGCGACAGGTGACAAGACATAGAGCTGTGTCTTCACTGAAGCAACAACGAGGAACTTCCAAGTTTCCCTACAGATTTTTCCACGTCGTCAGCAACAAGAGGCGACAAGATGCTTCTCGCTGTTACTTCAGTGAAGACATAGTTCCACATTCAACAAATCTGTCCTCGAGCGATCCTAAAGTTGGTAGGGACGTTGAGCAAACATATTCTGAATAAGAAATAGCAAATGAATTGTAAAGCATTACTATATAAAACTAAAGAGAAAACAATTCTTTATGGGTGATATTACCAAATATGCAGATTTGATTTTGCAGATTAAAAGCTTAACAAGTTACACAAAAGTTTTGCTCATAAAAGAGTTACACAAGGATTGACTGCTTAATTTCCTCTGAGATATTTCACATTCTTTCTTATTGTGTTATCTAAAGAGTATATTTGAGCTGCTCATTGGCAAATTGATGAACTCCACAAAAGTATTTATATTTATTTTGAAGTAACAATCAAGTGTTTTAATCCTACAGTTTTAAAAAATTCAGGAAGTGGAGTTAATCACTTTGGTCTATGATCGGCTTGTTTGTACCCTTTTTCAGTACAAAATGTAAAATATTTTGCTACAGTGTCCGGTCAAAACGGCCGTGCAATCTCTCGCCTATGAGCAACTCCAGCTTTCTTTGCAGCTTCTGTTGGCCGTTGTTCCGAACGGTCAATTCGATTTTCGTCTTGAACATTTGTTCCTCAAAATGTTAATTCCGACAACATATCTAAATCGATACACAGTTTGTTTTAAAAAGCTATAGAACAGGCATGCCCAACTGTCTTTTCGCCATGCACAGGTGCATAAGTAAATACGTCCAAAACTAAATGATTTCGACAGTGCAGTGGAAAGCAGCCGAAACAGTGGGAATTGGAGCGTGTGCATGCGTAATATACAATAACTTTTGTATCTGGATACAATATTCCATTACAAGATTATTTACCTATAAGCGAGGACTTGAGCATCTGTTGAGCATGCCTGCTATAGAACACAATTACATACTTTTAATAATCATAAAAACTAAAAGTCAATGGAAATTGGAAAGTAATAATAAGCGAAAATATGAATTTTGAGATTCGAGTCATGTGAACTATTTTAAATATTCAATTGACAAATTAAAATGAAGGGATACAAATGAATCCTATATCTTGTGCGCTCATAACGTTCAGTATTTTCCCTCATCGAAGCCTCACAAGTTTTGTATATAACACTTTATTATGCAACGTATAAACGAGATGTTATTCAAGGTGATCAGATCAAATCAAACGAATATAAATTACATAGGAAATGATATAAATGATAGGGATGATCAAACACGTATCGTATTTATTAGGAACTTTGCTTTTTATTATATAATTTATATTTTATTCCGTCTATTTTTAGCCCCTGAAAATAAGATAGGCCATTTTTTCGGGGGCTAACGGGAGTTCTCAGCGACTGATCTTGATATAATTTTTTTCTTTTTGTCATCCACTGAAGCCTGCATAAATAGCTACGCGGGTGTGTTGCGCGGCCGTTCACCAGACTCCATGTCAGGTACTGGTATATCCACTATTCTGCCCCTTGTTCTCCTCTTGCTCTCATTCCCTATACATATTCCATTTATGAACTTCTTCATCCAAGTATTTTGTATTTATCACATTACGAACGTTTGCTTTCACATGCACAGTAAGGAAACATGGGAATAATATTGAGTAACAATCATTTTTAGGTGTTGTGGCCATTCGTCATTCATGTTCTGTATATTACTGATGCTCTTGTCATGCTTTAAGAAGAGTAGATTAAGAAAGGTTTAAAAACGTATCGTATGCATATGTATGTACATATGATTATTAATTTCAGCTGATATCTGCATATTAAACATTTTTAAATGTACAAGATATTTGACAAATTATATTGCATAATTCACAGAAGAGTAAGTAGAATTGATATTGAAAATAAGTCTGCATATTCAATCTGCATAATCAATTGAAAAAATAAGTAAGTGTTAACTGTTAACATATATGTATTGTGTATAGATATAATATATACAATGCATATAAAATGAACTGTATAAGATGACTACTTATATTATTCTTTTGTTGCTAATGTACCAAATTTTTGAAGTCTTCAATTCAACTTTATACAAACTTAATTTTGTTTTTATATTACACTTGGCAATTAATAAAACAAATTTAATAACGTTAATAAATAAATCTATTTTCGTTCCAAAATTTAAAGAAGTGAATGAGCTGTTTATTTTAAAAGATATATAAATTCAATATTGCAAAACTTCTTTCGTAACATAGTTGGTATGATTACAAACTAAGGTTATGTTTTTGTTTATAAAAAAAAATCACAAAGATACAAAATAAACAGAGGTTAATGGTTTTATGTGAGGTCAGATTTTGATATAATTTTCAGAAAAATATTAGAAATCTATTAATGGCGTTCTCGAAACAATATGATGTATAGTGAAGTAACCCTGAAGATACAGATGATTAATCTTATTTTTTATACAAAGAGCTGAAAGGAAACCTCTAGTATTTTATACTTTTTTTGTACCCATCACCTACAATTTGAGTCTGGTCACGATCAAAAAGCGTTCGTTTGAATCGCGACCTCGTCCTATTAGTTTAATTCAGCCCTGTTCAAACTCTGCTCCAGGCCATAAGAGCAGTCTGGGCAATTTGGTATATTTTGCACATTTTAAAATATGCAATACAGATAATAAAAAGTTCCTTGTTGCTTAAGCGAGGACACAGATTTAGGCTCAGACTTAAGGCTTCCAATTAGTCATTCCCACCACCATGTGTTGGTTCAACTGTGAGACTTTTGTTCTTGAGAAGAAGACTCATCTAGCTTTGTTGCTCAGAAAATGAGAGTGGCTTTTTGCTGGTCAAAGGAGCAAACTCCTGGATAGGGCTAATCTAACTGAATTGTTCCAGCCTAGAGAAAAGGAGAAGTAGGGAAAGTTTCCTTTTCCTATACCTGTAACTTGCATATCTCCTTAAGAATGGGTACTTAAAATATGTATCTTGTACATTAAGTTTCACTGATTTCATATTAGGATCTCGATTGTGCTATTTCTTTAACAAATAATACATAGGAAAAATATGAAAAGTTAAAAATGAGATTCATTTATTTTTACCAGTCAAGTAGATTTCACATCCTGTATGAAATGTAGTACTAACAGATGATGTAAATAGGCAGAGACAATTGTTAAAGATTTTATAGTGTTATAATTATTAATTTATACATAATATATTCAATGATAATATCAATGAAATATAGTTTTAAATACAGAATTGTGAATAGAAATATTAGAATATTTAACTACTTTTTTGTATGGATGTATTTTTAAACCAGGACTTAGTTTAAACTTTTAAATCAGTCTTTCTTAATTTCATATCAGTATACTTTTAACAGTGGAAAAAATAGATAATTCTTTCATTCCTTACATAAATTTTATAATCAATAAGATACTAGAGTTTCTCGTGAATCCTTGAATTTTATAAACATTATATATTCTCTTTCATTCTGCTTATTTACATCTTATTGCTTACGATACTAAGTATTACAAACAGTAATTGATTATGCATTTATCATTAAATTTGAAAGAGCACATTCATTTAAATTATTAACAATCATCAATGAATTTCTCATTGTATTGCAAAAAGAAAACAATGATAATCGAGATATTTTTCTCTTATGTGTATAATTAAATATTCTAAGTGAATAATTTTCATAAAAATAGAATGACTGAACTGTACATAAATATGAAAAATATATCGATTATCACTGGATTTGAATGTCATACATCTTTATCGTTATCCGCTTAAAGCAATATGTATTTTCGATACATGCAATTAACATGTGCAACTCAATTTGTAGAATCAGAGAAGTATCACGAGATGGTAGCAGCGACCGAGAGTCCGCCAAGATTTTCGGGTCCATTCCGTTTAAAAGATGATGCTGAATTTCCACCTGTTACGCAAAGGATGGATTGAATTTACTATTTTAAGCATATCAAAAATTCAAGGTGAAAATAAATTACTTACGATAATGATTCAAATTAAGAAAGCACTTGTACAGTTGTGATCATAGTTAAGGACTGTAGCTTGCGTAAAAAAAATTGTTTCCTAACAATACGATACAAAAAACAAAGTGAAATAAGGTACGTAATCATCTTCAAAACTATGATATATTTGCATAAAAATTGTATGGTACTGGAAATTGATATCTCAAAAGAATTATTACAATACTTGGATATATAATAGTTTTATTTTTTCGAATATTTTAGGTAACACCTCTTCATTATCCTATGCCATAATTTTATCAAAGATTACGTGATTTACTTTCTAAGCTACAGTTATACAACATAAATTCAGTACGAATCATTTTCAAGAAAACAAAAAATTAGAAAATTTAAATCGAATCATACTTGAAAATATTTAATAAAAAAAAAATATTTAGCGAATATATAGGCATCTTTTTTTAGTGTGCATAGATATATAGTTACAAAATAAGTTCTTAAACAGAAATTGTTTAATTATTTAACATTTCTTTTTACTAGATTGCTTTATTTTATATTTTCATTATCTACTTACAGTTAATAATGCATCTCTCTTTCTTAGTAGATAACATAAAAAAAGTGAAAAAATGATTTATTTCTGTTATCATTAAACTAAGTATTGTTAAAATAAGTGTCACAGAACTTTTTTTAACTACTAATAAAAACTGACTATTACGACGATGTATAATACGTTTTATCTATGTACAAGATAATTCTTGTAATGTGATTGAAAAACACAAAAAAAATGTTGAATAACACGAATAACATAAAGAATTATAAACTTAAAAGAGAAATATAGCAAGGACGATTAGTTTCATGGTAGAAGTTTCAAAAGAAATTTCAAAATCGATTAATCTTATTAAAGTTAATAAGTTGGATAGTGGAGGCATAACTAAATAAATATAATTACACATAGTAAGATTGTGTTCAAACAGTTCAAAATGCATTTATCGAAACAGAGTCATTGATTCTTGAATCATCTGACAATTGAACATGTAAAAAAAGGTCTGGTACCATCAAAATTCTTATGCTCGTATAAAAAAGAGATAAACTCTGCTAACAAAGTAAACTGTCTGTCAAACGAACTCGATGTTTTGATATAAAAGATGTTAAGATATATTAATTTAAGCTTTATTGAAGAATTTAGTATATTTATAACTAGCCCATGAATTTAGATTAATAATTAACTGATTAAGATAATGTCTCATAATTTTACTGAAATCTATGGCACCAGATTTGCGTTTTGTCCGCGTAGGTCGACTGCTCACGGTTCATATAACGCACAATATCTTATGAGAGGTGTCATATCAATCATAAGACGCAGGATTTAATAATTCTATAGTGTAAAACGTTTTTTTTATATGAAGGCAATCAGATTTCGGTTTTTTATACCGAAATTTGAGTCATTTCTGAACTGCAGATCTTTCATATAGATTTATGAAAAATTTAAGTGTGTGAATTTTTATTTAGGACAATAATTGAAGTGAAACGAATTTCTGTTTCGTTTTTATTATTCTAATAGAATATATGAGAATTCGAATTTTTAAATCTTCCGTGTGGGAAGATTTATTTATTTTAGTATAGTCAGTTTTTTTTTTAATTATTAGACTAGTTGAATTATATTGAGTGGATTATTAAGCATTTTTATGCTTCTTAGGCTACCTTAAACAGAGGCCTACTAAGTGACAAAATAGAACATTTCTACTTGAAATAAATCAGCGTGATCAGAAGCTTATACGTGAACATGTGTAACTTAAGCGATTTCTCTACTTGTTTAATCGTGGGTGGTCAGTCCGCGCAAACAAAACGTATATGTAAAAAGGAAAAATAACAGTTATACAATGTTCTTTTCCAACACTTCATCTGCATTGAATATTTTTGATATAAACATGTATGAATTCTGAAATTTCACAAGTGTGATAATCACATTATGAGAATCGATCTGTGTAAGATTTTAATAAAATAAAATGAGAAATGTTCACAAAAATGTATGAAGTAAAATGAATGTTATGTTATTTCATATTATTTTTGTTTCTATTAAATTTAGAATTATTTTGTTTAAATGTAAATTATATAATGTAGGTATTTTAGAAAAGGAATACTTAAACGCTGTAAAAAATTGCGCCTTCAAGTGAGTTATTATATCTTATTGTCTGACGTAATATGTATAATGAAGTTTATTTCGAAATCTCGGATAATGTATATAAAATATTCCATTAATTTGTCAATTTACTTGCTTTCTATTTTAATAAACGACAGATGGTTTCTTGCAGATAAATGTTATTATTCATGATCCTCTTATAGATATGCAAAGGGCCAGAATGAAATTTAACTCTCGTATATTTGCCCAATTATTTCTGGATTGTCCCAGGGAGAATGTAAAGAATATACGTAACAATATTTTAAAGAATAGTAGAATCAAGAGTGCATAACTAAAAATTTCACTATTTATATTGTTAACTACTCTATGGAACAAAAGTTTTGTTTCCTCTCGTACCTCTCATGTTTTTCCCACTACGTCGATTGTCTACCTAAAATATTTAGCTGTTCTTGGCAAGTTTTTAAGTAATTTATAAATAAATCCATAATAGTTTTATTTGTTAATACTATGATAATTATAACTACATCTCACTGACTATGGTTCAATAATGAATTATGTAGCTTTAAGTAGAAACCATTACTATATTAGGTCAGTAAATTACATAATTGCGTAGTACGTTGATATAATATTATTTAATTTAGTACTTTTTGTAAGTTTAATTTTTATAAAATTATAAACAATAAAATAAAAATTAATTTTAGTTATTTATTCTAAAGTGAATAGCTTGAAAAACCTCTTTGGTAATCTGTAAGTGAATTTAAAGTTATAAACAAACTGCAAGTACACCAATATATATTACCAATTTCAACAATTTCATTGACAGAACGAAACTTTCACATTATTATTATAATCTTAGAACGCGAATTTATACAGTGGCAACATAGCAAAAGGGTCCTAGAGCTGAAGTAATTTACAACACGCTATTATAAGAAATAAAAGTAGATTTGTGACAAATAATTCGAATATGAAACTTAACAGACGATGTTATTAATGGAAATGTATATTTCCGTGTGGTTTACATACAAGATAAAATATTTTATTAGGGCAGTTTACATCTCATGTACATGACGAATAATGATCAGTGAACTATAATTGTACACTAAAATGATTATTTTTCTCGTCTGAATCTTCGTATTCGCGTATCTCATTATATTCAATACGCATCTGTAATGTGAACTCCAAATGTACTTAAATACTTTTTTTTCATATAAATTTAAATAATTATAATCACATAAATTCCACCATTTTAGACATTTATTTAAATTTTAATGCAATATATTATTAAACATACAAACGGTGCATAAGAAATGGATTTTTTTACTTCAATTTTTATATTTTGACTCTCGTAATAAAACCTGCCCTCCAATTATGTATGTTAGATTGTACAATCTTACACAGACAGAATGTTCATTTCTGCAACAAATTCATGCATTTCCGCATCATTAAATTTCTTAAAATTACTTTTTGTAAAATTTGTGTTTACAAACACAATGTGTTTTCTATGAAGCAGACACAGGCCCTTTTGTCGTATGCTCACTGTAATGGGATACAAAGAAGAAAGAAGATTTAACTGTAAAGATCATCGTCACCATCATCTTGGAAGGTCTGATCTCCTTGTGCTGTATCTTGAGTGCCACTTGCTCCGCTTTGTGGAAATCTGCAAGAATTGTCAAACTTGTTAAACTAAAACTGTATACAAATATATATATATATTTTTCAATTTTGAAAAAATTTATTTAGGTAATTAATTTTTTATTTAAATATTTTTTTATGTTGTTAAACGCTATGCGTGTAAAAAAAGCTATAAAATATTTAAGAATACAATATATAATTTGTTTTACCTGAAATTAGTTCCAAATCCACGAGATTGTTGTAGCGTCTGTGCGAACATTTCGTATTTTCGGATATCATTATCAGATACCGAACGTCGCGCAGATCTCATTGCTTCCTCAAAGTGAGCTCTGGTTATTTCCGGTACTGGATCATCTTCGTCCATCTAATATAATATTAATAATTAAAATACGTAATTAACTTAAGCTTAACTTATGAAACAAGTTATTGTCTGTAAATCTAATAATCTACAGAAACTAATAAAGAATGAAATGTATATTATATAAAAATCAATCTTTATAACAGGATTATTGTAACCATATGATTTTACAACTTTATTTTCAGAAATAAAATTTGAAAATGTGAAATCGTTTTGCAAGTTTAACTTTTCTTGTACTTTTAACTATAAAAAATTAACTGTGTAACATTGTATAAAATACTTACATCCATAGATGCAGATGGATTATTAGTACGTTCCTTTTCTCTTCGAATTTCTGCTTCAATGCACTGCCTTATGGCAAGTTTACATGCACGTTGACAAATTTCTGTTATATCAGCACCAGAAAAACCGTGTGTCACTTTAGCTATAAAGCCCAAATCTACATCCTACAATATTAACAAAATATTCATTAATGATATGTAACCGCAGATGACTACTTCTTTATTTAGTAAATTTCTGTACTGGAATTTAATACGATATATTTTATTTTTGTTACCTTAGCTACAGGCGATTTTCGAAGATTGGCCCTAAAGATTGCTTCCCGCGACTTTTCATCTGGCAGTGGTATATAAATCAGTTGATCTAATCTACCAGGTCGTAAAATAGCAGGATCAATAATATCAGGACGATTAGTGGCTCCTATAATAAAAACGTTCTTTTTTGCTCCCATTCCATCCATTTCAGTTAGAATCTGATTTATCACACGATCTGCTGCTCCTCCAGCATCTCCTACTGTGCCTCCTCGAGACTTTGCAATGGAATCAAGTTCATCAAAAAAGAGTACACAAGGAGCTGCTGACCTTGCCTAAGCATAATACATAAAAATTGAATATATTTTTTTTATATATAATGTAGAAAAGTATTCAAGTTCCATACCTTGTCGAAAACGTCTCTAACGTTAGCTTCAGATTCACCAAACCACATTGTTAACAATTCTGGACCTTTTACTGAAATGAAGTTTGCTTGACATTCATTGGCTATTGCTTTAGCCAATAATGTTTTACCACAACCAGGAGGCCCATAGAATAGCACACCTCGTGATGGTTGCATACCAAATTTCAAAAACTTGTCGGGATGTTCAACCGGGTACTGTGTAATAAAGGAAAAATTATTACAATTTTGTTAGTTTCATTTTGTGGGAATTGTGTTCAATGTTCAGTTAATCTTTTTACCTGTACTAATTCTTGCAATTCCATTTTAACATTTTGCAAACCTCCAATATCGTCCCATGTTACAGTAGGAACCTCCACAATAGTTTCCCGAAGAGCACTTGGACTGCTTTTGCTCATAGCGTACTAAATTACAAGTAATTATCAGATGTTATTATTCATGAATGATATATTTGAGTTTCAGTAAACCTGTAGCAAAATATTTACCTTGAAGTTATCCATAGTAACGGCAAGAGAAGACAAGACTTCGGCATCTATATGATCATCTTCTAAATCAATGAGATCCATTTTCTCACGAATTTGTTGTAACGCCGCTTCAGAACACAATGAAGCTAAATCAGCTCCAACGTGACCATGTGTTTCTGATGCAATCTAAAAGATGATGTTAATTGAATTTAACGATTTAATAATTTTAGAGATAATATTTTGTACAAACCTCTTCTAAATTGACATCATCTGCAAGCTTCATATTTTTAGTATGAATTCTTAGAATTTCTAAACGACCAGTAGCATCCGGAATTCCAATATCGATTTCCTTATCAAAACGACCAAAACGACGTAATGCTCCGTCGATGCTATTAGGTCGATTCGTAGCAGCCATTACAATAACATGAGAACTTTGTTTCATGCCATCCATCAGTGTAAGTAATTGAGACACTATACGTCTTTCTACTTCTCCATGTGTCTAAATGATAGAACAAGATTAATATGACTGTACTTATGTAGCTTCAAAGATAACAAAACAAAGTACACTGTGTCAAACCTTTTCTCTTTTCGGAGCAATAGCATCGAGCTCGTCGATAAAAATTATGGCTGGGGAATTTTTCTCAGCTTCTTCAAATGCTTTTCTTAAATTACTCTCTGATTCTCCCGCAAGTTTACTCATTATTTCAGGACCGTTAATGAGGAAGAAGAAAGCTCCTGTTTCATTTGCTACAGCACGAGCAATGAGTGTCTTTCCTGTACCAGGAGGACCATACAAGAGAATACCACGTGGTGGTTTAACTCCAATAGCTTTAAATAGAGATGGATGCCGCAAAGGTAATTCTACCATTTCCTTAATCTGAGCTAACTGTTTGCGAACTCCACCAATATCATCATATCCTACTGCATTTAATGCTTCTTCCTCCTCCTATAATTTGCATTTTATGGTGTTATGTTGTAAGAATAAATTATTATATAAGTGTGATAAACCAAATTTGTAAATGATTGAAAGTGGTTTTAACTCACCTCTCTCTTAATAGGATCACCTTCACAGTGAATAACTGTATCAGGAGCTACGATACAAAATGGTCCAGGATCTGTTTCTACTACTTTAAATTCAACAGCACGCATACCACCACGTACAATGAAGTTGTCATCTTTATGTATAGGACGATATGCTTCCAAAAAGTATGGTTTCAAATATACTTCAAATAAATTTCTACACAAAAAATAAATGATCTTATGTATATAGCATGACCAACTAAATTTTACATCTACATATTTTAAAAATGCATAATAATGAGTGTATTTCTACTGCTAAGTTTGCAAATATTGTATAATACAAATATATAGCAGAATTTTTTTATTAAAAGCTCTTAACTTACCCTGTAAGACCAGTGATTGTATCATCCATTGGTAATACATGAATACGTTTTCCATATTTAACATCTGAACAAGCTTGCACAGAGACCACATCAGATAAACGCACACGTAAATTATTTCTTATAACACGATTCATGCGAATTTTTTCATCAGGACAGGTATCATCAGAAAGAACAATGCACACTGTTTCTTTACGTCTTTTTCCTTTTAATAATACTGTGTCTCCTCTGAAAAGCTGTAGTTCATCCATCTTTGCTTGAGAAAGAGCCACAACAGAATTATCATCTGCAGTAGCTTCATCAACCAATAATCTGTTTGGCTTATCCTTCTTTCGGAGGATTGCTGTTGCTAAATCTTCACTTCTGAAACAAAAATTATTTCATTATTTTCAATCACATAAATTATACATCAAATTAAGAATTATATGTGATTATTATATTTTTTCAGGAATTCCTAGCTTTTGTATCTATTATATTATTAACTACTGTTTTAATCATAAATAGTGTCAAATGATCATCTAATTAAATGAATATTATACAATCAAAATATTATTTGGTGCAACCATTTGTATATAAAAATACAATACTGTGTTTTTAGTAATTCATTTCCTTTAATAACTGAAATAATTTACTCAATTGTACTTTTTTTATTAAAAGTTATCTTTCCTATTGTCTCTTAAAATAAAGTTTTGATTATCAATAAGTATATAAAAACTGTTAACTGTGTCGATCCTGGATCCAAAATTTATAAATATGAATAAAAAGATTTTATGTGTGCTGAATTATAATTACTGAGTACATCAAAAAATGACATATAATTAAGAAGAGGTAATGCAAGCAAAACATATATACAATTTTCAAGCAAATTATAATTTAATTCTCAAATAAATAACATTTAATAAGGTTTACTTTTCAATAAGAATTTTTTCTCAAAATATTTTGATTATTTACTACTGTTCATTTTGAACAAAATTTTAAAAATATTAAGTGTCTAAAAAGATTTTGAAGCCTTTAAGCATTGTTAGGTTCAAGTAAACAATGAATTGCCAAAAATTGACAAAAAATGGCGATTACTTGGAGGTTTATGGATTCAACACGTATAGTTCTATAACATTTACTAAAATTATTAAACTTGATAAAGTTAATTTCCAAGAATTTGTTACTTCAAAGTATTTCAAATGATTCCAATTTTTTTATTATGATTTAAGATTTTCTGATGAATACATGTTTCTTAGTCATTTCCATATTCTGAATGCTGAAGAAGCTGAAATGAGAAGCTAAAAAGTAACTACAAAGGCATTTCTTACACTCAAAATTTCATTCTCATGTAAGTAACTGATATACGATGATATTGCTATAGTTTAAAAGCAAACAGTAATAAACTTAATATTTTTACGTAGAATAAGATATTTATTAAATTGTTTATATCTTGCAAGAAGTACTTAAATGCTCTGTACATATATAAATATTCACAATTCTAACAAACACATATGCATGTAGATATTCAAATCATTTTCAGTTTACAACTCGAACTAAAAAAAATTGTTTGAAATTCAACCGAAATTAAATCGAATTTCACCATATGACCTTACTTGATTAGTGCAATGAAACATGTACAGACATTGAACTTTTCTGAAAAAATAATTTTTATTTATGTACATCATAGAATTCTAATCTCATGCAGAATTTCTTATAAGGCTGGTAATTATTTTAGCATAAAAAAATTCAGCATTATCATACAACTAAAATTCCTTTGTTACATTCAAGCGAAGTATACGGCCATAATCAGTTAGTGCATAAAAAGTACGATGTATGTCAATATAAAGTTTCGTCTCATTAAACGCTAATCTGTAAACATTCATTATTTTCTGGGTCACATAATTCAATGAACGTTTTGTTTATATTTCACAAGGATTTGCAAAAAGATATGCTGCGTCGGCTGCACGATGACATAGTAAAATTGAAATCCAATATGAATGTACATCGTTTACGTGCCCCGCGTTTTCATATTACAGAAATAAAATGAAAGTTATTCGAAGTGGAACGAAATCGAAGGATTTCCTAGATTTACTTACCCTTTTGGATCACTCATTGTTAACGCAATTGATATTAACGCTGATGAAAATGTACACGCAACGATCACACTCCACCAAACTCCACTATCGCACCACGTACCACATACAACTTACTGTTCAACCAATGAACATCCTTCATTTAAACTTTGATGAGTTGTATAGGACTCCTCACTGCTGAATCAACATGTAAAGGAGCATTTACAACGAACGCGACTATTTTCTAGTTCACTGTAGAGTTACCAAAAATTCTATTTCTTGTATTATAAATCAGTTTGATTAAACTTTCGAAACTAATCACTCGTTTTATTTAATGTAAAACATATTTGTAGCAGAATATTTGATCTTTTTACTTTTGTTTTCTGCTACAGCGTTAAGGAATACAGATCTCCATCTTGTAATCTCTTATTCTGTGACGTAATTCACAGCATCAGGTGCATTCCCTATCTATTACGCGAAATTCTATGGCAAAAACTTCTAAACGTGTAGAAGCGAATAAGTGAATAAAGAACAGATAAATGTATTGAAAAGTAAAAAAGAAGGGAAACAATATAAACAGATTTAAGCTAGCAAAATAAAACACGAAATTTGTAAAATATATTTAGATAAGATTGCTTATGTAGCACATGTAATTGATGTACCTGTAAAATGCATAAATTTTAGATAATCCTACGTCCGCGCTGATCACGCAAAATATTTATGTAAATGTTGAGAAAAAATGTGAAGTATAGATTAAAAGTAAACTATATTTTTTTCACTAGTTTGTTATTGTTTTATTGTGTAAAAATTGTATCAGGAAATTATACATGTACATAGAAATCATATCCAAATTACAGCGGAATAATGAATGTAGTTGTTTGATATTTAGGGAACCCTTGTTTATTATTGCGATAGAAAAAACAAATGCGTCCTGAAAAAGGCATTCTATAGTAGTATTTATTTGTAAGTTTATGAACATCCCTATGATACAGTCACAAAGGATTTTAATGATTAAACTTTTGTACAGGATGACTTTATTATAGATGTCCGAAATTACATTCTGAAATAGCAATATTTATTGATTACATTTATTACACTGTCATAAAACTGATTCTTATCGACATCCTTATATTTTAGCATAAAAGTACCATACTCTTTCGTTCTTTAAAGAAGAATTAATACCTATATTAGTTAAAATTTATTTATTACAGATAGTTTACAGATTTGTACTATAGTATTAATATGTTCATATTTTTTTTACTTCATTTTACCAATCCTTAAAATTACACGTTAAATCTTATGTAATACACATTTATTATCTAAAACAAATCTGTAAATGTCATATATAATTTTAATAATTAATCATTGTTTAGAAAAAATATATATATTTTTCAGTTTTTAAACGCATACATGTTCTGTCTAGCGTTTAGATAATTTGCAAATTTCTTAATTTTAAAAGTCTATGCACACATATTAAGCTTTGTATGCACAGTTTACGTCACATTCTCAGTGTGTATTCGATAAACACTTGTCAAATCGGTTCATGATGGCTGGAATTAAAGGTTATTAAGCACGCCATTAATTAATAAAATATATATTATTGAAAAAGTTAAGGAGAATGGAATTCTTGAGAGACGAACACGAAAAATATGCACATTAAAAATCATACTTCAGAAGATAACCTTACAATTTTCGTATTGTCATTATGAAATTTTTACATTAGACATCATATTTGCGTAACTTGTCTTAAATATATTATATGCTACTTTATTTTTATATAATAAATTTATTATCACTCTGTAAATAAATTAGATTATTATAATTATTTGTTACTCCTGTTATTGTAGAAAAATTTAGTCAAATGTAATAGACAGAGTATTTATTTTTTCTATTAAACTTTTCTTAATGAAGTTTTTATGAAACTTATTTAATGATGATACAGATTCCTGAATAATTTAATTGTATAAAAAGTATTCTATCATTCTTAAAACAGATTATTTAAAATAATATTCTATGCATGTATATACTTATAATTATTCACATTTTGCTTAAGAACATTTCAGATAAAAGAAATTAGTCAAATTCATTTAATCTAGAACTAAAATACTAACATTTTTGGCATTAATTATTTATAGTTTTATTTCTGTTTCATACATTTTACGGACTTCACCAATAAACAGCGTAAGTATTTTGATAAATATATAATTAATATAAACCTTTAACATATATGAATTATGGCAAAATACATTTTCTAGATTAGTAATATTGGCATTTGCGGGTTCAATTGGTATGACGTTTGTTATTCTCGGTTGTGCATTACCAATATATAAGTAAGTATCTTTTAATTCAATAGGTATTAAGGAAAGTTTCTTGGGTTTTCTTTTAAATCTCATTTGTGAAAGTCATTTCCTAAGAAACTTTCCTTAATACCTAATAATTATCCTTTGTTAAATTCATTTGTATATCTAATATATCATTTAATATAAAATCAATTGTACAAAAATATACATTAATATCTACAATATATTGTGTTTAGAGTGTGGTGGCCATTTTTCGTTGTATTATTCTATGTATTGGCACCAATTCCAACTATACTTGCTCGTCGCTACACATACGATACTACAAGTGCTCCTAATCCACGGTTGGAATTAGCTATATTCATAACTATGGGATTTGTTGTATCATCGTTTGCTCTTCCTATAGTATTAGCACGATCTCCAGCTGATAGTCCAGTGGTACATTTGAATTATATGCATTTCTTATTCAGATAATCATAACATATTTTATTCTTTTATAAGAAATTTATATGGTATTGTTTAATAGTATTAGTATAGAAGTTAGACATTTATTTCTTAAAATTTGTATTTTCAGATACAACCGGGTGCTTGTTACTTAACATTAGCAGGTAATGTTGTTATGTATTTAACTCTAGCTGGAGTTTTTGTAACTTTCGATCAGGAATACAATGCATGGTGAAATGGTAAACTGGAATGTACTTATTGATTCTAAATGGTAATATTTTCTGTTATGC